>NC_088379.1:128445000-129070000 GCF_037993035.2 Macaca fascicularis
CATTTATTTGTAATGTAATATTTAGAGAAAAACATATTAATGCATTTTAGTGCTAAATGACGTGGAGGGTTATTGATCAACTCTGTACAGTAGATTTAATTTTTTGATACAACATGGCCTAGGGTGATGGTGTTTTAGATAAAAATCTCATGGATTTTATTTATTATTGTAATTTAAAAATACTTGATCTCATGAAAACTATTTTAATACATTTCTGGTTGAAATAGAGTATATTTGCAATAGAAATCTTTCAAATATATTTTGTAGGATTTATGAAGGTAGAATGTTCAGTGCTCCCTCTCCTGGTTTTATCATATTGGTGAACTGACCTCTCAGCTCACAATTGTGGTAATTGAAGAACCAAATAAGATACTCTGATATGATATTCTATTTTTCATTTGTCTATTCCAAACACATTCACAAGAAACCTATCCATCACTAGCAAAATTTCATTACATCCCAAAATCTAATGAGATCTATGAAAAAAAATACAATTTAATTAATTTTATTCTTTTAAATAGCCTATTTTAATACAATTCATAATATTGAGAGTGAATATGTAGCTTTTTGGCTTGATTCTTATTCTATGCTATTTTCTAGTGATGCTTTTTTATTGTTATTGATGTTCTTAACAATGCTCTGTGTTCTTTAGAAGCAATTCCAAACACAACTTTAATTTTTGAAAGTGCTCAGACGTTTGAAAGTCCAGTGTGTGTGTGTGTGTATTATGTATGTATATATTTATAAAGTTTCAACAGGACCACTTGCTATTGTAAATAAGGAGACTAAACAATGTATTTTGAACTAAAAATTTCCATACTTATATTTATATATAGTTTAGATTCTAGTTTTGTTTTTGTTTACTTTGTTTTTGCCAGACTTTAAGCTACTCCTGATACATAGTACCTGGAAAAATATTTCCTTTCCACTAAGTTTTTGGTTTTTAGGTGGCTTTTAAAAGTTTCTACGGAACCTTCAATTCCACATAAAGTTATCCTCACTGCAGCATGAAAAGGCACAATTTTGATAATAAATGTCTAAAATCCTGTAGTTTGTAAGAAAGCAGAAAGCAAGTTTCCTACTTAAAGTGTTTTTTTCCCAGTCACATCATCTATTACTAAGAATTATAAAACTTCTTGATAAATTTTTTCTATTCTAATTAATTGACTAAATATACGGGTTGGTATTTTTTGCAAAAGTATACAACTATATTACAAAATTGAAATAATTTGGTTTTTTCTCCATGTGTTTGATTTTTGGGAAATCATACAACAAGCCAAGGTAAAGCAATTATTTAAAAAACCCACAGCAGAAAATTTCCCCTTTATTACATACCCTTATATTACATTTGCAATAAGGAGTGCCACCTTTTGAACTTTAGGTTTCACATATTCTGAACTTTGTTGTAAATAGGAACTGTAATGTTACATAATCATCTTTTTGTGTCAATATACATTTTCCCTCTAGTTGATCAGAAGTGATGACTTGGCATAAAACTTTTTTCATTTTCTTTTATTCTTCACAATTCTTTTCTAATTCAGCTTTGGAGTCCACCGATCCTTTTAATTGAGATCGACAACTAAAGATTGCTAACTAAATCCGAATGTATTCCTCTATGACAAACTGCATTTGCAGAATTTTTAGAGGCACTCCCGAAGTTTTAAGAGGATGTTTATTACACGAGTCTGTAGGGCAACATTTCCAAGTTGGTACACATAAACGAAAAAGGAAACGACAGTTAAGGAAATCCTGTTCCAGGTTTTCGGGCAGCCCGAGTGATTGACACATGATATCACCGGAGGCGTGTCCTGGAGTGGAGGTGGAGGTGGAGGCTAGGAGCTGAAATTCTGTGGAGCCCGAGTGAGATCGCTCTGTAAAGCACGCAGTGGTTTGCAGCGTGATATCAGCGGAGTTCCCTGCCCTGGATAAGGAACAGCTACAGTCGCTGTTAAAATGTGCCTGAAAAGCAATTTGCAATCTTTGCATTAGGTAAGTACTGTTTCCTTCCGTAGACATTTTAGGAAAGATAAGGTGAGAAATGTTGACTTTTGCAAGGAACTGAACATTTATTTCTTTGAACTTGCTTTCGAGCCAAGATTACTGGTTGCCTTTCAAAACACCGGTAGCATTCCCACTGCTAAAACTAATGCTCTTAAAGTAAATGCTACTGCTAAAAGAAAAAGCAGGATCCCTTTCACCTTTCTTTCCTTAACCGAACAGTAGCAAGTTTAAAGTCTGAAACGATCGAATGTGTGAAACACTGGGCCGTTAATGCCTTTATGCGAAGAGGGGCTGGCACTCGGTGTGTGGACCAAATGCGTGTTTGTTTAGGCATTGTTGGCGACCGAATCCCGAGCGAAGCATTGGTTTAAAACCTGAATTTCCCGTCTCTGTGTATTGATTTCTAACGCGCAGAGGCGTTGCTTGAACGTTGTTTGAACTCCTAGGCATTCCACGGGGCAAAAGCACCTCGGCAAAAACGTGCAGGACTGCATGTTACTTTGGTTCGCGGCTGACACGCCGACTGTGCGCCGGCCTGTCAATCACCGGGAGCAGCAACAGGGAGCACATGGCAACGAGCTGCGGGCGAGCTGGCCAGCAGCCCGCCCCGGGTCCCAGCCCTTCGAAGAAAGGGACATTCACGAGCTTTTATCTCTAATCCTCTGTCGCAGGCATTTCGGCCGTGGAACCGCAGGCTCGGAGGACTGGGTGTGAGCGCTGCCCAGGAGAGGCTGACCTGCCGGGACCGGAGTGCCCGGGGACCTTGTGCCCCTACTTGCCCAACGTGCGGGATCGGCAAAGCGCCTCGGCCTGCGCGGGGGACAAGGAACGACGCCCGCCTCTCTCTCTCCGAGAAGGATCCCCAAACCTCGCTCTCTTCACCCCTCCCCGCTAAAAAAAAAAAAAAAAAAAAAAAAAAGGTGGGGGGTAAAAAATCCCCCTCCCCCCTCCCGGCCCCGGCGGCCTCTGCCTGGCAGGCGCGTGCTCCGGGGTCTTGCCGGGGGCCTGCGCGGCTCCGTCATCCGCCCGCCGACGCCGGTTCGGGCCCCGACCCGGGTGCCGCGTAGTCTCGAACCCCCGTGACGTGGATTTTTCGCTTGTCAGGAGGCAGCCATCCCTTCCTTCTTTCCCTGCGAGGAGCGACCAGAACCCGAGAAGTTCTCTGAGCACACCGTGCCGTCAGCTGGCCAGTCACGCACTCGACTCCCCGCCACTCCCCTACTTGTTTTTCTGAGACTTGGGGAGCCTTCCTGAAAGGATTTGTAAAAACTGGTTCTTGGAAGGGGGCTGCAGGAGAAGACCTCCCGAGGTGGATGTTACTGAGCCTCCCGGGGAGCGCCAGCCGTGAGAGGTCCCGGCCCGGCCGCGCGGAGCCGCGGGAGAACTGCCCTCCGCAGCCGGAAGGGGGCCGCGGGGAGCGCTCCTGACCAGTGGCGGCGGGGGCGGGGGAGGCCGCGGGCCGAGGCGCCGCAGCTCCGGCGATGCCGCCTCGCCCTCCCCGCAGCGGTTGATGCGGCGCGTGCACGCCACCGCCCGCACCAGGACCTGGGTCGGGTCGCACGACTTGGCCCCCGGCCCGCGCTTCGGCCTAGGTGAGTGTGTGCGGCGGCCGCCCGGGGCCCGCGGGGCGGTAGGCGCGCGGGCGGGGCTTGCTCGGCGCGGCAGGTGCGGACTCGGCGGCGCTGCTGCCCGGGCCAGGACTCCCGGAGGGGAGGGGAGGGGAGGGACGACCCCGCGCGGCGCGGCCCCTCCCGCCGCTCCTTGCTCCCCTGGGGGCTGGGGCTTATGGGGCGCTCAAGGTTGGGTGGTGGGGTGGGCGACGGTCCGCGTCTGCGGAACGAAACAAGACAGGGTCTCCCCCATCCCTGATTACTCGGAGCGGCGGCGCGATGGCCCAGGTTGTCCTCTCGGAGAGCTCTTCACGCCCAAGAGGGATTCCAGGCGGCTCTGGGGATGTCCCTGGGGGCCCTCTGTGGAGGAGTGTGCCTCTGGCAGGGGACCGGCAAAGGCTGTGTGTGTGTGTGTGTGTGTGTGTGTGTGTGTGTGTAGGCAAATGCTCGGAATTCGCCCGTCAGCCCCTCGATAGAATTAGCCAGCCCCAAAGCCAGCCGCAACTTTCTTCTTGTTTGGAGCTCAGTGCAAAGACAAGGAAGGGGAGAGGGCACTGCCACTTTAAAAGTGGGGAAGTCGGCCGGGCGCGGTGGCTCACATCTGTAATCCCAGCACTTGGGGAGGCCGAGGCGTGTTGATCACCTGAGGTCAGGAGTTCGAGACCAGCCTGGCCCACATGACGAAACCCTGTCCTTATTGCAAATACAAAAATGAGGCGACCGTGGTGGCGCGCGACTGTAGTCCCAGCTACTCGCGAGACTGAGGCAGGAGAATCGCTTGAACCTGGGAGGCGGAGGTTGCAGTGAGCCAAGATCGTGCCACCACTGCACTCCAGCCTGGGAGACAAAGTGAGACTCGTCTCAAAACAACAACAACAAAAAAAGTGGGGAAGTCTGCCCTCCTGAGCTCATGGTAACCTCAGCCTCCTCCCCTCCTCCTGCCGGAGAGAGAGGGAGAGAGAACTTGTTTTCATTCATAACTTTTTCCTTTTCCTTCCTCCGTCAACTACTTATTCAGTACGGATTGCAGAGGGCGCAGCTCCACCGTGGTAACTTGCAATGTGGCCGCTCCTGCGCTGGCTTCTTTCTCCCCGGCCCTCGGTGAACCCAGCTTTTCCTTTAAAGTATAGACAAATCCTTGCTTAGGGTCAGCCAGACCGTGGGCTTGCTTTGGGCGCCCGCGTGGACGCTGAAGGCTCTTCGTGATTTGTCAGAAACCTTGGTGGACCACGCAAAAAGTGTGTTGGAAATCCACGGTGATACTTGGGATGGTGATGGGATTGTCCGCAAAGGTATTCTACTACCATTCGAGTTTTCTTGGGGAAGGCAGTGTGCCGAGCGCGTGTGAGCGTGTTTGGGGCTTGTCCAAGACTGTCACTGCTTGAAAATGGGCTTTTCTTCGAATCAGAGGTGGCGAATTTTCTTTGCTTTTCATTTTTTGTCTGGTAACTTCATTTCTCAACCAGTATGAAGTTTGTTACAACTGTCATTGGAAATGCAAATTAAAGTTGTGCCTGGTGTTTTGAGTTACACTATTCAAATCCTCTACGGTTTTGCGTTTCGTGTGGAATCTGGCTTAGTACTTGTAGCTACCTTTTGCTTTCAAAGCACTGATTTAAGAAGTTCTTGAAGAAGAGGAATAATTGTTCAGGAGTCAGGATTAGATGTTGAGGACTCCAAGACCAAATCTCCGCAGGTTATGAATGTGTTACTCCTCCTGCGCAAAGAAGGTAGAATAAAGTAGAAACTTGAGAGAGCTGAGTTGTGAAAACGAGGGGGGAGCTCCAAGAAGTTAACATAGAAGGCATAGTTTAGAGACATTAGTTTAGGAAATATACGAAATGGACTTCTTTCTGCTTTCTGCATGGTTTATTCCTTAAACCATGTTTTTTTGCCTCAGGTTGGTAGTGGAGAATGGACATTTCTTTTTCTTTTCATTCTTGAATTGGGTCGACTCTATAGACTTTAGAAGGAATTTGTGTGAAAAATGCTCTAGTTCACCACTGAAAGCAGAAACTTTTATCTTTGGTAGTTTGTGAAGAACACATTATAAATTAGAAATTTACTATGAGTATGGAAACACAACTGCTTATTTGTATCTGGATATTAGTGTGCTGATTTTGTTATAAGAAGCACATTGAATCAGTTGGCAGTGCTTTTGAAAATCAAGGTCTGTCATGTAAATACAGATTTTTAAATTAGAGGAAATACAGATAATTAAAACGGCCAGGATTTAAATACACTGCGTATGTACCTACACTACACTTATTTGTGCATAAAACTTGTTTTGTGAGTGAGCCCTTCAGCTTAAAAAAAAAATCCTCTCAGGATTTCAAATGTGAGTACTGTTACATCGTTCACTGGACTATACATTGAGTCTTGTGTGTGTGTGTTTGTAGCTACGAAACACCAAGAACCGTTGTGTACCTGATACATTTATTTTTGCATCTCATAGATGAATAATAAGGTAGTTTTAAAATTCTGATTTATACAGAAAGTTACCTTTTATTTTGCGATTTCATTTTAGAGTCTTAATTTTTTTTAATGCCTTTATTTTTTTCATCATTAATCTAATGCTTATAACAGCACACAACAAAAAGGCTGTAGCACCAAAGCCATTCTCAGTTTCTTAAAAGGTAGACATTCTCCTTTATGGAAACCACCTATGAACTGGTAACTGAGCTTTCTTTAGATGAGAGTTATTCTCCTGCTTATACTCAATATTCCCTGCGAAGGCATGCTCCATTTTGATTGTTAGATTCACAAACAGGAAGGCATTACTTCCTCTTGATTCTGCTTCTTAAAAGTTGGAAAAACTTGTAATGTTTATGGCATGGGGTCTCTTGTTTACAATCTTCCTCTATGATGTGGTCCCCAGCCTCTCCTGGAATTGGACTCTGGCCAGGACCCCAGCATCATTGTAATCCACTGATGAAGGAGGTCATTATTAGGTGGTTTAGTCAATTTGTGACTTGACAGGATTTCCCTCCCCCCACCCCCGCAAAAAATGCTTCCTGTCATTTATTTTCTCTGTTTTTTTCATCTTTGATTTCCTTTTAGGATTTCAGATGCATGCCAGGTTTCCACTGATTGCCAGAACTCAAGATCACTACACATGGATCCCCAAAATCAACATGGCAGTGGCAGTTCGTTAGTTGTGATCCAGCAACCTTCTTTGGATAGCCGTCAGAGATTAGACTATGAGAGAGAGATTCAGCCTGCTGCTATTTTGTCATTAGACCAGATCAAGGCCATAAGAGGCAGCAATGAATACACAGAAGGGCCTTCAGTGGTGAAAAGACCTGCTCCTCGGACAGCACCAAGACAAGAAAAGCATGAGAGGACTCATGAAATCATACCAATTAATGTGAATAATAACTACGAGCACAGACACACAAGCCACCTGGGACATGCAGTACTCCCCAATAATGCCAGGGGCCCCATTTTGAGCAGATCAACCAGCACGGGCAGTGCAGCCAGCTCTGGGAGCAACAGCAGTGCCTCATCTGAACAGGGACTGTTAGGAAGGTCACCACCAACCAGACCAGTCCCTGGTCATAGGTCTGAAAGGGCAATCCGGACCCAGCCCAAGCAACTGATTGTGGATGACTTGAAGGGTTCCTTGAAAGAGGACCTGACACAGCACAAGTTCATTTGTGAACAGTGTGGGAAGTGCAAGTGTGGAGAATGCACGGCTCCCAGGACCCTGCCATCCTGTTTGGCCTGTAACCGGCAGTGCCTTTGCTCTGCTGAGAGCATGGTGGAATATGGAACCTGCATGTGCTTAGTCAAGGGCATCTTCTACCACTGCTCCAATGACGACGAAGGGGATTCCTACTCAGATAATCCTTGCTCCTGTTCACAGTCACACTGCTGCTCTAGATACCTGTGTATGGGAGCCATGTCTTTATTTTTACCTTGCTTACTCTGTTATCCTCCTGCTAAAGGATGCCTGAAGCTGTGCAGGGGGTGTTATGACTGGATCCATCGCCCAGGGTGCAGATGTAAGAACTCCAACACTGTCTATTGTAAGCTGGAGAGCTGCCCCTCCCGGGGTCAGGATAAACCATCATGATTTTTGGAGGTGGGTTGTACCTCCTGAGCTTCTAGCTTTCAAGCTGTGGCTATTTTTTTTTTTTTCTTTTTCTTTTCTTTAGAATTTTTCCCCATTTCCCACCTTCTCTTCTCCTGTTCCCAAGGTCTGACTCATGGATTTTTCTCTTCCTTCATGGATGATCTTCAGTAAGAGTGGACTGGGAAACTGCACCTGGCTCCCACTTACGACAAGAGCCTCTGCCATCCACTTGAGAGGGTATTGAGAGCCAGTGGGCTTTGTGTAGCCTTTTTGTTCTGCAAGCAACTTTCTAAAGTTGTATACATGAACATACACCCACACCCAGACTACAGTGATTTAGAGTTGTTTTGACTGGGTACTGTGGGAGCAGGGAAATTGGTTTTTAAAAAAGCAACCGTTTAATTGCTTAAATAAGCTATGTATTAACTCTGTCTCCAGTTAGGGCTATCTTCCTAGCATTGGCCCCTTAAGTAGCATGGGGGATATATTTTTTGCTATAACGTAAAAATTTTCCTTTAACCACTGCCCTCTGCTTCTTGTCCTTCAAAGTTCTTTCCCCTCAGTTTTGGGGTTGTCTTACTCTGGAGATGCCAAGTGTATTTTTTCTTTCTATGTAATTTTAGATTCGCTTTACAATGTAAATCTTCACATTGGAGATATATTGGTTGGACCTTGCCCATCTTCACTCTAGCCTTCGTATTTGTGAAGGACTCAACCACCTTCCTTCTTCACCCCATGCTTCTCACCAAATTTTTGTTGTCATTGAGGGCACTTGGATAACTCAAGTTGATATTTATAGCTGATCAATCTATAGGTGTCCCAGAACTATGCTGCCTAAAGTGATCTTGGCTCCTTAATGGTCCTTTTGGCCCCTTGGATAGTTAACAGCTGAGTCATTCTAATCTCTTCTGTGTTTTCATTGCCTTAACCACAAATTGTGGTGCTTTTTGTATATTTTATGTATAAATCACAAAGTTGAATTCTGACTATTTTTAAGACAAAAGTCTGTTAAACTTTTTTATTGTAAAGAATATTTATTATGCGAATCTCTATTATTTTATGGTATTTATTGCAAAAGACTGTTGAAATGTACTCATGTCTGAATATAACAAAATATCAATACTTAACGGAAAATAAGGTGACACGAAGAAAGTACACATGTTAACTATAATGCAGAAAATATATTAATTAATGAAACTGTCTCTTGATTTCTTCATTTATTAGCCTGTACTATTATGATGATTTTTGCTTATTTGCTTTGACTTTTTCTTCTTACACACCCATTTTACTTCTTTCCCTATAGATGCTGAATCTAGACATAGGTAAGCCCAAATTACGAAGTAGATAATTAGGTTGGTGCAAAAGTAATTGCAGTTTTGGGCCATTTTTAATGGCAAAAACACAGTTATTTTGCACCAACCTAGTATTTCCTGGAAAGTGCGTTAATCAAAATTTTGTAATCCAAATTCTCTTTTAACAAGTGCTCAAGTGAGTTATTTTATAGAGTAAAAATTCTTTGTAATATTAAGTATCTCCCTACTTTGACTATTTTGTAAGCATGAGGTTTTGTGTATATTATAATTTCTTGAAATGGGGCATATCTACAGTAGAAACTTTTTTTTAAATGTTTATCTTAACTCTCAAGTTAATAAAAAGTTAGTTTGTCAGCTAGACTCAATGAACTTAGTTCTGTAGGTATGCTAGGAGTCTCTGGTACTGTCACTTTAATAAAGCATTCTGGAAGTTACCAAGGGAATAATTCACAACACCAGAGAGATTTCAAAAACATGCCTGTCCCTGCCTTTCTACTTGTTTCATAAGTCTAATGTGGCTTGACCAAATTACACCTCATCAAGTCCTGTGCAATAAGAAATCTGAGGGCCTAAAATTTTATGGAGAAAAAGTAAATATTTTAAATCTTATTTTTTAGTCTGGTGAAACTACTACATAGCTGGAATCTTTGGGTCTGATAAAATATTTGGTCATTTGAGTACTCAGAATACACCGTTTTTAAGTTTGATAAAATTTTATTCATGTGAGTCCTCAGTCTCACTAACTCCCTATGACTAAGTGATACATCAGTCATTATCTGCATTTGAAAATAATTCTTTGCATTTGAGAATAAGATACTGACATAATTTGAACCCAGGTTATCAAAGCTCTTACCCAGCTTTTTTTTTGGTCATTATTCATGGATGGTTTGGCTGTTAGTTTAAGAGTACGTATTTGTTCTTTGTAAATAGACTTTGACTTTGTTTTATATAGACAAGGTATAATTGGTAGAAACTTGTTTTAGTGCTTTTCCATCAAGCTGCTAAACCTATTAGTTGGCAATTTGATATTTAATCCATCAAATATCTCCTTAATGCTTTGAAAGCAGGAGGATTTTTAAAAGTGAATAGTTGTGTTTTGGAGGCTACTTCATAATCTGTAGCATTTTAAAATGTGAACTTGAGTGTTTTCCTCTGATACTCAAGTTATGTAATGTTATCACTGGTCCTTTCATATTTATGGAGTATTTTCATTGAGATGTGGCTTCTTAATGAAGTGTATAAACACAGACTTCTTCAAAATACTGTGTGGGTTTTTTTTCCGGTATTATTTAGACCCTTAGTATAATTAGTTGGAGTAAGAGCTGTCTTGAGCTGTAATAACCAGACTAAGAAGCAGTAGTTTTTACTGAAAGAAATTTATAACTTTTATGAGAATGAAGTATGCTGTGGAGTTTTAACTTCTGGCTCTATATATGCAGAATACATGAAAAATATTAAGATGGTGGTCTGCTGCTTCAAGGACTGTATGTGAACTCTGGCATAATGGCGAGTCTGTACTTGGAAGGAGCAATCGGTTAGAGGTTCAGATTTCTAAAAGAGGCTTGTCAGGTGGCAAAGCATAAACACTGATTCGAAACTTCTTCCTTTGTGATGGTTTAAACGTAGGAAGAAGAAATATAAGAGTGTGTCCTCATAAGAGCTTATGGGCCCTAGGCTGTTGAACCTAATGCTGATCATCATTTTAAAGTGCTAAGCCTTTAAAGCATCAGCTGAAATTTCTTACAATGCCGCTGCCACTTATTTAATACTGTTGAATGAAAAACAACATGCCAAATAGATGGGCTAACCTTTTTATTCCACACATTTGTCCCTCTTCCCCAACAAGTACAGCTTGACAGAATGGATGTTTTTGTTACCTGGTTCCTTTCCAGTATATTTTCTGACTGCCAATTTTTTCGTTTCAAACAAGCCTTATTTAGATCGTTTAATAGTGATTAAACCAACATAGGACTTTTGTAATTGAGTAGTTTCCTGTTTACAGAGTTTATAAAATGTAACCTAGCAGAAAAAAATGGAATGTGAAAAAGTAGACTTTTTTGTGTGTGAAGGCCTAAAGTGAATTTGCAAATATAGGATTATAATTACATGGTTTCCAAAATTCAAACCACAAAATATTTCCATTACCAAAAGATAAAAATTAAAGCTTTAAAAACAGAAGTCTTTAAAGTGAAAAGAAATAAGTTAAAAACTATGTTTTTATCCTAAAATTGATAATGGAACCAGACTCAGGTGATTAATTTCCAGAGGATTTAATTTTTGAAGTTACCCATTTTTCCTAAATCTTTTCTGTTTTTTAATGGAGTGGTGTATTTCGTAGCTGACTATCTGTATCTATCTATCTCTCTCTCTCTATAGAGATAGCTCATATAAAAAAATCCCTTTTGAAATATATTGAAATACTGAAACAAACTGGAAAAGTGTCTAAAAGCAGTTCTTATCCTAAACTCCCACTGTATATTTTCTTTTTAATTGCAAGAGCATCGGTGTTTTTAAATATGTTGAAAACAAAACTTTTAAGTCCTTCTTTTGACCAACTGATGGTTGGACGGTTGTTTTTTCCATTACTTCACTGATTAGCTGTAATCAAAATAGCCATGTATATACTTACCTGACAGCTATTGATTCTTGTAATAGTCTCTCAGGTTATTACCAAGCCATTGTGCTATTATTGAACACCTCCTAGGAGCATTGTATACAGTAGAATTCTAGAACTAGAAATATATCTCAGAGTTTATCTTAATGTTTCTCAATCATGTATGAAAAGAAATAGATAGCTAGTTTAAATATTAAGAAGTGTGTGTCATAGCTCAGACCTGTATTAGAATAATCTTTGGGGGTGGGGGCCTGGTATTCGTTATTTTCGCAAAGCTTTTTGGGTGATTGTATCAGGCAACTTTGGAACTGATTTATGTAGCTCACTGTCTTCACTTTGAGGATGTACAAACAAAGGCATGGCTTGAGAAGATAAACTGTTCATGTTTAGCTAGGGTAGAGCCTGAACTCTTTCATCTGACACAGGATTTTCTTCATTTCTTGTTCGTTTGTTTGATTTTTGGGATGAGGTCTCAATCTGTCACCCAGGTTGGAGTGCAGCAGTGGCATGATCACCACTCATTGCAGCCTCCACCTCCTAGGCTCAAGCAATCCTCCCCTGCCTCAGCCTGTGAAGTAGCGGGGACCACAAGCAAATGCCACCACGGCCAGCTATTTTTTTTTTTTTTTTTTTTTTAGTAGAGACAGGTGTCTCCTTATGTTGCCCAGGCTGGGCTTAAGCTGTCCTGCTTCAGCCTCCCAAAAGTGCTGGGATTACAGGCGCAAGCCATTGCACCTGTCCTCTTCATTTCTCAGCAGCCAACTCAGTCAGTGTCTTTCTGCTGCAATTAACCCTTACTATTCCATCCTCTTTACCAGAAAATTTTTCCTTCATAATTAATGTATTTGACCATCATTTAGGAAATGAAATGTTTTTCTGCATATATTATTCATGCTTAGCTATCAGGAATAAGTAGTAAATGACTTCATTGCCATGATTATTTTTCATATGTTAATATGAAAATTAACAGTTTGAAAGTGGAACTTGTGTTTCCTCTGGCTGGGTTTATATGGTAATAATAGAACAAATTAATCAGTTTCTGAAAGGAACAGTAACTTGGCATCTAGATTTAAGAACTTGTGTGATGGTGCTTCTTATCATTTTTCTGGCTGCAGTAAGATTACAGTGATTAGAAGCTGCTTTACATTTTATATTTTGCATTATTAAAGAGATGGATGTCATCTTGCAGATAGAATCACAGTAGATACAGCAATAATTCTATTGCAGAAACTATCAGAGAACCTAGAACTGTTTCGAACTGGATATTTAGGTACAGTATACTAGAAGCATCATTCACCAATGATGCTTTGTTTAGTCCAAGAACCTTTAGTTCAAGAATCTACTTAGTCTATATACAATAATAATCAAAATTATAATTTGATAATGATGATCTATTTGTGAAAATGAAGTAACATTGTATTAACTACTTGCTGGGCTGGGCCCGGTGGCTCACGCCTGTAATCCCAGCACTTTGGGAGGCCGAGGCGGGTGGATCAGGAGGTCAGGAGTTCGAGACCAGTCTGACCAACATGGTAAAACCCCGTCTCTAGTAAAAATACAAAAATAACCTGGCGCGGTGCCGTGCACCTGTAATCCCAGCTACTCAAGAGGCTGAGGAAGGAGAATCTCTTGAAGCTGGGAGGCAGAGGTTGCAGTGAGCCGAGATCACCCCACTGCACTCCAGCTGGGGCAACAGAGCGAGACTCCATCTCAAAAAATAATAAAGTAAAATAAAAATAAAAACTACTTCCTGCATTTGTACATGTGGTAAATGGCTGGAAGAAAGGAAAGAGAGGTTGATTAAGGGGAGTGGAGATTGAACAAAATTTTGGATTATTTGTGCTATAAAATTGAACACATTTGTTAAAGCACAATGGATTAATAATAGTCCGTGGCAGAGAAATAAGTGCCATGAGGAGGGAGCCAGACAAAGCTAGCTAAGCAAACAAGATGCAAGTTTGAGAAAACTCAGTTCCAATTTGGCTAGCAGTTGTTCTCAGCCTTAGCTGCACATTAAAAGCAGCTGAGAGCAAAAGACACCACCCTCAGCAATGAACAAAAGCCTGTGCCTAGACCCTGCCTTAAGCTAGTTAAATCAGAATCTCTGAGAGTGGGCCTTGGCTTTCTTTTGTTTTAAAAGCACCCCAGATGATTCTACAGCTAGTCGAAAACCTCTGAGTTAGATCATAGGTATGTATAGGGGAATTGCGGGAGATTAAAATAGCAGAGATTAAGATAGGAAGGCCAATTTAGAAAAAGAAAGCCATAGGTATTATGGTCTTGATGCAGCTTGTAGGTTAGTAGGAAGGGAAAGGGGGTGGGGTATGAATGAGAGAAGTACTGTCCATGGGGAATCTATAGGAATTTGCTGTTATTTGTATGTGGGTTTGAGTTGGAGAAAAGAATTGATACTGAGCTTTTGGATTTTGGCAAATGGGAAAATAACAGTTCTGTTAAAAGAAATGAGTGGGATTTGTTTGGGGTATGTGGGTTAGGAAATGTTATGAGTTCTACTGGAATAAATACAGATAATTATGAATAATAAAAGTCTAGAGTTTAAGAGAGGTTAGTGACAGCCCATCATCCACATACAAGTGATAGGAGGTCCACAGTGTAGATCCCAAAGGAAAACAATGGAATTAAAAGCAGACTAGGGACAAACCTTGAGGAACATGCCTACATTTAGGGAGCAGAGAGAGGATATAGAGCAAATCAGTAAGAGAGATGGTCGAAGAAGCATAGGCACCAAGAGATTGGTATGTTTTAGAATCTAAAGGAGAAGACTTGTAAGGTGGAAATTAATAATCAAATGTGAAAAGTTGCAGAGACTCCCAACTAAATTTAGTGAGTGGTATTTAGGTGAAACTGTAATGAAAACCAGATTGCATGGGATTAAGAAATGAGTGGGAAGTAAGGATATGCAGGGTAACAGTTTCAGGCTGTTCACTCTAGACATCTGAGATGATAGGAAAGTAACTAGAGGCAGGTAAACAGCTGAGACTATTTTTAGAATAACAGAAACTTGAGCCTTTTTGCAGAAAGACAGCATGGGCAGTTGAGAGGGAGAAGAGGGAAGAGCTCCAGGAGCACAATCCTGGAGGAGGGGGGAGGAGATGGAAGAGAAAACACAAAGAGGAGCTTTAACCTTGGCAAGACAGTTCTTCTCTCAGAGTAAAGGAAAAAATAAGAGAGGGAAGAAACAGATGTAATGGAATTTTAAGAGAGAGAGGAGGAAATTGTCAAAACGCGCCCTGTTTTTGTAAATAGAAGGATGGTCTTCTATTGATAGTTAAGACACATAACAGACCCAAATTTGGCTCTTGAGAGCAGAGGTCTGGAATGGCTAGAGATGGGGAATGCTCATGGCTCTGTTAACAGACCAAAGCAGGTGAAGTGAAGAGTGGTGCGAGCTCAAGCTCACATGAGACAGGGAATGTTTTAGGAGCCAATTTTCAGATTGTTATCTAGACATTCCCTGCAGCTGGTTGTGAGGAGCAATGAAGGCATAGAATAAGTATTACCTGGAGCAATAAGAAATCGTGAATTTCACAGAGCTCAGGGATTTTAGGGCAGCAGCCTGAGTGTGTGCTAAAAATGACTGGCCAGAAAAATTGGATGAAGTTCCAATGAGGGTGAGATACAGGTTTACTGAGAGTAAGGCAATAGGAAAAGTGAGGACAGCTGAGGACATAGGAGCAGTTCCAAGTCAGGATCCTAGAAGGTGGGCCTTTTTGTTTT
This sequence comes from Macaca fascicularis, assembly GCF_037993035.2. Classification (NCBI taxonomy): domain Eukaryota; kingdom Metazoa; phylum Chordata; class Mammalia; order Primates; family Cercopithecidae; genus Macaca; species Macaca fascicularis. The sequence goes on from NC_088379.1 coordinate 128,460,352, forward strand.
GGAACAGGGTCTTGCTCTGTTGCCAGGGCTGGAGTGCAGTGGTGCAGTCATACATAGCTCACTGCAACCTCAAACTCCTGGGCTCAAATGACCCTCTCACCTCAACCTCCTGAGTATCTGGGACTACAGGGGTGCAGCACTGCACCCAGCTAATTAAAAAAAAAAAAAATCTTTTTTTTTTTTTTTTTTTTTTTTGTAGAGACAGGGCCTCACAATGTTGCTCAGGCTGGTTCCAATCCTCCTGCCTCAGCTTCCCAGTGTGCTGGGATTACAGGCTGCACCTGGCCAGGTGGGCCATTTTTAAATGCTGAGGAAACCTGGAGTTTCTCTGTGCTGAAAGGCAGCTTAGGTGATCAGAGTTAGAGATATATGGAGCTAAGGATGAAAACAAGGAGAAAATGGAGACCAATGTATCAGAAGAGTTGTTAATTTAGGTATTAAAATACTAGAAGTTGGCTGGACGGTGGTCTGTAATTCCAACACTTTGCACTTGAGCTCAGGAGTCTGAGACCAGCCTAGGCAAATTGGAAGACCCCCAAAAGAAATTCATTTCTTTTTTTTTTTTTTGAGATGGAGCCTTGCTCCGTTGCCCATGCTGGAGTACAGTGGCGCTATCTCAGCCCACTGCAACCTCCAGGGTTCAAAAGATTCTCCTGCCTCAACCTCCTGAGTAGCTGGGATTACAGGCGCCCACCACGGTGCCTAGGTAATTTTTGTATTTTTGGTAGAGACGCGGTTTCACCATGTTGGCTAGGCTGGTCTCGAACTCCTGACCTCAGGTAATCCACCTGCCTCAGCCTTCCAAAGTGCTGGGATTACAGCAGGTGGATCACGAGGTCAGGAGTTCAAGACCAGCCTGGTCAAGATGGTGAAACCCTGTCTCTACTGAAAATACAAAAATTAACTGAGTGTAATGGTGGGTGCCTGTAATCCCAGCTACTTGGGAGGCTGAGGCAGAGAATTGCTTGAACCTGGGAGGCAGAGGTTGTAGTGAGCCGAGATCATGCCACTGTACTCCATGGTGGGCGACAGAGTGAGGCTCTGTTTCAAAACGTTCATTGGCTAAAACATCTACAAAAAATTAGCCAGGCCTGGGGGCATGCGCCTGTAGTCCTTGCTACTTAGGAGGCTGAGGTGGGAGGCTCCCTTTGAGCCCAGGAGGTTGAGGCTCTGGTGAGCCATGTTCACACAACTGCACTCCAGCCCAAGTGACAGAGCAAGACCCTGTCTCAAAAAGAAAGAAAGAAAAAAAATGCTAGAATGATAAGTGGAGAAAAAAAAATATCTAGAAGCTGTTTATGTTTGGGAAGAATATTTTTAGGTGCTCTAACTTATTTGTAAACTAATGGATTACAAGAGCTGATAAAAATGTAGGATTTCTTAATAAGGAATAATTTGAATAAGAAATGAACTAGTGGAGTAGAATTTATTGTAACTGGGATATGCTCCATTTATAGCACAAACGATCTGTTAACAAAATCTGTTATTGAATAAAGAAAATATCTTCATGAAAATAGATTGACCTGTCAATTCAGTCAAAATAATACACACAGCCAAAAGACCTTCTGCTTTCCACATTCCCTTCTTTCAACTTTTGTGCACTTCAGAGGCGCTTGAGGAAGCAAAGAGATTCAGTCCAAGATCTTAGTCTTGCCTACTTCACAGAGTTTGCATGTTGTAGATTTGCAGTGGAAGCTGTGAGTAAATTTGATTCCCTAACAGAAGCACATTTTATTCTTCTGGGCCACCCAGAATCTATTACTCTAAATGTAGAGAGGCCTATCTTTATGAAGAAAACTGTTGGTGTCAGAGTTATTTACAGAGCATGTGAAATTTTAACTTGTCACTTTGCGGTTTGTAAACCTGTTCTTGGAATTGCCTATAATTTCCCATTTGTGTCTGTCTTTTTAGGTTTTACCCTTTAGTACCAGAAGCAATTCAATTAGGGAAGATAAAAAAAGGATGAAACCAACATTTATTGGTTGTAACATTTTGCTATCTAGTACCTGGAATAGTGATTACACAATAGAGTAAGAGCTCAGTAAATATTTCTTGTTGATCAACTTCCTAGATTTATTCTTAAAAGCTTTAGAATAAGGAAAACTGCTGAGATTAATGTTTGCAGGGTCTTTTGATACCATTTCTAATGTCCACAATATTGGCAATTTTTGAGAGAGAGTAAGAGTTTGGCTTTGTCAACCTTACATTCATCAATTTAACAACCCTATCTTTGAATAAGCAATTCATAATTTTTAGCAACATGAATGATGCTATTACTGGCGGTAAATGGGGCCATGGAAACACTCTGGGAGGAGGCAGCCAAATCTGTCTTTGCAAATCAGAGAAGCTTCATAGAAAAGACTTGAAAGATGAATAGTAATGAGTCAGGTAGACAAGGGAGAGAAAAGCATTTTGGAAAAGTCCAAAGACATGTTAAGTGGGAATGATCGTGGCATGATGAGAACATTGCAAGTAATTTAGTATGTTTGGAGTGTAAGATGCCTGTGGAAAAAAGAGGAGCCAGTCATGGAAAGTGGAAATGTCATGTTAAAAAGTTTAGGCTCTATCCTGTGGGTGATAGTCACTGACAGATGATAATCAGGAGAATGGCATGATCGGATTAGAGTTTCAGAAAGATACTTAGACAGCACTGCATGGTGCTGATGGACTGGAGGGCAAAAGGGAGACCAGCTGGATAAATAATATAGGAGCCAAGGTGATTAATGTGACAGGGACAGTGGAGACTGAAAGGAGGTTGTGAGCTTGATCTGATTGGTTGTAGAAGATGGGGGAGGAGGAGTCTTGGCCATTTGGCACCGGGTTAGCTCATCTCTGGTAATGGAAGGCAGAGACACTTGTGTAAATGAAACATAGAAGGAGATAAAAATTTTCCCCACGGAACATTCTACTAATTGTGCAGATTTGAGAATCTCTGCCTCCCCCACCCCCCACCTCTCCTGGAATGGTTAATGAGTAATGAAGTGGACAGAAGGCAGGAAGCAAGAAGACAGGAAAGAAGCAAAGGCTTTGCAAATCAAACAGAAACTAAATTTTTCATTCTTTCAACTCAGCCTCCCAGAGTTCACTGTATACAGCTTCACTGTATACACTTTTCAGTGAATTATGTATCTGAACTTTGTTGTCAGAAACACCAAGTTCCAGAACTTTAAAATTCACCAAGCTTGGTGGGGCACAGTGGCTCACACCTGTAATCCCAGCACTTTGGGAGGCCGAGGTGGGCAGATCATTTGAGCTCAGGAGTTCAAGACCAGCCTGGCCAACATGGTGAAACCTTGTCTCTACCAAAAATACAAAAATTAGCTGGGTATGGATCCCAGCTACTCAGGAGGTTGAGGTGGGAAGATCACTTGTACCCAGGAGGTGGAGGTTGCAATGAGCTGAGATCACACCACTGCGCTCCAGTCTGGGAGACAGAGTGAGACTCTGTCTCAAAAAAATAAAATAGGCTGGGCGCGGTGACTCACGCCTGTAAGCCCAGCACTTTGGGAGTCCAAGGCGGGCGGATCACGAGGTCAGGAGATCGAGACCACCCTGGCTAACAGGGTGAAACCCTGTGTCTACTAAACAAAATGCAAAAAATTAGTCGGGCGTGGTGGCGGGCGCCTGTAGTCCCAGCTACCGGGGAGGCTGAGGCAGAATGGCTTGAACCCGGGAGGCGGAGCTTAGAGTGAGCCTAGATCGTGCCACTGCACTCCAGTCTGGGTGACAGAGCGAGACTCTGTCTCAAAAAAAAAAAAAAAAAAAGCCAGGCGTGGTGGCTCACGCCTGTAATCCCAGCTACTTGGGAGGCTGAGACAGGAGAATCACTTAAACCTGTGAGGCAGAGTGAGCCAAGATCGCGCCATTGCACTCCAGCTTGGGCAGCAAGAACGAAACTCCTTCTCAATATAGTGATAATAAGAATAAGAATAAGAATAATAAAAGTAAAGCAAATTGAACCCCAGAAAGGTGAAATGACATGCTCAAGGATAAGCAGCTAGTAGGAAATAGAACCAACTGAATGAGAAAGACATGAACAATACTTTTAAAGGCCTGTACTATTTTCATTATGTGGACCTTGTTTGTACTTGAAGTTTGGGAGTTTAATTTATAATTCCTGAAGAGAATATAGCATAAAGATAGGCTGATCCAATAAAACCTGAATTCTTACAGAAGCAACACAAAGGAAGGGCAAAATAGTTTTGGGTTTGGAATTGGTCATTTTTTTTCTTTTAATTTGAAATACTTGTAAATAATAGTATTGGAGTTTAAATTTTTTCTCTATTTTATAGGTGGTATATATGAGGCACATGTAGAGACTTGGAAATTGTTTTTTTAAGGTGATGTTTATAAAATAGTAAAACTTGAATTTGAAGAAGCTGGCATTGCTTGATTTCCAAAGTTTGGTTAAAAAAAAGTCAAGTGTGAGAGTCCAAAATTGCTTCACACTCTATGTAAATAATGGGATATGGTACCCTGTGGTCCCTTAATTTCTTAAATAAAAATTTTAATGAGGGAGGAAGGATCTCTTAATCCTTAGGGAAAATATGCTTTGTGTGGATTGTAAAATCTGGCAAATTTTGGAAAGAAGAAAAGCAGGCAGTACTCTTGGAAAAAAATAGTCTGCTTGAACTTGCCTTTTTTGAAAAAAAAAAAAAAACCAACATTCTTTCATAAAGCATGTTTTTAAAAGTATTTGCCCTTGAGCATTTTTTTCTACTTACCCATGCTTATCTTTCAAAACAAACATTTATTTCTTTCTACTATAGAGTGTGAGGAAGTTCCTTTGAGGTTATGCCCTACAAACGTATCCAAGCAGTAACTGTCACCTCCTTCCTATGGCACAACAAATGACTAAGTCAACCGCAGGCAGCGGGGAGCATAGAGCAGCGATTTCATGATGGGGGCTGTTCAGATGTTACCTATGGGATCGGTTCTCAAGAGGAAAAAACACACAACTATATTTTTGTGTGCAAATAAAATTTTGGGTCCCTTTGACCCAATGGAAAATGTGTGTCTACTGGTGGCTGCCTACTTGGAATATGATGATTTACACTTGGAAACATTTGTGTCATTTATCATATGATGTTACTGGTCTACAGCATGACTGCATAACAAATAACCATATTAAAAATTAATCTTTTCCAGTTCATCAGACTGTATGTCTTTTTGACACCCCAAGTCTTCTCTTTGCCTCTTGCCCTGCCGTCTTTTCCTGCAGTCACTCTTTACATTAATTCTAGGATTAAGTTAAAACTCACAGACTGTGCATTTGTGGCTGCGCTTTCAGACTCCTACCCTGCCCTTTCACCCTTCTTTCCTACTTTTCTGAAACTTAAATCTTCTATCCAGTGGAATTGCTTCGCTCTCTGTCCCTGCAACATACCTTCAACTCCAGACCTGAGACGCTGCCTTTGCCTTTTCAATCCTATTCTTTGCAACAAGGTTTAAATCCTACTTTTCTGACTGGATCATGGCAAAATAATCTCTCCCAGAAATTCTTTAGTAACAACATTCTATAAACTGATCATTACTTTTAATGTTGAGTTTTTAATGTTTATGTCTTGTCTCCCTTCCATATTACAGTTCTTTCAGCCTGGGTTTATGTTGTAGATTTACCTGTACTCCTAAGGTGCTTTGCCTATAGTAGGCACTCAATAAATATTGATTGATATATTTCCCTGCATTTTACAATCGAGTCATAAAAACCCATATTTGGCTTTTGTTTTTCTGGCCAGAGGGCCATTTACTGCATTAATAAAATATATATTCTGACATGATGTGTATCCTGCCTAAAGTCATTTTTGTCTAGCAAATACTAGTAAATAGAATTCTAAAAAAGATATGTAATTATCTGCTGCAGAGAATTTTCGTAATATCATGTTAAGGTTTCCAGGGGAGAGTAATTTTAAGAATTGTGGCAGTAAAACCTCTGGCCCTAGAGGATACAGATGTTCAAGGCTGTGGAATCAGCTCACCTCTCACCGGATATAATAATGCATCCTTTCTATAACATCCCAAATAGGCCTGACAGGGAAATGCCTGAATCAACTCCTCCTTCATTTTACTAATCTATTTTTAGTTATTCATAATGCAAACCACTTGGTCTTCTCTGTTAAGCATCCAAAGTATCCTTAAAAGTAATTAAATCGAGTTGACTTGGAGCTTGGAAAATGCCAGGGCCCTTCCCAGCTTCTTAGATGCTAATGCTTTTTCTCCTGTATACTAAATTATTGTTTACTCTTCTTGCTGAACTTGGCCTAGGCATGAAACCCCTCAAAACATTCTTTTTTTTTTTCAAATGTACTATGGCTATAAATACTTTTGAATGGTCTTGGGGATAGATCTATAATATTATGGAATCTATCACTCAAAGCACTGTTATTAAATACAGTAATATCTCAGATTTTATATTGCACACGACATTTTCTATAAGTATCTAGGTTATAACATATTGGGCTTTTGACATACTTATGAGTTAAAGAGGGGCCAAGTTATTAGCCTAGTTTTGCAGATAAGAAAATCTAACACAGGGAGGATTATGATTTTCACATTTATTGATAAAGTTAGGACTAGAACCTAACCTCCCTGATTCTGTTAGTTTATTCCGCTCTCACTATCTAAGATCAAGTAGATGGGCCACAGCAGCTGAGGCATCACAATTTGGCTCATGACTTTTGCTGTGATGGAATATCCAGTTGAAAAAAAATCGTTATTTTCATACTTGAATTTTACAGGAAGCTCATTTTAAATTGTTCTGTTTCACATGGAAGATAATCTGGCCAATTTCGTAACTGTATTCAACTCCTATGCTTTAGAAACAACGTTGTTGTGTTTACAGGGAATGTTTAAAGCCCAAATACACAAAATTCCCTTACATTTTTATTTCAGTACTCTAGTTTATTATAACTCAGCTAGCTAGCTATAGTGAACAGCTAACCTCTTATTAAATTATCTCCTCCAACCCCATCCCTGCTGACATTATTAAACAGGAAGGATTCTAATTATGTAGTCTCATTTTGGGGAAAATTGGGAGGTCTACGTAGAAATCTAAATGATGTGTGTTACTCTCAGAGCTAGGAAACTAGAGCCAGGTCTCATGGCACTCTAATTAAAAACTTTTATTTCTGCAGATTTATTCTGTGGTCCTTACTGAACAGATCTGCCTTGGGTTTCTGCTGGTGAGTTTTTCAGCAGGAATGCAGGCTTTGTTTCTTTGAATAGTTGAGTGCAGATTAGTGGTATGCCAATTTCCTGTGGCCTTTCAGAGCTGCAATTTGAGCCCTGTTTGCTCCTGGCTCTTGCACAATTGAAAACAATGGGTGACTTCTTTTAGGTTTCACTTCAGGGCTCTTAGAAACAGGGGAAGTGGCTAAAGCCCTACTTTACAGGTAATTAACAATAGATAATGTTTGCTCTGCATTTTTTAGAGCTGATAAAAGGTAGAAGAACATACTCAGCTCCTGATTTAGACACTGTGCAGTGGTTTTATGGATACAATAGCTGTCTTAGCATCAGCAAGGTGGTATGGAGTATCATATATATCTGACGGCACAAAACTTTTAAAAAGTAGAAGAAAAAAGAGCATTGTTAAAACACTGAAGAGTAACCAAGAAAGCACTCCCTGGAGATGCTAGAGAAAGAGTGTCATTTTAAGCCATGCATTTTGACTCAGGCTGCAAATCTATATGTTTTATGATGTGAACAATTTTCATAACTTGTTGACATTTATTCAAGGTCTTTTTGTGTTTTACACATAATTCAACTCTAGAATTATCCTGTTTGTTAAAATAACTTCAACTTAAAAAGGCTTTATTTCCCATCACATTTAATCATTAGCCACAAATATTCTTATGAAATGGTTTTAGGGGCTGGGCACGGTGGCTCATGCCTGTAATCCCAGCCCTTTGGGAGGCCAAGGCAGGTGGATCACCTGAGGTCTGGAGTTCGAGAGTAGCCTGGCCAGCATGGTGAAACCCCATCTCTACTAAAAATACAAAAAATTAGCTGGGCGTGGTGCTGGGCGCCTGTAATCCCAGCTACTTGGGAGGCTGAGGCAGGAGAATCCCTTGAACCGGTGGGGCAGAGGTTGTAGTGAGCCAAGATTGTGCCATTGCACTGCAGCCTGGGCAACAAGAGCAAAACTCCATCTCAAAAAAAAAAAAAAAAAAAAAGAAAGAAAGAAAAGAAAAGAAATGGTTTTAGGTGCCTAACATGTAGAAAACAATGTTTTATTGCCCTTTTATTGTGTCTTGGGTAGTGATAGGGTATTTACCTTAATATTTGGAATAAATATTTTTAGACTACTCTTCTCCCTGAAACGTATTGTGTCCACTTGTGACAAGATAGGTGTGTAGGACTACTGATTGATTCATTCAGTCCTCAACAATTACCAAGCACCTACTCTAGCCTACAGCCTGGCCAGGCACTAGAGGTGGATGGATGATGGAGACTTTGTCCTTAAGGAGATTATGGTAATCGCTTTCCCACATTCTTTGGAAAAAATGAGTAATCTCAATTTTAATACATCTACAATTGAAAAGTGTAGGCAGCACTCTTGGCTCACGCCTGTAATACCAGCACTTTGGGAGGCCGAGGCGGGCGGATCACGAGATCAGGAGATGGAGACCATCCTGGCTAACACGGTGAAACCCCATCTCTACTAAAAATATAAAAAATTAGCCGGGCGTGGTGGCGGGCGCCTGTAGTCCCAGCTACTCGGGAGGCTGAAGCAGGAGAATGGTGTGAACCCGGGAAGCGGAGCTTGCAGTGAGCCGAGATCGCGCCACTGCACTCCAGCCTGGGCGACAGAGTGGCGAGACTATGTATCAAACAACAACAACAACAACAACAACAACAAACAAGCAAAAAAAAGGTAAAGACTAGGCCAGGCGCAGTGCTCACGCCACTCCACTTTGGGAGGCTGAGGCGGGCAGCCTGGTAACATGGTAAAACCCCATCTCTACTAAAGATGGGTGTGGTGGCACGCGCCTGTAGTCCCAGCTACTTGGGAGGCTGAGGAGGAGAATCGCTTGAACCCTGGAGGCGGAGGTTGCAGTGAACTGAGATCGTGCCACTGCACTCCAGCCTGGCTACAGAGCCAGACTCCGTAAAAAGACAAACAAACAAAAAGACTAGGTCATATCTGATACCCCAGTAACTTATTTTTAGAGTGAACAAAGTCTAAACCAGAAGTTAGTGGCTTTTTGTTCCAAGCCACTTCTAACTAGCAACATGAAATGTCACCTTACTCATCTGCCCTTGAGTAATGATGAACATAGAGAAGTTGCTTTAGTAGGGAATTTATATGTCGTTTAAAACCAGAGCAGCTTTTTCTAAGTGTGTTTAGACACCCTCGAGAACAGTGTTTTAAGTACAGAGGTGTACAAAGGTGAAGGAGCCCTACATCAATTAATTAGTCAGTCCAGACTTGCTGAGCGCCTGGGACGCGTTCAGTGCTATGCCAGTGGTGTGGATTTAGGAAAAAAGTATAAGCTCTTAATCTCCACTAAGAGCTGGATCAGGCGACTGACCTGGCAACCGGAAATGGGAAAGCATTTAAATCCTCTTTTCTGCTGATAAAAGTAATGTGTTTATTGTAACATTGTTTTTGAAAATGTAGAAGAGTATAATGAAGAACTAAAAATGACACATAATCCTGCTACCCATTTCTTAGTTACCAAGGGGATTTAACAATCATTTGGATACATTCTTTACCTGTCTCCTAGTGTCTTGAACTTTCTTTTCCTTTTTTTTTTCTTTTTTTATTTTTTTGTCTGAGATGGAGCTTCGCTCTGTCGCCCAGGCTGGAGTGCAGTGGCACGATCTCAGCTCACTGTAGCCTCTGCCTCCCGGGTTCAAGCAATTCTCCTGCCTCAGCTTACTGAGTAGCTAGAATTACAGGCGTGCGCCACCACGCCTGGCTAATTTTCGTATTTTTGGTAGAGATGGGTTTCACCGTGTTGGCCAGGCTGGTCTCAAACTCCTGACCTCGTGATCCTCCTGCCTTGGCCTCCCAAAGTGCTGGGATTACAGGCGTGAGCCACTGCGCCCAGCCATGTCTTGTACTTTCTAAAATAAAAATTTAGGGGAACACTCCTCTGCTTTTATTTTTTATGATTTTCTAAAACTCATTTAACCTTTTAGAATTGAGGATTTTAGTGATCTTTCAGAAAACAGCCACTCTGAAAACCAAAATTTGTGTTTTGTTTCATTAACCTTCCTCCTTTCTATCTTCTTCTTTTTTTTTTTTTTTGAGACGGAGTCTCGCTCTGTAGCCCAGGCTGGAGTGCAGTGGCCGGATCTCAGCTCACTGCAAGCTCCGCCTCCCGGGTTCACGCCATTCTCCGGCCTCAGCCTCCCGAGTAGCTGGGACTACAGGCGCCCGCCACCTCGCCCGGCTATTTTTGTATTTCTTAGTAGAGACGGCGTTTCACCGTGTTAGCCAGGATGGTCTCGATCTCCTGACCTTGTGATCCGCCCATCTCGGCCTCCCAAAGTGCTGGGATTACAGGCTTGAGCCACCGCGCCCGGCCTATCTTCTTAATAAAGTGAAATTCTTTTCGGAGAGTTGAAAAAGAAAAACTCAACTCGTCCATTTAAGCTTTCTAGTATTTATCCAGCTAAGCACATTGATTGCAGGAAAACTAACACTGATGATAAGCAAAAGAGCACTAAGGAAGTTTGGATTGCCAGTGAAAATGTACAAGTTCAGTGGCAAGAATATATGTTTGTATTTTTTTTTTTCTTTTTATTTATTTTTGAGACGGAGTCGTGCTCTGTTGCCGAGGCTGGAGTGCAGTGGCACGATCGCGGCTCACTGCAACCTCCGCCTCCTGGGTTCACACCATTCTCCTGCCTCAGCCCCCCGAGTAGCCGGGACTACAGGCGCCCGCCACCACGCCCGGCTAATTTTTTTGTATTTTTAGTAGAAACGGGATTCCACGGTGTTAGCCAGGATGGTCTCGCTCTCCTGACCTCATGATCCGCCCACCTCGGCCTCCCAAAGTGCTGGGATTACAGGCCCGAGCCACCGCGCCCAGCCATTATGTTTTTTATTTAAAAGAAACTGTAACTATCTAATACTGCCAACAATTACGACAAAATAATCTTGTAAAGAAAAACTTCAAAAAAATGTGAACCTGATTTTGCTGTGAGAGCCAAGCAGCTGTTCCATCCCTCCCAGCACCCCACTGCTCTACCACTTTTTATGTTAACCACGTTAATCATGCTAATAATTTCCCTTAAGAAACTTTGCCTCTGAAGACTAACACTTATCATTTTACCCAGGGTGACTGGGTTAGAATTATGTAACCAACTTTATTATCACTGTCATTAAAATCAGCATATATTTCATTCCGGTTGTACAGGAAGCAATTGCTTAAAGTATCCATTTAAAATATGACTTAATGTTTAGATAGTGAACTTGTATGTTTATCATGTCAAAGCCTCAGAGAAGTATTCTGTTCTCCTTAAGTGCTGTGAATGGCTGCTCAGTTACATACAGTTGTGATTGGCTATGTGTACATCCACATAGTTATTGATATTAAAAAATATGAAAATGATACTGTAGAATGCTCAAGTTCTATTATTCTCTTGTTCCATGGATTAAAGGAACTTTTTAGTTGTAAGTAGTGTCTTCAGTGCACATCATTCTCATACTAGAACGATGACATCTTTCATCTTTTCCGATGAAAGAACTCATTTGCTAAAACAACTGATGTACTTAGGAAGAAGTGACGACCTTTTTATGTAATTAACCTTTTACTCCTAGATAGGTAGGTGTTCCGCCAAAAATTAAGGTATTTTAAAGCAGCAATGAGCTCACTTAATTTCTCTGTTTTAAACAGAGTGCTTTTGATGGTTTACTAGACACGACATCACAGTTTCCTGTTTCATATTTGAATTAAGCAGGGTTGGAGAAAACTATTTGCCGTAAGTTTTGAAACTCTAGGGACAAAAAGCCCCTGAAAAGAAGTCTCAAGCATAGTGGCTTTTTAAAATTATATAAGGGAATTAAAACCGCAGTACTGATGAGCCAACAAACACGCTCTCCCTCCCACCTACCCCCTAAAAGAAAGAGAAAAGTGAAAATGGGAGAAATTGAATGATGGAAATCATTAATTAAGCCTGTCATTCAATCATAAGGGCTCTCAGCATTAAAAAAAAAAAATTCCTCCCTAATCACAACCAATGTAGCAGTTTGTGTCTTGGCAAAATTGTGTTTCATGTTCTCAATTGAAAAAGGAAAATTTAAGGTACAGTTAAATTTTAAGGCTCAATAAATTACTAGTAGTTAGAACTTAGTGGTGATAGAGGAGGTAGGACTGGGATGTTTAATAATGTGGTAAATAAAGAGAAAAATTGAAGCTTTTTTTTCAATTATTAGGGAATTTTAAAAAAGATATTTGACACTACATATAACTCTCGTGTATGCGTACGTATTATTTAACTACTTTTTTAAAAAGCAACCACAAACTGCTCTACAGAAAAGAAGAAACTTCTGGGACCCATGGAAACCACTGGTTTCTTAAGAGTTACACTCAGTTCCTAGAGAGGAACTGGTAAATATATGACTATTAAATTGAAATGATAAATTACAATAATTTTTAAAGACGGAAAAGAAGAATTTTAAATGAGCAATTTAACATAAATGTTTTGTAAGCCCGATCTATATACACCCATAATGAGGAGTTAGGGTGCACTAAATTCTCTCAGAGAAGCAATCTAAAATACCTGAGCCTTTGGAAGAACAAATGATCATTTCCTGAGGTGAGTGGAGGGAGCAAAAGTGGTTGGGGGCAGGATGGAGGATGGAGAGGGGAGGGTGGGTGGAGACTATGGGCCAGGCTCCCGGTGTATGGTAGTGAATAAGACAGACATGGAGTTTACAGTCCTTTCTCCTCTTTTCTCCTAATTACATAGGCAGAAAAACCTTTTTGAAACGTTCGTATTTTCAGTACTAGTACCTTCCTAGCTCTGTATTCCAGATATTGCTCCCTTAAGAGAGGAAAGAGATTTTTCTCTTGTGAGACTTGTTTGTTCTATGAAACTCAAAAAGTCTGGTCATTTCCCATTTTCCATATAGAAGCCCAGATCGCCAAGTAGTGCAGCCATCAGCTGGGGTCCCTGTCATGTCAGTTCTTAGTGCCAAAACATGGGATTTGAGCCCTGCTTATTTTGTGATTGAGTCCTCTTCAACCAAAGGCTGCTAGGATTGTTTCTGTAATCTCCAGTCACTGAACTTAATACTCAGTCCCAAATAACTTACTTTACTTATGGTTTGTTTTTCTCACTGTATTATAAGTTCCCCCAAAGGCTTGAGGTCTCTTTTTTCTATCCTTTCACCAAAATTATAGCTCACTATACAACGAGCTTATTATACCCAGGAATAGCTGCACACCATTCTAAGAACTTTACAAGAATTATTTTATTTGATCTTCTCAAAAATTCTATGAGGTCGCTAGCATTATTATTCTCTTTTCCAGATGAGGAAACCCAGGCACTGTGAAGTGAAATAACTAGCCCAGTTTCCCACAGCCAAAACTGCGGGAAACCAGGATGTTAACTGTGGTTAATTGACTGCAAAGCCTGTGCATAATTGGAGCTTACACACTACCTCCGATTGCTGCAGCCACAAATTTCTAGGAGAGTGGCCATTGCTACTTTTCTACGAAAATAGAAATCAAGAAACAGAGACCAACTCTGAATGAAAACGAGAATGATTGTATCTTTTATTTTAAAAGGACTTAACATTTTTCCTTTTTCCCAGCCTTAAAATAATGCAAATGTGTTTTTGTACTTTGGCCTGTACCTCCTTGGGTTGGGGATGGAGATGATAGGTGGGTGGAAAGGGGTAAATTTTAAAGTCTCTTTTATTAATACAAATGGATAATGTCTTAACTTTATTGATGCAGAATGATACCACGTTTAATAAGATTCTAAAATTGAGTTGAGCCAACCAAACTTGATGGGAGATGGGGGAATATGTAGGTCAACGGCTGATCTTTCCAGCCTAGCAATGACCATGAAAGGACTTATTTTGATTCATGATTTAAATTTGTACCATGCTATATTATATGTGCTTTATATAGATCACTTGCCTTCTCTTTTCTTTTTTCTTTTCTTTGCTTTGTTTTCATTTTTATTTTTTTTTTGAGACAGGGTCTCACTCTGTTGCCCAGGCTGGAGTACAATACTGCAATCATCAACCATACCTCACTGCAATTTTGAACTACTAGGCTCAGGGGATCCTCCTGCCTCAGCATCCCAAGTAGCTGGGTCTATGGGTGTGTGCCACCACACCTGGCTAATTTGTTATTTTTTGTAGAGAAAAGGTCTTGCTTTTATTTTCCAGGCTGGTCTTAAACCTCTCGTCTCATGTGGTCCTCTTGCCTCAGCTTCCCAAAGTGCTAGCGTTACAGGCGTGAACCATTGCATTTAGCTGCCTTTGCTTTTACTAACGGCTAACCCCAACTCTAGGGAAGTATCTAAGAGCATGCAAATAGTTGGCTAGTCAGTAAATAACATTGAAATTCATTTCCTGAAAACTATATAAGGAACCATGAAGAATCAACAATTAGATAGTAAGCCTTGTAAGAGTAGGGATTTTCTTCATTAACTTTTGAAACTCCAACACCTAAAACTGTGCTTGGCATATAGCACTGCTGGCACTCAAAGTATTAGCTGAATAAGTAGACACTGCTCTAAAGGAGTCTTCAGTCTAATTGAGTGAGATGAGACCAATATTCAGACAACAACCAATAAATGCTATGGTATGACCTCTAGTGAAGTATGTCTTTTTATCTTTTAATTTTTAATTTTTATGGGTACATAGTAGGTCTGTGTATTGATGGTGTACATGAGATATTTTGATACAGGTGTACAATGCATAATAATCACATCAGGTAAATGAAGTATCCACTACCTCAAGCATTTATCATTTCTTTGTGTTACAAATATTCCAATTATACTTTTAGTTATTTTTAAATGTACAGTAAATTATTGTTGACTGTAGTCATGCTGTTGTGCTATCAAATACTAGATCTTATTCACTCTAGCTATACTTTTGTGCCCATTAACCTTCCCCACTTTTTCACCCCCTCCCTAGTACCCTTCCCAGCCTCTGGTAACCGCATTCTACTCTCTATCTTCATGAGTTCAACTGTTTTAATTTGTAGCTCCTACAAATGGGTGAGACCATGTGAAGTTTGTCTTTCTGTGCCTGGTATATGTTACGTAACATAATGTCCTCCACTTCCATCCATGTTGCTGCAAATGACAAGGTCTCATTCTTTTTTATGGCTAAAGAGTACTCCATTGCATATATGTACCATATTGTCTTTATCCATTCATCTGTTGATGGACACTTAGGTTGATTCTAAATCTTGGCTATCATGAATAGTACTGCGGTAAACATAGGAGTGCAGCTATCTCTTCAATATACTGACTTCCTTTCTTTTGAGTATATACCTAGCAGTGGGATTGTTGGATCATATGGTATTTCTACTTTTAGTTTTTTTAGACACCTCCATACTGGTCTCCATAGTAGGTGTACTAATTTATATTCCCACCAACAGTGTATGAGAGCTCCTTTTTCTCCACATCCTCACCAGCATTTGTTGTTTCCTGTCTTCTGGATATAAGCCAATTTAACTGGGGTGAAATGATATTTCATTGTAGTTTTGATTTGCATTTCTCTGATGATTAATATGTTAAGCACTTTTTCATATACCTGTTGCCATTTGTATGTCTTCTTTTGAGAAATGTCTGTTTAGAAATTTTGCCCATTTTTAAATAGGATTATTAGATCTTTTCCTATAGAGTTGTTTGAGCTCCTTATGTATTCTGGTTATTAATCTCTTGTGAGATGAATAGTTTGCAAATATTTTCTCTCAATCTGTGTGTTGTCCCTCCATTTTGTTGATTGTATCCTTTGCTGTGCAGAAGCTTTTTAACTTGATGTGATCCCATTTGTTCAATTTTGCTTTGGTTCCCTGTGCATTGGGGCTATTACTCAAGAAGTCTTTGCCTAGACCAAGGTGCTGGAGAGTTTCCCCAATGTTTTCTTTTAATAGTTTCATATTTTCAGGTCTTAGATTTAAATCTTTAATGAATTTTGATTTGATTTTTGTATATAGTGGGAAACAGGGGTCTGGTTTCATTCTTCTGCATATGGATATTCAGTTTTCCTAGCACCATTTATTGAAGAGTGTGTCTTTAATATATGTTCTTGGAATCTTTGTCAAAAATGAGTTCACCATAGATATGTTTGTTTTCGGGTTCTCTATTCTGTTCCACTGGTCTATTGCCTGTTTGCATGGTAATACCATGCTGTTTTGGTTACTATAGTTCTGTAGGAAATTTGAAGTAGGGTAAATTATGATTAAAATATGATTCCTCCAGTTTTGTTCTTTTTGCTCAGGATGGCTTTGGCTGTTCTAGTTCTCTGGTGGTTCCATATAAATTTTAGGATTATTTTTTCTATTTTTGTGAAGAATGTCACTGGTATTATGATAGGGATTGCATAGAATCTGTAGATTGCTCTGGGTAGCATGGACATTTTAACAATGTTGATTCTTCCAATCCATGAACATGGAGTATCTTTTCCATTTCCAGCATCAATTTTTTTTTTCTTTTTCTTTCTTTCTTTCTTTTTTTTTTTTTTGATAGAGCCTCGTTCTGTCACTCTGACTGGAGTGCAGCAGCACAATCTCAGCTCACTGCAAGCTCCACCTCCCGGATTCACGCCATTCTCCTGCCTCAGCCTCCTGAGTAGCTGGGACTACAGGCGCCCAGCACCACGCACAGCTAATTTTTTGTATTTTTAGTAGAGACAGGGTTTCACTGTGTTAACCAGGATGGTCTTGATCTCCTGACCTCGTGATCTGCCCACCTTGGCCTCCCAAAGTGTTGGGATTACAGGCCTGAGCCAGCACACACAGCTGGCATCAATGTTTTCTAGTTTTCATTGTAGAGATCTTTCAGTTCTAGGGAAGTATGGATTTTAAAACAAAGCTCCCCAGATAATTCCCATGATCAACCAGGTTAATGTCCCTTGGCCCAGTTCAGAAATTCTCAAACCTATTTTCTAATAGAACAATTTATGACCAAATAGTATTACCTGAAAGTCAGTATAAGAAAGAGATTAGTATGTAGTCAAACCACATGAAGTAAAGGGGGTTCTGGGGAGCCTTTCTTTTTCCCTGACCTTTTCAGCCTTTCCTTTCTTCCTTCCCCACAACCCCTTGGAATAGTGGTAAAACCATGGATCTAATTACCAAATGTGCAGTCATTCATGGAGCGCTTTCAGGGGACCTACGGACCTTTGAACGATATGCAAAAAAGTGTGTGTGTGCTTCTTTCCTGAGGACAAGACACACTATCAAATAATCTTTGACCTAAAAAAAGGGTAAGACCCACGCCTCCCCCATACAAGAAAGGCACTTTCTTTCTATGCATAAACTTTTTTTTTTTTTTTTTGGTGGGCAATTACTGAAGGTTGGATACTTTGTAAAAAAAATCACAAGCATGATTTTTAGATGCTGTTCCTTATCAGCTGGAAACTAGACTGGAACCATTAAACCATTTCACCTGGATTACTGTCACATAGCAGTCAGATAGTACTTACTTCACCATCTTTTCTCCGGTTGAATTTGGCCCAGATTTTTTTGTTCTTGATCTACCTGAGTCTTCAGTTTCCAAAGAATCCTCTATTACAGGAAAAGAAACACAATCTCAAGACTTTTTAATAACAAGTGCAAGACAGCCTTTCATACACATACATGTGTGCTTTTTCCAGAAGTTTACTTTACGAATAGTTTTTTTTAAAAAACCATTCTAACCAAAATAGATATTTTTTAAAGCGTCATATAGAATGATGCTCAAACATTGCTTAACTGATCCCTGGACTTTCTGTACTGCCAGGTAAAGGAATATTGGGAAAATACAGAGTATATACACTTTGGTTCTTTATTTCTGGTGTTCTGTTTCTTCTTCGAAAGCTATTGCAAAATTAATATACATATGTAGATTAATTTAGCATGCTTATTACTCCTAGTACCAAATTGTCCTGTATTAAATAGGGATCACCGTTGTTCTCTGAAGGGTAGTAAGCTAGGTGGTAAACTCACTTATAAAATATTGACTTGGGGTCAGGCGCGGTGGCTCACGCCTGTAATCACGGCACTTTAGGAGGCCAAGGCGGGTGGATCACCTGAGGTCAGGAGTTTGAGACCAGCCTGGCCAACATGGAGAAACCCTCTCTCTACTAAAAATACAAACTTAGCTGGGCGTGGTGGCGCATGCTTGTAATCCCAGCTACTCGGGAGGCTGAAGCAGGAGAATCGCTTGAACCCGGGAGGCAGAAGTTGCGGTGAGCCGAGATCACACCATTGCACTCCCGCCTGGGCAACAAGAGTGAAACTCCGTCTCAAAAAAAAAAATTGACTTGGGTTACTAGGGTAAGTGGAGGCAAGACAGCTACAGGATATTATTCACCACTCTTTCAGATACGGCACTTTCTCCTCACTTCAGTTGGATTTGATCATTTAGTTCAACACATTTATAAAGTTTCTGCTAGAGTTCTGGTGATACAACAGTGAACAGGTAGCTACAGTCCTCTCCCTCACAGAGCTGATGCGCTAAGTAGAGACACAGACAATTATAAACAAGCAATGGTAATATGCTATAGTTAGTGCCACGGTGCTGTGGAAGTAATGTGTTATATGAACATGCTAAAACAGATGAATAACAGTTTTTTTTCTGGGATGCTTGTCTTTCCTATCGTGACATATGGAAAAATAATTGCATTAGTCTGTTTTCACGCTGTTAATAAAGACATACCTGAGACTGGGCAATTTACAAAAGAAAGAGGTTTAATGGCCTCACAGTTCCACGTGGCTGGGGAGGCCTCACAATCATGGCGGAAGGTGAAAGGCACCTCTCACATGGTGGCACACGAGAACAGAACTTGTATAGGGAAATTCCCTTTTATAAAACCATCAGATCTCATGAGACTTATTCACTATCATGAGAATAACATGGAAAAAATCTGCCCCCATGATTCAGTGACCTCCCACCAGGTCCCTCCCAGAACACGTGGGAATTGTGGGGCTACAATTCAATTTGGATGGGGACACAGCCAAACCATATCAATAATTATATATATATTCCATGTGGAAGCTATTTGGGAAGTCCCTACCCTTCCTTTTCCATAGGGCATTATGTAAGTCTATTATTGTGTTGCTATAAAGAAATACCAGAGGCTGGGCAATTTATAAAGAAAAAGATTCATTTTGACTCACAGTTCTGCAGGCTGTACAGGGAGTGTGATGCCAGCATCTGCTTCTGGTGAGGGCCTCAGAAAGCTTACACTCATGGTGGAAGGTGAAGGGAGCCAGTGTGTCACATGATTAGAGCAGGAGCAAGAGTAAGAAAAGGGAGGTCCTAGAGCTCTTAAACAGCCAGAACGCAGCATGAACTGAGAACTCACTCATCACCAAAGGGACGGTGCTAAGCCATACAGGAGGGTTCCGCCTCATGACTCAGTCACCTCCCACAAGGCCCCACCTCCAACACTGGAAGTCACATTTCAACCTGAGATTTGGAGGAGACAAGCATTCAAACCCTGTAAGGCATATGTCTAGGTCTCTTCCAGGGAGGGGAAGTCCAGGGGATCATAGTCTTTACTGTTTCTGCATCTGGGCCTACAGAATTTAAGCTGTGCCTTCTCTGTCCATCCAAACTCTCTTGATTTTTCTTTAAGAAATTACTTACAATTCTGTCAGTTTTATCCTTTCTTGTATTCTAATATGCTTCAGGAGCTATCCTTCCCCATACTATCTTTTCTATTCTTTCAAAAGGTTTTAGGTAGGAGGGAAGGTAGATACCTGTGCTCAGTCCCCATCTTGATCTCACCTTTCATATAAGGTTTAGCCTAGTCCTGCTCCACCTATTCAGTGCAAAGTTCTTTCTCCGGAGACCTCTTATCACTCCCCTATCAGAATGTAAGTTGCTTTACTTATTTCTCCCCAGTTAATTGAGACTACAATACAAGATTGACTTTTTATGGAGGTCTGTTATATTTGTGAAGACTTCAGGAAGACCTTACTCAGTTTTTTGAGTTAGCAAATCTAATACCATATTTTTTTTTTTTTTTTTTTTTTTTGACACGGAGTCTCACGCTGTTGCCCAGGCTGGAGTGCAGTGGCGTGATCTCGGCTCACTGCAAGCTCCGCCTCCTGGGTTCACGCCATTCTCCTGCCTCAGCCTCCTGAGTAGCTAGGACTACAGGCGCCCGCCACCACGCCTGGCTAATTTTTTGTATTTTTAGTAGAGACGGGGTTTCACTGTGGTCTCGATCTCCTGACCTTGTGATCCGCCCGCCTCAGCCTCCCAAAGTGCTGGGATTACAGGCTTGAGCCACCGCGCCCGGCCAATACCATATTTTTTTCCAACATCCATACATGATTGATGGATTTTAAATATTATCCTAACACTTGTTGCTGATATTTTGTACATGTATCCTCTGGGCTTTTACCTCATGCAACATGTTATTTCAGTGCACTATTTTTGTGCCATAATAAAGTAAGTATTTTCGTTCCTGATTTCTTTGACTTTTCCTTTCCCTAGGCATTAACCTTCTCAGTGAGAGGTCTTGAAGTCACATCCTAGCAAATGTGCAGAATCAGAAGGGCCTCCTGTCCTCTTCCTACAAAATGCCCTGCCGCTGCTGCTTCTTTCATTGCATCTTCAAACTGCACTGTCCAGTAGCACCCCATCTCTCAAGAGAGCCCGTGCAGAAAACAGCTGGAGCTCACCAACAGCGGGGTAAAGCTTATCTATTCCCTAGCAATTGTTGCTAGCTAAAATGCAGTTTCACTTTAAAATCTACCAGCCAGTCTGAAAGTTAATTTGCATGTAATAGCTCAAAATTATCCATTTACCATCCTGGAAAATTTTGTCTTCTACCTTTAAATGGGCTTTACTACTTTTATTTTAAAGCATAATAAAACTTTTAAAGTTTTATTTTAATATTCATTGCCAGGTGTTCCTTCTCCTGGGTATGATGAATGAAAATGTAAGGGGCATTTAGGATTCTCTTTTTTGGTGGTGACTCTCTTTTTGTTATCTAGGTATTTTTTCACAGAAATCAATAGCTGCTATTTGATTTTTAAATATTTGCTTTAGTCTTATGAAGAACTTGTGCCAGGGATTTACTTTATTTAAACACTATCTCTTTTATAAAAAAAGTGTTTTTGCACAGGTAAAAAACAATGGGAGAATTACTACTAAAACATAAATAGGGATCAGGATGAAAAGCAAAAAATGTAAGAGTATGGTTGTAAATATCTCTAAAATTAATAAATTTGTTGTGTTTGAGCTTCCAATATGATCCAAAATTTTCACTATACTAGAAGAAAAAGTGAAAATATTGTAGGATGAGGTTCTTAGCATTTTTAGAAATCATGGGATGCTCTCCTGGAAGATAATTTTTGCTCCAGCACTAAAATCTTAGAGATGATTCTCACTCAGAGCTTATGTAAAGGATATTGAATATTGGGGATGGACAGTGTCCTCGAAAAAGATAGATAATTCATAGGGTTATGTCTTTGTAGTAAACCAATAAAAAGCCAAAGTTATAAAACCAAAGCATATTTTTGTAAAAAGGACTGAGTTTTTTTCAAGGGAACTTACAAGGGCTTAAACTTAGTGGCCCAAGTATAATTGTCTTCTCGTAGTCTTAGTCTTCTATAACTCAACTTATGGTATGTGTTACAGACTGAATTGTGTCAATTTGATGTTCATTTGTTGAGGTCCTAATCTCAGTGTGACTGTACTTGGAAACTGGGATTTATTAGGAGGTAATCAATGTTAAATGAAGTTATAACAGTAGGGCTATAATCTGATAGGACTGGTGTCCTTATAAGAAGAGGAAAAAACACAAGAACTCTTTCTTTCTTACACACACGCACACATGCACACACACACACGCACACATGCACACACACACACTCACATACTCAGCACAATCACAGAGGAAAGGCCATGTGAGGACACAGTAACACAGTGACAAGGTGGCCATGTACAAGCCAAGAAGAGATGCCTCACCAGAACTCAACCCTGATGGCATCTTGATCTTGAATGTTTAGCCTCCAGAACTGTGAGAAAATCAATTTCTGTTGTTTAAACCTCCTAGTTTGACGTGTTTTGTTATGACAATTCTAGCAGAGTAGTACAATATGGTCTTTAGAATTAGCTAGATAAATGATAATCCTTCAAGCTTTATCGTAAGGATTTCTTGGTCTGTAAGTACTTCTGTGACTTAACTGCATGCAAACGTGGCTTCACATCATACATCCATCTGGCAGCTCCTCTGCTTTCCTAATGACACAGGATTCTTTTGGTGCCGCTTTGCCAGCTGGAAATCTCATGGCCAGCAGTGCCTCTGCCCAGGCTTCACTTGAGCTCACTGGGCTGGCACCACCCACAGCCTAGCAGACTGAGCTCGGCCCGTGCTACCAGCCCAGAGCCCCTGCTGGCCATGGCTGTGTGCTCGGCCCACAGCGGGTCCAGGTATGGCACAACCGGCTTCCACACTGGGCACTGGTGTCTGGATGAGGGGGATGTGGCAGTGCCCGAAAACTCAGAGATGCCAGCAATGGTAGAGCCACAAGGGGTGTTACAGTTTTTGCTCAGGGAGTCCGGCTCAGGGAGTCCAGTGTGAAGATCTGAGCCCCCAGGAAGTGTCACATTCATTTGGTCCCACTGCCTGCTCCGCAAACAGGGGAGTGTGGCGCCCAGCAGTGTTTCACTCCTGTAACTTGGCGAGAAGGAACGTGTATTACAGCTCTTTTCACACCCGCTGTTCAGCAGGTTCTGGGTTCTTGTCCTGCGACCAAGAGGAATGAGGTACATGAACACTGGAGAGTGAGCAAGGCAGAGAAGAATTTTATTGGCGATAGAAAAGCTCTGAACAACGAGCAGGAACCGGAAGTGGGTAGCCTTCTGTGTGAGCAGGGCCGGAAAGCAGGTCTGTGAGGCCAAGTCCAGGGTTTCTATGGGCTCAGAATAGGGGAGTGTGTGCTGACTGGTCCATGAGCAGACCTGGAAGAGGCACCATTCAATTGGCTAAAAGGCAAGGAGGAAGTTCTCACATGGTTGTGGACTCCACCTGGAACTGGCAGCTCAGTTTTCAGGCTTTGGGCTGTTTTGGGCCTGAAAGTCAGGTTTACCAGGGTCCTGTCCCTGTCTGCCTAGGAATCTGTCTGTCTCCTGCCTCTATCTGCCTTCAGTCAGCATTGTAATGTGTGCTGTAGGTTAGTCTTAGCTCTCCAAATAGCTTATAAACGCCTTCCTATCAGTGGCTCTGGGCCATACATAACTACCCTTCACCTTGCTAAATATCACATTTCACTATTTAGCATGAGATAAAGTCATCAGATTATTGAACTGCATGTCTTCCGTATTGCTCAAGTACTAAGATGGTGAATAATTTATTTTTCCTCTCATATTTTTATCAGTGTAAGTAGTTAGACCAAAGAGATGAAAACAGGTAAAAAAAAAAAAAAAAAAGCTCATAGTCAAGAGGTTATGACTTTAGGATTCTTTTGGTCTTCTTAATTCTTCTCTCATCTTTTAACTAATAGGTTAAAGGAAATAAGAATAAACAATGTACAAGAGATTCTTTATATTTTTTGTTTTTTGTTTTGTTTTGTTTTGTTTTGTTTTTTGAGATGGCGCCCAGGTTGGAGTGCAGTGGCATGATCTCGGCTCACTGCAAGCTCTGCCTGCCAGGTCCACCCCGTTCTCCTGCCTCAGCCTCCCGAGTAGCTGGAACTACAGGCTCCTGCCACCACGTCCGGCTAATTTGTTTTTTTGTATTTTTAGTAGAGATGGGTTTTCACTGTGTTAGCCAGGATGGTCTTGATCTCCTGACCTCCTGATCTGCCTGCCTCGACCTCCCAGTGAGAGGTGATGATGTGCTAGCAGCCCTCTCAGCGCCTTCTCGGCTTCGGCGTCCACTCTGGTGGTGCTTGAGGAGCCCTTCAGCCCACTATGGCACTGTGGGAGCCCCTCTCTGGGCTGGCCGAGGCCTGAGCCGGCTGCCTCTGCTTGCGGGGAGGTGTGAAGGGATAGGTCTGGACGGGAACACGGGCTGCGTGCAGCGCTCACAGGCCAGCATGAGTTCAGGCTGGCGTGAGCCCCGGCTTGGGCTCACTGGGCCCACACTCGGAGCAGCTGGCCCACGCTGCCGGCCCAGGGCAGTGAGGGCCAGCAGCTGCAGAAGTTGCTCAGGGTTCCCCAGCACTGCCTGTCCACACGCACGTGCTCGAATTTTCCCCGGGTCTCAGCTGCCTCCCCATGGGGCAGGGCTTGGGACCTGCAGCCTGCCATGTCTGAGCTCCCACTCCAAGGTGGGCTCCCCTGCAGCCTGAGTCTCCCCGACGGGCACTGCACCCTGCTCCGTGACACCTGGTCCCATGGACCACCCAAGGGCTGAGAAGTGCAGGCGCTGCGGGAGACTGGAGAGCAGCTCTGCCTGCAGCCCCAGTGCAGGATCCACTAGGTGAAGCCAGCTGGGCTCCTGAGTCTAGTGGGCACTTGGAGAACCTTTACGTCTAGCTAAGGGATTGTAAATACACCAATCAGCACTGTGTCTAACTCAGGGTTTGTAAATACACCAATCAGCACTCTGTGTCTAGCTCAGGGTTTGTAAATACCAATTGGTACTCTGTATCTAGCTAACCTAGTGGGGACTTGGAGAACTTTTCTGTCTAGCACTCTGTGTCTAGCTCAGGGTTTGTAAATACACCACTCAGTACTCTGTGTCTAGCTCAAGGTTTGTAAATACCAATTGGTACTCTGTATCTAGCTAACCTAGTGGGAACTTGGAGAACTTTTCTGTTTAGCACTCTGTCTAACTCTAGGATTGTAAATGCACCAATCAGCACTCTGTCAAAACGGACCAGTCAGTGCTCTGTAAAATGGACCAATCAGCTCTCTGTAAAATGGACCAGTCAGCAGGATGTGGGTGGGGCCAGATAAGGGACTACAAGCAGGCTGCTGGAGGCAGCCAGCGGCAAACCGCTGGGGTCCCCTTCCACACTGTGGAAACTTTTCTCTTTTGCTCTTTACAATAAATCTTGCTGCTGCTCACTCTTTGGGTCCACGCCGCCTTTATTAGCTGTAACACTTACTGCGAGGGTCTGAAGCTTCACTGCTGAAGCCAGCGAGACCATGAACCCATCGGGAAGAACGAACAACTCCAGATGTGCTGCCTTTAAGAGCTATAACACTTACTGGAAATGTCTGCAACTTAACTCCTGAAGTCAACCAGACCAGGAACCCACCAGAAGGAAGAAACTGCAGACACATCTGAACAGCTGAAGGAACAAACTCCAAACTACCATCTTTAAGAACTGTAACACTCACCACGAGGGTCCGCGGCTTCATTCTTGAAGTCAGCAAGACCAAGAGCCCACTAATTCCAGACACACCAAAGTGCTGGGATTACAGGTGTGAGCCACTGCACCCGGCCCCTTTATACTATGTTTTTAAAAAAATCTTATAATTTGTTGTCTTTACTATTTTATATTACAAATGTTGATATTGGAGAAAATTTCCCCAAATATACCTCAAATAGAACAATTTGGCTTAAACCCAGGAGTTTGAGACCAGCCTCAGCAACAAAGTGAGACCTTTATCTTACCTTATTGATAAAAAATCAAAAAATTAGCTGAGTGTGGTGGCACGTGCCTGTGTTTCCAGCTACTCAGAAGGCTGAGGCAGGAGGATTGCTTGAGTTGGGAGGTTGAGGCTGCAGTGAACTGAGATTGTGCCACTGTACTCCAGCCTGGGTGACAGAGTGAGACGCTGTCTCAAAAACAAAACAAAACAAAACAAAAAACCGAAAAAGTTCGAATCAAAATATGTACAGACTTGGAACTAAAATTGTGTTAAATCTGGCAATGTTTTTAGACAAACTCAAGAATTCAGGGGGAGAAATTCATGTAATGGTGTGTTTTGACACTTTAGATACTGCATTATTAACTTTATGAGTGTTAAGTATGGCCCTTTTTATACAGTAGCTATTTTAAATGTGCAGGTTATAAATATTTGGTCTGATAGCTAAAAAATGGAAGACTTAAAAGTAGAAGATTATGCCCTATATCTCATGGTGGCCAAAGGCACGTTGATTATCTACTCAAAATTTTTATTTGAAAAATTCTTGTTTTCACCACGAAAGGTTTGGGTTTCAGTGTTTGCGAAGTAGTAAAATACTTTACTAGGGCAATGTCAACCGAATACATAGAAAACATAAAAGCCTTTAGGATCTTTATACAAGAAGACACTTATCAGTGAGATGGATGGGAGAAGGAAAGGAAAAGGTGCTTAGATAAACCCCTAAAGTATCAGGCCTTGGTTGATTGCTAATATGCTTTTCAGTTTATAGCAAAATGTGGTTTGCTTTTTAAAAAAAATTTATAAGCTATTTGGCTGCACTGCATTAACTTGGCTTAGTTTGATTTAACAGGTTTGTCATTGCCTCACTAGGTGGATTCAAACAGATAAAATGTAAACCAAAAAATAACGATATGCTTGCTTTGTCTTACGGAATGAGAACAACAGGACTGGGCCATGCCAAAATCATGCTTCTTTCTCTAGACTCATTATAAGTTGTGAAGTGGCAGGATGCAATGTGAATGTCCGGACAAGTATCCCTTTTGTTGTTCTTAAGGGGGTTACGTCCTGGATTTGTTCCTTTGCAAACTCTTTACAGTTTACATAGCTGGAGAGACTCAATGCCTTGGCAGCAGCACCAGGTTTTATCTGTGGGTTTGCCCTCTTAGAGTGGTAGGTAGTTAGTGTATGTATCAACTGTGTTCTTTTTGCCTGTGGTTACTCCATTTTATCACTTCTTTCTTTTAATGACATGAGAAAATAATAATTTAGATGACTATTGGCCTTTCTGAAAGAGAAACAACCAAAAAGCTCCCCTGGTTTTCTCCTTCCCTTGTTGATCTTCCCCTTTAACACACTGTTCTCCTGTCGAGAATGTGCAATCACTGATTTGATTACATTTTTAAGTATTTGGGCATTTGCTACTGAAAATAGTAGGTGAGGGGTGATAATGTCACACATCTTCCTGACGACTGCAAAACAAGTAAAGAAAGCATGCAAGTTCTCCAGGCTTCTTCTGGGTCGTTTTCTTTTGGGCACATTGCTATTGTACCATCAGTACTTTGGTCAGTAGCAGAATTAGAGTCATCTTGTGGAGAAATTGAGGAAATCATTAGGTATTACTGCACTGACTATGACAGATTTCTTTGTTTTAGTAGCTACTTTGTAAGCCAATTCGTGACCTCTTTTAGAGTCAAGAAATTCTTAATCTGATTGATACTTCTTCAGAATATGCAGTTGAGAAATTCAATAGCCAATAAACCCTAAGCCAGATAAATTCACTTTCTCAATATTCAAACAAATTTCTTCTGATTTCCTGTTATATCTGTAATCCAAAACTCACGGTTCAAAACCTGGTGATGGCGGGGCACAGTGGCTCACGCCTGTAATACCAGCACTTTGGGAGGTCGGGGAGGGTGGATCACTTGAGGTCAGGAGTTCGAGACCAGCCTGGCCAACATGGTGAAACCCTGTCTCTACTAAAAATACAAAAATTAGCCAGGCATGGTGGCCCGTGCCTATTGTCCCAGCTTCTTGGGAGGTTGAGGCAGGAGAATTGCTTGAACCTGGGAGGCAGAGGTTGCAGTGAGCCAAGACTGTGCCATGGCACTCCAGCCTGGGTGACAGAGCAACACTCTGTCTCAAAACAAAACAACAACAACAACAAAACAACAACAAAAACCTGGTGATAATCTCCGTATAGTTCATTTTCATAAAATATGTTTCAGTAACCATATTAAAAACTTTTAATGCCTTAGCCATCTTTGATTCTACCACAAAGTTGAACGTTTCTTGACTTAGTGTTCTGAAGCATCTGGGTTTCAGGCAGAGATTGACTTGCAACTTTACTAAACACTGTTGTGAACCCAAAAGAGAACAAATCCTTGAACATCTATACTAACCATTATTTGGACAGGAGTCAATCCACTTTTTTCCTATAAAATACACCACGAGAGTCTTATTTTACTTAGAGTAATTAATTATCTAGATGTCTGTTACTCAGCAACTAGAAGCAGGATGAAGAATGATAGAAAAAAGAGGATTTTTTGGAAGCAGACACTCTGGGCCTTGGAGTAAAGGATTTGAGCAGTTTTAAACACCAGTTTTAATTACTGGTGTACTATGACATAGTATGATATTTAATTTTAATAATGATCTTGAATTTCCAAAAAATTTGTTTTTGTATTTTATCATAAGCAGAATACAATATATTTTAGATAAAATTCTAAGAATAAAAAGTTTACTACTTGGGAGAGTACATTCCAGTTATTTGGAAAATTGTACTATGTATAGAAACTTATGACATTATTAATAAATGAACTACTGAATTAACCAATTAGTTCTAAATAATATAAAATATATGTTTCTTAGGTAAATGATCATTTCTCTGCTCAACTATCTAACGTGGCTTCTGTTAATCTCGTGCATAAAAATCTAGCTTGCCATTTCCTGAGTTTGCTGTAATAGTCACCCAGTAAGATGTCTACTTGGTTCACATCTATTCTCCCAGTGGCTGTGTTACTTTCCTCTCTCTTTAACATATGCTTTTTTATGAGGGGTGTTCTCATTTTCCTAGCCTAGCCACAGTGATTGGTCCAAGGGAGAGGGCATGTAACCAAGGATAGTCTAATCAGAGTCTTTCCCTAGGATTTTTTTTCAAACATGATCAAAGGAAGAGCTTTTCCTTGTTTAGCCGTGAAAATGTAAGGATGTGTGCCTGGAATCCCATTGGTTATATCTCTAGCAGTCACAGAAACTACAATGCAGAATTGATAAGCTAGATTGAAAGAAATGGAAGTTCTTGGTTTGCTTTAATAAGCAAAAAAATTCTGTGACCTATTTCAGTTTGTGGTTCCGTTTGTTGCTTTCAAGAATCCTAGTTAATCCATTTCCTAACTGTCGGGCATTTTACATCATTTCTTGTATTTATAGGCTGGATTGTGAATTTCATTATCCTTATTCCATAGTTGAAGAATTTAGCCTTAAGGAGTAAGTACCTTGACTAACGTCACATGGCTATTAAGTGGCAGAAATGGTAGTTACAGCCAACCTCACTGACTTTAAGCTTATCCTCTTTTTTTTCCCCATCTTCTTTTTAACAAAATCTGTGTTTTTTTTGTGTGTGTTAAAATATACATAACGTAAAACTTACCATGTAAACCATTTTTAAGTGTACAGTCCACTGGCATTAAATACATTGACAGTGTTGTGCAACTATTGATTTCCAGAACTTTTTCATCATCTGAAATGAAAACTCTGTACCCATTAAACAATAACTCGCATTCCTTTCTTTCCCAGACCCTAGTAACCAGGATCCTACTTTCTGTCTCTAACAATTTGATTACTCTAGGTATCTTATATGAGTAGAAACATATAATATTTGTACTTTGGTGTCTGGCTTATTTCATTTAGTGTAATGTTTTCAAACTGCATCCATGTCATGCCATGTATGAGGATTTCCTTCCTTTTTAAGGCTGAATAATATTCCATTGTATGTATCTATACATTTTGTTTATGCATTCATTCATTGATAGACATTTGTGTTGTTTCCACCTTTTGGCTATTGTGAATAATGCTGATGTGAACATGGTTGAATGAACATTCTTTTCAAGTTCCCTGTTATCAATTCTTTTGTGTGAAATTGTTGGAACATATGATAAATCTGTGTTTAATTTTTTTGTGGGATCTCTATACAGTTTTCTGTAGTGGTTGTACCATTTTACATTCCTACCAACAGTGCAAGGGTTCCAGTTTCTCTACATCCTCACAAACACTTGTTATTTTCTCAGGTTTTTTGTTTTTGGTGATTTTTTTTTTTGTAATAGCCATCCTGATGGGTGTAAAGTGGTGTCTCTTTGTGGTTTTGATTTGCATTTGAAGCTCATAACCTTTTTGTGTGGCAGTTCCTTGCTCCCTGAAATGCCCTCGTCTGTTAATCTCTTCAGTTCAGAGCATCAAATACAATTGAGCAGACTCGGAATTTGTCATTCCACCTTTAAACTTGCTTGACTGGAAGAGGCTGATATGTTCTTTTCACTCTCCCAAAGCATGTGTCTACCCGTCTTTTATTTTTTAATTAATTAATTATTCTTTTTGAGATGGAGTCTCGCTCTGTCGCCCAGGCTGGAGTACAGTGGCGTGATCTCGGCTCACTGCAAGCTCCGCCTCCTGGGTTCATGCCGTTCTCCTGCCTCAGCCTCCCGAGTAGCTGGGACTACAGGCACGTGCCACCACGCCTGGCTAATTTTTTGTATTTTTAGTAGAGATGGGGTTTCACCATATTGGCCAGGCCAGTCTTGAACTCCTGATCTTGTGATCCGCCTGCCTTGGTCTCCCAAAGTGGTGGGATTACAGGCGTGAGCCACTACGCTTGTCTTCCTTTCTCTTAAATTCTGTTTGAAATTTATCTCACCATTAAAGTCTTCTCAGAATAACCCAGCCTAATCTAGAGAACATTTTATTCCAGTATCCCTTAAGCATGAAGGAACAATTAGTATTGGACTGATGTATATATATTCTTTTGCATGTTTTCCAAGTGGGTTTATCCTACCCACTTTTAGATTATAAACACCTTGAGGAAATGGATCTTAGGTACCTTTTTGTGGCAGTCCCATTATACCTAATGTCCAGTGATCAATATGTAGTAGACAATAATAAAAGTTATTGACATTTATAATGTCATTTTATTATTTTTCTCTCATAATGTTTTCTCATGCTTATGTGGATGTCAAAAAGCAAGTTCTAGTTTCCTTATCTCCATTTCTGCTTCCTACTTACATGAAATTTCCTCTGTAGAACACTTTCTGACTGTGTTCTATTGGGACAAAGGTTTGGTTGTCCTCAGAGAAATAGACATTTAAATGCTCTATTTCCTTCCTAGCAGTGCTGCTGGATTGGTCAGCAGATATTCCAAATTCCAATTGTCAGACACAGCCATTTTAAAAAAAGATACTTATATTTAGAAACATGAATATCACACGGTGGCCCACCCTGAACAGTCCTAGATCTGCTAGTCTGTTAGCCATGCTACACTTCTCTCCCCCTGCCCCCTCATAAAAGAGAAACAAGTCTGAAGATGATCGGGCTTCCTGTTCTGTGGATTTTGAATTACTTTAATTAGGATCTCATGTCTGCAGCCACACAGCCAGCGGTGATCTCTTAGCCTGGGCCCTTTCTATTTCGGTTGGTAATTACTCAGTAGTAAAAAAAAAAAAAAAAAAAATTAAAAATCACAGATAGGAGAATTGAGGACATAGTCTACTTGGTACTGATTCTTTTGTGGGTGGGGAGGGTGGGTAAAATAGAGTACACTATCTGTAATTCTAGCTTTCCCCAGACCAAAGCAACTAGGCTGAATACAATAGGCCCTTTAATTTCCTTGCACCCATTCAAAGGTGCTTCAATAAGAACAAGTGAAAAGACTCTGGAAGCCAGAAGACTGGTGATGGGGGAAGGGAGTGGTGGAGCAGAAGTAGCTCCTGGGAGGACGGAAGACATTAGCATAGCAGTATCACCAAAATGGAATTTTATGTTCTTTAAAAACTCTGTGTGCATGTGTTTTAAGGTTAACTTCAAATAATAATTAAACACCAGTTGCTGGATCGTCTACTTAGTGCTTATCAAGATAGTTTATTTACTGATCTGCTTAGACCAAAAGCAGTGCGTCCTCTGGTTAACATTTGCTAAGACAAGTCCTTCTATTTGGGAAAAGATTTCTCTCCTCTTTCCTTGTCTCCCTGATTTTTCTAGGCCTGGGAAAGCTGGTTTTATATTATGCAAAAGTGTGAATTGCACAGCCCAGAGTCACTGTCCCCTTTAAAGGGGGCTTTCTCTCTTGTCTTAAAAAACAGACCTCAGAAGGAGCCAGATGGTTCCCGTCTGCTGCCTTGAGTCAATGCACTTCCTCCCACAGACTGGAGCCCTTTTGCCCTCCTTCCTCCCCAGCCCCTCCCCACATTCTACCCCCCACCTCTGGGCCTCCCTGTTTTGTCGCTAGAAATAATCTTTTATTGCCCAGTTGTTCGGAAGTGACCTTTTGCCCTTGATTAGATAGCACCAGGCTCCATCACCGGATTGCTTTTGAACGGGCAGTTGCTTTTTTGTGTGGGCTGATCCGGTGTCAGGGAGAACAATGCAAGGCTTTGCAAAATTTTAGTATAGCTCAGGCCTCATGTGGAATAGGTGGGGGCGGGGAGACGCGGAGTTGAATAAAGCAGCCCAGTGGATCCTGGTTGCAAAATATATTTTCTTTAGTAAACTGAAAAATAAATGGCATATTTTAAAATTCAGTTGTACATATTTAACTCATTCTTTAATAACCATGTATTTCAGAGGAATAGAAGATTACCCCAGGGTTTCAGTATCTGTTATTTAAGCATACAAATATTATTACTATTAAACTGACTTGAATATAGACTTACATTATAATATTAACCAAATGGACTATTGAGTTTCTCACAGCAATTTTCCAGAAGGTCTCAGTTATTTTAAGTAACAAGTGTAATAAAACATATAACAAAGAATGAGTTTAATTATTGAAAGCTCACTCACTTTTTATTTTAAAAATTAGGGAAAAGTATTCATCACTTTACATGCTTCCTAGGTAAAATGGTATTTGTGACTTTGTATCTTTCATAATAGTCCTTAAATGCTTTTGATTTAAAATTCTCAGGAATATCTGCCAGAACTAGTAGAGTGAGTGAGTTTGAAATTTTTGTTTTAACACCTTCAGTTTCACTCAGGAGATGAATGTTCTGCTATACTGATATAGCAGCATTTTTGGATTCTGTTAAAAGTTTATTAATATTAACATCTAAAATTTTGGTCAGGTGCGATGGCTCACACCTGTCATTTCAACACTTTGGGAGGCCAAGGTGGGAGGATAGCTTGAGCCCAGGAGTTTGAGACCAGCCTGGGTAACCCTGTCTCAACAACAACAACAAAAATTAGCTGGGCATGGTGGCACACGCCTGTAGTCCCAGGCTGAGGCAGGAGGATTGCTTGAGCCTGGGAGGTTGAGGCTGCGGTGAGCAGTGTTTGCGCCACTGCACTCCAGCCTAGGCAACAAAGTGAGACCCAGTCTCAAAATAAAATAAACATTTGCTGAGGCAGGAGAATCACTTGAATCCGGGAGGCAGAAGTTACAGTGAGCCGAGATCGTGCCACTGCCCTCCAGCCTGGGCGACAGAGTGAGAATCCGTCTCAAAAAAATAAATAAATAAAAATAAAAATTTGAAGTTTCTTAGTTCTCCATGTGAGGGGAAAAATGCCTACAGACCATGCAACCCTGAATTTTTGTTGTAGGTGATATTTAATGCTGATGTCCACACTGTTTCTTAACTCTTGGCCTGCCAGTTGTGGTGGCTTAAAATGTATTTTACCTTTCTGCTTTATGTCAGAAGTTCTGGTGCGTGTTTTGTTTCATAGGTTTGTAGTGTTGGGACATAACAGAGAGTTTATCACAACTGTTTTTCAGTGTCACACAGGGGGGCTATATTTGCTACACAATGTGGAAAATATGTACATTAGCCTTTACACAAAGGAAGTTAAAGATATAAAGTGCAGAGAGAGTAAGTATTATCAGCTCCATTTTATAGATGAAGCAGCAGGAACTCACCATTATGTAAATGTTCTAGAAGTACCCACACCAACTCCAAGGTTCCCAATGGCCTTGTTTCAATGCTTAAGAATGGTTATTTTCATAAATATTATGCATGTGTGTATATCACAAAGAAAAATTGGTGTGCTCTACCTTTTCAATTTTTAATTTGTGCTTTACTAGTTAACTATATTTCTCTCAAAAAATCGACATGAAACATGCCAAAGTTTCCAAAAATAATTTTGAGAATACAGTGATAGGCCAGGCACAGTGGCTCATGCCTGTAATCCCAGCACTTTGGGAGGCCAAGGCAAGTGGATTACCTGAGGTCGGGAGTTTGAGACCAGCCTGGCCAAGCAACATGGTGAAACCCTGTCTCTACTAAAAATACAAAAATTAGCCAGGTGTGGTGGTGGGCACCTGTAATCCCAGCTACTTGGGAGGCTGAGGCAGGAGACTCACTTGAACCCAGGAGGTGGAGTTTGCAGTGAGCCATTACACTCCAGCCCAGGTGACAAGAGCAAAAAAAAAAAAAAAAAAGAATAAAGTGACGCATATATGTATATACACATCTACATCCATGTGTTTTAAAAGAGCAATTATACTTACAGAGAAAGTAAAGAATTTGCCAGGTAACTTGCTATTCAGTGCGTTTCCCTGGTTGAGCCTAGGAAATTGGGAAATGATTAAGGGAAGATCAATGTTGAGAGATCACTGAGTGAAATGAAAACATGCCATTCAAGTGTTGGTAGATTTCATTTGGTTTCAATTCATCTTCCTCTTAGCAGGGGCATACTTCTTTTTGTCTCTGTAGGGGTGGTGTTAGTTTGAGTGGTAGCAATTGAGTTTTGGAAAAGGGCCAAAATGGTTCAGAGTTCTTCTTCCACTTCTCCCCCCCCACCCACAAAGAAGGGAGTCCCTTAGTTTTGGGACTGTTTTGAGAATCAGCCAGGCTGCATAGGTGACTAGGGAGAGCACTGGAAATCTCCTTTGGGGCTTTTGGGTGGGTAGCAATGAAAATACTGAATCTGTTTATCTTTGTGACTTACAGATAATAGGAGACTGGGTCATAGCAGTGACCCTCCCCTCTCTCTTCCCCTCCTCTCCCCTCCCCTCCCTCCTTCCCTCCTTCCCTTCCCTTCTTCTTCTTTTTTTTTTTTTTTTGAGACAGAGTCTTGCCCTGTCACCCAGGCTGGAGTGGTGCAGTGGTCTGATTTCAGCCCACTACAGCCTCAATCTCCCCAACTCAAGTGATCCTCCTGCATCAGCCTCCCAAGTAGCTAGGACTATAGGCATACACCACCATGACTGACTAATTTTATTTTCTGTAGAGATGAGTTTTATTTTTTCTAGAGAATTTTATTTTTGAAGAGATGAGTTCTCACTGTGTTGCCCAGGCTTGGTCTTGAACTTCTGAGCTCAAGCAATCCTCCCGCCTCGGCCTCCCAAAGGGCAGGGAGCTACTGAGCCCACCTTTATTTTCCTTAAACTCCTCCTTTCTGAAAATGCTTCTCTTTTTATTTCATGGGAATATAGAATAGTAAATTATTTATTAGAAGAATTTAGCTTATATATGAACTAAAAAAGAGTAGAGATAGGACTCTAGGGACCAAGATTCTTCTGTTGATCATTTCCAAAAGGGGCTAAAAACCTTCCCCTAATTTACTTGGTTATTAAAGCAGTTAGTTGAATGTATTATATCATGTTTCTGGCAACCACCACCAACAACAACAAAAAAGACAACAAACATACAAACAAAAAAACTATGTAGTTGTGATGCTTGTCAACAAACATTTATTAGCTTATTGTTAGCCTAGTAGTATAGCAATGCTATATAAAGTTTAAACATATGTTAAAAATGAAAATATATTCTTTTCTTGTCATGCCTAGGTAGCTAATTTTTTGCATACTCACTTTTATAGGGAATGATATGTAAATGCAAAACATAAAATTATTCTTTCACTGAAAAACGTAATAGTAAATTACTGATGAGGTTAATCTTAAAGAGAGCACAGAGGCATGGTAATAAAAGGCCACAAAACCGATTTGATGATTATTATGTATATAATCACAAAAAGTAATTAGAGTAAGCCAAAGTAGATTTTTTTTTTTCTTTTGGAGGTAGAGTCCCAGGCTGGAGTGCAGTTGTGTGATCTCGGCTCACCGTTGCCCCTGCCTCCCGGGTTCAAGAAATTCTCCTGCCTCAACCTCTGGAATAGCTGGGATTACAGGCATGTGCCCCCAGGCCTGGCTGATTTTTGTATTTTGGGTAGAGAAGAAGTTTCACTATGTGGCCAGGCTGGTCTTGAACTCCTGGCCTCAAGTGATCCACTCGCCTCAACATGCCAAAGAGTTGGGATTGCAGGTGTGAGCCACAGCGCCTGGTCAGATTCTTTTAATTAGGAAGAACATTAAAATATTTTCTTAAAAATTTATTGAAAGTTGGTTGGGTGTGGTGGCTCACAACTGTAATCCCAGTGCTTTGGGAGGCTGAGACGGGTGGATCACCTGAGGTCAGGAGTTCGAGACCAGCCTGCCCAACATGGCAAAACTCCGTCTCTACTAAAACGACAAAATTAGCTGGGCGTGGTGGCGCTTGCCTGTAATGCCAGCTGCTTGGGAGGCTGAGGTAGGAGAATCGCTTGAACCCAATAGGTGGAGGAGCGAAATTCCGTCTCAAAATAATAATAATAAATAAATAAATAATAAAGCCATGGTAAACTATCGTATGGCAATGGCTGTCTTCAGTCAGTTAACTGGATATTTTTGTTTTGTCATTAAACAATGAATTTGTTGAATTATTATATTTGCCAATATTTCCTAATATTTAATTTCCTAAATTTGAGTTTAATTCCCTTGACTGAAATGGGGCTCTCTGAAGTTGTTCTTGAAATTCTTTTGCTGGCACAATCTCAGATCTCTTGCTCTTCAGACATGTGACTCTGGTCTTTATATAACTCAGCTCACATTCACAGGGATCTTTCTTGAGCACTGTACTTTCTATAACCTATGAATGCTGATGACTTCCAAGTCCTGGTCCTTGTCCTTTGTCCTTTTCCTCTGCTACCCCTCCTTTGTGGTGTTCACGACTAAAGTTCACTACCTCTTAATTAAAATCATAAAATGTCTTCACTGCCTTGCCCCTCTGAGTGCCTTATATCTTGCTCTAGAGGATGGTGCTACTCAGATATTTTACTGGTGACCGAAATAAAACATCCCTGAAATGAAACCTTATCTCCCATGAGAACCTATTCTTACCACTCTCATTGTTTATCGAGTGACTTTGCTAAGGGTATTCAATAACTTGCGGGGTAGAGGTAGAATTTTTAAACAACCAACACAAACTTGTCAAATTGTTAATGAACCAGCCTCAAAAGATTGCGGTGGGCTTTGTCGGTGATAAACCTAGGGATAGTGAAGGAAAGATAGCTCCTTTATGGAGCTTGTTCCAAGCTATGTCCTTTCATTGAATGGAAAGAACACGAGATGGGGGTTGGGGGAATCAGATTTACTTTGTTCTAGCTCTGGTTGGAGCACTGACCTTGTAAAGTTCTCTGTATCTTAGTTTCCTGTTTGTCAAGGCTTTTACTTCCTAACTTTTGTGGTTAACATGAAAATGCCACGAAGTACTAAGCAGTATAAATAGAAGGTAATTATACTACAATGATCATGTTGGGGATTTGTGGTTCCTATAATCACAATGAGAACTTACATACCACAGTTGCAGTAAAGTGTTTATTTGCTTGTTCACTTGTTTATTGCCTTTCTCTCTCCTAAACTGTACATTCCATTAGGGTAATGACCATATTTGTTTTATTAATCATTGTAATCCTGTGATATATTAGTTTCTGACTCTGGGAGGCACTCTGTATGTAAATATTATTTGAATAGATAGATGGAATATGATTAATAGCTTTAAGAATACTGGCTTTGTGAAGACTAAATGGCTATTAGAAAATCCATGTGCCATGGCTTATGAACATTAATATTTATAGAATTTCCCAAAGCTTCACTTCAACTCTAAGTTCACTTAGAGATAGTTTTGTTTGTTTTAGAGGCAGGATCTTACTCTGTGGTCCAGGCTGGAGTGCAGTGATGAGACCATAGCTCACTGCAGCCTCAAATTCCTGGGCTCAAGGAATTCTCCTGCCTCAGCCTTTGAGTAGCTGGGTCTACAAGTGCATGCCACCACACCTGGGTAATTTTATTGTTTTATAGAGATGGGGTCTTGCTGGGTTGCCCAGGCTGTTCTCAAGCTCTTGGCCTCAAGTGATCCTCCCTCCTTATCATCCCAAAGTTCTGGGATTATAGGCATGGGCCACTATGCCCAGCCGATTTTAGAGACAGTTTTAACAAATCTGGATATCTCCTATTTCAAGTTACATACAACTGGTGACTGAGAATCAGAAGTCTATAGGGAGGAACCCAAAGGAGGCACTGTTAGCTGGAAGCAGTGACAGCCAAACAACCTGAAAGGGAATTAGAATGTAAAAAAACTGCTGAGGAAACTAAAAAGTATGGCAGTCTGGAACCACTTAATATAAATTAAATGCACTGATGTGTTCATAACAATTCTGTGAACTGTGTAATATCACATCATACATGGTGTTATGTAAGGGAAAAGCAGCCTACCTGCTCTGGGTCCTGGAATCATTGAAGTGAAATTGTGTAGGGATGGAGGCTCATGAGGAAATCTCTGAGTCATCAAGAAAATTAAATTATGTTCACTTTCCTTAACAAGGTAGGGAAGTATGTAGGTCACTTTAGATTTAGAAAGAATTCTCTCAAAATATGTAAAATTGAAATATCTTATTTCTGATACTACTAGATAAATGAGATACTATTTTATTCACTAAACCAATGACCTTTAAAGATACATCCAAATCAACCAAACTCTGAAAGTTAGGAAGTTACACTTGCTATATATTAAAACACCTTTAAGGTCTGTATATGTAGATGGTGAATAAATTAGAACAACAGTACTATAGTAAAATAATGGGCCATTGTACTTAGTCAAGTTGGTAGGCTCCTTTATTGGCCTAAATTAATAAGATTTTATTTTTACTACAACACTATATTCCCTTGGTATCTGAGTTATGCCTTAAATAATAAATTAGGTATTTCAGATGTTAATATACTTTGGTGATGCTAGGTACTTGGGTTTCCATTGTCATAGGGAGAATGCGGTTTTATTTTTGTTTTTTTAGTCTGCTATTCACAAGTGGCAAATTTTGAGAGCTTAAAGTTGATTTTAAATTTCATTTGGGCTGGTCATGGCTCACTCCTGTAATCCCAATACTTTGGGAAGCCAAAGTGAGGGGATGGCTTGAGCTCAGGAATTCGAGATCAGCCAGGGGAATACAGTGAAATAAAAATACAAAAAAGTTTTTAAATTAGCTGGGCATGGTGGTGCACATCTGTGGTCCCAGCTACTAGTGGGGCTGAGGTGGCAGGATCATTTGAGCCCAGGAGATTGAGACTGCAGTGAGTCGTGATCACACCACTGCACTCCAGCCTGGGGGACAGAGCAAGACTCTGTCTTTAAAAAAATTTTCATTTGATTTTTAAAAATATTTATTGACCATCACTTCGAATTAGGTGATACTGGAGACAGATAATGAGTGAGATAACATCCCATCTCTCAGGGAGCAAATAGTTTTGGTATTTTCAAATAGAGAAAAAAGCCTTATCTGAATCAGTAGAACTTTAAAGTCTAGTGATGTTTGGAGAAAGAAATGCCAGCAGCTACTATTAGTTATAGTGAACAAACAATAATTTTAAAATATTCAAAGTTTGGAGGAGAAAATAAATTAATTTAAACTGTATATCACATTAATAAACATGTTGGAGAAGTAACATTGATCTTTTAGCACATATTTCAGTTCTGTTTGCTGGTGGATTTTTTTTCCTGATTCTTTTGAATTATAATTACTTTTTTAAAAAGGAAGAAAAAATTCATAGTTCATAATTACTAAACTCTCCTAAATTAAAAAAAAATTAAAGAATCCATGTATAGTTCAGTGGGAAAAATCTCAGATGAAAGTAACTGCAGGAAAGAATTTTTATATGTATTTACTCTGTATACTTAATTTTAATTTTCCTTTGTTTTAAATTTTCAAAGTAGGTACATTCAAAGTAGGTGAAACTTTTTTGAAGATCCTTAAGAGCAAAAGCAATTCTAAATCTTATCATGGGTTAGGTTTTGGTGTCCTGGGTTATTCTAATCCGTGAACTCAACCAAGAACAAAATAAAACCATTCAGAAGGGAACAAACTGTGTCTGATTAAATGATAATTTCCTAAATTAAACGAAGTTTTGCTACATCAGATAGTACTTGATATCCACACTGCTCACTATCAGATAGAGGAACTCACACATGTGCCTTTCTGGGAGAGCTGCCAATGCTGCTGTCATCACTGGTAGCTAGAAAAAGGCATGATTAAAAGATTTGCTTGTAGTGTTGCTCATCATTAGTAATTTGTATATCCGGTGAGTAGACATAAACAGAAGCAACTCTTTCACTGGTATTTTCATCCTCCTCCATTCTCTCTGATCCCTTCATTTCTCTGGCTCTCCTCAGAGGTGGGCTGGTCTGTTGGAGCTTCTATTTCAGTCTTTGCAGTTGTTATCCTGCATTTTTGGATGTTTGATTTAACTACGCACCATAAGCCCATCCACCCCTCCATGACCATCTAAGCTAAAACAAACAAAAGCTTACTTCTAGCCTATATCACAATCTTCAATTGTCTCTACCTAGAATTTATAATGTAATTTAGGTGTTAACAGTGTTTTTCAGTCACAAGGCAGATGGAGTGGAAAAGATGGCCACAGTGAGAAGGTCAGGTCAGCTGATAGTGACAAACATCATCCTAGAGGAGAGGGTTGGGAATAATTGAAGGGGAGAGACCCACCAGAAGGAAAATGGCCTTATTTATCAATGAGAATGGAGAGATTGTGGGGACTTTAGAGTGGCCAAAGTACAGAATGACTTTTTTTTTTTTTTTTTAAAAAAAGGTATCCAAATGAAACTGAAAGAAAAGAAAAACTTATTGAGGAAAAAAGAGGAAAAGTTAAATGAACACACTGAAGAAAGAATCCAGCTTACACACAGCTTAGAGGATGAGGAATGAGCTAATGAACCATTCATCGCTACATGTAAAATGCTGTGTGACGCACCAGGGAACTGCTGTTAGTCACAAAAGGGAAATTATGGCACATCTTTCAGGCTCTGAGGGTCCTGCTGGAGCCCATTAGCTGTGTGCCAGGCTCCCTTGTGGGAGGCAGGAGGCAAACCTATTTAGAATTTATTATTTTTTTTGGTTTGAGAAATTGGCCCTTGGGACAAGGAATCCCAGCTCCTCCTAGGCACCGTGGAGATGGACAAGAAGGCATTGCCTGGCAGTGCAGCACCTTTTGTACTTCCTTCCAGTGTTGCTTTCCGACACAGAAGGCAATCGGGACACTTCTCTGAGTCCGCCTGAAATCTAAGTTCATAGGAGGACATCTGAATGAAGGTAAAGAAGTGTAAATTTAGTAACAGTAGATTTGGTAGCTCAGTTTCCTTCCTCAGTAAAATAAGGCAACCAGTATGAGGAGGAGAATTGCTTTCTATATCTTCTTTTTTTAACTCCAAAAAGCTCAAAGTCCTTTTCAGAATACTATAGCCCATTGTTTTAAACCATTGTACCTCTATAATCCACATAAATTAAAGTACTAAAGTTAGAAAGAATGGGCTTAGGATAGGACAAATACAGGTTCAATGAGGCTGGTGTCTAATACTGGCAGGGGACACAATCTACTTCCAGTATCGCCCTTAGACCTAGGCAACCAGGCCTTATCCTGGTGCACTGCCCCTCCCTGCTTTAGAGGACCCTGCACCTCCCCTTCTCTGACTTCATCTTTTCTGTGGGGCTGGGAGTCTGCAAGTCCAAGGAGACATGGCCCATCCTCCCAAAGCCTGTGCCTCTCCATGTTCTGGGGATTCTGGAACCCAGAATTTTGGACCCAAACAGCAGGGCCTGCTTTCAGGGCCAGTATAGAACTGTTTCTCAGGTTTGTCTTCACAGGGTGGACCATGGTACCATAATGGTGCCACTGAGAGAAGGGGTCAGCAAAGGAGGATGGAAATTAGATGGAGCAGAGCTGCGCTGCGGTGTTCACTCCTGTGTGGGAGATGCCCGTGGCACTGGACAGAGCCGGGTGTGGGAATGGGCCCTCCATGTGTGCAGTGGCTCCCGCTTGCAGATGTTAGATGCACACCTGTCCATCGAATGAAGTTATTGAGATGTTTAAATAAGCTAATGTTTGTAAAGTACTCAGCACAGAGATTGGTAGATTGCAGGCATTCTGCGTGTTTTTGTTCTAGGATGGCTTCTGTTTCAAATTAAATTTGACTTAGCCTCTTCTAAATTTCCATGAAAAACATGGACCCAGAGGCCCAAAATAAATTGAAACCTCTTTAGCAATACTGAAAAATAAGACTAATA
Organism: Macaca fascicularis; assembly: GCF_037993035.2. Classification (NCBI taxonomy): domain Eukaryota; kingdom Metazoa; phylum Chordata; class Mammalia; order Primates; family Cercopithecidae; genus Macaca; species Macaca fascicularis. Next base: position 128,502,619 of record NC_088379.1, read on the forward strand.
GCCATCCTATTGCCAGAATCCCAGAGGAATTTACAAACACCACAAACTTATAGGCAAAATGAGGAATCAAATTGGCGTTTGGGGTCATTTTACATTGATAAAAAGCACTGCTTATGCTATGGAAAAAGAATCTATAAATCTGCATAAATTGAATCATATAGGTGTTATAATAATAGGAGTCAAACTCAATATAAGTAAAAAATACTGAAAATGCATAGAGCAATGGACACAAATAAATTATTGTGGAATATAATACACCTTTTTTGAGCTTTTGACAAATCAAGTAGGTAATATATAGACATGGAAATTTTGCCTGTAATTAACTGCTGAGTTTACAGTTAATTGTTGAACTTTGTATAATCCAGAGAGCACATTTTGTATATGCTTGTGAAATATTTTCAAAAATTGATTACATTGAGAAAAGAAAATCTTATTAAGTTCTCCCCAAGTAGAAGCTGAATAGACCAGATTGTCTAACCTCAATGCCATAAAATAAAAATGAAATACAAAACCTGGAACAAATGATTGTCCGGGTGTGGTGCCTCACACCTGTAATTTCAGCACTTTGGGAGGCCAAGGTAGGTGGATTGCTTGAGCCTAGCAGTTCTGAGAGCAGCCTGGGCAACGTGGTGAAACACTGTCTCTACAATAAATGCAAAAAATTAGCTGGATGTGGTGGTGTGCGCCGGTAGTCCCAGCTATGGGGATGGCTGAAGTGGAAGGATTGTTTGAGCCCAGGAGGAGCCGAGATTGCATCACTGCATTCCAGTCTGGGCAACAGAGTGAGACCCTGCCTCAAAAAAAGAGAGAGAGAAAAAAAGGATTAATTGTAACGGCAATAAACACCAGTTATCTGTGAAATGGATACACCTTTGATTTTCAGATACATCTCAACTTCAGAGTTGTAAAATGTGCAAAAAAGTGTGTTTGACAATTCATGAAATGCTTTAACTTCTGGGTAAAATGAAAATGAAAAATTTACAAATTATTAGAAAAAAAACCAAAACTGCTATCAGGATGATGGTATATGAACAAAGCTATATAATGAGGCATATTCATAATCTTAAATTGCTTTTGTTATAAACGAGAAAGAAAATAAATGAACTATAATAAATACTTTATTCAAGAATACTTTTATTTTGTGGTGGAACCACGATTCCTTTTCCTCAGAGACTGTGATTAAATTCAGCCCCCATTCTTCCTCTTTGTGAGTTTCTCTTTTTTTTTTTTTTTCAGACGGAGTCTCAGTCTGTCGCCCGGGCCGGAGTGCAGTGGCACCATCTCTGCTCACTGCAACCTCTGCCTCCTGGGTTCAAGTGATTCTCCTGCCTTAGCCTCCCAAGTAGCTGGGGTTACAGGCACATGCCACCACACCTGGCTAATTGTTGTATTTTTAGTAGAGATGAGGTTTCGCTATGCTGGTTAGGCTGGTCCAATCTTCTGACTTCAGGCGATCCACCCGCCTCAGCCTCCCAAAGAGCAGGGATTACAGACGTGAGCCACCACGCCTGATTCAGTTTCTTTAATCTCAGGGCTCCTACTGTCTCTCCCTGAAATTGAGTTTCTGTTGTTTAACTTTTCCTCCTCCCAATCCAGTCCTTCAAGCATATTTGTATACGGTTAGCCTCAATTATATAAAAGATTTAGTTTTTAAAATGAGATCTAGGCTGATATAAATCAGACAATGAGGTTGGATACCATCATAGAATGAATATTGTTTAACACCACTTGATGACTTTTCTGAGTTTTGGTCCTGAATCTGTCAGAAACCCTAAATGATGAAGAAAATCCATCCTAATTTAAAATCAAGATTGAGTTTAACAATAAACCACTGGGAAGACAATCAGGAATAAGATAAAGATTGCATCTATAACTCACTATTTAACATTATTTCATCTGAAGTAGAAGTGGGAAGTATATAGAAAAGGAAGAGGGCAAATTATTATTCATGTTAATAATTCTTATAATAATTATATTAGCTATTATTATAAGAAATAAGAAGAATTTCTGGCTGGGCACAGTGGCTCATGCCTGTGATCCCAGCACTTTGGGAGGCTGATGTGGGCGGATTGCATGAGCTCAGGAGCTTGAGACCAGCCTGGCCAACATGGCAAAACTTTGTCTCTACTAAAAATACAAAAAATTAGCCAGGCGTGGTGGTGTGTGCCTGTAATCCTAGCTACTTGGAAGTCTGAGGCATGAGAATTGCTTGAACCTGGGAGATGGAGGTTGCAGTGAGTCGAGATAGTGCCACTGCACTCCAGCCTGGGCAACAGGGCGAGACTGTCTCAAAAAAGAATAATAATAGTTTCTTGTATCTAGAAAAGTACAGAGAATCAACTTAGAAATATTTAATATAGGAAAATTTCATAAAGTGGCCAGGTAATGAATCTATCCAAAATCAACAGGCATTCTATTTTTAGCAATAACCACTAAGGAGATATAATAGGGGAAAAGATTTAATCAGTAATAATAATAAAAAATATTTTCTAGAATGTTAGAGAAACATAAAGATGTACTCTGCTTCTGGATGGAAAGACTGAATATGATGAAGTTGACAGTCATTTCCAAGTTAGCTTATAGATCTAATGCATTCCTGATCACAATACCAACATAGTTTCCTTCAGGAACTTGACCAAATTATTCCAAAGTTTGTCTAGAAGACTAAACATGTGAAAATGTCATGACTTATTATTTTTTTTAAAGAGTGACTAATGACTTTGTAATTCTACAAAGAGAAGAAACAAAAATTAAACTGTTTGGTACTGAAATAAGAATAAACAAGCCAATAGTAAAGTAGAGAGCTCTGAAAAAGTTCTTCATATTTATAATGATAGTTCATAATTAAAAAAAAAAAAAAGGAAAAAAAAAAGGCTTGGAGTCTGGGCGTGGTGGCTCACAGCTGTAATTCCAGCACTTTGGGAGGCCAAGGCAGGTGGATCACCTGAGGGTCAGGAGTTGGAGACCAGCCTGACCAAGATGGTGAAACTCCGTCTCTACTAAAAATACAAAAATTAGCCAGGCACGGTGGTGGGCACCTGTAATCTCAGCAACTCGGGAGGCTGAGGCAGGAGAATCGCTTCAACCCAGGAGGCAGAGGTTGCAGTGAGCCAGGATCACGCCATTACTCTCCAGCCTGGGTGACAAGAGCGAAACTCCATCTCAGAAAAAAATAAAAAATAAAAATGAAAAAACCTTGGCTACAGGACAAGTTGGTTGAGAGACCTGACCAAGTGATTGGAGAAAAAAATAGTTTCAGTCTTTTACTATATAGTGTAATAAATATTAGATTAAAACAATAAAAATTCCAGAGGAAAAAGATATGTGTTTAATTTTGAGGTGAAGATGAACTTTCTTTTCTTTTCTTTTCCTTTTTTGAGACTGGGTCTTGTCTTGCTCTGTTGCTCAGGTCGAAGTGCAGTGGACCAATCATGACTCACTGTAGCCTCAATCTCCCAGGCTCAGGCAATCCTCTTGTCTCAGCCTCCTGAGTAGCTGGGACCACAGGTGCGCACCACCACATCCACCTAATTTTAAAAAAATTATTCGAAGAGCTAGGGTCTCCCTATGTTGCCCAGGCTATCTTGAACTTCTGGGCTCAAACTATCTTCCAGCTGTGGCCTCCCAAAGCCTTGGAATTACAAATATGAGCCACCTTGCCCAGCAAAGGATGAACTTTTTAAGCACAAAAGCAATGTAGTAAATGCAATGGAATAACTCATAATGGAAATTTTGGTTAAAAAGCATAAGTAAAATGATAAAATAGGAAAAATATTTACAAAAAACATACTGTCACAATGGTAGTTATAAAAAGAATATAAAGGGACATTATAAATCAATAAGAAAACCATGACTTTGAAACCAACACAGTATTTCAATCTCAATAGTAATCAAACAGATTCAGATTAAAGCAAAAACTATGCCTTTAAAAATACATAGATATATGATAGCTATACATTATATGTAAATATAAAATATCTAATATGCATTGTTAGTAAGAAATGAGGCAATATACATAGATAATACTTTTGGAAAGCAATTGCACTTTTGGTAGCAAGACACTAAAAATGTTTATGTACTTTAACTCAGTAATTTCTCCTCCCAAGGGAATGATCAGAGATGGACTGGAAAGTGTCTGGGAAGCAAGTAGGATGCACAATTACAGAAGCAGTATAACCCCCTTTAAAAAGGAGTATATTTATTTATTTACATATGTGCACATATGCATGGTAAAAGCACTGAAAAAGTGCTAATTGAGATTTTAAGTTTTGTATTTTTCAAATTTTACATATTCAGCATGTATTGCTTTTATAATTGGAAAAACAATTGAACATTATATTTAAAAGTTAAAAATATGGCTGGGCGTGGTGGCTCATGCCTGTAATCCCAGCGCTTTGGGAAGCTGAGGTGGACAGATCACATGAGGTCAGGAGTTTGAGACCAGCCTGGCCAACTTGGTAAAACCCTGTCTCTACTGAAAATGTCAAAATTAGCTGGGTGTGGTGGCATGTGCCTGTAATCCCAGCTACTCGGGATACTGAGGCAGGAGAATCACTTCAACCCAGGAACCAGAGGTTGCAGTGAGCCGAGATCACGCCACTGCATTCCAGCCTGTGCGACAGAGCGAAACTCGGTCTTAAAAAAAAGTGAAAGGAATATTCCCTTCCCTTTCCTTGTAATTTAAGGGCTGTGAGTGAGTTATATGATCTCTGTTTCTCTGTTTTTTTCACCTTATCTCCCAATACATGTTTTACATTTTCTCATAAAGTCCTATAGCGCTTCAGTTAAGAAAAAGAAATGCTATTCATATAATTATGAATTTTTGCTTTAACTGCATTATATAATATGATTATCAAGAGTTTTCGACTCACATGTCAGTTAAATATTGTGTCTTCAGCCAAACACTTAACTGATCCCAGAGATAAGAGTCACATATATACTTAGGTGAGATTATTTTGGCAAATATCCAAAATTAAATATGCTATTAGAATATTTTTAAAGGTAATTTACACAAATTCTTTTTCCAGACTGGTAAATCTCAATAATTGCAGCAAAGATGAAACTTACCAAAGTTCAGTTTAATCTAAAGTCAATTTCTCACTTTTTTCATGGTGTCCACTACAGTTAATATACATAGGATCTGAATATCATGTAGTTAAAAAGATAGCAACTATGACCTTAAAACTTATCTTTAATGAAAGATATTTTCCTCTACAACAAGTTCTTGGATTTCATTAAGGATAAAGGGACTATTTAGATATCAGCCACATGCTGCATAGTGACACTTCAATGTGGGATGACATATATGTCATATATGATGGTGGTCCCATACATAAGATTGTGATGGAACAGGAACTGATAGCTGAAGAAGAGGCAAGAGAAAAGAAAACTTCAGGAGGAGAAAAAGAAGAACTCACATAAAAATTCACAGTGAAGGCTTTAGCAGAAGCTTTTGCAGACTTCAACAAACTCCTTAAAGCATTTGAAAGCATAGACCCCCAATGCTGGAAGGTTTTCATTCATAGAGAAGAGCGTTCATGGTGCATCATTATCTGTTTACAAGCAAATCTATCATGAAAAAAGAAACAAACCAAGCAAACCCCGTGGATGTATTTCTGAAAAGAGTGACACCTCCTCAAGAAGGGCCTCAGGCAGGTCTTTCGGGAGGTATTCCAGAAGAAGGCATTGTTATCATAGAGATGACAGCTCCATGCGCATTATTGCCCCTGAAGACCTTCCAGTGGAACAGCATGTGGAGGTGGAAAATAGTCGTATTGATGACCTTGTTCCTGTGTAGGGCTAGGCTAGTGTGTATGTTTGTGTCTTCATTTTTAGCAAAAAAGTTTAAAACGGAAAACAATCAATAGAAAAAATATTATAGAACAAGGATAGAAAGAACGAAAATATTTTATGCAACTGTACAATATGTTTGTGTTTTAAGCTAAGTCATTACAAAAAAGTCAGAAATTTTAATAAGTTAAAAAGTTTATAAAGTGAAAAAATTATAGTAAGCTAAGGTTAATTTATTATCAAAGAAAAAGAATTTTTAAATTTACTGTGGCCTAAGTGTACAGTGTTTATAAAGTCTACAGCAGTGTACAGTAATGTCCTAGGCCTTCCCATTCACTCACCACTCACTGATTCACTCACAGCAACTTCCAGTGCTGCAAGTTCCATTCATGGTAATTGCCCTATACAAGTGTACCTTTTTTTTTTTTTTGAGGCAGGCTGGAGTGCAATGACATGAGCTCGGCTCACTGCATCCTCTGCCTCTCAGGCTCAAGCCTTCCCACCTCAGCCTCTGGGTAGCTGGGATTATAGGCGCCACCATGGCTAGCTAATTTTTGTATTTTTTGTAGAGTTGGAATTTCGCCATGTTGCCCAGGCTGGACCGGAACTCCTGGGCTCAAGAGATCCACCTGCCTTGGCCTCCCAAAGTTCTGGGATTATAAGCATGAGCCACCTGGCCAAGTGTGTCATTTTATATACTTTTTTGGTGTTTTTTTTTTTTTTTTTTTTTGAGACGGAGTCTCGCTCTGTTGCCAGGCTGGAGTTCAGTGGTGCAATCTCAGCTCACTGCAACCTCTGCCTCGCGGTTCAAGCGATTCTCCTGCCTCAGCCTCCCGAGTAGCTGGGACTACAGGCCCACGCCACCACACCCAGCTAATTTTTTTGTATTTTTGGTAGAGACCGGGTTTCACCATGTTAGCCAGGATGGTCTCGATCTCCTGACCTCTGATCTGCCTGCCTCAACCCCCAAAATGCTGGGATTACAGGTGTGAGCCACCGTGCCCGACCTGTTTTTTTTTTCTTTTTTTTTTTTTAAACACTTTATACTTTTATACTTATTTTTACTGTACCTTTTCTATATTTAGTTATATTTAGATACACAAACACTTACCATTGTGTTACAGCTGCCTACAGTCTTCAGTACAGTAGTAACATGCTGAACGGGTGTGTAGCCTAGGAGCAGTAGCCTAGGTGTGTAGTAGGGTGTACGCCCTCTAGGTTTGCGTAAGGACCCTTTGATGTTTATGCAACAGCAAAAAGTCTCACGTCTTTCCGGACATAACCCTGTTACAAGGCAATGCATGACTATATTAAACTTAATTTGTGAGAATGGAATGTGGTGAAGCATGTTCTAGGCTCAGTGCAGCCAAACTTTATGGATGTTACTTCCATTTATAGAAGCTCTATCAGTTTGAGATATGGGGTCCCTAGGTGCTTACCTAGGAATTTATGAGGGTCTTTGAATTGGTTGCAATAATTTCAAAGAACTTAATGGAGTCATGCATTTCCCCAGGGAAGTGTTGCTTTTTTTATTTTTTTCTGCTTTTGCTTTTGGTTAAAACTCAAGGTAATCTTATACTAGACACTCTGACAACTTGGTTGACTGTGATTAATAAAATACTGTAAATTACATCATTTCAATATAGTAGGCAGTTTTACAACCTGTGGTCATTGGACGAGAGTGAAGTAGAATCTACTGCCCCTACCTCAAACTTCATGTCCCACCATACCATTTCAGGACAGTTCGCCACTTAAAGAGTTTTAGCTTCTCTAGGGTAGATTTGATTTTTATTTTTTCCATAGTCAAACTTTCAAAAATCTTAACAATTTGTGTATAGATGAACTTCCCTTTATATATGTCTAATATATTAAAATTGGAATCTACGCAACAGATATGTTTTTCTTGGACTTCTTTGAATAACCGTATACACTCAAGCCTCTAGAATTTACTTACTCCTCTAAGAATCCTTTTTGGGAATAAACCTGTGTTAGTCTGGCTTACTTTGGGAGTGTTGTTAATGGGCATACATGTCTCAGTTGTACGAATGAAGGTGCAAAATTTTGGAGCTGGAAGGCTCATGAATTTTCAGAATTATGCAGTGGGTTCATGGGCAGTCTCCTTTTTGGTGAATGATGTGGAAATCTTCAAGAGGTATTGGTGGATATTGAAGCAGCTTGTGACAGATTTCCTCTTCCAGGTGCCTCCAAATTTTACTTTGGTATCAGATAATTTGGTCAGCTCCTTTAATTTTTAATTTTTATTTTTTTGAGACAGAGTTTTCGTCTGTTGCCCAGGCTGGAGTTCAGTGGCACAATCATGGCTCGCTGCAGCATTGACCTGCCAAGATCAAGCGATCCTCCCTCCTCAGCCTCCTGAGTACCTGGGACCACAGGTGTACACCACAATGCCTGGCTAATTTTTACTTTTTTTGTAGAGACAGGGTCTTACTTCTTTGGCTAGGTTGGTCTTGAACTCCTGGGTTCAAGAAATTCTCCAGCCTTGACCTCCCAAAATGTCAGGATTACAAGTGTGAGCCACTGCACGTGGCCAGCTACTTTAATATGAAATGAAAAGTTGGGAGATAAAATGTTATCATTATTCTATTATTATTCAGGAGACAGATGGGATACTTTGCAAGTAGAAATGGGGATGACAATGATTAGGGACTACGTTTTTTAAAGTAATGAGACTTTATATATGTATCAAAATCAACATGTTCAGATCTTTATGTCACGTCCCCCATCAACTCCAACCTTGGTTTTCTTCTTATGACGAAATAAAGAATGAACCCTTAAAAATAACAAACAACAGAAGATATTTCTCGTGAATTTTTGACTCATATTTGTTGCTATTATTGTGCTCTATTTCCTATAGTTGCTTGTTTAAGCTTTTAAGAAAACAATTCATTGAAATTTATCATTTTTCTCTTAAACCAATTCAAAATTTCATGTGTGTGTGTGTGTGTGTGAAAAATGTCCCTAGGATCAGCTCTATTTGCATTGGTATTTCCAGTGGAAATGTCAAGTGTGACCTTTTTCTTGTTTGGGTGTCTAATCCTATTTTAAAACCCTGTCACGCCCCTGCCAAGGGTCAGTGCCCTTGTGAATAGAACTTCAGCACCTGCTACCCCTTTCTTCTCCTCTTCTTCCCCTCTGAGTAGAACTGGAGGATGTTCCGGATGGCAAACAAAACAATACTATGCTTCAATGACTGCAGTGATAGAAAATAATTCCAGACTTGGGAATTTGGTAGAGTAAGTTTTGAAGCCATGAGAAAATAAACACAAAAATAAGCAAACCTGAAAAGAGGAAAAGAAAAAATGTGCAGAAACATTGTATTTCATTGCTGCAAATATCAAGGCTAACACCCCCTTGAACTTTTAAACTGATGAGATAGAGGCTCTGAAAAAAGACCAGCTCTAGCAAATACAGGCTGCTAAAATCAGTGTCATTGACATTTCACCTTTGGAAAAAATTATTAACATAAAAAAGTTGTGGGAAATATAATGGAGGAAATTCAGATTATTATAGTAACTGGGTTTGTTTTCTCCATTTCCTAAAGTAGAATTTTGAATAATGATGCTTAGCAGAGCTGAATTAAGCAGTAAATGAATGTTGACAATTTGAATAGCAAAGGGATTGTATATTCATGCTTATTATCATTTGAAGATAATATTCTATAAAAATCAACTTTGTTTGCCAGTGCTTCAGTTGAATTATAATTTCCCATCACAGAAATTATTAGGGAATTAAAGAATTTTGTGTTGGAACATAGCCATATTTAAATGTGTAATTTCTCACTAAAGTTCGTTATCAACAGTTTTATCTGAAAACATCTCACCACAAAATTCCTAAGGGAACAATCTTTTCTGGCCGCATTAATGTTCTCCCTGTTTTTCCTAAAATGATGCTAATTCCCACTTTTTCCTATGAAATAAAGCCTTAGTGATGTTTTCTCAGATTGAAATCCCAGTGTATTTTCTCTTTTACTTTGTACCATGCTCCGAAATCTGGTTTGGTACACAGTGCTTCAATATGCGTATCTCTGCTTTTCCCTCATCAGCTTATATTCTTTTTTTTTTTTTTTTTTTTTTTTTTTGAGACGGAGTCTCGCTCTGTCGCCCAGGCTGGAGTGCAGTGGCCAGATCTCAGCTCACTGCAAGCTCCGCCTCTCGGGTTCACGCCATTCTCCTGCCTCAGCCTCCCGAGTAGCTGGGACCACAGGCGCCGCCACCTCGCCCGGCTAATTTTTTGTGTTTTTAGTAGAGACGGGGTTTCGCCGTGTTAGCCAGGATGGTCTCGATTCTCCTCACCTTGTGATCCGCCCGTCTCGGCCTCCCAAAGTGCTGGGATTACAGGCTTGAGCCACCGCGCCCGGCCCATCAGCTTATATTCTGACCCTGCAATAGTTTCCTGTGTGCCACCACAACAGGAACCATCCTAAGAGATCATATGATACTCTTCCTCAAATACCTCCAAACCCGAAAGTTAAATATAAAAGTGTAATTGATTTCACAAGGCGTAATCAAACTAGTCTGAAGGAAAGTACGTAGAGATAGGGAGTGCCATGACCCAGAAAGCTTCAGAAAGCAATGGAACTGGGAATGTCCTAGAATTGGGATGAGGTGGGGCTTGAAACAAGCCTTGAAGAAATGGGAGTATTTCGCGAGAAGTGACAAGGGAGCATGTGTCCTATTTTAGGGAACAGTGACCAAAGTCATAAAAGCATTTTCGAGCATGGCTAATACAGCAGTTTGGCTAGCTTGGCATGTCATAGGAGATGAATCTAAAAAGTAGGTTAGGTTTTGCTTGTGGCTGGCTGTGATTATCAGTTTACACATCTTTCTCTGCTGGATTTTGGGAAGCCATGAAAGATGTTTGGGCAGGGTAGTGATATTATCATCTAGAAAGACTCACTCACTGGAAATATACAGGACAGACTGGCTGGGGATAGAATGCCCGAGGCAGAGAAACTGGTTAGAAGACAGTTGCTGTAATCTAGGTGTGTGTATTAAGGTCCTGATTAGGGTGAAGGCAACGAGAAAAGTGGAGATACCAGTAAGAAAGTATGTAGAGAATTAGGAAATTAAACAGGTATGAGGGAAGCATTAAAAGCTTACTCTAGAATTTCAAGTTTGAAGACTAGGAGAAAAAGAGCAGCCAGGAAAAGAAACAGGGGTTTTGTGTGTATGTGATGGGTTTTTACATATGGTGTTTGAAATAGCTGCAGTTCATTTCCTTGAAAATGTCACGTATGTAGTTTGGGATGCAGGATTGGAGTTCCAGAGACAGTTCTGGCTAGAAATGTACATTTGAGAGCCATATTAATTGAGTGCTAGTTGAAGTCTTGGAAATGAATAAAATTACTCAGCAATGACTAGATTTTGGCTAGTACTCTTATTTACGAGATGAGGGAGAAAAAGGAGAAAGCAAGGAAAGATGAGTAAGGTACAACCCAGGTGAGGATTGTTTTATAAAAGCAAAGGGGGAGACAGTGGCAGAAAGGAGGATGATACCAGCAAAGAACACAGATCTACAGAGAAGTTCATAGTAAAGCAAATAAAGTCTGAGAATAGCCTGCTGGGTTTGTAAACTGCAAGACCATAGTTGGCTTTTGAAAGCATGGGGCCTGATGCCACATTACAAGTTGTTGAGGAGAGAATGTGTCATGTGAAAGCAGAGGGGCATATAGTTAAAAAGTTGTGAATTTTTGTGCTAAATAGAAGGAGAAGGGGGTGGGCAGGACACCCAGCTTGTGTGAAGGACATCAGATGGGGCAGGCATATTACTGTTAAAAGGCAGAGAATTGAAAGCCAGGAGAAGTGAAGGACTGAAAGTGTTAGACAAAGAGGCACGGGTTGAGAAAGCAGGAATGAATAAACGACTATTTCCTGCATATGAGTAACTGAATGAATGTGATGTTTGAGGTGACTATTGAAATTTGGCAGGACATATCCTTGCAGGGGTGTATGTGTGTATATTTTAGTAAAAGCATATTAAATTCATATTAAATTCAAGCAAATTATTTTATTTGCTTGTTTTTTGAGACAGGGTCTCCCTCTGTTGCCCAGACTGCAGTACAGTGGCGTGACCATATCTTTACTACAGCGTTGACCTTCCAGACTCAAATGATCCTCCCACCTCAGTCCCCCAAGTAGCTGGGACTACAGGCATGTGCCACCATGCCCAGCTAATTTAAATTTCTTTTTCTTCTTTTTTTTTTTGTAGAGACAGGGGTCTCCCTATGTTGCCAGGGCTGGTCTCAAACTCCTGGCCTCAAGTGATCCTCCTGCCTCAGCCTCCCAAAGTGCTGGGATTACAGGCATGAGCCACCAGGTCCAGCCCAGGAGCTTATTTTATAATTCAACTGAGATGGTAGCTCTTCTGAATAAATCATTGTGGAATGTTTAGTGATAGGTGGAGCAGTTTTCCTAAGCTTTGAAGAGAGTTAAGACATCATTTGTGCCTGCAGATGCCAGTTCTTAGTGCCTTGTGACAATGGCAAGTCTGATGTGTCCTTAGGCTGCAAACAGAATCTGAGTGAGTGGAGGACCCTCAAAGGCAAAAATTTCATTTGTAAATGATTTTGTCTTTTGGGTGTGATAAGATGGAAGGACAGAACATCATATTGAATCTCAGTTTGCTTTTTTGGTTCTCTTAGGCTCCCACACTTTCTTATGCGTACCTCACTGTGTGGTGATGGTCCATTTCCTTGCCAATCTGATCTCCCCCAAATAACTGTGAGCTCCTCAAAACCCAAGTTACTCATCTCTGAATCAGAATACCTTATATGTTCCTGGCACATAATAAGCAATCAATATTGCCTGTTAATAAATTAGGGAGGGAGTTAACTCTGGGGAGCGGTTAGCTCTGGAGAGGAGGAGAGCCCCGCCTTCTTGCAAGGCAGGAGAAGAGAGGGATGTAGAGATATAATTTTAAAAACTAGAATCAAAGGAAGAGGTTATTCAGGCAAGATGATTTCTATTTCTTTGATAAAGTAGTATCCAAGCAGATTTTCTGAGTAGGAGAGATAGCAGGGTCTGAAGAAAGCTGTTGAATGTCTTCTATGAGCAGGGTACTGAATAGGCACTTTGCATACACTTCCTTGAAACCCGCAATGAAGCACTATGAAGTTGTTATGATTATTCCCATTTTGCTGATAAGAAAACTGAGGCTGAAATAGCTATACACTTATTTATAAGCCCATGTTAAAATTCAAGTCTCTTGACTACAAAACCTACTTTCTTCCGTATGCCCCATTATTGGAGTAGTTGTAGGAAGTGTGTAGAGGATTTGAGAGATGAAGACAAATATTTAGCAGCAGCAAGGGTCAAGTGACGGTGAGTGAGCTTCGTCTTGCTTAAACCGAAGGTAGTAAGTTCTACAACTCTGAGAGGAATAGAGCAAGCAAAAACAGTGGAAATCCAGGCTTCGTGCCTGATACGATAGAGGAAGATTAAGTGAGGAGAGTATAACCAAGGACAGTTGCATTGATAGGGATATTCATTAATTATTTCAGGTTTCTACATTTAGTCTCTTTAACAAGATTGGAAGCCTCTCCTTGTGCTTGACAAAGTGTTAAGGACTGATTCAACACTTAATGACTGCTTGTGAAATGGTCAACACAAAACAATGTGGGAACTGATATTAAAATGGAGATTTGTGCTAACTAAATCCAACATTGTTTTGGTGTTGATGCACTTTACCTATTAAGATGCTATTAAGCCAAAGGAAGATTTAATTAATAATAATAATAATAATAATAATAATAATAATGGTAAAACTTTTCGTGAAGGAAAATTTGGCTTAATAGACATGCTTGGATCCAACCAGCTGCAGGAAATCAAATAGCCAGTCTTTGGTGAAACAAGACTTTGGGCTAATTTGCTCCCTTATATTGTGTTGCTCTAGGAAGGAAGATAATAATTATGAGTATTTGGGAGAACAGTACTTCTTTGTGCCAGGCAGTGTTCTAAGTACTTCACATGCTGTAGTTCATTTAATCCTCACAAGGACCCTAGAGGTAAGTGCTGTATTATCATGATTCCCATTGCACAGATAAGGAACTGAGGACAAAAGAAGTATTGTAGCATGCCCAAGAGCAACAGCAAATTAGTGGCAAATTTAGAATTTACACTTGATGATCAGCTCGTAAGTCTACATTCCTAACCGCTTTGCCATTCTCCAAATTCGGACATTTTTGATGTTATAGTATAGGTAGCTTCTTAGTGTTTGATGAGAAATATGAGTAACCCTTAACAAATCTGAAGGTGGTCAGATAAATTTCCTTTTATTCAACACCTGTCCTGTCAATTGTGTTCAGAAGGAAATCCTCTTTCTTACTCACTTGTGTGACATTTGCACCTCAGTGATTCTTTGGCAAAAATGTTCAAAACCTAAAGAAAACTACGATGACAAAGGCTGCCTTCATGTGTCTTTCCATAAACAGCAGCGAGGCTAAGTCTGCGCATTGTCAGATTTCCCCTCTTGCAGCTTTGACCAGTTTCCCCTCATTTGGCTTTAGAAATGGCATTGGTGAAATCTTTTAAAAAGGAATTTAATCTGCTGACCATTGTAAAATAATTCCTTATCAAAAGAATAATGAAGCATGTCATGTTTACCTAGGACTTAAATTGGAAGAGATATTACAGTTGGTTTATCTTCACATTTGTATACTCAAAGGACAGAGGACACGCTGGAGTAGTTCTGAAGGAGCGATACTGTCTCGTGTTTAGTTTCTCACATCAATAAGTAGAGACTAAGAAATAACTCTTGATGGCTTCTTCCTTTCTTAAGTGTATTATTCAGAGATGACTAAGAGAGACTTAGATTCATTATGGAACATTCATGGAAAGTTTGTATTTTGTCATGATAATCCATGAAAGTTTGCCTTTATAGGCTGGACAGTAGGAGGCATAATATTAATAAAATTTTTTGTTAAAGAATAATTCTCTAAGACTTTTAAAAGCTATAGTTTAAATTTTTTCAAATGTTCTTAAATACCTAAGCCAGTGTTCACAATTCAGTTCATTCTCATTTAAGGACACTGATTTTAATTGCTCACACTACCTTACAGAATGACTGATACATATAAAAACTTATTTCAATTGGAAGTTGCTTGTTGAGTTTCCAAACCAGAGCATTATGTCTGGCATATATAAGGATTTGGTCAGCTGTTATCTAGTTAAGAATTTAGGCTGGGCCTGGTGGCTCATGCCTATAATTCCAGCACTTTAGGAGGCCAAGGCAGGCAGATCACTTGAGGCCAGGAGTTCTAGGCCAGCCTGGCCAACGTGGCAAGACCCTATCTCTACAAAAAAATTTTTAAAAAATTGTTGGGCACAGTGTGTGAGTGTGCCTGCAGTCCCAGCTACTTGGGAGGCTGAGGTGGGAGGATAGCTTGAGCCTGGGAGGTCAAGGCTGCAGTGAGCTATGATTATGCCACTGCACTCCAGCCTGGGTAACAGTAAGACTCTGTCTCAAAAAAAAAAAAAAGAGAATTTATAATACCCATACAATTAAATCCTGTTGGCCAGATCCTTGCCCAACAAAAAGTATCTTTTAAAGACCTTTTAACGTCTCTTATTTTGTATTGCTAAGTTTGTACCCTTTTGGAGGAATAGTATAGGACAGAGACTTTTAACGATACAAACATACCAGTCAATAAGCCCAGATGTGCACATATGTTGCTATACTTCCAGTAGGTAGATGTCCACATGCATAATTCTCTCATTCTGCATTGTTAATGCATATATTTATCATTTTTATTTGCCCATGTACTTACAATCTCAAAGTAGAATCAACATACTACATCTACATGCTAAAGTTTTGTAATGAGCATTGTGAAGTTTAACATGTATTTAAAATTTTTGCTTTAAAATTTCTAAAAACACAAAATGTTTCACAAATGGAGCTAGGTAATAGATGGATAAACTAAACATTGAGTTCCCTGACAAGTAGGAATTCCCCACCTCAGCTTTCTGAATTTTATACTAGAGTTATTTTAAACATATGTGGTTATAAGCTTATCAGATTTCCAAAAATGAACCTTCTATAAAAATCACACTGGGCCCCTCAGCTGTGTTTTCTTCCATTATTTATAGACAAATTGAAAACAAATGTTTTTTTTTTTTTTTTTTTCCAAAAAAATACAATGAACTGAAAACAGCTGTCAGGATGTACTTTTTCTCTAGAATTCATCTGTAATACAGAAGTGTAGTAAACCAGCACTTAAGTCTCCTGAAATCATGCCATATTTAATGGTTGTTTTAGCATTAATTCAGAGATATAAGTATTGATGCTTGCTGCGACAAGACCTAAATGGCTCATTTAACTCAGTGAAGATTATGATTAAAGGAAGTGACACGGGGCCAAATACAAATATTTCATTTTGGAGTGTCTTAGTTGCAAATATGTTTTACAAAGGAGAGACTTTTTGAAAATTCATTTGAACTGTTTTAATGAATATAATAGAGATGATTTTGGACATTTCTCTCCACAGCTACTGAAGCCTGGAGTGAATGCCTGACCACTATACAAGATCATAGAAAAGGCAATGAGCAGAAAAGCTCAGAAAATATATGCATAAAATGTGGCATGGCTTATCTGTCTGTCGTAAACAAACATTTTATTTAATAACAACATTTCTCTTAATTTAGTAAAAGTATATTAAATTAACAAGAACTTATTTTAAAATTGAACATTTAGTCTATGAAGACACTATGAACTTTTTCTAACCTAAAATAAAATCGTTATTTTTAAATGTGATACCTAAAGAAGGATGTAACATCACTTATGTAGAATTCTTGCCAGAAATGCATAATCTGAGTTTAATCATAAGGAAATATCAGACAACTCTAAATGAGGAACAGTCCACTTAAAAAAGAAAGGGAGAGAGAATGGATTCTTCAAAAATGTTAATGTTGGTCAGGCGTGATGGCTCACATCTATAATCCCAGAGCTTTGAGAGGCTAAGGTCGGAGGATTGCTTGAACTCAGGAGTTTGAGATGAGCCTGAGTAAAATAGGGAGACCTCATTTCTATAAAAAATACAAAAAATTTTAGCCAGGTGTGGTGGTGCACACATGTAGTTCCAACTACTCAGGAGGCTGAGGCAGGAGGATTGCTTGAGCCCAGGAGTTTGAACTTCGGTGAACTGTGATTGTGTCACTGTACTCCAGCCTGTGCAACAGAGTGAGACTCTATTTTAGAAAGAAAAAAAATAAGTTAATGTCATAAAAGACAAAGAAAAGCTAAGGGAATTTTCAAAATCAAAGGACATTAAAGAGACATGACAACAAAATGCAAGACCTGATCTTAGGCTAGATTTAATTCTAAAGGAAAAAATATTATAAAAGATACTATTGGGGTAAAGAGACAAATCTGGAATACACATGATAAATTAGATAGAAGTATTGCATCAATGTTAAATTTACTGAAGTTGGTAACTGCACTGTGGTTATGTAAGGGAATATCCTTATTCTTAGGAAATATGCACTGAAGCTGGGGTAAAGGGCCATGATAAATGAAACTTAGTCTCAAATCTTACAGAATAATAAAGAAAATGAGGCAAAATGTTAACGAGATAATGTGGGTAAAAGGCATATGGGTGTTCTTTGTACTATTGCAACTTTTTTGTAAGTCTGAACTTATTTCCAAACAATAATAAATAAGTCTGAATTTATTTTCCATTAAGTCTGAATTTATTTCCAAATATAAAAATTAGCTTACTTGAGAAAGATTGATTTCTGGGGACCATAAACTTTTCTTAGATAAATGCTGTTATAGAAAAAATATGCTAAAACCACCGGGTGTTATTAAATATTGGCTGAATGATCTCGGACTGAATAAAAGAATACAACTGGTATGTTGAATTACTTTAGATTTTGGTTTCAAATTCCATGGTAATGAATATGAAAAAATAAGCAGGGTCATTGACTAAGTCTTTTAGTGACCAAGTTTATTGTACTGTACATCTCATTTTGTTGTGCTATGAGTTTCAAAGGATTTCTTTTGTGTGATTTTGTTGTTGTTGTTGTTTGTTTTTTTGAGATGGTGTTTTGCTCTTGTTGTCTAGGCTAGAGCGCAGTGGTGCAGATCTAAGCTCACTGCAACCTCTGCCTCCTGGGTTCAAGTGATTCTCCTGCCTCAGCCTCCCGAGCAGCTGGGATTACAGACGCCCGCCACCACACCCAGCTAATTTTTGTATTTTTAGTAGAGACAGGGTTCACCATGTCGGCCAGGCTGGTCTTGAACTCCTGACCTCACGTGATCCTCCCACCTTGGCCTTCCAAAGTGCTGGGATTACAGGCATGAGCCACTGCACCCAGCTGGATTTTTCTTTTGTAGTCTCACTCAGTTGGTCGTCAATCTTGAAAAAGCCTAGGAGCTCACAAATTTCTCTCCAGGGGAAATAGGGAATTTTTTTCTTATGGTCACATCTTCTTAACAATTTCATTAAAATTTTCACCTATAATGTATTTCATGAGAGCACATTTTAAGTACTTTAAATTACTTTGGAATTGCCCACTGAGGAACCCAAAGTCTTTTACTTTACTCTCTCTCTCCCTAAAAAATATACAGACAGTGTTGTTCCTATTACAAGATGCAAGAAGCAAAGCTCTTCACCTAGCTTCCTTCTTTATCTTTGTTTTACCAATTGCTTCATGCTCAGCTATCTCCTCCCCATTTCTTTCCTATTTTTTTGTTATTTGTGATAAAATTGCTTATAAAGATTCAAGTGCGTTAAACAATATTTTATGCTTTTTATAAAATCAGCTTAAAATGAGTGATTAAAGGGCTATGGAATGGGAAAAAGTTGTTGGTCTTGATATGCAATTTTATTTTATTTTTCTTGACTGGATGGGCAGATCATGATGACATGGTCTCTTCTAAAACTTGCTACACAAAATATGATCTATAGACTAGCAGTGTCAGCATCATCTGGGACCTTTTTGAAGTGCAGAATCTTAGGTCACAACCCAGATATAGTGAATAGTAGGCCACAGTTTAACAAGAGCCCCATGTCTTCTGTATGCACATAAAAGTTGAGGAACACGGATTAAACGTCAAAGATATTCTAAAACAGGTGTTCCTGAGGAATCTAGAGGATCCGGTGACCTAAATTGCCATCAGCTGTTTCACTACTGGGATCAACTTTGAGAAAAATAAAAATAGTGGCTGTTGTGCCTTGTAATATCTTACTTTCTGATTATTTGCTACAATTTTTTTCCATTTGAAGACTCCTCAGTCTTTTTAGTTCTTTTTTTTTCCCCTTTCATTGATTGTTTTTATTGTTTATCCTAATCTTGGTGTTGTTTTTTTCCTAGAAACAATTGTCTTGGATTTTCTCATTATCTGCCCACGTAATTACCCAATTTTTTCCCCATTGCAGTCACGGAACATGTGCTTTAAGATTTAAATCCTTTGAAATTTACTGAGTCATATTTATGGCTCAGCATATGGCCTATCTGGGTGACCATTCTATGTGCACTGGAAAACAAATGTGTTTAACAGTTGTTGGGTGTGATGTTTAGTAGACGTCAATTAAGTTAATTTGATCAGTTGTATATTTAGATTGTTTTTACCTATCATGATTTTTTATACTTGTTCTATAAGTACACTGAGAGAGGGGTATGAATTTGTCCCCCTTTGAGTCTTTGCTTCACGAATTTTGATGTTCTGTTTTAGGTACAAACATATTTAGGATTGTTGTCTTTCTGACAGATTTCTTCTTTTATTATTACACATAATGTCTTTATTTCTTATGATACTCTTTTAGTAGAAATCTACTTGGTCTGAAATTAACATAGCCACTCTGGCTGTTTTACACTCACTTTTGCATGGTATGTTTTTACCTCCTGTTGCTTCTAAGTCATCTGTTTCTTTATATTTAATGTGTCTTTTGTAGACAGCATATAGCTGGATCTTGCATTTTTATTTGGTTTGGCATCTGCTTTTAAATGGGGGTGCCCAGTCCATTTACATGTAATATGATTATTGACATGATTAGGGTTAAGTCTATCATCCCTTCCAATTTGTCCCTTCATTGTTCTTCTGTTCGTCTTTTCCTACTTCTATTTGGTTAGCCAAAATACCAAGGTTTGCTTCGACTCCCTTTCTCTTCGCCTACATCAGGAAATTTTCCCTAAGCCGAGAGCTGGGTGATCATAGTGGTCATGCCATAAGTCCCCTCAGAGATCACTGTCTTGGACCGCTTGATGACCATTTCCTGAAAACAAATTTTGTTTAATTTTCAAATCGTGTTGATAGGAGGGAAGGCTACTTTGGTTCCAGTTACTCCATCATGGCTGAAAGTTCCTGTAGATTTTGTATTGAGGAGTAGAACGAAAGAGATACTCCTATTTTTATGCTTATTTAAGGATGAGTGACCAAAAATTGGCTGAAGAAGTTTGTTCATTAAAACTCTTGTTTGATGTCTAGAGTTTAATATTAATAATTTTCTATTATTACATATTTGTACTCCACTTAGGATATGAACTTTTCAAAATAATTTTTTTTTTTTTGAGATGGAGTCTCTCTCTGTCTCCCAGTTTGGTGTGCAGTGGCATGATCTTGGCTCACTGCAACTTCTGCCTCCCAGGTTCATGTGATTCTCCTGCCTTAGCCTCCCAAGTAGCTGGGATTACAGGTGCTTACTGCCATGCCTGGCTAGTTTTTGTATTTTTAGTAGAGACGGGCTTTCACCATATTGGTCAGGCTGGTCTCCAGCTCCTGACCTCGTGATCCGCCATCCTCGGTCTCCCAAAGTGCTGGGATTACAGGTGTGAGCCACCACGCTTGACCTCAAAATAATTATTTTATTAGCATGTTGTTGTAGTATAAATAATGTTCTATCTAGGTTATTTTTGCTGTTGTCCTCATTAATTGCCTTAGAAATATTATTTAAGAAAAAATAGTTAAATATTTTAAATTAAACAATACTTGTTTTCATTTATTGATACCAAAGAAAAATACCACATTTTAATGAACTGTTATAGAACAATGTTAGAGGATAAAAAGAATGCTTGCAGTTTGCATTTGTATTTCCTTGGGATGCTATCAATGGCTCTGTGAAGTCTAAGGACTATGTTACAACTCATTCTTTCATGAATAAAGAAGGACTACAGTTGAATACATATATATTGCATGATGTTTGCAGTTGGGTAAGACACATGATTTCTGATGCTAAAGTATCCTAAGAACTTCTCATCAAATTATTTTTCTTTTGTTTCTGGGAAAATTTACAGCCTCACTGTAAAAATGGATCTCATTAGTTAGCCATTTTTTTTCCCCTGCCCCTCAACTTTCCCCAGAGGAGGGGGAGCCTTTTAATTTTTCTAAAAAGAACTGAAAAATCTTGTGTTATGGACCTAGTATCAGGAGCTTTTAAATGTTAATAAAGTATGGCTTAACCTCGATTTGTAACAGTTAGGTTTGAATTAGGACTACTGCCCAAGAGTCTCTTCAGAGACGGATGAAGTAGAGGACTCTAGGGAAAGGCAGGCTCTTCCATTAGCTTTTCCAGGGCAAACCAGGTGTGGGAGATGAACCTATTGAAAAGATGTTTAGCTTCACTAGTAGCCAAAGATACGGACGTTAAAACAACAGTGGAATGCCATTTCCCTGTAAAACACAAGGGCAAAAAGCTTTTAAATGCTAATACTCAAACCAGCTGAAGGTAAAGTGAATTGGGTAGCTCTGGTTGGAGTACAATTTGGAATACATTTTCTGGCAAGCAATAGATAGAGTTTCAAAAGTGTTTCTGTCTCAGGATGTTCACCACACAGTTATTTATAGTAAAGAAAAATCGGAAACAACCAAATAATGTGGGAACATTATATTTTCAGAGAATTTTAAATAACATGGGACAATGATTTTGATAAAATACTGGTAAAAACCCAAAACTGTATATTTAGAATTAGAATTTTAATAAAAATTCAAAGTAACATTTTAGACTATTATGTCATATATAGATATGCATAAATATGTAAAAGTAGATTTGTAGATACATATTTTTTTCAGTCTTAGAATTTTGAAAGTATTTGTTTGTTTAGCAAGAAATACTCCAAAATACATAGGACAAATAATTATCCATTTGAAGATCTCCAGGAATGGAAATTCCAAAACTGTTAAGAAGAGTATTTTATCACTCTGGTGGCTAAGAATTTTTTTTTTTCTTAAGTTTAGTTGAAATCTTCCTAATTTAAATTCATCCCTTCTTGTCCGGTCTTTAAAGTTATGAATAAGAATATTTTTCAACACTCTTTTCCTTAGAGAAAAATACAAAGCAACTATTAAAACCACATTAGCTATCTCTTTTATAAGATTAATAACTTTATTTTACTCTTATGATTTAACATTTTACCAATTTTTAAATGTCATTTTCTCCCTTGAAACTGTACTGGTAACTGTACCTTAAGAAATATCAGGAGGACCGGCAGCAGAAAAAACTTCCTCTGTTTGTCATGAACCCCTTTCCCTTCTTATTCTGTCACATTTATTTCTCACCTTTGATGCAATATTGAAGACTCTAAGGGGATCTCTGTAATAGCTGCAGTTTTTTTGTTTATCTTGGATGATTTAACTGTCAGAGAGAGATGGGACATATTTATGTATGCTAGGAGCATGCCACGTGGTAGCACTGTCCAAGGTGCTTGACGTGTATTACTTTATAGAATTCTACAAAAACCCTGCCAAGCGGTGATCATTGTTCCCATATTAAGAAAAGGACATTGAGACATACAAGTTAAAGAATTTGCCGAAGTCAAATAGTGTATATACATTAGTTGGATTCAACTCCAGATCTCCCTGAGCTCTTTCTGCTATACAATGTAGTTTTGTGTTACTCTTTTAAAAGAATAAAAGCTCAATTGATTCTTTCTTAGCTTGATCAGGCATATTAGAATTAGAATTTTTAGTATGTCATTAATGCTTTCACTTCAGAATTTACTTTTCATTAACTCTCAGAGCAAGGACAGTTTTCTGTTTGTATGTCATGGTGGTTACATAGAATTCTTTGGTTTGCATAGAGTAACCTACGTATGGTCACCTTTCATGGCAAGTGGAAAAATACTGATCAACCAGTAGGATCTGAAATATGACTTCTAAACAGCCTGATTGCTGATCTACCAGGAAAGGCATGACTGATTTCAAGGTAGGGTGTCACAGATACCAAAGCTATAGAATCCCCCTGATTTTTCAGAAGGGAGTCATGGTGGTGGGGATAGCAGTGAAGAGTCGGGTCCCTCCCAGGCCACAACACCTGTTACTTTTCTCTTTTTAATAATTGAGGATGACACTAAAGCTGCAGAAAGAGTACCTTAAAAATTATGTTTTTAAAACATTGTGAAATGATTAGGCATACAGAAAAGCATACATAATATAATAAATCAGGGGTGTCCAGTCTTTTGACTCCCCTGGGGCACATTGGAAGAAGAATTGTCCTGGGCCACACATAAAATACACTAACACTATCAATAGCTTATGAGCTAAAAATCAAAACTTCACAAAAAATCTAATAAATGTTTTAAGAAAGTTTATGAATTTGTGTTTGGCTGCATTCAAAGCCATCCTGGGCTGCATGTGATCCATGGGCCATGGGTTAGACAAGCTAGCAATAAATATTGGCATTCCAGAATTTTGCTTAAGAAATAAAGCATTAGAAATACAATGGTAACTCTTTCTATATCCACCCCAATCCTATTCTCATCTTCCCTCTTCCCCAGGGGTGATATGTATTTGAGGTTTATGCATGTTAACAATCATGGCTTCAATTCATTTACTTTCACTTCTGTGTAGCATTCCACTATATGAATATACTGTAATTTATTTACCTACTTTCAAATTGATGTGCACTTAGGAGATGGGTGAGGCTGGTGGAGGAATGCATGATTAGATTTATTTTCAGGTCCTGTTTTTGCTTTGGGAGAGAGGTACACAGATGCTTATTACATTTTTAAAAGTACATTAATAAATATAAGTTGAACATTCACAGCCCAATGATAATATGCTCATAAACCAATGATCATGATTAATCGAATTAATGCACAACAGATTGATACTAAAAATGGCAATTGTATTAGTTTGCTAGGACTGCTGTAACAAAGTACCACAGAGTAGGTGGCTTAAACAACAGAAATTTATTTTCTTATGATTCTAGAGGCTAGATGTCTGAGATCAAGATATTAGTAGAGTTGGTTTCTTCTGAGGCCTCTCGTTGGCTTGTAGATGGCTATGTCTCTTCCATGCGTCTTCCCATGGTCTTTCCTCTACGCCTGTGTCCTAATCTCCTCTTCTTATAAGGACACCACTGATATTGGATTAGGGCCCACCCCAATCACCTCATTTTAACTTAATTCCCTTTCAAAGGCCCTGTCTCCAAGTACAGTCACATTCTGATGTACTGGGAGCCGGGACTTCAACGTACACATTTTTGGGGACCCATTTCAGCACACAACTATTATAGACAATGCTCCAATGACGTTCCTGTAAAGGTCTCCTTGTGCAAATAAGGGCAAGTTCCCTAGAGAATCCAGCTAAGTATGGAATTATCAGGTCATATAACAAAATACTATTAAGTGAATGATGATGTTGAAAGTTTGAAGAAACAGCAATAGTAGTAGCTAGCACTTTTACAGTGATAATAACTGATAGAGTTTGGGTATCTCCTCCAAATCTCACGTTGAGATGTAATCCTCAGTGTCGAAGGTGGGGCCTGGTGGGAGGTGTTTGGATCATGGGAGCAGATCCCTCATGAATGGTCTGGGACATTTCCTTGGTGATAAGTGAACTCTCACTCTCAGAGCTGGTCATTTACAAGCATGTTGCACCCACTCCCACTCTCTCTTGCTCCTGCTTTCGCCACGTGATGTGCCTGCTCCCCCTTTGCCTTCTGCCCCTTCGCCTTCTGCCTCAGCTTCCTGAGGCCCCTCAAAGAAACATGCCACTCTACTTCCTGTACAGCCTGCAGAACCATGAGTCAATTAAACCTGTTTTCTTATATATTACCCTGTCTCAGGTATTTCTTTATAGCAATGCAAGAAGGCCTAATACAATAACTGTATATTATATCAAATTATATTTAAAGTCTATAACTTTTTGTGAGGTAGGTGTTGCCATTATTCCCATTTTACCGATAAGAAAACTGAGGCTTAAGAAAGTTAAGTCATCTTTCTCAGGGCCCCGAGAAACCAGTGATGAAGCTGAGATTATAGCCTAGAACTGTTGGATTCCAAAGCTCATGTTTTTATACACTACAGCAGCTTCTATAGTAGCTTTATTTGGAGAATGCATGCATGCGTGTGCACGCACACACATACACACACTCTCTATTTTTATAAAGTGCTGCCCTAGGGCACAATTAGCCACTAGTTTGAAAACTCATTCATCCAGCTGCACTAGATACTAGATGTGGCAGGAAGATGAATGACAACAGTATGTGAGAACAGCCTAGGAAAAAAGAAGGTCCAAATTCCCAGGAAAACAACTCCCAGAAAGGCAGCATCTGTGTTGACTTATAAAAATAGAAAAGTGGGGAAACCTTGTGGTTTAGAAGCAGAGACATGACATCCTGTGACGTGAAGAAGTGGTGGCTGACGTCCCTGTGAACAATGGCCACAGATGCCAGGCCACAGAAAGAACACTGCATGAGGGAAGAACAGTGTGTCACCAGCTGTGGGACGTGCACAGGAAGGAAGCAAGAGGCCAACAATAGCCCAGCCTCCGAGGCTGCTGTGAGGAGTAAAGGATTTGATCAATGCAGGATGCATAAAGTGGCGCCTGGCACGTAGGGAGCGCTTGGTACAGGTTGTTATTACTGTTGGTATTCTCTTCATGTGGACCATTTCTCCCTGACACACAAGACAGAAACAGTAGCCTTTTTGAAGGAAGAGGTAAGGATTAGATTAACAAACCCTCCATTTATGGTGGAGGTGCCTGCTCCATTAATCCAATCAACTCAACCTTTAAATAACACTTGTGCAGATATATCCTGGATGACACTTGTGAGGAAAATGTGGTATTCTTTCTGGACTTTTATAACACAAAAAATTAGAATGTGTTTTATCACGCGAACGGAAGCTGGAAAGGGTAATTTGGATTTCACTTGTGGCATGCTCCATAGTAATTTTCTGTAAACGAAGATCCAATTTTTAGGGTGGGGGTAAATATACAAAGTCCAATGATTTGAAAAGATGTTTTATTATTTTTTCTCTATGCCTTCCATCTTTTCAGCCCAATAGGAATTTCTTCCCTTGAACAGTTCTAAAGAATCATAGCATTAGAGATAAGATTGTTAGGTTATCTAAGCTATCTTTCTGCTGATGAGATATTCCTGGAGTACAGTTTATAATGCTTTTCTGAGTGTGGCTTTGAACAACGTGACTTTTATCAGATGAACCGTGCTGGAGATGGAGGCCTCTGTGTTTAGAACAGGTCTGGCCCAGGGAGGAACGAGGAAGACCTCTCAAAGGCACACCTCCGCACAGCGGGCCTGATCAGCTGGCTGGAACTCAGAAGGGCAAAAGGGGAGGGAGGCTCCACTTTGATGTGGTTCGCTGGCAGCCCGGTTGCTGCACTGTGGTGTGCATATGTTGGGGGCAGGGCAAGGGTAATAAATACCAGGGACAGTTTTGCAATGCATGCCTGTCAGCTGAGCGCTGGACAAACATTTTTACCACTGGCTATTTCCCTGAGGCTTCTGACAGTTTGTGCAACTTGTGTAAGACATTCCTGAAAGAGAGGAGCATTTGTTCAACTTATATAACTTCTTTTCACATTGTAAGACTAAAGCAGTCCTTCCGGGCTCATGTCCTGTTGAATGTGGTCCAACTGAAACTTCTTTCCTCTGCATACTCAGAAACCTGACTACCTGTGTAAATTCCTCCTGATAGCATAACTTTCTGTTTGCCCTCAGTCCTTCTCCGGCCCTCGCAGACACCCAGGTTCATAATGACATTCCTTCCTCCTCTTGTAATTCTATTGAATTGTTAAAAAAAAAAAAAAAAAAGGAGTAATAGCTGTGATCGATTTTGTACAATGTGTTCTTACATTGTGTGTGTGTGTGTGTGTGTAAAATGTATATATTTTTGCACCTGATCTTAGCCAAAAGGCTGAGAAGTGACCAAAGGTATGTATTTTTGAAATACTATATAGGAGCATAGCTACTGCTGTGTGATTCTGAAATTGTAACAGAAGAGTAGCTAATGGAGTTTTGAGGGATATTATGGTGTCCATACAGCTGGGGAAACTGGGTGCTCCAGAGTATGAACCTTCATTCACTCACTCCCTGCTCCCAGTAGGAGATTAAGAAGGCATGTGCAACTTCTTATATTTGGTATAGCTTTTTTTTTCTTGTCAATCTTTTTTTTTTTTTTTTTTGACAAAAATGCTGATTGGTTTTGCCTTGATTTATTTGTATTTAGAGGTTTTGAAAATGAGTTGGTTTAAGGCATTATGATTGAATACAAGTTAATTGATAATCACTATTCTACACCAATTCTTCCTAATACTTTTAATCCTGTGGCCCTGTAAAATTTCCAATTCACCAAAGCAAGCTTGGTTGGTAAGGGAGTGACTTACACAGGATCTTTTTCATTCAGGGGTTTGCAGCTTACAGTTCACCTTCCCATAGGTCTTCTCCTTTGACTTGCACAATAGCCCATGAGTAAACTGCACAAGTGTTATTAGATTCAGCTGACAGATGAGGCCACCACAAGGGCTCAGAGAGGTGAAGGGCTTTGGCCTAAGTCACAGCTCGTAAGTGGCATAGCAAGTCTACTTTCCTGCAAAAAGCGTTTATTGCTTAATCATGCTAGTGTCTATTATTGTGGTTGGTTTTTGTGTTTGTTTTGCTTTCGGGGACAGGGTCTTGCTCTGTTGCCTAGGCTGGAATGCAGTGGTACAAATATGGCTCATTGCAGCCTTGATCTCCCCAGCTTAAGCAATCTGCCTGCCTCAGCCTCCCAAGTAGCTGGGACTAAAGGCGTGTGCCACCATGCCCAGCTAATTTTATTTTTATTTTTTAATTATTTTATTATTTACTTATTTATTTATTTTTGAGATGGTATCTTGCTCTTGTTGCCCAGGCTGGAGTACAATGGCACAATCTCTGCTCACTGCAACCTCTGCCTCCCAGGTTAAAGCGATTCTCCTGCCTCAGCCTTCCAGGTAGCTGGGATTACAGGCGCCCACCACCACGCCCAGCTAATTTTTTGTATTTTTAGTAGAGATGGGGTTTTGCCATGTTGGCCAGGCTGGTCTCAAACTCCTGACCTCAGGTGATCCACCCGCCTCAGCCTCCCAAAGTGCTGGGATTACAGGCATGAGCCTCTGCACCCGGCCCATTTTTTATTTTTTATGGAGACAGCATCTCACTTTGTTGCCCAGGCTGGTCTTGAACACCTGGACTCAAGTGATCCTCACACCTTGGCCTCCCAAAGTACTGGGATTACAGGCGTGAGCCACCATACCCAGCTATTATGGTTGTTATTCCCATGTGCCAGACACTGTGCTTGGTGCTTTATGTACATTATTTCAATTAATATCCACCACTACTGCAAGAGTTGGCATTAATTACAACAGAAGAGGAAACTGAGACTTATGTCACCCAGACAGAGTCTTCTCATTTGGAATTGGGTCATTTAATGTAACTCTGACGCTCCATATACTATATACCACGTTTAGGAACACCAATCTGCATCTCTCACTAAATGTTAGATTCCTTTCCTTGTTCTCATATTGCCTATTGGGGCTGGAACGGGCTCTGCTTGCGCATAATGGAGATGGAAGAAAGTGAGTAACATGGGCATAACTCATCAGTGGTGGAACCTTGGCTGTCACAGAGGTGCTTGGTAAGGAGCTCTGAATCATATACATGGGGAAGAAACCACAGCAGAGCCTATGACAAGAAGGTGAGGAACACAGCAGCCGTCTGTTGTCATACAGCAGCTCCCTCCGAGAAGAGGCCAGTGTGGACTCCAGAAAAGCCAGGTTCTCGTCGCTGCACTGTTGTGTGTTTATAACGCCCTGATGTTCTTGACATGCTGCCTGGAGAAGCCTACTTCTGATATCCATGAAGCAAAGGCCACTCAGCTCTTAACTTGGGGTAATCTTTCTTTTTAAAAAATTGTTGTGGCTGGGCATGGTGGCTCACGCCTGTAATCCCAGCACTTTGGGAGGCCAAGGCAGGCAGATCACCTGGGGTCAGGAGTTCAAGACCAGCCTGGCCAGCATGGTGAAACCCCACCTCTACTAAAAACACAAAAATTAGCTGGGCGTGGTGGTGCATGCCTGTAGTCCCAGCTATTCGGGAGACTGAGGCAGGAGAATTGCTTGAACTTGGGAGATGGAAGTTGTAGTGAGCCGAGATCATGCCACTGCACTCCAGCCTGGGCAATGGAGCGAGACTCTGTCTTTAAAAAAAAACTGTTGCTACTGCTGCACCTTTGCCATTATCTGTGAGCAATCTTAGTGAACTTGGCACAGATTAGGACCAGTGCGCATTGGGGAAAACCAGAAGTGGAAAATTTGAGTAAAAATCTTCAGGAAAATACAATAAAATGTTCCTGAAAGTTAAAATTAATCACTTGAATATGTATGGCTTATATTTTTAAGTTTAAAGTTAAGTTTCAAGGTGTGGCCCCTTGTAACATTCATGAGACTGGCTATAAAAAATTGCCATTATTTTTGAAACTTTCTATTTCAAATGATGTTGGTTTTTAAATGTTACTCCAAAGTAAGGAATGTGATGTATCAGACAGAGCTACTACTGGCTCTTACATGTCTAAGCTTTTCCACCTATAAATGGGGGTAAAAACATACCTGCCTAAGAGGTATCATTTTAAGTTATTGGAGATGCTCCAAAAAACTCTCATCTTAAAATTAAAATGCATGATTTTCAGAAGTATAGAATGTTTACAAACTTATATCTTGAAGAATAATTGACTGAAAATCACTTGGCTTATGTGAAAATAAAAAGTCACGGCCAGGTGCGGTGGCTCATGCCAGTAATCCCAGCTACTTTGGGAGGCCGAGGCAGGTGAATCACTTGAGGTCAGGAGTTCGAGATCAGCCTGACCAACATGATGAAACCCTCTCTCTACTAAAAATACAGAAATCAGCCAGGTGTGGTGGCCTGTAGTCTCAACTACTTGGGAGGCTGAGGCAGGAGAATTGTTGAACCCAGAAGGTGGAGGTTGCAGTGAGTCAAGATTAAGCCACTGCACTTCAGCCTGGGCGACAGAGCGAGACTCCATTTAAAAAAAAAAACCAAAAAGTATTTCTCTATGTCCACTGGTTTCTTTTTGTACAAAAGGAAAGGTAATCTGAAATCTCTCAAATGAATTGTCCCAGCGATAGAGACTATTCAGGTGAGTGTGGTCAGACGTAGGGACAGGGTAAACTCACACTCCCTACACGAGTGGACAAATCAAGGCTTGCTCAGGAATACAGAAGCCACTCTATGTATTCCATATATAAAGAGTTTAATTCAGAATTAGGAATTTACGCAACCTTTGAATTGCTGGGAGGGAGGGCTGCACTGGTGCACAGGTCATAAAGCTGCTCCTGAAGGTCAGGGGAACAGCCCCAAAGGTCAGAGTGGTTGACACTGAAGCCCACAGCTCCAAACACTTGGAGTAATTTTCAAAAGCTTGTCTGCAAGTTGCTGTACCTCTTGAGAACCTCTGAGAAGTTCTCGCTGTCTCAGTCTGCTGCGCAAACTTGCCTGCGCATTTGTGTACAAATGCCCTCAGAGAATAGGCTTCACACTCCACATCTACCCCAAGTCCTCTCTCCTGTGAAGTGACTCCGCAAGACGACTGTGTGGAAGTTTCCACACTTAGGAGGGGGTGGTGGTGGCGCCGAGTTAGCAACAGACAATCCAGCAACAAGGCCTGCTTCTCTAAACTCTCACAGAAAAATGAAATGTGATATAATCACCAAACAAAAATTGACCCCAACATGACTTCATTCCTTCACTCATTCATTCATTTAACAAAGTATCCTTTGAATAGCTGGGCTGTGTGGTAGGTACTGGGAGAACTATTGTGTACAGACAGACTCATCCTTGCTTATTCTACCTGGGGAGATAGTGAATGCACAAGTAACACCCACAAAAATAATTATAGCTTTTGATGATATGAAGGACACAGGGGCTATGGGGGGAATTCTGGGTAGAGTGGCAGCTCTCTGGTAACTATTTCTCATAGTGCCTTGTATTAAACTTATCTGGATATATTCCTTTTTGAGATAGAGTCTCGCTGTGTCACCCAGGCTGGAGTACAATGGTGTGATCTCAGCTCACTGCAACCTCTGCCTCCTGGGTTCAAGCAATTCTCCTGCCTCAGCCTCCTGAGTAGCTGGGATTACAGGTGCCCACCACCACGCCTGGCTAATTTTTGTATTTTTAGTACAGACGGGGTTTCACCGTGTTGGTCAGGTTGGTCTCGAACTCCTGACCTCGTGGTCTGACTGCCTCGGCCTCCCAAAGTGCTGGGACTACAGGTATGAGCTGCTGCGCCCAGCCATCTGGATATATTTCTTTCTTTCTTTTCTTTTTTTTTTTTTTTTTTGAGACGGAGTCTCACTCTGTCACCCAGTCTGGAGTGCAGTGGTGTGATCTTGGCTCACTGCAAGCTCCGCCTCCCGGGTCCACACCATTCTCCTGCCTCAGACTCCCAAGTAGCTGGGACTACAGGCGCCTGCCACCACACCTGGCTAATTTTTTTTTTTGTATTTTTAGTAGAGATGAGTTTCACGGTGTTAGCCAGGATGGTCTCAATCTCCTGAACTCGTGATCCGCCTGCCTTGGCCTCCCAAAGTGCTGGGGTTACAGGCGTGAGCCACCACCACCGCGCCCGACCCCATCTGGATATATTTCTTATCTCCTCTGTGAGGTTTTAAGCTCTTGGAGAACAGGAAAGATAGATCACTTATAACTATATTGTTTATAAGTCTTGTACAGAGTAGGACAGTAGGCACCAGTTGTACAGATGTGGCCCATGGTTCAGAATTCCAAACAGAGGCAGGTGGTTTCATACGAGTCTGATGGCAGACTGTTTTAGTTTTGCATGTGATTCACTGGTCATGTAGACAAGGCTACATTGTAGGACTGGGCACAGATTTCTCTGATTGTTTTGTCTGATAGCTGGGATCTAGGCCTTGACACTCTGGTTCTAAGAGTTCTGATACAGCTGACCTCCTTTGAGGGGATGGATTTCTCCAGTTTAACTGCCTGAAGAGGGAAGGGTCAGGGGTAACAGGACTATTAGAAGGGAAAACATGTCAATTAATATATGCAACTAGGATTACATTACACTTGGCATCCTTCCAACCTCCACAGAAAAGTTATCTTCTCAGAGAGGTTTTGCCTGAGCAGCATGCTCCTCAAAAAAGATACATGAGGAAAATTAAAACTCATCACAAATTCCAGAGATAAATATTTTAGTTTTTGAGTTATTCAAATTAAAGGTCTACATTGACTGCAGTAATTAATCTATTGGTAGAGTAATTGTTTAACTTTCAGAAAATGACCCATAGGGCAAAAGTGATGAATAGCACAAATACAGGTTTGTTCAAGGTTACCTTTTGGGGATGGCATTGAAAGCCCATATCTTCCCAAAAAGCAGATCATGTAATGAATCATCCCAATCATGTCCTCTTACTGGCTTAAGAATCTGTACAGATGTAAATAAGATTTACAGTTTCTTACTCTTCTTTTGTATTGTATCAAAATTGAAACAATCGGAAGGGAAACTATGCCTAGTGTTAAGTTTCTAGTCTTGTTGGGTATCTATCCTTAGAAATCTATCCCAAATTGGCCAGGTGCAGTGGCTCACGCCTGTAATCCCAGCACTTTGGAAGACTGAAGCAGGCCAATCACTTGAGGTCAGGTGTTAGAGACCGGCCTGGCCAACACGGTGAAACCCCATCTCTACAAAAAAATACAAAAGTTAGCCAGGCGTGGTGGTGCATGCCTGTAGTCCCAGCTACTTAGGAGGCTGAGGCAAGAGAATCGCTTGAACCCAGGGGGCAGAGGTTGCAGTGAGCTGAGATCGTGCTGCTGCCCTCCAGCCTGGGCAGCAGAGTGAGACTCCATCTCAAAAAACAAAACAAAACAAGAAACCTATCCCAAATTATGTCTTCTCCCTGTGTTTGAGTCCCTTTGGTTAAGAAACAGTCCTGGTTAAGACTGGTCCCCAGATTGACAGGGGAGACTAGGTAGCAAATTTACTGCTGCCTGTTAGCATATAGTTAAATGTCAGTAGTTAGAAGCCAGCTAATTTTAAGGGACCTTTCTGTGGCTCACCATTTCCCCTTCCTACTTCCCACCTCTCCAAAGCTGTTAATGGCACATTTTGCCCCAGCCTGTGTTGCAGTCAATGTTGAACAGATGGATCCCAGCGGCAGCCTGAAGATGGGAAATCTGTTTGGGCACAATAGGGCTCAGGTTCTTCCCCAGCTCCTGATTCCATCTTTATAAAGCCTGCTGAAAATTCAGGTCTTCTCGTTGTAATCTAGAAGACATGTTCTTGGTTTTTTGCTCCTTTCTTCCACTATGGCTGTAAATTATTTTCCCATCAGTGATTTATGTAGTGTCTTTAAAGAAGAAAAATCTGTCTCAGACTGAAGAGACAGTCTGGGAGAGCCACAAGAGCTCCCTCCATGCCACCAGGAGAGGGTCTTGGAGCATTAAACCACGGTTTTCTTTGATTTTTTGACTGTGAAAGAAAAAAAGCTTATTCTCTCTCCCACATCTTTCTCCCTACTTCAGTCCAAAGTGCATTTAATTACCTCTCAGTGTCATGTTAAGATGTGCTGATAATTATGCTGAAAAAGATCAGCTTAGACACAAAAGCAGCATGTCACTCGAGTAAGCCCTTGCATCCCTGTGCTGCGTCTCATTAAGCCATGCTGAACTATTTAACCTATTCATTTGGCTTGACTTAATTTGTCTCTATCAGGCATATGATGGGGGTAATATGGTAAGGATACAGTCTGGGGAATTTTAATATCAAGAAATTATGGAGTACTGGTTTTATTGTTTGCTGTGATAACCAATTTATCAAAATATTTGTCAGGCATCTACTCTAGGAAAAGCACACTGCCACATGCTATTGTGGAAACAGCACCATCCCCCAGAACCCTGGAATGGCAGTGATCATTTAGTTACCTAGTAGATTCTTTCTTTTTTCTTTATGACATGTAAAAACTCACACTCCCTGGCCTCCCAACTTTGGAACAATGTCTAGCACATAGTTAGCAATTTTGATTGGAAAGTACCATACAAGATGAAGAAATAATCTTCCTTTATGTAGATTAACATGGGAAGCTGAGTTACAAATCAGAAGGACAGTGAATAAGCATGGAATTGGTACAAGGGGAGTTAGTTTTAAAATGGAAGGGCTCAAATATGGCAAAGTAGAAGAGCAGCTTCCTGAAGAAGATCAAATGGTTGTCTATCAAGTGGCCTCACAGGATGGTCTTTACTTTCATGAATTCATAATGATCTGATCTTGTAGGATCAGAAACTTAAATTTATCACTGGGTAAAATAGTTCCTTCTATAGGAGTTGACTCATTAGTCAAGATCATACAGATTGATGTATAACCACAATATCAGCCTACTAACATTAAGAAATAATTGCTGCTGGGCACAGTGGCTCATGCCTGTAGTCCCAGCACTTTGGGAGGCTTGAGGTGGGAGAATCACTTGAACCCAGGAGTTGGTGACCAGACTGGGCAACGTGGCAAAACCTCATCTCTATAAAAATTTTTTTAAAAAAATTAGGTGGACGTGGCGGTATACACCTGTAGTTCCAGCTACTTGGGAGGCTGAGGCAGGAGGATCAGTTGAGCTTGGAGGTTGAGGCTGCAGTGAGCCATGATTGTACCACTGTACTCCAACCTGGGTAACAGAGTGAGACCCTGTTTCTTTTCTTTTCTTTTTTTTTTTTTTTTTTTTGAGACGGAGTCTCACTCTGTCACCCAGGCTGGAGAGAAGTGGCGCGATCTCGGCTCACTGCAAGCTCTGCCTGCTGGGGTTCACACCATTCTCCTGCTTCAGTCTCCCAAATAGCTAGGACTACAGGTGCCTGCCCCCACGCTCGACTAATTTTTTTGTATTTTTAGTAGAGATTGGGTTTCACCATGTTAGCCAAGATGGTCTCAATCTCCTGACCTTGTGATCTGCCTGCCTCGGCCTCCCAAAGTGCTGGGATTACAGGTGTGAGCCACTGCGCCTGGCCAAGATCCTGTTTCTAAAAGAAAAAAAAAAAAAGGTAGGAAAAAAAGAAGCAATTAGCTGAGCATGGTGGCGTGTGCCTGTAGTCCTAGCTACTCAGGAGGCTGAGGCAGGAGGATTGCTTGGGCCCAGTAATTTGAGGCTGCAGTGAGCCATGATCACACTACTGTGCTCCAGCATGGGTGACAGAATGAGACCCTATCTCTAAAAAATAAAATTCAATAAAAATAAAAGAAATAATAGGCAGGTAGAACAAATCCAATAATTGGCAGGTAGAACAAATTCAGAAGGCAGGTAGAACAAGAAATGCTACCTGGAAATATCCAAGTAGCATATTTTTATCTTTTCTCATTATAGGTGAATGTTCTTTTGTTATGCGATGCAAATAATACCCTATTGTTTAAGCCATTGTAGATGATTTCTTTTCTTTGTTACTCTGTAGCTGAAGATAATCCTGATATTTCTCATGTTGTCTTTTGACTTAAAACTTTTTTCTTGGATCTTTGTTCTTCCATATGAATTTTAGTAACAGCTTAAGAAGTTATACACATGTACGTTAAGGAAAAAAAAGAAATAAATCAAAAAAAATTTTTTTTTTTTAGATGGAGTCTCACTCTGTCGCCAGGCTGCAGTGCAGTGGCACGATCTCAGCTCACTGCAGCCCCTGGCTCCTGGGTTTAAGTGATTCCCCTGCCTCAGCCTCCTGAGTTGCTGGGACTACAGGCGCGTGCCACCATGCCCAGCTAATTTTTATATTTTTAGTAAAGTCGGTGTTTCACCATGTTGGCCAGGATGATCTGGATCTCCTGACCTTGTGATCCACCCACCTCGGCCTCCCAAAGTGCTGGGAATACAGGCATGAGCCACCGTGCCCGGCCCAAAAATTTATTTTTTTAATTGCATGAAATTTACAGATTATTCTGGGAAAAATTAATATTTTTCTGATGTTGGATAGTTCTGTCTATACTAGACACACACACACAATTAGGGTCTTAGTTTATGCCTTTTTTTTTTTTGTTTTTTTGAGACGGAGTCTCACTCTGTGGCCCAGACTGGAGTGCAGTGTCGCAATCTCAGATCACTGCAAGCTCTGCCTCCCAGGTTCACGCCATTCTCCTGCCTCAGCCTCCCGAGTAGCTGGGACTACAGGAGCCCGCCACCACGCCCAGCTAATTTTTTGTATTTTTAGTAGAGATGGGGTTTCACTGTGTTAGCCAGGATGGTCTCGATCTCCTGACCTCGTGATCCGCCCACCTCGGCCTCCCAAAGTGCTGGGATTACAGGCATGAGCCACCGCACCCAGCCCCTAGTTTATGCCTTTTAATGAAGTTTTAAAATTTTCTCACAAAGGTCTTACTCATCTTTTATGATGTTTATTCCAAAGTCTCTTAAATTGTGTTTCAAGAAATTACATTTTTTTACTAGTTATTGCTGGTGAATAGGAATTAAATTGATTCTGGGATATTGTTACAAGTAACTTTGCTAGCATATTCTAAGAGTACATTCTGTATCAGTTTAATAGAGTATAAATTCTCCTAAATTTTTTATATAGTCATACAGTTTACAAGTCATGACTATTTTTTTTCCTTTCCAGTTGTGGCAGGAACATTCACAGCACCTTGAATATTCCTGTGCTCCCCCACATTTCCAGTCCCTTTGCAGTTAAAGCCATGTGACTTGTTTGAGCCAATAGAGTGGAAGTGGAAGAGAAGTATGTCACTGTGAGAATGAAGGAGTAAAGAGCTGATGTGTCATCCTCCATTTCTCCTTTGCCTCTGTACAGTAACCGGGAGTTCCCCTTTTGAGAAGCACAGCCACAAAGGACACTTCTTAGAACTGAGTCATCACCAGCAAGATCTACAATGAACTTTGAGCAAAAGCAAACTTATGTCTTAAGCCTCTGAGATTTTGGGGTTTGTATGTTACCACTACTTAGCCTGACTGCTACAATCAATTTTTCATGCCTTATGCACAATCTAGAAAATCCTTCAGAATTCTGAGTAAAAATGGTGACAGGGAGAATTGGTTTTTATCTTGTTCTTAACTTTAAAGGGACTGCTTCAACTGCTTTGGCGTTAAGAACCACGTTTGCTGTTGGGTTTTGTTAGATAGCCATCATTAGGTGAGGGACATTTCCTTGTCCTCCTAGGTTTGCATGAGCTTCTGTCATGAATGAGGGTTGATTTTTTTTTTTTTTTTTTTTTTTTTTGGAGACAGGATCTTACTCTGTCACTCAGGCTGGAGTACAGTGGCTTCATTATGGCTCACTGCAGCCTTGACCTCCCAGGCTTAAGTGAGTCCCCAACCTTAGACTCTTGAATAGCTGGAATCACAGGCGTGTGTTACCATTCCTGGCTAATGTTTTGTTTGTTTGTCTGTAGAGACATGGTCTCCCTATGTTATTTAGGCTGGTCTTGAACTCCTGGGTTCAAGTGATCCTCCTTCCTCAGCCTCCCAAAGTGTTGGGATTACAATCATGAGCCACTGTGCCTGGCAAGTGTTGAATTTTACCAAATGTTTTTCCTGAATCTATCAAGGTGATGATTTTTCTTCTTTTTTCTTTTTTTGAGAGGGAGTCTCGCTGTGTTGCCCAGGCTGGAGTGCAGTGGCGAGATCTCGGCTCACTGCAAGCTCCACCTCCTGGGTTCACGCAGTTCTTCTGACTCAGCCTCCTGAGTACCTGGGACCACAGGCACCCGCCACCACGCCTGGCTAATATTTTTGTATTTTAGTACAGACGGGGTTTCAATGTGTTAGCCAGGATGGTCTTGATCTCCTGACCTCATGATCCGCCTCCTTTGGCCTCTGAAAGTGCTGGGATTATAGGCGTGAGCCACTGCACCCGGTCGATTTTTCTTTTTTAATCTGGTATGTGGTCAGGAGTTTTTAAATGTTAAACCAGTCTTGCAATGATTAGGTAAACTGTACTTCTTAGCATTTCTTTTTTATTTCCTGCTAAATTCAGTAGACTAGTATTTTATTCAGGATTTTGGAATCTAAGTTCACAAGTGAGAGTGGCCTATAATTTTCTTTTCTTGTATTGTCTTTGTCTGATTTTTGTATTGGGGTTATATTACCTTCATAAAATATCATGGTAAGTGATTCTTCTTTTTCTTCCTTCTGTCAAAATTGGTATAAAGTTGGTCAAAGTTGGAAAAGCTGGTATAATTTTTGAATAATGTATTTTTTTTATTCATTTGGTAAAATTGCCCTATAAATACATCTGAATCTGCTGGTATTATTTTGTGTATGGATACTTAACTTGATTCAGTTTCTTTCATAGGTCTTGTAAGATTTTCTCTTTCTTGTGGGGTCTGTTATGGTAATGATCTATTTTGCCTAAGTTTTCGAATTGAGTTATTCACATTTTTTTCTTAGGATTAAAAAATTCCCATTGTATCTGTAGTTATGACCCTTTTCATGTGTTCCTATTATCAACATTTAAAGTTAATTTGTCCTTTTAAGTACCTACCTCAGCTTATCCCATGTGTTTTGATATAAATGACAACATTTTTATTTTTCTGTCACTTCTAAGTATTTCCAAATTTACGCTGTTATTTCTTCTTAAACCCATGATTTAGAAACATTTTAACATTTTCAGACATGAGTTTTAAAAATAATTTTTTAACCTCATTTTAATTAAATGATGTTCAGGAAATATGGTCTACCAGATATCGATTCTTTCTTGTGGCATGATCTAGGCTCACTGCAGCCATGATCTCCTGGGCTCAATTGATCCTCTCACCTCAGCCTCCTAAGTAGCTGAGACTACAGGCATGCACCATCATGCCTGGCTAATTTTTGAATTTTTTGTAGAAATGGGGTTTCGCCATGTTGCCCAGGGTAATTCTTTCTTATTAGTTGAGATTTACTTTGTCATTTCATGTGAAGTCAAATTTTCTAAACATTTCATTTGTGCTTGAGTTTAATTTATTTTTCCTAATTAGTGGATTCAGGATACTATATAGGCTCACAAGGTTTTCTATATCCTTTTAACACCTTTATTGAAGTATAATTTATATATTATACAACTCATCCATTTTAAATTGTACAATTTAAGGTTTTTAGTAAATTTACAAAGTTGTGCAATCATCACCACAGTACAGCTTTAGAATATTTTGCCTCAAAAAGGCAAGTACAAAAGGCAGGAAAAGTTATGGGAGAAGGAAAGGAAACCTTTCTGTTTACAGTAATCCTTGTTTCCATCTTTTCAATTGATTTTTGTATGCTTGACTCACCAGTTTCAGAGAGACATAATATAAATATGTACCCACTATGATTGTGGTTTTGTTGATTTCTCTTTGTAATACTGTATTTTTTTTTTTTTGCTTTACATATTTTGTGGCTATTTTATGAAGTACATACAAGCTTGAAATTATTATATTTTAGAGGCAAATTGTTCATTGCCTAATTAAAATGAGAAGGCTAAAACTTATTTTTCTCAATATGTGACATCTATCTTTATATCTAAAAATGCCTTTGGTCTTTATTTCATTTGGTATTAATTTCATTAATTACTTTATTTCATTTGGCATTAATCTAGTTACAGTAGCCTCCTTTAGGTTAATATTTGATATATTTTTTCTATCACATTACTTTGAGTTTCCATGTCTTTAAATTATATGTATTTCTGTTGAAATCAGTGTATAATTGGATTTAGTCTTTTGTTTAATCTGTAAATCTCTGTCTTTTAATAGACGAATTTAATCTACTTATATTCAATATGATTGTTCACATATTTGCCTTTATTTCTACTTATTATTTGGTGTTATTAATTTACTATACTTTTTTTTCTTTCTTTTCCTTTCTTTCTCCCATCACGTTTCCTGCATTTGTACTTGATTGAATTTCTCCCCCAATTCTCCACCAATTCTGGTTTGGAAATAATGCCTTCTGCCTTCTACATTCACACACACACACACACACACACACACACACGTATTACACTTACATTAGCATTTTAGTTCTGTAAGTTTTACTCTTATACTGCCAAATGTTTTTAAGATTTGCACACATACTTATCATTTCTTGGCATAAAATTATCTCTTGCATCTTATTTCTTCCTTCTGGGTTAAATATCTTCTTTCCGAAATACATATTTTAGAAGTTTTCCATTGAGAGTGTGTTAATATTAAGGCTCTGATTTTCTGTGTGTCTGAAAATGTCTTATCTTTACTGTTGAATAAAAATGTATTTGGGAATAGAATTCTGAGTTATCTGGTATTTTTCTGTCAGTGTATTGAAATTATATTAAATTGTCAAGTCATTTCATCAATAAGGCTGAGATAAGTCTGTTTATCATTGTTCTTAGGTAACTGGCTTTTATCTTTACTTGCTTTTATGAGATCCACTTCATCTAGATGTTAATTTATACTTATTTCACTGTTCA
Organism: Macaca fascicularis; assembly: GCF_037993035.2. Taxonomy (NCBI): domain Eukaryota; kingdom Metazoa; phylum Chordata; class Mammalia; order Primates; family Cercopithecidae; genus Macaca; species Macaca fascicularis. The sequence goes on from NC_088379.1 coordinate 128,543,039, forward strand.
GGACACCACATTCCTGAATCTGAGAATTCACGTCATTCATTCTTTCTGGAAAAGCCTGAGCCACTAGATCATCAAATGTTACTGCTCTCACATCTCTTTATTTCTGGAATTCTTATGATGCGCTTTCTCATTCCACATTCTACGTCTCTTAGATGCTTTTTGATTTTTTAAAAATCTTTCTCTCTTTGTTGAATTCTGAGTAGTCTTCCATAAGGTGCTTTTAAATGTATTTAATCAATTTAAATATTCTTATTTGATATTATCTTAGAGTTTATAATTGTTTTAAATTTCTGCTTAATTCTGTTGTTTGTTGTGTTTGCTAACTCTTAAATATGGTAGATTCCTTATATAATTGTGAATTGTGTGAGACCATTTTCAGAAGGACTGTATCTATGTGAAGTTTGTGCATCTTGAGTTGAAGGTGTATTACTCCATAGATTTTATATTTATCCTGCCAGAAGTTCAAGGGATTTAAAGTCGGGGTCCAATTTGTATGTTAATTTCATGGTTTGAGTACTAAGACTATGTCAGTAGCATATAAATCCCAATTTCTGGATATGTGTGGTGTACACCAATGGTATTAATATGTAGGACAGACTTTGATCCCAGGCTTAACTAGACAAGTATCTGCCAGTTGGCAGTCTACCCAGTCCACACAAACTTTTTTTTTTTTTTTTTTGAGACAGATTCTTGCTCTATTGCCCAGGCTGGAGTGCAATAGCATGATCTTGGCTCACTGCAACCTCCACCTCCTGGGTTCAAGAGATTCTCCTGCCTCAGCCTCCTGAGTAGCTGGGATTACAAATATGCACCACCACACCCAGCTGATTTTTGTATTTTCAGTAGAGATGGGGTTTCGCCATGTTGGCCCGGCTGGTCTTGAACTCCTGACCTCAAGTGATCCACCTGCCTCAGCCTCCCAAAGTGCTAGGAATCCAGGCATGAGTCACTGCGCCTGGCCCAACCCGCCCAGACTTTTTTTAGCTACTTTTACTATCTTTTTTTTTTTTTTTCATCCTAAAACACAAACCCCACACTCACTGCTTCTACCTGGAGACAGAAATCCTTGTCTCTGTTGCCCACCCATCCTTGTCTGTGTTGTCTGGGTGGCCCACTGCATTGCCCCAATTTGTCCATCACTGTGCAGGCTGACCCTTCTTCCTATACCTCCGAACAGGAGACTGCTGTTTCATTCCAAAGTAGTAGCTCCCTGACCACATTCTGACCTGTGTCTTCCTTCTTCTATTCAATTTTGTGGCCTTCAGTTTCTGATTCACTGAGTTCCTCTTTATGTTTTGTCTCTTGGCTTTGCATGTTTAGGTTAAAATACATTTTATATGTTTTCTAGGGATTCGTTGTAGTTCTAGCCCATCAATATAAAACAGAGCCTAACTAAACACTGTTGTACAAAATCTTTGCCCACGTTTCTGACTCTTTCCCTGAGATAGGATTACAGAGAGAGAATTGTTTGGTCAAAAAGCTATAGGAAATGATCCACCGCTCATAATATATAGCAGTACACTATTTTCTGGAAGGTGGTAATTTGATTCTTACCAGCAAGTTCTTTCGATAAGTGATATATTTCATACATAAATAGACTGGGAGCTAGGGAGTACCTTATTTGGACTCATTGGCATTGAGATAGAGGAAATTCTGTGTGATCTTTCAATAAAGGTTTCTAAGAAGAAATGATGCCCAAGTTGAGTCTTCAGAGATGAGTAGTAGCTGCTACGCCAGGTGTGGGGGAGTTTTAGGGGAGAGGGAACAGATCCTAAGGAAGAATGACCTTGCAACAAGGTAGTAAACATACATGATAATGATTCCCACCCAGCTATTATCCAAGGGTCTATAGTTACTTACCTGGAAGAACATACACTGAGGAAAGGGGAACACTGAACCTTTCAAGAGCTGTTTCAAGTTGACACTGATACTCAGAAATTTCAAGAGTCATTATGGCTTCCCTGTGAGACTGGTGGCACGTGAAGACTCTATGGGGGATATCAGCTAATTGGGCTTGGTGGTCAATAAGTGGCAAGTATGTTGGAAACCTTGATAAGAAAAATTTCCTCCAGGAGGTAGAAGATAAACACTCCGATAATTCAGGGATCGGCCTTATCAGTAACACTTTTAGGAATCCAGTGGTCTGGGACATGCTGAAACAACTTTCGGTTGTACCAACTACAAAGCAAAGGACAAATGACTGCACCTCGCACCTCCTGTCACAAAGAAGGAAGCACAAAACTAGGTAGAACTAATTGGATTTGGAAGCATCATATTCCACATCTGGCAATATTGTTCCTATTTGGGGTGATTCCAAATGCTTCCAGCTGTAAGTGGAATCTAGAGCAGAAAAGGGCTTTGCAGTGTGTCCAGGCTGCAGAGCAAGTGGCCTTCTCATCTGGGCAATATAGCCCAGCAGAACCTATAATACTGGAGGACTCTGTGGTGGGAAAATATGTTGTGAAGAAACGCTAATAAGTCCCAATAGGGGAATCACAATATAAACCTCTAGGATTCTGAAGCAAGGATTTTATAGCATTAGAAAATCAGCTACTGAGTGGCAACTAAGTCTTGGTAGAATAGAACACCTGACCATGGGTCATCAAGTGACCGTGAAGCCAGAATTGCCTGTCATCAACTGAGTTCTTCAAGAGTTAGGAGTCAGGCAAGACAAGCAATCCATTTAAGACAGAAGTGGTACATTCAGGGTCAGGCACATGAGGGCTGATTAGCCCAAGGCAGCTGCATGAGCAGCTAGAATAGAACCCCAGGGCATCTACCATGTTACACTTGTGTCCTTCTCTTAGCTCACAACTGTGAACCTATTGCCGTATTGGGGATCTATATGGCCAGATGAGGGAGGATAGAACTCAAGCTTGGTTTACGTGAGTCACCCTGGAACGTGATGCAAACTGAAAATGTACAGTGGTTGCATTACAGCCAGTGGTGTGCTGAAGGTAGCTCACACAGGCTTCTGAGTGCTGAATGTATGCATCTCTACCCAACCCTGCAACAGAGATATCCCACTGGGAGCTTGTAATGGCCACGGTAGAAGTGTTGTCACTACAGAAAGCAGCAAATGTCGTAAATCAGGACTCTTTCTTCCCCTGGAGAACTGGTTGTGGAATATTTTTCAGCAATCCACTGATGGCAGCCCCATCCAACCAGACACTTTACTCAAACCAGAAGAGCTACCTAAAGGTTAAAGAGATCTAGAATATGAAGTAGAGGAGAGATATGACATGATCAACTGCGGTGGTGGGGCCTTTAGCTTGCACTGCTAACCCTCTTACAATTTTATCCCAGGAAAAGAGGCCACCACAGTCCTGGAGGAGTTACTTCCAGAAGGTATGTGAAGGCTGTGGATCCAAGCAATGCAAAGGGTATACTCTAGTGGATGTTGTGATATGCCGCCCAGATCCCCCGGTCAGTACGGAAGGACTTATTCCACCATCTGCTGGAAGTGCTGCCGGGTGTGTTGCTCAAATGTCAGCTCTGTCTGGAAATTACCTTTGCTCCAACTGAAGGTACCCAGCCCTCTTGATTCTACTCAGGACAATTCTCCAGGGCCATCCCAGTTTCATAGCTTCCCATGGGGTCAGCTGAGGCCTTCGATGAGACTAAGCTGCAGTCCTACTTTGCCCTCTGCACAATCTTACTGCCTTCCCTTCCTCCACAGGTGTTGATCCTGACAGTGCTTTGTTAAAACACATTCTCCATGCTGACCTCCGTTTTAGAGTCCACTTCCTGGGGAAACCTGAAACAGGACTCGATGCTAGCAGCTGCCCAGAAGAACCAGATTGGCCACTGTCCTTGCCAGAAGATCTGATCTCCCGTATATGGCCACCACCTAACACTGTTCACTTCTACATCTAAACCTCAGGTAGGTGTGTCTGTTTGGAAGAACTGTAGGTAAAGGGAGTCTTCAAAATTTAGCTTTTAGTTTTCCAACCATGATAATAGAGGATGTTGTGCTAGAGGAGGGTTTGGATGTGTGCAAATTGAGTACGACAACTTACAATATCTGCCACAGTCGAACCCTGTATCATTCGACATTCATTTATTCTTTCCATACAAATAATAACAGAAAGAGCAACATGCGCCTAACAAACATAATGCAACGATTCCTCCCACAAATACATTCTCACCCTCTTCCTAAAAAGGGAGTAAAAAGTCAGTCTCTGAATCTATCTCTGAATGATGTTCATTCCTACTCCAATTTAGTCACAATCCCATCTTCTTATCTTGTATCCTAGGGATTAAATGATCAAAGTAACACCAGCAATTCACCCTATTTAAGATAATGAAAATGGATTTTTAAAATGAGGAAGGAAATGATGAGCAGCTGTAACCAACCATTCTCTTCTTTTTGAACAGATCACAAGTTTATCGTGGACATTTATAGTTTCCTCTACTACTCGTTCAATGTTTACTATGCCTTCATTCAGCATCTCAGCTGGCCTGAGTTCTTTTCCTGGTGAAACAATCATCATTTTTGTGCCTGAGAGGTCTGACCTCTTGGCGACCCTACTTGTACGAGGTTTCTGTGGTTTCTTGGGGGGGGGGATTTATTTATTTTTTAATTGTGGTAAAACATACACAACATAAAATATACCATATTTGCCATTTGTAAGTGTATGATTCAGTAACTTTAAGCATGTTCACAATGTTGTGTAACCATTATCATTATCTATTTCCAGAACTTTTTGATCATGTCAAACAGAAATCCTGTACTTATTAAGCAATATCTCCCCCATTCCACGTCTCCCCACCCTAGTCTCTGGTAACCTCTATTCTACTTTCTGTCTCTATGAATTTGCATATTTTGGATTATTTATATAAGTGAAATTGTACAATATTTCCCCTTTTGTGTCTGGTTTATTTTACTTAGCATAAGGTTTTCAAGGTTCATTTATGATGTAGCATGTATCAGAATTTCATTCCTTTTTAAAACTGAATAATATTCCATGCCAGGCATATACCACATTTTGTTTATCCATTCATCTGTTGATGGATGCTTAAGCTGTTTCCATTTTTGGGTTATTGTGAATGCTGCTATGAACACTGGCATACAAGTATCTCTTTGACCTCTGACTTCTTGCTTTCAAGTCTGTTGGATACACACACACACACACACACACACACACACACCCCGTTTGGATATATATACATATATACATACATATATACATTTTGGATATATATACACCTTTTGGATATATACACACACACCTTTGGATATATATATATAAAATATATATATAGGAAATACATTTTGAATAGATATAGGATATATCTTTTGTGTATATATATAGGATATATCTTTTAAAGAGAGATATATATCTTTTGGATATACATATATCTATATCCAAAGTATCTTTCAGCCAGACTGTAATGAAGTCTTTAATAAGCCATTCCACAATTATTTTTGTCAGGTCAACTATTTTTGTCAGGTCAACTATTTAGGGGTGGAGTAGATAATGAAACCAGTGAAGTCTATGGGCATGTGACCATTGCCTTACGCTTACTTTTCAGTACATTTATCCTCTTGATTACAAGTGATGATGTATGTAGTGGACCATGTTGTTGAATAAGGCATTCATTTGGCACATGTAAGTTACTGCATAAAGAAGCAATTGCAGTAGGGTGGTCAAATCCATATCCAAAGCAAACATCTGTGAGGACAATAACTATTCCCTCTACGGAAAGGATGAAGTTACCTTACCCAATGACTGCCTAGTTCTTTCATGGTCAGTTATGCTCTGTGAAAGGCTCAGCACTGATTTTCTGCTGCTTGCAGATTAGAAACTGCAGAAGATAGTTTAGCTGTGGTGGAGAAAAATCCATGCTGAGCCCATGTATAACCCCATACCTACAGTCTCTTATTTCATAAGCCAACTAAACATAGCTAAGTAAAGATAACAAACCAATATCTAGAAAACAGGCAATCTTAAGAACCTGATTATTTAAAGCTTCCTTTGCAGAGGAATCTTCACTACTGACCTTCCATTACTCACCTACAAAGGACAGCCACCACTCCATTAAAAAATGTTGGTACTTATCCCTTACCAATGTATTATGTAATGTCAAGGTTCAGTGAGTGTCATCTAGGACCTCTTGGTATATGTAGTTAGGAAGTGGGTAAGCAGACTGCACATGAAAATACGTCTCAACCTAGCTATTTCTTTAAGTCTTTAGGTTCTTTCCTATACATGGTATCAATAAATTTCTGGCATCTGAACCACCTCTAAGTCTAGGTTTCAGAAAAGCGAGTGAACAAATGGAACCAGCACCAACTGTTTAAGATGAAACCACTGATAACTGCAGCCATGTTGATTTAACCTGATCTAAAATTATTTACCCTCTCTTTTGTTTAGAAACCTTGGAGTCTCTTCCAACACATATGATCTACGTTCTTGATGTTCTAAATTAGAAAAATGACACAATTGTGTTTGAGTCTTTCTCTCTTTGGTTTAATTTTATAATCTAGTGAATGCGGGAATATGACCGTAGTTATAAGTCTTGAGGCAATGAATGGTGGTAGGAGAGAAGGATAAGGAGAATTGGTACTCATTGCAAGTTATTTATGTGAAGTGAGATTGTTATAGACTCTTAAAGAAAGACAGTTACAACTTCAACATGTAGAAGAGGAGGGGCCAATTAAGCTGAAGTAGTGCATTAGAGCTTGGCGGTTTAGATATTCATTGCAGCTAAATCCTCCCACATATCTCCATTCCAGTTAAGGGTGGGGTTGGCAGTGTACCAAGCAATCCAAAGTTTCATGTAAGAGACCTAATATGAATGTCAATTCATCTATGTTATAATTCAGCGACTCATGGGATCAGACTCTGTATCTCAGTTTTGGCTATGTCAGACAAAAAATGTGGCTGACAAAAGATAAAATGTCTTTAGGGTAATTATAGTAATTACTTGGTCTCTGATCAGGTCTTAAACAAGAACTTAGAACCTTGATGTTATCCTTTTCTTTATTTAAGTGCTCCAGTACCATAGAAGTAGTCTGGCTTATGTCCCTCCATTCTGTTCTATAATGGTGGCCGCTTGGTCTGTAAAACCATGTCTTTACTAAGCATCCTGGTGGTCCCAGTGACTGTATTCTGGTGACTGCCAGTAAAGGTTTAGGCAACCTCCATCACTGTGCCCCCTCCCAGTAGTAACCAGATCCTCAGTGCTTTCAAATCCAACCAAGTCAGACAACCAATCTCAGATTTCTATTTCCCTCACCTGAAGTACTTCTGTTACCAATTACTTTAAGCAGCAGAACTCACTCTAATCGGTTCAAGCAGATACCAGATACTTGTAGTTAAAGGAGACCAGAGAACTATGCCCAAGTGGTTGCTACAACCGCTAGGAATGGAGCAGCCCTGAGAAATTTGCTAAATCCAACAAAGGACTATTTTGAGCAAAACACTCCTGGCATTGCCTCCTCGTCACTTGGAACCTACGACTCTAGGAACTGAGCCTCAGAAACTCTGCCACAGTTGCCCAAAAAGAATTGGAGGTTTCTGCTTTCTGGGAGACTTGATCTCCTCACCTTGTTCACTTCTACCTTCGAGTTTTGTGTGGTCATGTGGCTTTGCAGAAGCTAGATTTCATAAGGACTTTCACTGCAAGAGTCTGGGAAGTGTGGAGTTCATTTTTGGCCTGTGAAGCACAGGAAGTCAAGCTACAAGAAGGTATAGAAATGCTGAGGAACTTGCATGGTGGCTTACGCCTGTAATCCCAGCAGTTTGGGAGGCTGAGGTGAGTGGATCACCTGAGGTCAGGCATTCGAGACCAGCCTGGCCAACATGGTAAAACCCTATCTCTACTAAAAATACAAAAATTAGTTGGGCATGGTGGCATGCACCTGTAGTCCCAGCTACTTGGGAGGCTGAGGCAGGAGAATTGCTTGAACCCGGGAAGCGGAAGTTGCAGCGAGCAGAGGTCATGCCGCTGCACTCCTGCCTGGGTAACAGAGTGAGACTGCGTCTCAAAAAAAAAAAAAAAAAGAAGAAATGCTGAGGAACTCAACTCATTGTTCACACTTTTACAGGAGCTGTTAAACCTCTGGCCCTATTCTCCATTTAATGAAACTTAGCAGATAGTATAGGCAGGTCACAGGTGGGAGTCAGAGAGGCCGTTTTAGCTGTGGGTGATTTCTTCTTAAAGATGAGGAATTTCAAAGGAAGAGTAGAGCTAGGGAAGAGGTACTAGTAATTATTATATAAAAATAGAAAGCAGATGTGTCAGATGTTATAGAAAAAAGGAAAAGAAGTCTGTATTTACGAAACAAAGAACTAATGGCATTTCTTTTCAGTCTCCTAAGGTATGACAATGGTGCAGCCAAGAATAACAAAGAACAGGAACTAGAAAAAATGAATTGCAGTTTCTCTTAAATTTCATTCATATTTAAATCCTCTGTTCTTATATTTTTAAATAAAAACAGCAACAGGAACTTAGCTTTGGGCTAAAACTGGAAACAATTCATGTTGTTATACTTTTTTGAAAACAAAATTTAATTTTTTCAGGTTCAAATAAACACAATTTAAAGTAATGAAATGATAATCATGAATGATAAGTGAGGGGGGAGGCAAACATCGTAAAGAGATGAGAAGATACTAATTAATTTGGGGGAAAGTTCATATCTGCAATGTACAAAATGTTAGAATTATAAACTCAAGATGTGAAAATTAAAAGAAAACTAGAAACCAGTTGAACTTCTCCCTGCAAGGCAGAATTTCTTCTGTATTCCTGACAAACGGTTCATCTTCTATCTTCCACTTGACTATTTCTGGGAACAATGAACAAGCTGCCATCTTGGTCATCAAATGATAAATAAATCTCTCCCTTAGGAAAATTTTGCTGATATCCAATGATTACTGTTTTTTGTTTTTAAGTTCTTATAACCTATGCGATTTGTTCTTGTATTTACTAATATAGTTTCAGATTTATTAGGCAGCTCAATAGATGTGAAAAGATTTTTTTCAAAATTCCACTTATAATCAGAATTAAACATATCAAGGGGATTAGTGCCTTGGGTAGCTTCCAACCTTTCTGTCTAAACATCCCATTCAGTACTCAAACTGTTTTCAACAATGGGCACTGCCAAGAGAAAACGTTTCAAACACCAAAGAAAATAAAATTCATTTATATATTTTAATTTAATATATATTGAAGAACAAAAGGCAGGGGAAATAGAATGGTTGTGTATAAAAGTTGACTTACACTGATTTCACCGTTACTGAAATAATTATCAAGTGCACTGATATCAAACCCCAACATTAATTCGGTTACATGCTTATCATTTACTGTGAGATTTACCTTTTCCTACTATGGCAATTATATTGGTCAAAACTCTTTTGGATTGCAAATGACAGAAAAATCATTAAACTGGCTTATGTAAAAGAAGGAATTTGTTGGCTTACATCACTGAAAAGGTGATCGATTTAGATATGGCTGTATCTGGGTGCTCACAGGATGTGGTTAATAATCTCACTCTCCTTCTTTCTTTCCTATGGATGACTGTTCCTCACTGATGACAGGATGGCGGAGTGCAGCCCCAAGTCTGTATGCTGACACTTATTCCAGCAGTCCCTAATCTTTTTGGCACCAGTGACTGGTTTTGTGGAAGACAATTTTTCCATGGACCTGGGAGTTGGGGATGGTTTCTGGATGATTCAAGTGCATTATGTTTATTGTGGACTTTATTTCTATTATTGCATTATAATATATAATGAAATACTAATACAATTCACCATAATGTAGCATCAGTGGGAGCCCTGAGCTTGTTTTCCTGCAACCAGATGGTACCATCTGGGAGTGATGGGAGACAGTGACAGATCATCAGGCTTTAGATTCTCAGAAGGAGCTGGCAGCCTAGATCTCTTGTATGTGCAGTTCACAAGAGGGTTCATTCTCCTATGAGACTCTAATGCCACAGCTGATCTGACAGGAGGCGGAGCTCAGGTGGTAATGTGAGCAGTGGGGAACGGTGTCCCACTGTGCAGCCCAGTTCCTAGCAGGCGTTGGACCAGTAACGGTATGTGGCCTTGGGGTTGGGAACCCCTGAGTTATTCAGTTCCACTACAAAGGAAGAATGCCTTTATTCTAGTAATTTCAGCAAAAGTTCCCTGGCTAACTATCATGAGATCCACTTGGTTCATATGCCTGTTCCTGAAACTTACCACTATAGACTGAATAGGCTGATGGCAATCACATGTTTACTGCTGGAAATAGGAAGGACTTCGTATGATGTGAAGTGTACAAAGCCCCAGCTGACAAGGCAGTGCAACCCTGGCTATTTTCTGGGCAAGCCTGGTGCTCTGGTGCTGGGCTTCATTTGCCTGAAGGAAGGGGTGCATTTTTCTAATTTGTGCGAAGACATTCTGTGAACTAGCTGTGGCCCTGGAGCCATGTATGTGGATGGGGTCAGCCCCACTGAACCACTGAGACTGTGAATGGGAGAGGGATAGTCCTCTGAATGAAAATTAGGTTCACTATCTATAAGGGAGAATGGATGCACAAGCAGAACTATTGGATATACATGACAGAAAGTTAATACCATTACTGTAATTCTGAATCTTGCCTTGTAGAGGAATTCAACTGTTTAAGTCTACTCAACTCAGCTCAACCCAATCCAACAATTATTTTTTATAGGCCAAAATGTGTGTGTGTGTGTGTTTGTACACATGCCTGTGTGCTGGGTAGGGAGGTGCTACCAAAAAAAAAAGAAAAGAAAAAGACAGACCTACCTTCAAAAAGCATGAAGTATTCTCACTTTAAGCCATGCCAACTATGAAAGTTCTTCTTAAATTCGACTGTTATACCAAATAAATTAAAAATTATGCAAAATTAAAGATGGTAGCATGTTTCTTTAGTTGCTTTTTAGCAAAATAATGTGTATTTAAGTGAATTACATAATTATTAGATGTTCAAATATGATTATATTCTGGTAAACTTACAGAATTAGGAGTTGAAAAATTATTTATTATATTTGTTATAGTTATATCCGTCCCTATTTCCTAACAGTCTGAAATAGCAGCCAAATATAGTTCCTGTAGAAAGTCATTTTAGGTTTTCAGGTGACTTTTAACTACCACTTAGCTTTAGTTTTAAACTACTACTAGTAACTCATCGTTTAAAAAAATTGAAGTAGCCTTTTATTTCTGTAAAGAAAACTCACCTTTACTCTCCCTTTAAAGTACTGTAGGAATTTTAACAGGACATGCATTAACTTTAGACCTTAGGGAAAGCACAAAATAAACAGCAAGCTGATAATATTATCTCGCCAAAGTAAAACAAGGATGGAGGCGTGGGGAGAGAGGGCGGGCAGTAACCAAATGCCAAATGGGATTTGTTTTTACTTAAACGTTTACAGAGCATCAGCGAGAACTTCCTTCTAAGCTAAATATGTCATCTAGCACCTGAAAAAATTTAAGTCTGGTTCTTTCTGGATAAAAGAAAGAGCACAGGATTTAAGTGAGTAAATACTTAAGTGAGTAAATTCTTAGAAAAACAAAATAAAACAAAACAAAACAAAAAAACAAAACCTAACCGCCACAATTGGACTTCGGAACATTTTTCCCCGCTTAGCAGCGGGCTGAAATTTTCAGTTCCTCGGCCACTGATCAGGGAACTCTGCGCTTCAGGCTGTGTACATTCCCCGGTCTGGAAGGGTGATGATGATGATGCGATGATGAGTTAGGGCAATCAGAACCACAGCAAAAAAAAAAAAAAAGCTCGCAGGGACAGAGCGCCGCCGCCGCCGAGGCCGCGACCACGGCCCGAGCCGGCCACCGCGCGTCAAAGGAGCCATTCAGGGCCCGGCGAGGCGCGGGGGTTGAGAAGTTAAGGAGCGGGAGGTGGCGCGCCGGGGCCGCGGCCGCGCCATTTGCATTTCAATGCGACCCGCTTGTTGACTCAGTGCCCAGCGCTTCCGCAGCTCCCACCAGAATCCGCCTTTGTTGGTTTTAGCTCCGGTCAAGTCCACTTCTTGCATCGGGGGAGCAGCCCGCATTGAGTTTGTGTAGTCAGGCAGAACGCTCGACAGGAAGGAAGGAGGAAGGGGCGCTCTGCGCGGCCATTGTCTGGGCAACCGGGCTTAAGCAGCCGAGTGACTATTTAATCTATAAGGTGCACTTGAATCCCTCGCAAATCCTCTCAGTGTGGAGCGGAGGCACCCAGACAGGGACAGATGGTGCAGAACCCCTTTGTTTAAGAAGATGGAAATACGCTTTTTCCTTTACTTAAGGTGGTCCACTCTTTTAACTGTTGCTATTCCCCCTTGCTGAATTGTCAAGGAGAGGGCATGAGAGACTCATGGGTCTGGTCAGCCCGGCCAAAGCGCCTCTGTATTAAGAAAAAGTAATTGCTGGACGGGAGTCCGCCTCTTTTGGTGAGCCATGAGTACAGGGGAGATTCACGTACCCTTTTGGTGCCCTTTGCACTTAGGCAGAGAGGAGTGGAAAGAAGTGTGTTCAGAATTTTTGCAAGATTGTTTTTCATAGGCTCCCTGTCTTTCCTTTTTTCACATTAATCATCAAGTTCAGAGGTCTCTGGATGCTTTCCGTGCAACCACGGGAAATGGGAGGCGTCTTGTCTTCAGGGGGCCTGCTGCTTCGCAGTGACCTCTTGGGCTCCGAAGCAGAAAGGTTGATGAGCAGGATGGCCGCTGCAGCTGGGCCGCACCTGTGTTTCTGCCTCCACAGCTGTAATTTAGGGTGTGTTCAGCATCAGGCTGGGGAAAGGTACACATAGGTTTGGGGTATTGTAGAAAAGTGGGAGATTCTGCCCATAGAGCCCTCGAGCATGGTGACATTTCACAAGATAGGTTTTCTGATCTTCCTGACAACATGGGAGTACTCCACTTTCAGCGGGGCTGGGGGTACACTAGGACCATCAGATCCCACCCCAAGTCAGTCTGAAATGAATTCAACCAACCGTCCACACATACAAGTCTCAGTTTTTGTTTAAAACATGCAGTCAGGCGAGGCGCGGTGGCTTAGGCCTGTAATCCCAGCACTTTGGGAGGCCCAAGCAGGCGGATCACTTGAGGTCAGTAGTTCGAGACCAACTTGACTAACACGGTGAAACCCTGTCTCTACTAAAAAATACAAAAATTAGCTGGGCTTGGATCCCAGATACTCAGGAGGCTGAGGTGGGAGAATCGTTTGAACCCAGAGGCGGAGGTTGCAGTGAGCCCAGATCGTGCCACTGCACTCTGGCTTGGGCGACAGAGTGAGCTGTCTCAAAAAAAAAAAAAAACAATAGAAAAACATACAGTCATGGTCCTGCTGGGCTGTTCTAGCCATAGTAATACAAATCAATTAAAGGAAAAACCTGAATGGACAGCTGTCAGGTAAAAATCAAATTCATTTCCATTTTCAGTACATATTACACAGGAAGCAGATAATTGTCTTGTGGTTTTGAAGGTAAAATAAAGAGGACACATTATAAAATAGATTGTTGAAGTATTTTAATCTAGGTGTTTCAGTCTCGGGCTGTTAATACATTTGTATAAAGAGGTAGATGTCTGTTTGGTCTCTAATGCAAACACTTGACTATGTGAAATGTTCACATCCATTTTTTATTTTTCTTAAAAGGCACTTTCTCTTCCCAGCCACTTGGCTGCAGAATTCTTGCTCTCAAGTTGTCCTGACATGCTCTGAGAGCACACACAACATACATACAACACCTGGATCTGTGAATTAATTACTGCCTAGGCTACCAACAAGAACCTTTCTAAGTGGCCAAGTGCAAGGACCTTCTGTTTCTTATCCAAGTACATTCTTTCATCACAGCCTTGGTCCAAGAATTGACCCTTAACTATGAATTCCTGCTTCATTTCCAGTTCAGTCAGCCATTTTAGAGCAGGAAAAAGCCAGAAGCAGGTGTCAGCCAGCAGGTGTGGCTCATAATTCGTATTTTTCACAGAAGCATCATTTAGAGGGGAAAAAATCTGTCTAAGCTGGTTTCAAAGTTAACTTATTAGTATAAAATTTTTTAAAAAGGTAGGCCAGCCTGGGCAACAAAGTGAGACCCCTGTCTCTACAGAAAAAAAAAAAAAAATTAGCTGGGTGTGGTGTTGCACACTTGTTGGCCCAACTACTCAGGAGGCTGAGGTGGGAGGATCACTAGAGCCCAGGAGGTTGACACTACAGTGAGCTGTGATCAGGCCACTGCACTCCAGCCTGGGCAACAGAGTAAGTCCCCATGTCTAAATAAAATAAAATAAAATAAAATAAAGTAAAAAATTTAGGAGTGGGGAGGGTCAGTGTTTTTTCTTATAATACGTGTTTAAGCATTGCTCGGTGAACAATTTGCTTAGAATTCCAAATGTTAAACTGAGACAGCTTTGCTTGCAGTTTTAAAATGTTACAGATTTTTCCTTCTGAATAGTGAAAAATGGAATACCATGTTATTATTCCATGGACAGGTGTGAGCTTGAGCATATTATGTTCCTTGGCTTTCTTTTGGTTTTATATAATGTGTCTTTTGTTGGACTTCATTACAGTGATGGCCTCCCCCTCTGTTTCTGATTAAACCATGAAACCTCACACACTCACTGATATTTTTAACTTTGTTTTGGTTAGTAAGCAAGTTTTGGTGATGAGACTATGAAGCCACAAATTCCCTAAAGCACTGGAATTCAGTTAAAAGGAAATTCCTCCATCCAGCAAAGAGTTTTGGTTTTAGTTGAACCCGGAGCTTCATGTTCGTTCCTAGTTAATAAATGATGCCCATTCATCTAGCCCAAGGGCACGAGATTGGGGATGCTCACATTCTATTGGGTGAAGAATTCCTAGAGTGCCTAAAACCAGTGTGTTATGTGGGACCTCGATTAAAGGTCAGAGAATGAGATTATATATTCCCATAGGGAAGGGCTACTTTAGCAACTGACCCTACTTATGAGAGAGGGTTCGGCCAGCTGGGACATGAATTCAAAGGCTTTAGTTATGAATCATTTCCTATAAGACTATTATGTCTGGGTTGAAGGTGTTCAAATTGAACTGTAATTTTTAGTTTCTGCATTGCTTGCTTGGGTTTGAAATGGAAATAATTATGGTGATCCTCCATACCAGAAAGATTACTTACAAGTGCACACCGAAATTTGCATTCAGGTGTGGAATTAGTTTAGGAAAGCTCTCCAAGTCAGAATCTGTTTTCCCCAAAGTCAGCACAGAGCCCCAGTTGCCGCCTCTGAAAGATTTCTGTCGCATCTTATCTGGTATCTGTGGTGGTTGCCAGTATCGACTGCTCCCTCTTTAGAAAGCTACTCCCTTGGCTGTGGTGACAGGACACACTCCTCTTTTTCTCCTACCTCCATGGCCTGTCATTCTTAGTCTTCTGTTTTGGCTTTTCCCCTTTGCCCATCCCTTACTTGTGCTCTCTGAGAAGTTCTCTCACTGGGAGAGAACTCTTTCCTACATTCTCCCTTGGTGAGCTTTCTGGGAAGTATTTCTTGAACACACTGTCTACTCTCCTGCCTCAGGGCCTTTGCACATATGATTCTGTCTGCTTAGAATGTTCTTTCCTCACATATGGGGATATGTGGCTTGCTTCGTTGTTTAGTTCACCAGTGTCACCTTTAGATGAAGGCTTTCCTAGTTATCCATAGAAAATAGCAGGTATCTAGTCAGGGCTGGGACTAGGAGGAGGCAAGCAAGATCCCCAGGGTGCAGAATTTAAGGAGGCACCCACTCTCATGCAATGGCAGGGTGAGCACCTGAGAATGAGTGCCCCTTTACATTTAGTGTCCTGAGCACCTCACTTGCCTAAGCCATCTGGCCCTGTACCCAGTCACTCTCTAGTCTCCTTATTTTTCTTCACAGATGTTATCACCCACTAACATATGTACATAATTGATTACTGTCTGTTTCCCCACCCTTGCCCCACCCATGCTATGACAGTGTGAGCCCTGTGGGAGCAGGCCCTTGTCTGTTTTAGTTTTTGCTGTATCCCTGGAGCCTAGAACAGCTCAGGACATAGTCAGTATTCAGTATATGTTTATATTTAATTAAATATAATGTATAAATGGCTACCATTTATATTACTGATGGCTCTCAAATTTGCAAAAACAAGGTTTGTAAATGGACCTCTCCCCTTGATGCCCCACAAGCTTTTTAAAACTCAGCATATCCAAAATTGCATTTAATACCTTCTGCTGCCAAACCTACCTCCCATTTGAATTCTCTTTTCAGATGAATAGCACCTATATGCAGCTCAGATCAAAATGGTACAGATGTGGTAACTCAGGCTTGTCAAGTTGGCTCCGGAAATAACTCCTGGCCTGGTCATTTCCATCCCTAGGGCCCTGCCCTCTCATTCAGGCCCTCCTCCTTGCCTCCGGGGAAAACTGCCTTCACCTTCCAACTGATCTTGCAAATACTTTGCCTTTTTCTGTTGGAAACCTCCACCACGTTGTTGTGAAGGGAGCTCTCCAAACCACACATCTGATAATGCCACTTCTTTACCTTATTCTCCTTCCACATAGCCCCATAGGTTTGAAGATCCAATGCAAATTTTGTAGATGAGAAAGCCCTTGTGATCTGCTGCTGAGCCTCCTGTGCCTACTTCCTCTCTTTTTCTGCCCCTGTGTCGTACCCTGCCTCCCCACCCAACACACAGTCTTTGTGCTCTCTTACAGAATACTTGGAAGTGCTAGAAACATCTGTCTTGTTAAATGCAGCTGTACCTTACCATTGCCTGCCAAATTCTCCTTATCTGTTCAACCTCAGTGGAAGGAGCAATTTGAACTTCCTTGCCTATCAAGCTCTTTTGTAATTTTCTGTTTCCCTTTCTCCCCCATGCTACTGTGAGCACCTCTGAGGACAAAAACTGAGTGTTTCATTTTGCATACCCAGTATAGAGTTGGCGCTCCATGTTGTTTGTTGAATGAGTGTAGAAACTCATCTAAAGATTATTTTGTTATATAGGATATAGATCTTAAATGACTTTCTCTTTACTTGCCAACTATTTATTCCAATATCATTTAAAAAAAAATCCTTCTGACTGGGCGAGGTGGCTCATATCTGTAATCCCAGCACTTTGGGAGGCTGAGGTGGGAGGATTGCTTGAACCCAGGAGGTTGAGCTGCAGTGAGCTGTGACTGTGGGCCACTGTACTCCAGCCTGGGTGACAGAGTGAGACTATATCTCTCAAAAGAAAGAAAGAAAAGAAAGAAAGGAAGGAAGGAAGGAAAGAGAAAGAGAAAGAAAGAAAGAAAGAAAGAAAGAAAGAAAGAAAGAAAGAAAGAAAGAAAGAAAGAAAGAAAGAAAGAAGTCCTTTCTATACCCTTATGTGAAAGGTTTACTTTGTCATATAGTAAATTTTAACAAATATTTGGATATAGTTCCTGTTCTCTATTTTGTTCTCTTGATTTACATATCCATTCCTGCACCAGTAATTCCTTCAGTTACACTCCCCCTCATCTCCCCCCCGCCCACCCCCGCCCAGGATGTTCTCTGTACTTTGTCCATGATTATTTTCCTAAATACATTTTGGTATTGAATGTTATGTTGATTTTTAATATTAATAGAAAAATCCCTTTAAAAGTTTTAATTGGAGTAATTATGCAGTACTGAACATTATCTTTGAAAAAGTAGAACTTTTTAAATTATAATGTTCACATCTTGAAGTTGGTTAGTTGCTAGTTTAAGAGTAACCAGATAATGGAGAAACCACATCAAAAGCTGATGTCAAGTGACAGTCACGTTTTTACAAGTGACAGTTTGAAATCACTCTAGTTTCTCAGGACAGAATTCACAGACTTATGTTTCTCACACCTGATAAATTCTTCCCTTCCTATGCATAGATAATCCATCTAACAAGTCAACATATTTGTCTTTTAAAACTCTCTCATGGAGATAGACAACATCTTTCATTCATGTGCCATTTTAGCAGTAGATGGAATATTATGGGTGGAAAGTTCTTTGTTTTGTCCAACCCTAGTATTTAAACACAAATTCAACCTATTCTCTTGGTGGAGAAGAAAAGCAGCTGGCCACCATCCCTTTCCCACAAATTTTTCTTATACTTTCAAGTGGTAATAGTGAAATACGTCTTCAGCTCAGTTTGACTAAAAATGTATTTTGTGCCGGGTGCGGTAGCTCAAGCCTGTAATCCCAGATCTTTGGGAGGTCGAGGCGGGCGGATCACGAGGTCAGGAGATTGAGACCATCCTGGCTAACACGGTGAAACCCCATCTCTACTAAAAATACAAAAAATTAGCCGAGCGAGGTGGTGGGTACCTGTAGTCCCAGCTACTTGGGAGGCTGAGGCAGGTGAATGGTGTGAACCCGGGAGGCGGAGCTTGCAGTGAGCCGAGACTGCGCCACTGCACTCCAGCCTGGGCGACAGAGCTAGACTCGTCTCAAAAAAAAAAAAAAAAAAAAAGTATTTTGTGGGGCCTTCTAAACGTCCATAAGTTTTGCACAAACCTTTCAAGCATTTTACTTGATTAATCCCCTATAATTATCTAATACAAGATGCTGCACACTGCCTGAAGCTCAGATTGTGAAGAGAGGGCTGTAACCTTGGGGGCGTCTGCATCGTGTTCACTGCATTATCAGCCTTTCCTATCCTTTGTTTGTATTATGGGATCAAAAACACAAAAAATTTTGTTTTTAACCTTGTTTATTTTAAACCCCTAGTGTCTTTTGGCTGGGAATAGAGTCTAAACTTTCTAATTTAAGCAAAGGAGTTTATGAGCCACTGGGGCAAAGATTTCATTCCATAGCCCAGCGGTTGGAAGGAGGGAGATGATTTGGTTCATTGATTTCTCTTCTGACTCCATTTATTTCCAGTTCTAGCCCCTGATCCCTATCTGCCAGGGGAGTAGTTAATCATTTTTCTCATATCCTCTGGCTCTCAATAAGTGCTCAGGTGATCTGATTTAAGGTATGTCTTAAGTCTGTACAAGCCACTCACATGAGCTCATAGTTACAATTTATTTCAGGTAAAGTTATTGGTAGTATATAAGGATGATACAACTTGGTTTACATTATTATGAAATTTTAAAATCTGATTAATTTTACACAAATAGATAGTTAAAAAAATTTTTTTTTTAAATTGCCTAGAACCATAGCAATGGAAGTTCACTCCCACTCATACTTGTAGGAAAGATTTTTGTAAACTACTTGAGACAGCTGAGTTTTAGGCCACATTGTCAATCAAACAAAACAAAACAACACTAACAAACTTATCCATTTGGGCCACTGTTTACCTGCTTTTCCTCCATTTCTTTGACAAGAGCCTATGCAGAAACATGAACAATACAGGTCAGCCTTTAAAAACAAACAACTTCCTGAGCAGTGAGCACATTTAGGGAGTACGTCCCTGGGCTGCAGAGGTTCAGCCCAACACATGTGGTGCAGAGTTTATAGAAGACATAAGGGAATGGAATGTGTTCTTCCACAGGAGTGACTCTGGGAAGCTCTATACTTATTTCAGTGATGCTGCCAATACTGAAGATTCATTTTGGACCTCCTCTTTAAGAAACACCTTCAGACTTTCTATCCCAAAATATTTCCTAAGTCTATCAGTTCTTTTTTTTTTTTTTTGTCATCCCTATGGCCAATGCCCTAATTCAGATACTTAACATCTCTTAACCCTGAATATGGAAACATTTTCTCACCTTTTTTTTTTTTTTTTTTTTTTTTTTTGAGAGGGAGTCTCGCTCTCTCACCAGGCTGAAGTGCAGTGGCGCAGTCTTGGCTCACTACAACCACCGCCTCCTGCGTTCAAGTGATTCTCCTGGCTCAGCCTCCAGAGTAGCTGGGATTACAGGCACATGTCACCACACCCAGCTAATTTTTGTGTTTTTAGTAGAGACGGGGTTTCACTATGTTGGTCAGGATGGTCTCGATCCCTTGACCTTGTGATCTGCCTGCCTCGGCCTCCCACAGTGCTGGGATTACAGGCGTGTCTGGCCTTCTCACTGATTTTATGCCCAGTCTACACCCCTTCAGTTAATTTTTCTCGTTGTTGCTAGAGGGATCTTTTTCCTGTGACCACATCCCTTAATGTGACGGTCAGCACTTTCTACCATCTGGTTTTATTCTATTTTCCAGGCTTTTCTTCTCCCTATCCCCTCCATATGAATAATGCTGCTATGAACATTAGTGTGCAAGTCTTTGTGGGGCTGTATGTTTTTGTTTCTCTTGGGTATATACCTAGGAGTGGAATTGCTTGGTCATATGTGGTAACTGTGTGTAACATTTTGAGGAACTGCCAAGCTGTTTTCCAGTGCAGCTGCCTCATTTTACATTCCCACCAGTAATGCATGCGGGTTCCAATTTCTCCACATCCTTATTAACACTTGTTATTGTTGGTCTTTTTGATTATAGCCATCTCAGTGTGTGAAGAAGTATCTCACTGTGGTTTTGATTTGCATTTTCCTAATAACCAGCGATGTTGAGCATCTTTTCGTATGTTCATTAGCCATTTACATATTTTTAAAGAGAGACGTTTATTTCAATCATTTGCCTATTTTTAAATTAGGCCATTTGTCCTTTCATTATTGAGTTTTAAAACGTCTTTACGTATTGTGAGTAAAAATCCTTATTGGATATATGATTTGCAAATGTTTTATCACACTCTGTGGGTTCTTTTCATTTTCTCAATAGTGTGATTTGAAGCACAAATATTTTTAATTTTGATTTAGCCTGACTTACCAATCTCTTGGTAGCTTGTACTTTTGGTGTCATATATCAAAAATCATTGCCTAACTCAAGGTCATAAGGATTTAATCCTGAATTTTCTTCTAAGAGTTTTATAGTTTTAGATTTTTTTATTTAGGTCTCTGATCCACTTTGAGTTAATATTGTGTGTGGTGTGAAGTTAGGGGTCCAAATTCACATTTGTCTTGTGGATTTCCAGTTGTCTTAGCACCATTTGTTGAAAAGACTATCCTTCCCCCATTAAATTGTCTTGTCCCTCGATCCCTATGTATTTTTATAGTTTAATGTCCTTATTTATGTTATTACTTTGAGTTAGAATTGTTTTCTTTTCTATCATTCTTCTCTTCCTATTGACATTTAAGTATAACCTTCATCTAACTATATCAAGGTTATTTTTAGATTTATCATCTCAATAAAACTCCTCTAACCACGCAAGCTAAATTATTGCTCCCTCCTTTGTGTTCCCATAAATAGTATTTATTTTATATCTTGATTATGGCATGTGTCTTCTTGCACTCTAATTAGCTGTGTGCACTTCTATCTCTTCTACTGCACTGCATGTTCCTTTTGGAAGGACTTACTCGTGTATGTGTGCCAGGTACAATGTGTGGCAACTGGTAAGTATTCAGTAAATAGTTGCTGATTAGGTGAATGAAGAAATGTATAAATGAACAAATAAATGAACGCCCTAAATAAGAATACATTTCTATACTATGGCAGTAGGCTCTGTTTTTTAAAATAACCAAGAGTCTTAGGTGAATGAGGAAAATACTACAATGAATGGTGGTGCGTATTACCATTTCAGACCAAAGGCAAACTCTGAAGATGGTTCCAAAGGACAAGACCCTCATTACTTAGTGCTAACATTTCCTCTCAAAGTTAGCTATCTCTCACCAGTGTAATATGAAGTATAACACCAGGATTGGGATTATGATCTGGGGGATGGTACAAACCTCTGCTTAACCGACACCTCTCACATTCATTTAATGATTTGTCACAGTGCTTCCTTCTCCCACTCTATAGCCCCTAAGCACACGCTTAGTGTCAGTATTCCACATTTTACTCCAGAAGCTGGACACCATTCTAGAAGGTCACATTTGGAAAGCCAAGCCACACCACCCACTCTGGGAAAGCACGTTCTGTTCAGGCTCTTCTGTGGCTTTTAGTAAAGCTTAGTTGACTTTACCTGGCTATCATGAAGTAGGTTATACTGGAGGATAGGAGATGGGTTGATGGAGGCAAGAGCTGGTGGTGACAGAATCAGAGGTACTGCTAACAGATGTTGTGTCCTATTTGAATGTTGTAGAAAAGTACATTGCTCTTTTGCAGGCATATAAGATCTTCTGGTCCATAGCTATGAAGGCAAACCTAAAGAGCTAGTGGTCAGGAAAATCAGGCCCAGCTCTAAGCCTGTGCTTAACCAGAACTTCTAGTGTAAAACAACTAGTGCTGAGATAGTGGAATCCCATTGTAACCCATTGTCCAGAGATGAGAAAACACCCACATTATTGGCTTCCTGTGTCACAATGAGAGGGCTCACTTTACACCACCATGTACTTGGGGATATGATTTGATTTGCAACATAACTGAATCCACAAGAGAGCCAGGTGTGGGACTCATGAATTTTTACTGTATTTCTTCCATGTCAAAGCAAGAAAAATTCATAAGAATCTTTTGTGCATCATCAAAAAAAGAGTCAAAGTGTCAGCCCTGTATAAGCCCGTTCTTCCCAACATATACATGTAGCCTCTGAACATCTGCAAAACAGCATTGCCATTAAGGAGTTTGCTGGTGTTTTGGAACAAGTGAATAGCAGCCAGATAGCATAAAGAGCAAGGAAAACTTTCAGCTTGTAGACTCACAGATGGGCTTCCTGCTGAAATGATTAACAACTATTGTCAGATCTGCAAGTAGTGACCACAAAACACCTGCTTTCGTTTCATGTGTTTAAATTCACATTTATTAAAATGGTCTGGGTGCGGAGGTGCCTGCCTGTAGTCCTAGCTACTTGGGGGGCTGAGGTGGGAGGATCACTTGAGCTAAGGAGGTCGAGGATGCAGTGAGCCGAGATTGTGCCACTGCACTCCAGCCTAGGTGACAAAGTGAGACCTTTCTCAAAAAAGAAAAGAAAAAAATTTATTAAAATAAATAATAGTTCATTTATGTAACAAAAATGTAATTGTCAAAATAGTTTTCAGAATGCATACAAGGGTTAACATGGTCAAGAACTATATTCAGTTACTTAATGTAAATCTGTGTTAGAATTAAAGACCAAATACTAACGGTTATTCACAGGTGAGATGAATAACTGAAAAAGTCCCCAATTTTTTAGGTTCTATTAGGCTAATTTACGTAAGTCAGAATATCTAAATTGATTAGAAGTGTGTGGTAAATGAAAGCTTGGATGATTTTCATGGATCTTGCTGTTTATCCAAGTATGGCATGCTTAGCAAACCCTAATAACAGATTTGCTTTGAAAATCAAGATAAAGGCCAGGCACGGTAGCTCACGCATATAATCCCAGCACTTTGGGAGGCTGAGGCAGGTGGATCACCTGAGGTCAGGAGTTCGAGACTAGCCTGGTCAATATGGTGAAACCCCCCCCCCCCCCGCCCCGCCGTCTCTACTAAAAATACAAAAATTAGCCAGGTATGGTGTTGTCACCTGTAATCCCAGCTACTTGGGAGGCTGAGGCAGGAGAACTGCTTGAACCCGGGAGGTGGGGGTTGCAGTGAGCTGAAGATTGTGTCATTGTACTCCAGCCTGGGTGACAGAGCAAGACTCTGACTCAAAAAAAAAAAAAAAAAAAAAGAAAAAAAGAAAATCAAGATAAAACTGAAAGGAACTTATTTATTTCCTACTTATTTAATACTTTTCTATTTGTTTAGTCATAGGAAAAAGGCATATACAGCCATTAGGCATATACATACATAGCAGGAAAGGCATACTGTGCACATTACTTTGTGACTCTCTATTATTTACCAGCAGCCCAATATTATTTCACATTTGAAGCTGTCTGCCTGAGCCAATGGAGAATGGTGTATCAGTAACTGTATGAGGTGCCTATGTAAGATAGAAACTTAGACTAGATGAGTGAGTCTCAAATGTTAGGATACCACAGAATCACCTAGGGAGCTTGTTAAAAATATAGATATCTTGGCTCAAGAGTATCTGTATTTTGACCAAGCTCACCTAGGTGGCTGGTGTGTACCAATATTTGTAAAATATTGAGTTTGGTGACCTATAAAATCTTTTTAAACTCTAAGATTATATGAGACTACAAAACAGGTATATATGTGTCTTGAAAGACCTCATGATATCAAAGCTTAATCAATTAAAAGAAAACTTCTTTTGAAAGTCTCTTATAAAGGAAACCAATGTTTTAGCCATTCTTCTTTGTTCCTAGTTGTCCCTCCAGTGAGTTTGTATCACTCTTCACAGTCTATATTTCTCCTCCTTACATGTGATTCCCACATGTTCTACAGAGTCTAAAGGCATATGAGGTAAGCTTTATAAAACAGCTTAGTGTGTTAGGGCTAAACGTACCTCCTTTCCATTGTGTCAACTCACCACCTGAAAAGGGATGAGGCAGATCCACTGACAACTAATCAGAAGGTTTTTGTGAAACAAAGAGAAAGTGCTCCTTGCTTTAGAAAGTATTGGTTTTCTCTTGCTTAGTTCTAGTTACTCCCAATAGCAATGGCAGAGGATTCGATTTGGAGACCCTAGGAGGCTGCGGGGCTAAGCCTGAGCAATTCCAGACTGTTCTGCCAAAGCCCATGTGGAAAGAGATATAGTTCCTCTATTTGCTCCTTCCCAGAAGGCTAGGACCTCTTTTCTGTATTAGTGGAAATTAAATCCATAAGACATGGCAATGTAAAATAAAACTGAAGAAGGGAGGGTCAAATGCTACTTAAGAAAATACTTTTTTTTCTAATTTAACTTTTTACTGCCCCGGCAATAAGAATATAACCCCAATGAAGCTAATAATGCCTCTGGAATGACATTTCTTTCGTGAACCTTGAAGAAGAGAATATTCTATTTTATAACGTTGAATGTAAAGACTTGTGTCTTTGCCACATGAATAAGAATTACACAGCCTCATTAGTGAGGAAGAGTTCTGTTGCTAGTTTTTTAATTATTGGCCTACAGTAACTTATGAGAACTTGCTGGCACAGGAAGAGAAACAGTTGATTCTGAACAGGCTATGGCTTTAGCATCAAATTGCTCACATACTGTAAAACAATTATTTCACTAGTAGAACCAGAATATTATGCCTGTGTTTCTCCCCATCTCCATCACAGTTTATCGTTCACCTCTTATTGCATTTCTCTTAAGGCATTAGGGAATCTTTTATGGCAGAAACATTTTAGGCAGAAAGGCAAGTTCCCAGAAAACAAAATCCTGTGTGTATATACTTGAGTACATGCAATTCCGAAAGGGAGAAAAACACCACTGAAGTTTGCTAAAAGAGGATTATACTAGCTAAGTTTATCATCTTAATTACTGCAGCTGACTATGTAATCAACAACTTGGACTGATTAAAGTTATAAGAACATTCATTATGGAAAGGAAATAAGTCTAGCCTGTGGCTGCTCAACTAATGAATAGTGAAAACAGGATAATTTCAAACTGGTGAAAGAAGAATGTATGTAACAAGTATGCTAGACTATAGAAAAGACTCAAAGCCCCTACCACAGTCACCCCCATGTGACTGAAACATTACACTATTCTTTAATGGACTTGAATTGTAGGACATGAAGGTTTGAAATGAATGTGTGAGCATGTTAAACCAAGCAAAATTTCATAGATTTAAATTAAGAAAGAACAACTTTGGCATGGAATAGTAAAACCTAACTTTTTTTTTTTTTTTTTAAAGCTGACTGTAAAAAAAAAAGTTTTAATTATTCTTAACCAGACATGAGAGGGAACACATCAGACTGACTTTGGGGTCTTTTTTGAGTCTACCATCCTCCACCCTCCACACCTGGTTTAAAATCACTGCCAGATGAGCTGCTGGTGATGGAGCGTGTCAAATCTGCTTTAGGGTGGGGCAGGAAATAAGATTGGAAACTACTGGCCTAAACTGTGAGATTTTAAAACATCTTCCAGATAATTTTATTTTTATCATTCAACTACTTATATGTGGTATAAAAGTAAGCTTCAGTCAGCTGCTGAACTAAAATGGTTATACATAATTGAATTTAAAAGTAATTTATTTATTTATTTATTTATTGGAGACAGAGTCTCACTCTATCACCCAGGCTGGAATGCAGTCGTACCATCTTGGCTCACTGCAACCTCTGTCTCCCAGATTGAAGTGATTCTCCTGCCTCAGTCTCCCAAGTAGCTGGGATTACAAGTGTACACCACCATGCCCAGCTACTTTTTGTAATTTTAGTAGAGATGGGGTTTCCCCATGTTGGCCAGGCTGGTCTGGAACTCCTGACCTCAGGTGATCCAGCCGCCTCAGCCTCCCAAAGTGCTGAGATTACAGGCAAGTAATGAGGTTTTAGTTAAAAATTTTATTTTGTTTCAGAAGCATACATAGATATAATGTAGAAAATGCAGATGAATGAAGTAAAAGAAAATATATTTTATCCATAATCCCATGACTTATTGTCAGTGTCATTTTGGGTATACATAGGTGGCGGCTAGTCTGAGACTAATGGTCCCATTTGCCCTGGACAGAGTGGGGTTTCCTGGACGTGGAACTTTCGGTGCTAAAACCAGGGAAGTTCTCAGAAAAGTGGGAAGAGTTGATCACCCTATGGTAGTCTTCAGAAGAAGACTAACACAAGAACTGCTCATCTGAACCCAGTAACCCCAGGAAACTCACAGAAACATGAGTGATAAAATGGTTGTTTTCAGCTACTAAGTTTTGGGGTGGTTTGGTTCCCTCCCTGCCTCCCTTTTGCTCTTCCTCTTTCTTCCTTTCCTCCCTTCCTTCCTCCCTCCCTTCCTTCCTCTCTCACTATTAAATTACACACATAGCTTTGTAACCTGATTTTTAAAATTACTATAAAATGTTTGTATGTTTTAAAATATTTCTCTACAACATCAATTTTAATGGTTACATGGAATTCCCCTTTTTTTTTTTTCCCCCTGAGACAGAGTCTTGTTCTGTTGCCCAGGCTGGAGTTCAGTGGTGTGATGTCTGCTCATTGCAACCTCTGCCTCCCTGGTTCAAGCCATTCGCAGGTCTCAGCCTCCTGAGTAGCTGGGACTACAGGCACGTACCACTACACCTGCCTAATTTTTCTTATTTGTGTATTTTCAGCAGAGACAGAGTTTTGCCATATTGGCCAGGCTGTTCTCGAACTTTGGACCTCAGGTGATCCACCCGCCTAGGCCTCCCAAAGTGCTGGGATTACAGGCGTGAGCCACTGCGCCCAGCCTGGAATTCTGTTGGAGTGTACCACAATCTGTTTAACAAGTCCCATGTTGTTGGATAACTATGTTGCTTCCCATTTTTTACTCTTACAAACAATGTCCTTATAGCTAAATCTTTACATACAAACTCCATGATGGCTTCTTTATGATTAATTCTTAGATGTGAAATTGCTGAGTCAAAAACTATTATTTTGAAGGCTTTTAATGAGTATTGCCAAATTGCCCTTCTTACATGTGCTATTTTACAGACCTACTGACCATATATGAGAATACTCATTTTGCAAACACTGGGTTTGCAACAACAAAACAAATCCCCAAACTCTGTCAACTTGACAAGTTAATGAGACTTCCTTATATTCTACAGTCTGAGGCACACCACAGTGAAATCTCTCTGGTCAATTTACTATTGTGCCATGAGAATATGTTCTGAGCAGCAGCTCTTGATGTTTACATAAACCATTACTTAAACCCTCAACACCATCAAATATTTATTTAACATCCACTGTGGGTTAAGAATTGCAACCCAGGGCCCCAAAGCAACTTAGAAGCTAAAGGAAGGAGTGGAGGCACAGTTCCTTGTCTTTGCCTTGGGAATATTTTTAGTAAGTTACTTCTTTTCCTTTTCTCTCTAGAGCTTTATAAAACCAAATTATGGGAAAATTATCATGCAACTTTAAAAATTAAACATTTCACATTGTGAAATATAAAATAGTCCATAAAAGAACATAATATGTATATATTTACATTAAAGAAGAAAACATTAATGGTCAGGTGCGGTGGCTCACGCCTATAATTCTAGCACTTTGGGAGGCTGAGGCGGGTGGATCATTTGGGGTCAGGAGCTTGAGACCAGCTTGGCCAACATGGTGAAACCCTGTCTCTACTAAAAATACAAAAATTAGCTGGGCGTGGTGGTGGGTGCCTGTAATCCCTGCCACTCAGGAGGCTGAGGGAGAATAATTGCTTGAACCCAGGATGCAGAGGTTGCAGTGAGCTAAGATTGCGCCATTGCGCTCCACCCTGGATGACAGAGTGAGGCACCATCTCAAAAAAGAAAAAAAAAAAAGTCTTAAAAAAAAAATTGGACTTCCGTGGGACCACCATCCAACTCAAGAAATAGAACATTGCCAACATCTGAAAATCCCCACCCTTTCCTACCTGTCCTTATGGAATTGCAATATTGTTCCTGCCGCATAA
This sequence comes from Macaca fascicularis, assembly GCF_037993035.2. Classification (NCBI taxonomy): domain Eukaryota; kingdom Metazoa; phylum Chordata; class Mammalia; order Primates; family Cercopithecidae; genus Macaca; species Macaca fascicularis. The sequence goes on from NC_088379.1 coordinate 128,571,307, forward strand.
TGGTAACCATCATTATAACTCTAGGATGATCATTTCTTTCCTTTTCCCTCTTCTTCTACCATTGTTTAGTTTTGCCTGCTTTTAAAGTTTATATCAATGAAATCACAATGAATTATTCTTCTGATTTGCTGTTTTTGCTCAATGTTATGTAAGATTCATCCATTTGGTTGCAGGTAGCTGTATAACATTTCACAATATAAATGCACCACAAATTTTAATCCTTCTATTGTTGATGGATTTGGGTTATTACCAACTTTTGGCCTTTGAGCCAGTCTAGGATTCATGATGTAACCATGGAGCAGATGCTTTGAGGTAATAAACTTCAAATTAGATGCATAAATAAATCTAATCTTTTAAAGATATTAGTTCCTTTGTGACAGATATTTCCCCTCCAGTGCTTTCAGCTTTGATGACTGAATGGTAGTTTCATTGTGGGAATCCTATTATCTTGAATCCTTGTCAGTGATAGCTGTTTAATGAGGGTTTTTTCTTTCCCCCTACCTGGCACTGTGTGTGCAAGTCATCTCACTCAGGAAACACCCACGTGGTGGGGATGGCCCCCGCGGCAACTGTCGTGCTCTTTATTTTTGCCACACTTGCTGTTCTCAGTGAAAAACTGAGAGTTCCTGGAAAATGTATGGGTTCAGAAATGGGATGGACATGAGGTTAAAGGACTTGGCCTGGGAAGGAAAATAAGAAATACCATGTTTTAAAATATCATCTTTAACCAAATTAGAGATGGATTGAGATTATAAACACTGTGAAGGGAGGTGGGAGAGGACAGGGTACAGATAAAACAATATTGGACATGGGTTGATAGTTTGTGAGAGGTTGGGTACTGGGTAGGGCAGGTACATTATGTCGTTATCTTTAGTTTTGTGTGTGTTTAAAATTTTCCACAATAAGAAGTAAAAAGGCGGTTAACTAAGATAGTAAATTTAAAATGTTAACCCCATTTCTAGTACAAATGGACTTAATAAGCGTTATCTGCTCACCTTCCCTACCATCTAGGTGAATGACATTTCCAGCACTGAAGGACAGCGTAGACACGGAAATACATTTTGTGGCATGCCAGTGGGTGTGGTGGGTCTCAGGGATACAAGCGTGGGTGAGACTTCCTGTCTGTTCCTGAGGAGCTCTGGTGAGTGGGAAAGAGAAAGGAACACTTGAAGAGCATGGCAGCCTTAGAGAGGCAGTGGGCTGAGAAGGCTCAGTCTGTGTTCAGAAATTGGAACAGCGTTGTAGAAAAGATGCTGTGTGGCTGTTAAAGTAAACTCCACCCATTTTAGAATTTTCCTTGGAAGCGACCTCAATGTCCAGAAGAGTAGGAAAAATCTTTCCCCTTTTCAAATTTGTTCTTTTTTGAGCCATGCAGCTTTAATTCTAAGAATAAAAAAATTCATACTTCTCGTCATAGTTTCCTTGGACAGCTAAACTGTGGATTAAATAGGAATTTGGGTGCTAACCCCAAAATCAAAATGCTACTGAAGGGGCTGTAATCTCTGCATGAATTCCTCATAAAACCAAAAAGCTACTCAGTAGGTGCTGAAAACAGGTCAAACACCATATTAGACGTCACGTTTGGGTAGCAAACACACACATGGGAAAGCACAGAGACTGGCTTAGAGTGCCAAAGTAAGAAATGGATCACACTGTCTGGGCACGGTGGCTCACACCTGTAATCCCAGAACTTTGGGAGGCTGGGCAGGTGGATCACGAGGTCAGGAGATCGAGGCCGACCTGGCTAACATGGTGAAACCCCTTCTCTACTAAAAATACAAAAAATTAGCCAGGTGTGTTGGCACGCCCCTGTAGTCCCAGCTACTTGGGAGGCTGAGACAGGAGAATGGCTTGAACCTGGGAGGCGGAGGTTACAGTGAGTCAAGATCATGCCACTGCACTCCAGCCTGAGTGACAGAGCAAGACTCCATCCCAAAAAAAGAAAAGAAAAAAAAAGAAATGGATCACACTTTCAAAATGCTAAGCACTAGCCAGATAAGTGGCAAACATGTATGTGAATGTTGTATCTCTGTGTAGAAGAAACAACAGCAACTGGGAGGGCCAGTGGCATTCATTCAGACCCACAATCTCATGGTGTCAGGTCCCTTTTCAAGGCATGTGAGCAGCTCCAATTGTTTGGTTCTGGAGTTCTCTAAGTCTGGCCCCTGTGTTTAATTTGGTTTGTTCTGGCTTCCACTCACCATTAGCCATCTGCTCAGGTACCCACTGTGGGGTTAGAGGAGGTAGCCTTTCGCATCATATTGTAAATAGTATCGTCATCACATGGGGTACATTTTTGTGGTTAAGCAGTTTTTAACTACCCCTTCTAAAGATAGGGACAACAAAGACCAATGTTTGAATTGTATCTGATTCATTTTCCAATAGGATTCTGGATTTTTGATGGAAAAGTCTGTCACATGGGATCTACATCCAGTAATGAACTTAGCAGAAAGACTGACATGAACCAGAGGCTGTTCCCATGAGCCTCACTAACCCTACTTCAGATGGCTTCCATTATGTGGGGCGTGCCACTATGAGTCCTTGTAAAATGAGAAGAGCAATGTCTGTCTTACTGGAGGCTCAAAAGGCATGATATATGTAGCAGGTTTAGGACAGTGTCTCACACAAAAAGCAGCTTTTGTTGCTAATATATTGGGAACCTAATAATGTTATCTTTTTTTATGTTATTGCTAAGAAGAGGTATGGCTTATAAATAACTATCAGACAAATCGCTGATAAAACTAAAACTAGCTAGAAGTCTACACAAATGGTATACAGTGGGACAGTCATGCTGCTATACTGCTGACTCTGTTTGGCCTGCATGGGCTCAGTTTTGCCTGTAGGTCTTCCCAAATTGTTGTGCACCAAGAGCTGCATTTCTTTTCTTTCAGTACTATTGCTGAGTGGTGCTAACATCCAACAAGCCTATTTGATGTTAGCTCCAAGTTGTAGATGAATATCCTGTGTGTGTATAGTATTTCCTATATGCATGTTGGTACATGAACTTGGTCTTTTTAGGTCTATATCCTGTCAGTCCAGAGAATGTGCTGACTCCAAAAAAAGCTGACACCTGAAATGTGCTTCCACAAAGTATATTTATCTCTGTACACTAAGTCCAAGTTTCTAAATGACAGTTTCATGAATGTTAGACAATGTTTATAGCTGGAATTGCAACAGCTTTACAGTTGGACTTTTCTTATTGTGCGTTAGATTTTCAGGGAGGAGTAAACTTATTTGCTGAAGAACCAGATAATGAATACGTTGGGCTTTGCAGGTCACATATAGTCTCTGTCACATATTCTTCTTCTGTCCTCTAAACAATCATTTGAAAATGTAACAGTAATTCACTGTGGGTGGGATAGGAGAGGTGGAGGGAGAAGGGTAGCTATAAAATTAGGTTGAGGCCAGAGGCCCTCAGCTGTAATTTACCTACCCCTATAGGGCATCATAGTGGGAGATCCTGAAAAAACAATACAAATCAAAACAATGATCCTGCTACACAAACTTTGGGGAATCAGTTTGGAACTGAGTGATTGGTTTCCCATTACTGACTCATTCTTTTGGTAATGGGGAGTTGAATCCATCAAGTCACCACCAATCCTCCTTTGTAGCCACATCATTGTGGAATAAACTTGAGAAGACTGTAAATTTCTCTTCCGGACTGAGTAGTAAGTACTTCATTAGTAAGTGTCATGAGTCCTGTGGTAACAATTTGTAAAGTCCTTTGAGGAGAAAGGCAAAATCATAAATATTAATTATAGCCATTGTTTTGATGAAAGGAGGATTACTGGAGGCACAGAAGCCTCTAAATCTACCTATTAAACCATACTCCAGCTCTTAAGTTCTCGAATGAAGGGGTTAATTATATTAGAAAAAATTCCATGGGATTCTTCTGTGGTCTGAGGTCTAATAAAAGGCTCACTTTTCATATGACATTATTTTAGAAGTGCTTTCCAAAGCTCAGAGTCATTTTCTTTCTTTCTTTTTTTTTTTTTTTTTTTTGAGACGGAGTCTCGCTCTGTCGCCCAGGCTGGAGTACAGTGGCCGGATCTCAGCTCACTGCAAGCTCCGCCTCCCGGGTTTACGCCATTCTCCTGCCTCAGCCTCCCCAGTAGCTGGCACTACAGGCGCCCGCCACCTCGCCCGGCTAGTTTTTTGTATTTTTAGTAGAGACGGGGTTTCACGGTGTTAGCCAGGATGGTCTTGATCTCCTGACCTCGTGATCCGCCCGTCTCGGCCTCCCAAAGTGCTGGGATTACAGGCTTGAGCCACCGCGCCCGGCCACTCTCAGAGTCATTTTCATGAGAAAAAAATTTAATAAAGAAACTTTAAATGATTAGTGTGTTTCATCAGGAATGCAATGCAGTAATAGAGTCAGATTATTGGTGCAAAGCCCCAGACTTTAGTGTTAAAATGAACCCCATCTACAGGGTGACATTTTTAAGGAGGTATAAAACACACTTAAGGCTTTTTGAAATAGTTAGGAAAGAGAAAAAAACTTGAATAAACATATTTTTTCATATTTTATATGTGTTATATGTGTTACCATGGAGAAAATAATTAGAAAGTTACTTCTAAATGAGTGACTTCATTTAGATGAAAATGTTTCTTTTGTGAACTCCTACACTAGCTAAAAAGCCATAAACTCTGCTGACGGAAGGTGTTGATAATTTACTATCCTTATAAATGTCATCTTTTAAAGTGCTGATGCCTGAAAAAGGAAAGGGATGATGTGTCACCATGTTAAAGGAAACTTATTTAGAAAGAAAGGGGCATGGTAAAATTCAAATGAATGAGTGGACGATTAAGTTTTAATTTGTACATAGGCCTATAAAAAGATTAGGACAAAGGTTTGGTTTTTAGTATCATTCTTCTTATCATAAAAGTAAAAATTATAAAATATAAAAAATTATGTGTAATTCCAACATCCAGAAAAAAGCCATTAAAATTTTATTGTCTCTAGTTATTAAACTATTTTTAACAAAATTAGATAATACAGTGAATATTGTTTTGTAATTAGCTTTTCTCACTTAATATATCAGATCATCTTTGCATACTATCTGTTCATGTAACTTTTATTGAAAGCTATACTTTGGTAAGATCATTTTAATGGCCATAAAATTTTGACCCTACGACTGTACCATAGTTTGCTTAGCAATCCTGTTGGATATATAGGTGTATCGATCAGAATGCATTCTGATCTCAAATAAGTTTACCCTCAAAGGTGAATTGGGTGGCTGTTATAATAGCAGAGGAAGAAAAGGGCGGGCCTCTGAGTCATTTGGATGCAGAGCTGGAAGCATCAAGACTGTCTTTCCATTTCTCTGCCTTAAATCTTTCTTCTGTTGTTGTCATCACTCATTCTCCATCACTTCAAATGACTTCATGAATGGAGATGACCATAGGCAGCTCCAAAGTTACAGGGCAATTCCTGGGGGAAGGCTTAGCAATGCCAAAGGAAACAAAGCTCCTTTTTCCAGCTTTATTTGGGAAATCTCCAGAAAAGAAAGGCTCAGAAAGGCTTGCCTTTAGGCAGGTACTCACTCCTGGACCAATTGATAGAGCCTTTGGGAGTTACTCCAATTACCTGGGCCTTGGTTATGGGCCTCCCGGTGGTCAAGGGGAGAGCCAAAGGAGTAGATATAGACCCATCCAAATGCAGGGAAGCCAGTTTTATTTTTCCTTATAGGAAGTGAGGGAGGCCAATCCCAGAAGACTGGAAAATACGGTGCTGTGGAGGTAAATATAAGCCTTGTCCTTTATGTAGACTGTGACCATTTTATGCAATTAAATTTAGCTTGTAGGTAAATCTTGGAGAAAAGTTTAAAAACAGAGGTCAAATTGATGTCAGCAAGATGGTCAACTATCACTCTCCTTCAAAAGATGGATTAAAACAATGAACAAACCATTACATTTCAACCAGAATGACTAAAAGAGAGTGCTGGAGCACAGCAAGGGTGTGGTGGAAACCCTGCTGAGGGCAGAAACTCAAGATGGCTGCATCGAGAAGGGAGCAGAACACTTTGTCTCTGCCACACCATCTTCCTCGTTGGGATCAGCTCAGGACTCCAGCTCCATAGCGACTCTGAGCACTTGTGCCCTGGAACATAGCACTGCTGTGGCTGCCTGTGGCTCGTGTCAGACCCAAGGCCAAGATGGATCCCGTCAGTCAAGTCTCTCCACTATTGGGGAAAATAAGAATGGGAGGATCCCTAAAGCCCTTACCACCAGGAATTCACAAAATCTGCCTTGCCATCACTGCTGCCACAAACTCCTGCAGCCTAGGCCTCTGAGGCACTCATGCTCATCACTGACGTGGATTACATGTGAGACACTGTCTTTATAAAATCCTAAATTAATTAAAAATTAAAAAGAAGAAAGATACCAAATAGACTAACATTATATCTTGAGAAGCTAGAAAAAGGACACACTAAACTCAGAATGCCTACATTAGAAAAGAAGAAAGATCCCAAATAAATAGCCTGATATTATATTTGAAGAAGCTAGAGAAAAAAACCCCAAACAAACCCAAATTTATCAGAAAAAAATAATAAAGATCAGAACAGAAATACATCAAATAAAGAACAGAAAAACCATAGAAAAAAATCAATAAAACCAAGAGTTGATTCTTTGAGGAAAAAAACAAAATTGACAAAGCCTTAATTAGACTAAGAAAAAAGAGAGAAGACTCAAATAAATAAAATTAGAAATAAAAATGGAGACATTACAACAAATGCCTCAGAAATAAAAAAAGATCATAAAGCACTATTATGAAAAATTATATGTCAACAATTTGGAGAACCTAGAAGAGACGAATACATTCCTAGAAAAATATAACCTACTAAAATTGACTCAAAAAGAAATAGAAAGCTCGAACAAACCAATAACAAAGATATTAAAGTAATTAAACACCTTCCAACAATGAAAAGCACTGAACCAGATGACTTCAGAGAATTCCACAAAACATTTAAAAAAGAATTATTACTAATACATCTTAAACTCTTCAAAAAAAAAAAAAAAAAAAAAAGAACTAGAGGGAATACTTCCAAATATATTTCATGAGGCCAGCATCACCTTGATATCTAAGCCAGACAAAGATACTTCAAGTAAAAGAAAACTACAGGCCAATAAGTCTTAACTTTGATACTAAAATCTTCAATAAAATATTAGCAAACCAGATTCAACACACATCTGGAAGGTTATACATCATGACCAAGTAGGATTTACGTCTGGTGTACAAGTGGCATTTATGCATGGCATACAAATCAATCAATATAACACATCAATTAAAAGAATAAAAGAGAAAAACCACATGAACCTCTCAATTAATGCAGACAAACTATTTGACAAAATTCAGTATTTTCTTGATACAAACTCTTAACAGTTTAGATATAGAAGGAAAGGTCCTCAAAATAATAGGGACCATTTATGAAAAGCTCACAGCTGAGATCGTAATCAACAGGTACAAATGAAACCTTTTCTAATAAGATCAGTACAGTACAGGGGTGCCCCCTTTCACCACTTCTATTCAATGTAGTATTAGAAGTACCAGCAAGGGCAATCAGACAAGGAAAAAAAAAAAGGCATCTAAATTCAGAAAGATGAAGCAAAATTATCCCTATTTGCAGATGATATTATCCTATAAGTAGAAGGCCTCAAAGATCCACAAAAAACGTTTAGAACCAAAACAATGAATTTGGTAAGGTTGCAGGATACAAAAATCAGTAGCATTGGTGGGGCATGGTGGCTCACACCTGTCATCTCAGCACTTTGGGAGGCCAAGACGGGGGATCACTTGAGGTCAGGAGTTCGAGACCAGCCTGACCAACAAGGTGAAACCTTGTCTCTACTAAAAATACAAAAATTAGCCAGGCATGGTGGTAGGCACCTGTAGTCCCAGCTACTTGGGAGGCTCAGACAGGAGAATTGCTCTAACCCGGGATGGGGAGATTGCAGTGAGCCAAGATTGCACCAGTGCACTGCAGCCTTGGTGATGCAGTGAGACTCCACCTGAAAAAAAAAGAAAAAAATCAGTAGCATTTTTATACACAAATAATGACCTAACTGAAAAAGTAATTAACAAAATAATCATATTTATAATAGCAGCAAAAAATTAAATATCTAAGAATATGTTTAACCAAGGGAGTGAAAGACTTGTATACTGAAAACGATAAAACAATGATAAAAGAAATGGAAGAAGACACAAATAAATGGAAAATTATCCTGTGTTCATGAGCGGGAAAAATTAATTTATTAAAATGTCCTTATTACCTATAGCAATATACAGATTTAACACAATCCTTATCAAAAGTCTAATGGCGCCTCTTTACCAAGGACCCGTCAACATGGGCCGCGTTCGCACCAAAACCGTGAAGAAGGCGGCCCGGGTCATCATAGAGAAGTACTACACGCACCTGGGCAACGACTTCCACACGAACAAGCACGTGTGCGAAGAGATCACCATTATCCCCAGCAAGAAGCTCCGCAACAAGATAGCAGGCTATGTCACCCATCTGATGAAGCGGATTCAGAGAGGCCCTGTAAGAGGTATCTCCATCAAGCTGCAGGAGAAGGAGAGAGAAAGGAGAGACAATTATGTTCCCGAGGTCTCAGCCCTGGATCAGGAGATAATTGAAGTAGATCCTGACACTAAGGAAATGCTGAAGCTTTTGGACTTCAGCAGTCTGTCCAACCTGCAGGTCACTCAGCCTACAGTTGGGATGAATTTCAAAATGCCTCGGGGACCTGTTTGAATTTTTTCTGCAGTGCTATATTATTTTCAATAAATCTGGGACAACAGCAAAAAAAAAAAAAAAAAAAAAGTCTAATGGCCTTTTTCACAGACATAGAAAAAAATTATACTAAAATTCACATGGAATCACAACTCTGAATAGTCAAAGAAATGCTGAGAAAGAAAAATAAAGTTGAAGGCATCACAGTTTCTGAACCAAAATCATATCAGAAAGCTATAGTAATCAAAACAGTGTGGTACTGGCATAAAAACAGAAACATAGACCAATGGAACAGAGTAGAGAGCACAGAAATAAACCCAAGCACATGTGGTCAACTGACTTTTGACAAGAGCATGGAAAGGACATAATGGAGAAAGAGTAATTTCTTTAATAAACAGTGCTGGTAAAACTGGATTTTTTACATCAAAGTATGAAATTGGACCCTTATCTTACACCATACATGAAAATAAATTCAAACTGAATAAAAGATCTAAATGTAAGACCTGAAACCATTAAACTCCTGAAAGAAAACGGGAAAAACTCCTGAACATTGGTATTGGCAATGATTTTTTGGATATCACACCATAAGCTCAGGCAACAATAACAAAAATAAATAAATGGTACTACATCGAACCAAAAATCTTTTGCACAGCAAAGGAAACAATCAATAAAATGAAAAGGCAATCTATGAACTAGGAAAAATATTGCAAACCACATATCTGATAAGGGGTTAATATCAGAAATTTGTAAAGCACTCCTATAACTCAATAGCAGAAAAACAACCCAATTAAAAAATAAGCAAAGGACCTGAACAGACATTTCTCTAAAGAAGACATAAAAATGGCCAAGAGGAATATGAAAAGATGTTCAACATTACTAGTCATCAGGGAAATGCAAATTAAAACTGCTATGCGATATCAACCTCACACCTGTAAGGATGGTTATTATAAAAAAGATAAGACATAACAAATGTTGGCAAGGAGGTAGAGAAATGGGAACCCTAGTACACTATTGGTGGGAATGTAGACTGGTACAGCCCTTATGCAAAACAGTGTGGCCGGGCGCGGTGGCTCAAGCCTGTAATCCCAGCACTTTGGGAGGCCGAGACGGGCAGATCACAAGGTCAGGAGATCGAGACCATCCTGGCTAACCCGGTGAAACCCCGTCTCTACTAAAAAATACAAAAAACTAGCCGGGCGAGGTGGCGGGCGCCTGTAGTCCCAGCTACTGGGGAGGCTGAGGCAGGAGAATGGCGTAAACCCGGGAGGCGGAGCTTGCAGTGAGCTGAGATCCGGCCACTGCACTCCAGCCTGGGCGACAGAGCGAGACTCCGTCTCAAAAAAAAAAAAAAAAAAAAAAAAAAAAAGTGTGGAAGTTCCTAAAGATATTAAAAATAGAATTATTATATGGCCCAGCAATCCCTCTTCTGGGTATATACCCAAAGAAGATGAAGTCACTACCTTGTAAAGACATCTGCTCTCCCATATTCATTGCAGCATTATTCACAATAGCTAAGATACGGAAACAACCTAAATGTTCATCAGTGGATAAATGGATAATGAAAACATGGTGTGTGTGTGTGTGTGTATGTGTGTGTGTGTGTGTATATATATATATATATATATATATGAATATTATTCAACCTTAAAAAAAAGGAGATTCTGTCATTAACCACAATATAAATAGACCTGGAGGACATTATGCTAAGTGAAAGAAACCAGACACAGAAAGAAAAATATTGTATAATCTCACCTTTATGTGGAATATATATATTTAAAAAGAACTCAAATACATATATACAGAGAACAAAACAGTGGTTACCATGGGTGGATGGGGGTAGGGATGTGGGGCAGGGTGGGAGGGAAAGGAAATGGGGGTGATATAGGTCAAACGATCAAAATAGCAGCATAAAGCAGTTTAGAGAGCCAATGTACAACATGAGGAATAAACTTAGTAAAATTATACTATATTGGAGATTTTTGTTAAATAAGTAGGTTTTAGCTGTTCCTGTCACAAAAAAGTAACTATGTGACGTGAAAGACATGTTAGTCTGCTTCACTATAGTAACCATTTTACTACTATATATATCCCATAACATTATATTGTAAACCTCAGATATACATAATCAAATGCATTTAAAAAATAAAATAAAAATGAGATCAAACTGGTTTCTCTAGATAGCTATTGTATTTTTGAAAAAAATAATTCAGAGAATTATAGCAACATATTAGAGTGGTAGAACAGTATAAAAACTGAAAAATTATAGCTCCCTAACTATTCTATTCCAAATCTTCTTTAAAATTGATAATACTCTAGCCACTAAGTACTTTGCGCTTTTCCCTTTATTTACTTAATAAATTTGTTTCAATTTCACCAACTTCTATTTCCTGAACGAAGAACTTCCTGCATTAAGAAGTTCATTATCTGAATTACAACTTGTTATAATCATTCCACATTCAAGCCAGAAAAACTGTAAATTATCCTGGAGTCTAAGCAAGACTCCTTTAATCTGTTCTGATAGAATTGGGTTTTTGTGTCGATTTCGTATTGCACATTATTGATTTTGTCTCCTCCATATTACTAAGGGAAACATCTTTTAAGATAGTGCAAAAGCCTATGAGGAAATTGGGTGAGTCTGAGAGGTCTAAAAGAGTTGTATCTTAGGAGCAAAGCTTCATGTAATGAAGCACGCCTTCTTCACTCTTTCACACCTCCGAAGAGCAACAGGAACCACAGGCTCTGACTTCGGCTTCTTGCCACCAAACCTCATGTAGGCAACTCTTTAAGCAGTAGCCATTCAAAAATAATTGTCTCTGCTTCCCCCTCTTTCTGCCTAAAATCAGGTCAGAAATTTTCCTTTTGTAAAGGAAATTTACATTTGTAAATGAAATTTCTATTTATATAGACAATTTGTAAATCTCTCCTCATCTGGAGATGACTTTTATTACCTAAGAGGACGTCAGTCTGCAAAATAAACCTTACTAAACAAACCTTATTTACCATATATTTTATAATTACCTTCCCACAACTTATCCCCACCTCAGAGGCCCAACACCATCCATTTGTCTAGTCTCTTCTCCACACTTCATCACTCTTTGTTAAGATAATACATAAGCTCCTGCATCTAACCACTTCTTTGGGGTTGGTAGTTTCAGGTAATATCCCAGATATAGCAGCAAAATACCAAAACTCAATTCATCTGCAGTGTCTGTATTATCTCATTTGACCATTCGCTTGCTAAAATTAAGTAAATGAGAATAGTCTGGACATAACTGAGATCAAGATTGACTAAATGAAATAATTTTACCTCCTCAAAAATTATTTAGCATGTACTGTATGCAGCACACTGTAAACTATGCATAGAGGAAGGAAAAAAAAACTTTTCCTCTACCTTCTTAGGTTCAGTGATTGGAGCTTGTGAATTATACTTAGAAAGGACAGGTTAACAGGAGGGATAGTTTATTTCACATACGCACAGGGGTGATAAGTGGGGGCCTCCAGGAAAACAAGTGAAAATCCCATTGATAATCTGATAAGGCAGGATATTGGCTTTGTTTCAAAATCATGAGGAGATAGAGCATTTCCCCATCCTCAGAGAGTAATGAAATGTGATTGGTTTTGGAAATTTATGCTAAGAATGGTACTTGGGAGAGACATTGGGTTTATAAGAGGTGATAGCCAAAAGTCAGAAAAAAAGTAAGACTAAAACTTTAGATAAGGTTTTAGAGGAGGTTAGGGTAGGAAGTTGTATGGGGAGCAGAGCTGGTAGGGGACTTGAAGCTTGACAGACCATGGTGGGTTCGGAGATTGCACATGGAAGCTATGGAGCAGGGTCAGCTCATGGTGACAGACCTGGGGCTCTGTGCCCAGGAAGATGAAAAAGGGAGTGGAATCCGGAAAGCCCCAGAGTTTGGATTTGGGTGGCTGGAAGGAATTTGGTTTTAATCAGAATCAAGGGGTAGGTCTGGAATTCAAGCACAAAGAGTTTTCCTTCCCTATCTCCCCTACCCTCACCCTTTGGGGCCATGAGAAGAAAGAGAACCCTTGAAGTCCTTGGGAAGTCAATTTGAAGGTGAACCAGAAATAGGAATTGGACAGATCATTAACATTCCGATTGGTGTCCACCTACCTCAAGCTCAAAAAGCTCAGGCACCTGGAGATTACCCAATTTGTATCCTCTGATATCACCAGTGTTCAGAGTTTATTCTAAGCAGAAACCACATATGCTACGTTTTAGAGGACACAAGACAGGGGTAAATACTCTACAGTAGTAGAAATGTTTAAGGAGCATGGTTTAAAAGAGAAGCCTCGGCTGGGCGCGGTGGCTCACGCCTGTAATCCCAGCACTTTGGGAGGCTGAGGCGGGCAGATCACGAGGTCAGGAGATTCAGACCATTCTGGCTAACACAGTGAAACCCCGTCTCTACTAAAAATACAAAAAAGTTAGCTGGCGTGGTGGCAGGCGCCTGTAGTCCCAGCTACTCGGGAGGCTGAGGCAGGAGAATGGCGTGAACCCGGGAGGCGGAGCTTGCAGTGAACCCAGATCGCACCACTGCACTCTGGCCTGGGCGACAGAGCAAGACTCTGTCTTTAAAAAAAAAAAAAAAAAAAAAAAAAAAAAAGAGAGAGAGAAGCCTCAATTCTCCAATGGTAATGGCATAAAGTTACCTTAAAGTGGACATTCAGATTAGGGCTTCTTCCTCATAGAAGCTTTAAGGACTACACATACTATGGGTTTTGTTGTTCAGATGAACAGACTGTCAATTCTAGGGGAAAAAGGCTAAATTTACCTCGTTGAGCAAGGCAGATTGAATATTGGAACACAGTCTCTTTTAAGATTGAACAGGACTTATATACGTTTATGAGTGAGTGCAGAGGGTTTCGATTAGTTCTAACAGAAAAGAGAAAACTTTTTGTTATCTCTTAACAGAAGTAGGGAATATGGTGATTGGCTCTTGGACCAAAGCTACATTGCTTTAACCTACTCAGCTTAAAGTTGTTTCATTTTGACTTGTAATCCCTGATAAGATTTAAAATGGGCAGCTTTCTCAAGGTCCATGATTTTAAAGAATAAAGTTTCTTAATACTATGTCCTTGATGCTCACCAGTAGAAGCAGTTTTACAGTTTTGAGCATATACATTTAGTCAACCCAAGAAGTATAATAATTTAAATTATGGGGTTTAACCATGTTTAGTGATCAAATTAACTGGAAAACAATTTAATCTCTCATTCATTTTGTGATATGGGGACTCAACTTTTAGCAAATCCTAATACTCTCTTGTGCATTAAGAATGAAGATTGTCGGCTGGGCGTAGTGGCTCATACCTGTAATCCCAGCACTTTGGGAGGCCAAGGTGGGCGGATCATGAGGTCAGGAGTTTGAGAGGAGCCTGACCAACATGATGAAAACCCGTTTTTTTACTAAAAATACAAAAATTAGCCGGGCGTGGTGGTGCATGCCTGTAATCCCAGCTACTCAGGAGGCTGAGACAGGAGAATCACTTAAACCTGGGAGGTGGAGTTTGCAGTGAGCCCAGATCGTGCCACTGCACTCCAGCCTGGGTGACAGAGTGAGACTCCATCTCAAAAAAAATAAAAAAAAAAGAAAGAATTAAGAGTCTACCATCCAGGCTAACACGTTGAAACCCCGTCTCCATTAAAAACACAAAAAATTAGCCGGGCGTGGTGGCAGACGCCTGTAGTCCCAGCTACTCAGGAGGCTGAGGCAGGAGAGTGGCGTGAACTTGGGAGGCAGAGCTTGCAGTGAGACGAGATCGCGCCACTGCACTGCAGTCTGGGCGACAGAGTGAGAGAGTGAGACCCTGTCTCAAATATAATAATAATAATAATAATAATAATAATAATAATAAAGAGTCTAAAGTAGGCTGTGTATCCTAGGAGGAAAAACCATGGGCTATGCTGATGGGCTATGCTGTCTTGGTACATTCCATTCCATTCCATTTCATGAACATTTATTAAGCACGTGGTAAAAGCATCATACCTACTGTTGTTATATGCCAGTGGCCAGTTGTTTTATGTATGTAATTGCTGATCCAAAACAATCCTGCAAGAAAGTAGGGGTGTTACTATTTTACAAACGAGAAATCTGATGGTTAGGTTACCAGCCCAGGGTCATCCAAGTTGTAAAATGACTGAACCAGAAATTTAACAAAGGTCTCTCTGACTCCAGATTCCATGATTAAACCTCCAGAGCTTCTCATGCCTATCTTATGTTCCTTGCGGATCTATTATAGGTTAGTGTCAGAATTGTCCTAAGTTTATTTTGAGTAGTGCATTTTTGTACCAGGTAAGTAATTTACCAAGAAATTATCACTATCCATTTTAGGCCTCAAGTAGGGTGCATATTATATATTCAGTATCCTAGTGGTGGGTTATGGGACAAACCCATGTCAACCAAATCACCAAGCATTACACAGTCGCCTGTCCCCTGGGGTGGGAAAAACTGGAATCGTTTGGGATCAACCTGTAGACAGCGTGAAATATTGGCAAAAAGGT
This sequence comes from Macaca fascicularis, assembly GCF_037993035.2. Classification (NCBI taxonomy): domain Eukaryota; kingdom Metazoa; phylum Chordata; class Mammalia; order Primates; family Cercopithecidae; genus Macaca; species Macaca fascicularis. The sequence goes on from NC_088379.1 coordinate 128,586,556, forward strand.
CTCTTCCCATTATTATTTACTCTGACTTTTGTGTCCCTTTCTGATTATAGTCTCAAGTCCACCAGAGTTTTTAATCTGCAAAAGAATCACCAACTATAACAACTCTTATTAATGTATCAATGACTAAGTGCATCACTAGTGTTTTGTCTTCTTTTCAAAAGAAAAAAAATGATGGCGAGCACGGTGGTTCATGCCTGTAATCTTAGCACTTTGGAGGCCAAGGTGGGAGGATCACTTGAATTAAGGAGTTCAAGACCACCCTGAGCAACATACTGAGTAACCTTGGCTCTACAAAAAATTAAAAAATTAGCTGGATATGGTGGTGTGCACTTGTAGTCCCAGCTACTTGGGAGGCTGAGGTGGGAGGATCTTTTGAACCTTGGATGTTGAGGGTGCAGTGACATGATTACATGTCACTGTACTGTAGCCTGTCACTCAAAAAAAAGAAAAAAAAAAAAAGAGAGAAAAATGATAAGATAATGGTTAACACACAGAAAGCAATCCTTAGCAGCATAGATCTTGACAAAGATTCTTTGCTTGATCAAATTTTAGTCAGGCTCCTGAAACTTCTCCTAGGTCCATCTGTGTACTTCCTTATAAAATCTAGTTTTAGCACGAAGTCAGCTAACTTTAGCATGAATCTCCCATTCTCCATGTCTGACCACCTTCCATGCCTAGATGGGTTCTTCATCCTCCACTGTCTTTCAGGCGATGTCTGATCACCCCGGCCTGCCTTCAGCAAAATCCTGTTAGGTTAGTTTGGTCAGAATCTCCCCTTAGCCCTGATATTCCTTAGTAATATACTTGGTATTGAACTCAACCCTGGAAAGTGGTTGAGTAAAATCCACTTTCTGCCCTCAGAGAGTTTATATTCCAATGCAGGAGACAGATAAGTCAACACTATCACAATGCCTCAAGAAAGGTGTCACTGTGCTCCCACAAAAGTCCTGTGAGAGCAAAGGGAGGCTGTTGGGAGTGGCCAGGAGTGTTCAGGGAAGAGTAGCGTTTCTCTGCCTGGCCAATCACGTTCTGTAAGGCTCACATTCGAACAGCGAGATGTGAGGGTAAACAGCTCTCCCAGCTTTCAATGATGTTGGGCCGCCTCAGTTCAAGCAGGTCGGTGAATCAGAAATTCTAAGTAATCTTTAAGGTGTTGTATGTCTTTCAGGGCAGGACTGGGGATGAGGAGAGTTCTTCTAAATGTCCAGAGAATTATCAGTACCATAGTGGAGGTACTTAGAAGTTCCTACTAGTCCCAGAATATGGCGGTAAGGGTAGAGACTTGATCTCTTTCAAAGAACTTTCTCATAAATTAGGATTTGGGGTTAAGGTGAACCTAATTCTGGCTTCTAAATGGCCATGTTAAGGACTTGTATGGGATTTGGGGAAAATGGGAATAGCTTTCGTCATCAGTTCTACCCTTTGTGAGGCACCCATTTCTTGTGGCTCAGGCAATCTACAAATTCTGGTAGTGTTTATTTTTAATTACTTTGATAGTGTTTCTCTTGTTTATTTAGTCAATGGCTTTTAATTTCCTTTCCTTTTTTTTTTTTTTTTTCAGATGGAATCTCGCTCTGTTGCCAGGCTGGAGTACAGTGGTGCAATCTCGGCTCACTGCAAACTCCACCTACCGGGTTCAAGCGAGTCTCCTCCCTCAGCCTCCCAAGTAGCTGGGACTACAGGTGCGTGCCACCACGCCCAGCTAATTTTTGTAGTTTTTTAGTAGAGACAGGGTTTTACCATGTTGACCAGGATGGTCTCAATCTCTTGACCTCAGGATGATGGCTTTTAATTTCTTTGAATATAGTTAGAAAGTATTATTAATATATAATTCCCTGCATTGTGCATAGTGAATGCAGAGATCCTAAAGATTCAGAACGCCATCTGTAAGATATTATTTTTGGGACCAGAATTTTAATCTGTCCCAAACATCTTCTTGCTATTCACGAGTCATTCCTTTGAATCAAGTCGCCCACCCACCTAGTTATTTGTCTATTACTTGTGTTATTTGGCCAAAATAATACTAGTCCATTCAGACCCACAGCTAAATAATAGCAGATTATTATTTTTAAAGAAATCAAAGAATTGGAGAGAGAACTCAGAGGGAGCATGTGGTGAAGGGAAAACTGAAAGAAAGAAGTCTACCAAGTGCTTTTAAAAGCACTGGCCAACGCTTCATAAGGAGCACCATGAAAAAATAACCAAGATAAGGGGACAAACTTGGCCCATTTTGTGGGCAAACGGTGAGCCTTTTAAGGCTCCTATGGCAGATGATTTTATTTGGCTACTTAGGAAGATGCTCAAGTTACAGAAAATAGCTTTTAATTAAATGATGGTATAGTCAGAAAGTCAGTTGTTTTTGGTCTAATATTCAGTTTTAACACTTTTTTAATATTAAAAAATGAAACATAAAAAATAATGCACTTAGAATATTTATCTTTCCTAACTGTACAGATAAACTTCTTTCAGAGCAGAAATGAAAATACATTAAATTTCAAGTGCAAAAAAATTATTCACTCTCACTTTCTATCTTTGGTCAAACCAAAAAACTCTACTGCTCACATAATTTAGAGCAACAGTTCCCACACCTGGCTGATGATGAGAACACCATGGCGAATTTAAAGTACACATTCCCAGGCACCTATCCTGGATCTACTGTGTCAATCTCCAGGAGTGGGGCCCCAGAATCTGCACTTTAAAAAGAGCTGTTGAGGTGATGTAGATATGCTGGCAGATTTGAAAACCACTGCCATAAAACAAACAGGGATTTAAAGCCCTCAATTTTATCTTAGCCTCTCACTGAATATGCTCTTGTAATGGTTTAAGGTAATAATGACCTTGTTGTAGGCTATTTCCTGTTGATTAATGACCAGCTGGAAGAAGTTGTCTCTAGGCTCTTTCAATTCAGCCTGCCAATAATTACTCAACTAAATATGCGCCTGCAGTTCAAATGCGTCAAGTTTTCCTCTGCGAGGAACACTGCACTGTTAGGTTGTCTTAATTGCATTCCTTTTCTAATTCATCTCTCAAATGCCACAGTTGCTCCATAACAGAAAAAAAAAACAGGAGGATCAAAGTGTGTCTGTCTCTGTTGGAACAAACAGAAGCAGAGAGGCAGGGGAGAAGATTTAGCTGTTAGATGGATTTTGCTGAAATGTTCTATTTGTTGAGCGGTGATTTGTACCAGGTAATGTGAACTAAGTTGCCCTCAGTCTCTTTACAGATTACACCCCATTTCCTTTACTGTGCTGCTAAGTAATTCTTAGGGAATTATTCCCCCTCCAACTTCTCTCTGCTAACAAAATGATCTACCACATATGCTTCCACTTTATGTGCTGCAGGACAGCCATGGGCTTCATAAAGCTGCCTGCATTTCAAACTGTTCAGGCTGGAACTGTAATCTTTCCACCCACCCCTTTCCCGTCAGGTAAAGAAAATGTTCATACCTCAGGTTTTGTTACCAAGCAACAGAGTTCCATTTGCCAATTGCCACCATTTCCTTCTCATAGTATTACAGGCCTTATTATTAACATTTAGTTCAGAGAAATTGCTGTCATTATGTGAAGTAACTTCCTTTAGAGGTTATTCATTAACCTTAGGTATTTTACTGTGTAATTAGAATTGCCAAGTGCCGCGGGCTTGGAAAACGTTTGAACTCCTGAAGGTATTAGGGGACGGCAGAAAGGATATTATCTGATTTTTCTTCCATTTCCAGTTAAGGATTAATCTTGAAGTTCTTCTATTTCCCCTGCAGAGTTCTGCCTTCCCAAAAGGGTAAACTCTTCCCTTGCCTTAGTCCAGACTGTCCACAGTAAACTCAGAAGCAAGCCATGGAGGAACTTGCCTGTTAGCGTAGGATTTTTCACAAATTCTGTAGGGCAGAGTGCAAATTGTTCCCCCTTTGTCTTAGGAAAAAATCGTGGGGATACTGAGAAGACTCAGTGGTTGGTAAATGGTTGGCAGGCGCATTTGTGCATACGTGGGCCTCTGTGAAGAACTTGCACAATGCCTGGAATTGTATATTGTGCACAACCTTGTTCTGACACAACGGGAGACCTTCATCCTATTGCTCACTCGATGGCTCTCTGAAAGTAGTTTTGCACTCCCTAGCGTTGCAGGAGCCAGGTGTGCATTTTATAATACGCCTATTATACAGCCATTCTCCGTAGCCATTGCTTATACAATGACCCTTCTGATTTGTCCCACTACGGTGTGGGTGTCAACGACTTAGGTCCTCACCCAGTACAACTTTAGGTATGCATTTCACATATATTTGCAGGCAAAAAATGCACCTCCCTCCTCTTCTCTCTTTGTTTCAAGACAAACAAAAGTAACTGGCATTTCACCCCGCCCTTCCCCCCACCAGCCCCCAACTACATGTTACTGCAGCACGGGCGCCCTAGAAAGGGAAACCTGTTTTCCTCCTCCCAGGTTTCTGGTTTCTCCACCTAGTCTCCCCACAGTCCTTCACTGCCCGCACCCAGAGTCCTTCCGGCCTCTACCCAGACTCTGAGAAGTGGCCCGACATTCCAGGTAACCTGATTCCCCAGACGGGATAGGCGGCGGCCTGCTGCTGCGAAGGCGCGACCACGTGACCTTTCCTGCCTGCACCGGGGAAATGCATACCTTGTTCAGAAAACTAGGGGACAGGTGAGCCAAGGTAGTGTTTTGAATCCGAATAAAAAACATGTATTTATTTAAAAGGTGCTTGCTTCTGCATCAGACAGCTACCACTTTGATCATTCCAAATGAAAAGTCACGGTTGGCCATGGGGTTTTATGGCGTGAACCGAGCTGCAAGACAAAGGCAGGACGATCTCCAGGAGGAAAAGGCGGAGCGGGTTTTATGGGAGCTGCGGCACAAGTCTGAACGCGGAGGCTCCACAGGGGGAGGGCAAAGCCGCCCTGGCAGGAGCCCGAGCTGCAGGCCTCAGCTGGGAATCCTGTCCCTCCGTCCATTTCCCTGGCTCTCGCGGTCCCTCGTTTGTTCCTGACAGATTTCTTCTTTGATCTATGAAATGGGGAAAGTGAGGGACACTTTGATATACTTTAAGGGTGCAAGAATTTGCTGCTTTCTGCCCAAATAAAGGGCTTGTAGGGAGTTTCTTTGAGAACTGGAACATGCTGTCACATGTAATCTAAGGAGCTCAGTCTCCCCTTCCAGTGCCCATTAATCAATCAACCAACACTTTTAAAGCCTCTAGTATGGATTCTGTGAACTGTGGGGAAGGAAGGGCATGGTGTCTGCTTTTAAGGTATTTATGGGTTATCTGGGGAGATGGATATATGAGTGTAAATCATGGCAGTAGTTAGCATGTATTGGGGATGTATTGAGTTCTTCCCGTGTGCCAGGCGCTATTCCTCCTACCACCTCCATCGGGTAGGTACTATCTTATCATCTCCATTTCACAGACGTTTTAGAGAGGTCACTCTCCGCAGGTCACACAGTGTGCCGCAGTCAGGCTGTGATGCAGATCCGTCAGACTCCAGAGGAGCTAGCTCCCTGTGCATGCCCCAATCGGGTACCATTGAGTGAAGGTGGGCGGCCCGCTGCATTCCGCCTCTGTTCTCCTTGCCCTCTCTCTGAGAAGCAGGGACACTACCGAGAGTCACATGTGAGAACTTTCATCAGCCTCCATTGCCCCCAAGGACCATACAGAAGTTCTGTTTCTTCCCCTTCCTCTGTTCTGTCCTCAACAATGCATCCCATTTCATTTCTCCTTAGACAATATTTATCTTGTGGCATACACTTTGTCCTCTCCTTTGTGGTTTTATAATCCAAGTGGAGAGAAGAGACCTAATTTGAAACAGATAAATATCAAAGCAGAACTTCACCTTTAGAAGTGGGTCTTGATCTTCTCTGAAATCCTTTCATTAATGATTCACTGAAGAACGTGTCTTCAACGATACATTCATCCTCTGATTTACATGGAGTCACAGTGACCTTCCTTGCATGCAGTCAGATAGAATCAAGGTTTTCCCAGTACCCTTTGGCAGGTCTGATGGCACAGGCGTCTTCAGTTCACCTTGCCACATGTGGTTGTTGAACTCCCTGATGATGGCTAAAGAACCAAACTTGCCTGGTTTTTCCAGGCAAGCCAGCATTTTGATATTTTTTAATAGTGTGAACACCTGCCAATAGGATTTTATGAGTATCATGGGGAGACGCATCCTCTGACCTGGCATATAATCTCACTTCTCTGGATGCTGGGCTAATTACATCAGCTCCACTGGGCATGGGTCTAAATTGGACATGTTCTGGTGTTTGGAAAATTCCAGATTGATAGGACTTAACCCCAGGATGCTTTATGTTGTATCCCTAGTTACCCTAGTTGGCAGAAATTGAAAAGGCCTGGAAATTCCTGTTTACTGTAAGTCCCTCTTCTCTTAACTGGAAAGATGGGCATTGGACGACTTGCTACTTAGTTTTACTTTGAGCACCTCTCTTGGCATCACTTATTACTGAAAATAATGGAAAAGACAGAGTAGGTATTGGGAAGCCTGTTTTCTAGTTCTAGGCCTGCTACTAACCAGCCTCTGACCAATTATACACACTTCCACCTATGTGAGCCTCAGTTTCCTCACCTATAAGGAAATAAAATAAGAATTGGACCAGACCCATGGTTTTAAAAGCAGAACAGCCTGCTGTTTAAAAAGATTTTACATCTGGAGTTTTGTGTAAGGTTTTAGTTTACAGTTCACTGATAAAAACTGTCATAAAGCCCCTGCTCTAGAGGCTTGCCGAGGTCCTGTTCCTCTTCAGCTCGAAAGATCTGCAATTCTATTAACACAGTTGGTGATAGCCATGCACCTTGGGAATCACAGTTGTTTCATTTGGCTAGGTTATTAATTGCAGGAGGAAAAGGAGTGGAAGACAAGATTGGAAATGAATTTTAAGTCCAGATTTGGGATTGCTATGGTGCTGAGACCAGGAATCTGGGCATTGTTTCATTGGAATTTGGGAGCTACCAATGATTTTGAGAGCAAAATTTTGTCAGTTATGTTTTACACGCAGCTGTGAGTACAGGGACCTTAGAAATAGTGACCGAAGTACAGATGAGTTCTTTCTCATGTAAAAGACTCTGGAGTTGGGCAGTTCAGAGCAGGTGTGTCAGTTCCATGCAATCATGCAGGGATCCAGGCTTCTCCTATTTTTCTGCTTTTCTGTTCTAGTGGAACAGGCTTTCATCTTCAGTTACCTCATGGTCTGAAATGACTGCTGGACCAACCCACCTCACTTGCATTGCAGGATAGAAGAAGACAGAAGAAGACCGGGCGTGGTGGCACATGCCTGTAGTCCCAGCTACTTGGGAGGCTGAGGCAGGAGAATCACTTGAACCTGGAAGGCGGAGGTTGCAGTGAGCTGAGATTGCACCATTGCACTCCAGCCTGGACAACAAGAGTGAAACTTCATCTCAAAATAAAAAATTTATCATTATTGGTATTTTTACATTTCACTGGCCAGAACGTGAATCACAATATAGACGTTATTATTTTATTTATTTAGTTTTTGGGACAGAGTCTCGCTCTGTCGCCCAGGCTGGAGTGCAATGGCACAATCTTGGCTCACTGCAACCTCCGCCTCCCGGGTTCAAGTGATTCTCCTGCCTCAGCCTCCCGAGCAGCTGGGATTACAGTCAAGTGCCACCATGTCCAGTTAATTTTTGTATTTTTAGTAGAGACGAGGTTTCACCATGTTGGCCTGGCTGGTCTAGAACTCCTGACCTCAGGTGATCCACCCGCCTCGGCCTTCCAAAGCGCCGGGATTACAGACGTAAGCCACTGCGCCCAGCCAATATAGACTTTATTATGAGCAGCAGTGTGACTCAGTTGAAAGTAGGAGTTCTGTTCTGGGGTCTCCCATACAGGTGTGAAATGATTGGAACTCAGCACTAGAATCATTTATTCAGTGGCAGTAGATGGGAAACTATGGTCTACCTGGAGGGAATGAGGGCCTGAACTGGAGTGACCATGGGAATGTGGGTAGGTTACAGAAGGGAGAGCCAATGCAGAGGAAGGCCGACAGGATTCTCCAGGTGTGATGGGGTTTTGTCAGCTGGCGTGAGGGAGTGGGAGGATACAAAAATCACACCTAGCTTGGGAACCATGTGAAGGGGATGCTGGTAATGCCATTGACTAAAGTAAGGATGTTGGAGTTTTAGGAAAGAAGGTAATGAATTAGGTTTTGGACGTGTTGAGTTTGTTCAACAAACTGCAGTTTATTTGCACCGGGACTGGAGCTTGGGGAAGTTTGTATTGTACATTTCTAAGTAAATATTAAGTTGACCTATTTTTTTTTATCTTAATGTCTCAGATGCTTTCTTGGGCTTCGTAAGTTGTTCCTTAGGGGACTCTGTTAATCATAATGGAGTAAGGCAATAGGTTTACCTTTTCTCTTCTCTGCTGCACCCAAACTCCAGAGAAATTCTTTCCCACCATTGGGCTTAAGGATCCTGAGAGTCACGACAAAGATGATGTTACAGGAAAATGCCTATTTCTTAAAAGGACTTCTGCCCAGAATACCTATGTGTTTTTCCACCTCAATGAGCTCAAATGTGAACAAAGCAGAAAGCTCTTCAATTGTAGTCCAGAGGCATTTATTAGTAGCAGATTCCCTTATGTACTTTTTGCTCTGAGCTTCAACCTGGCTCCATGTGATCTTTCCTGTCTCAGACCCATTGTTTGAGTGCAACAGACTAAGTGAGGGCTGCCCCATGTATTAAAGAGGGATGTAAGCAGAGAGTCATATTCAGCATCCCTGGGTTCAGGAGAAAAGCTTATAATGGAAATATGGAAGTGAGGGCCAAATTGGATGGGGCTTGGGGACACGTAGCAAGGTTAATAGTAATAGTGGTCAAGAGACTAAGAATTAAGGCAAGGGCTCTTGAGCTCAGGCAGCAGACTTTAAGTCCATGAACATGGGGCATTATGGAGAAAGCTTCTAGTGTATCTTGCCTAGGTAAAAGCACCTCCTTAAATGAGGCAATCTGGGTCAGATAATCCCAAGGAAAGGCCTCAAAAAAGACATGCTTAGCAAGAGAAGAGAGAGTAGTCTCCACCCAGTCTGTGTGTAATGTATAGTGTTAGTAGTATGCCTAGATAATGATACTATAAATCCTAAATCCTAACACTATAGATCCAATCTAGGTTGGATAGCCTTTTCCTTCAGATTTCTGAAGGCTTTCAAATTTTGCTTTCCTGATGTTGTTCACTTGCCTGATGGCTCCAGGTATTGCTGCTGAGGGGTGGGATAGCAATTTGACTACTTGTCCTTTATTTGTGGCCTTTTTTCTCTTGCAGAAGCTTCAGGACCATCTCAATTTGACATGGAAGTGCTTTGCTGTAAATCTTTTATTATTCAATATACTTTCTACCTAATGGACCCTCACTCATATCTCTCATGTATGGGGAATTTTCTTTGTGTGTGTATGGTTGGTTTTTTTTTTTTTTTTTTTTTTTTTTTTTTTTTGAGAGTCTTGCTCAGTGGCCCAGGCTGGAATGCAATGGTGCGATCTTGGCTCATTGCAACCTCTGTCTCCTAGGTTCAAGCAATTCTTCTGCCTCAGCCTCCCAAGTAGCTGGGATTATAGGTGTGTGCCATCACATCCAGCATTTTTGTATTTTTGTAGAGACAGGGTTCCACCATGTTGGCCAGGCTGGTCTCGAACTCCTGACCTCAGGTGATCTGCCTGCCTCGGCCTCCCAAAGTGCTGGGATTATAGGCATGAGCCACTGTGCCCAGCCTGATGGGCACATTATTTCTTTGACAATTTCTTCCACGATATATAGTCTTTTCTCTCTTTCTGGAAATCTGTTAGTCACATGCTGCATCTCCTAGACATTTTTTTCCTCCAAATTTTCATCCCTTTTCCTTTGATTCTGAGGATCTTAGTATTGCCTTCTCTATAAGGCAATTACTTTTTTTTAAGTTGCCTTATAAATGCAATTTTTCTCCCTGTTGTTATCAGAAGGGTGGCTATGGTCCCCCATGAGTGGAGATGGGAATTGGAACGTTTGATTTGGAAGCATTCTGAATTTTCCCCTCACTTGTAGCTAGTCATCACCCACATGGTTCTAGTTTTCCATGTGATTTGACACAAATGAAGTTCATGGCTCCTTGGATTGCTGAAATGAAATGGAGGCCTTCTTTGCAACCTGAGCTCTTCTAGCTTTCTGTGTCTCTGTGTCTTAGAATAGAAGTTCATGTTTTGGGTCAGTAATGTAAGTAAGACATTGAAGAAGTAGACGATTACAAGTGAATAACCTGTTGTTAGTAGTGTACATAGGGTGGTTTTAGATCTATGTAGATCATGATGATTTGGTTGTGTGACTTCGGCAGCCAACCACCTATATTACTTGAATGAAGCTTCTTTCCTGAAAGGAGCTTGGATTCATCTGAATTTCAGAGTACTTTCACTTGAACATCCTGTCAGCATAATTCAAATTTTTTTTTTTTTTTTTTTTTTTTTTTTTTGAGACGGAGTCTTGCTCTGTCGCCCAGGCTGGAGTGCAGTGGCCGGATCTCAGCTCACTGCAAGCTCTGCCTCCCGGGTTCACGCCATTCTCCTGCCTCAGCCTCCCGAGTAGCTGGGACTACAGGCGCCCGCCTCCTCGCCCAGCTAGTTTTTTATATTTTTTTAGTAGAGATGGGGTTTCACCGTGTTAGCCAGGCTGGTCTCGATCTCCTGACCTCGTGATCCGCCCGTCTCGGCCTCCCAAAGTGCTGGGATTACAGGCTTGAGCCACCGCGCCCGGCCCCATAATTCAAATTTCAAAATGATTGCTTGGGTATTGTATTTTTAAAATAGAATTTTAGCATTTAACAACATAAACCAAAATAATCTCCTTCTACCTCTCCACTGAACCCATAGAGAATCAAGGACTTGTCTGAGTCCTGCGTTCTTGCCCTTCCTGTGGCTGCTGGTTTTAACCCAACTCCAGCCCCTTAGCAAGCGCTCTCCTCCTTTGAGCCTGTGCTGCTACTACACACCAGGTTCGCCCATTTCCTAGGGTGTCTCTTGCTGCCTTCCATCCCCCTCCACTTCACCCTAACCCTCTTCCTGTTCCTCGCACTCTCTCATTTGGTGTTTCTCAGTGGGGTTTGTGGATGTCCCACGTCAGAACCACCTGGGGTCTGGCCAGGCCGACTGGATCTGGACCTCTGGGGAAGGGGTGGGGGCCGCAGAGGGGTCTTCTTGTTGTTCAAGCCCTCCTGGGGTTCTCTCACTCACCAGAGTTCAAGAGGCACTGCTCTTATTATTATTATTTTTTCTTTTATAGGCTGGGTCTCACTATGTTGCTTAGGCTGGTCTTGAACTCCTGGCCTCAAGCAATTGTCCCGCCTCAGTCTCTGAGTGGTTGCGATTACAGGTAGAGCCACTGTGCCTGGCTCACACTGCTGATACCCACCCAGTTAAGTTCCTGACTTTGCTTTACACCATTTGCCCTTTCTCTTAGGGAGTTCATGCTCTCCAGCAGACTTTGTTCTTCTGCTACCCAGAGGCCCCACTCCAGCTCCCACCTCTTATCTAGCATCCAGCCTTCTATTTGCAGTTTTTCCCAGGGAATCTCCTGTGTGCTGGGTGTGACCACCCACACTTGTCATCTCTTGGAACAACATCCCCAGGAGGTAGGTATTTTTCTACCAGGTTATTTTGTAAATGAGGACATAGAGACTAAGAGGGATCTATGTATGGTAACACTTGCTTTGTTAGAGAGAATAATAATGAATGTACATCGACTACTTGGATGACAGAATGATTCACCTTGAATGTACTATCTTTGTAGACTTGATATGAAACCTGGGTTTGTTGTTCTTTCTTACATTACTTCTACGAGAACCACTGGGAGCCGGGAGAGGGGGAAACAGATGATAAATACCATGCAGGAGTTTTGCCTTAACAATCAGAATAGAAAACCTGTGGGAACCTCCCTCAAAAATGACAGGGCTAACCAGGAGTGCCCTAACTGCGACTTTGCCCAATAGCTTTTTTTTTTTTTTTTTTTGAATTGTGTGGTGTTCATTGACTGTTGATTATTACAGAACTGGGTCAGTTGGAGGTCAGGGAGGCAGGGAAGGGGGAAGCTGTGGGCTGAGAGATGGAACAAGCAGTTCTACCAATCCATGTGAAACCTTTAGGGAGAATGTAGGGCTTTAAAAAACACATTTGGGAAATTTTCTTTATAAAATTATCAGAAGAGTAGATCACTGCCCTGTTTACACTTTGTGTATGCAACAATACAAATGTAGAAAAATAACCCATTATGAGAAAACAGTGAAAATAATTGCACATTAAGAGAGTTAGGTCACTGCTGGCCAGATCTGGCTGTGATTCGCATCAGTTTTAGTTTTAAAGGAATGTTTGATCCAACAGAAATGGGCTTTGAGCGTGCTGGAGCGCCTCTTTCTCCTCTTGTCCCCTCCTCTTCCCAGGTTGACGATGGATCCCCCGGGGCACTTGTTGCTTCCTCCGCAGGAGCTCCCATTGCAGCTGGAAGAGAGGCTTGTTTCTCCAGCTGTCTAACCTTTAGTTTTATCTGCCTCTTGTTGACCTCTTAGTTTTATAATGAGTCAGTTTATTTGCTTGTACAAATGAGTTTTCTTAGAGAGAAATATAACAGAGTTAGAAAGAGGGCAATATTTTGTTTCTGCTTATGAAGGAGAAGTAGCTATGGGACCGGGCACGGCTGGGGCTGTTCATTTCGTGACAGTCCCTGTTGTTGGTTTATTTTAGTACCACGTAGTGAAGCCTGGTGGGCAGAGAAATATTGTCTCCCTTGTCGGAGGTAGAAATATCTGCAGGGTTTACAAGCTAATTACTTCTCGATTCCCTGGGAGTTCTAAGAATTTGCTTAGCAACTGGCCTGACCAGTCCCTCCCCCTAGCTGCCCCCCAACATGACTACACTTACTGGTGGGGCTGATGGAGCAGTTTTCGAACTAAACAAGGATTAAGCATTTTGTGAAAATGGTGCCAGTCTTTTCCTCGATGGGACCTGAGCCTGTAACCTAGTCCAACAAAACGAGGGAGAACAAGCCAAAAAAAACCTTTTTAAGAAACAACACAGGCAGTAGGAAATCATACTGGTCAGGGCTTGTTTTCCTGGTGCGGGGCCTCATTCCAACCTGTTGCAATCAGCTCTAGAGTGTCTATAGGGACACCCTGGTGCAGGGGCCCCGTGGAGGAAAGGAACTTTTACATTTCTGTTTGACTGGGCTCCTTGCCAGGGACTAAGTTCAAAGTGCAGTTTCCAGTAATTTGCTGAGACTTCTCTGTGGGTTTGATAGGCCAGGACAGAAGCCTGCAAGCCGAAGTAATATTTCCTGATTTCTGTCATTCCTTAAGAAGAGAAGGAAGGTTGTTGAGGGACTGGGGGTTGGAGACTTTTGTTGGCTCTGAGAGCAGATTGGACCGCCGCCTCCCAATGTCGACCCCAGCCCTTTCTCCTCAATCCCGTCCAGGGGCATTGGCAGCCTGGCACTAGATAGAATCACACGGGCTCCCTCTCAGAGCAAACGTGAGGTATGCATTCCATGAGCCAGCGAAAGCCTGCATTGATTTACTGCATGCTAGCATTATTTGGAGCTATAAAGTTGTCGAGTAATGGCAGTATGTTCTTGTTTTCTCATATCTGTAGGATGAAAGTGAACATTTTTATAATCCTTCCCTCCTCACCACATTTAGTTCCTGGTGTTAAACATGTGGGCTTGATTAAAGGGGAAAAAGAACTACAAGAAGTTAGATTTTTACATTCCTCTCTTACAATGCCTCATTCCCTCAACCACCCCCTTCCAAGAAAACTGATGGCAAGGCCCATATTCTTGTCATTTCCTCTTTGTCTCTCCCCTTCTCCTTGCCCCCTTTCTATCAGAGGACTCGATGCATAATAATTCAAAATGAATCTTTATTAAATGAAGGAGTAGGTAGTGGTGGAATCTCACTTCAAAGAAGTGTTGGGTAGAATGATATCGTTTCTATGTCTGGTAGAGGCTCACAGGAATGGTGCTTTATTGATTTTGATTACAACTCATTTTCTACAGCAAGAAATTGTGTTGCAGAAATGTTTGCTGTGGTCCCCATATCACTCACTCTTTACATGGAAAGGATTCAGATGAGCATGAAAGACATTAGGAACTGGGGAGAAAACAGAGAGGTAGTGGAGCCACAGCTGAACTCTCCAAGATTCTTTAGCCCTGTCATCAAGGTGCAATCACCTTTTATTATGATCACTCACTACCTCAAACATCCCTCTACCCAAACCAAAGCAAACCCCAGGAATACACAAAGAGGGTGGGGTAAAAGGGGTAAATAGCCTGTAGGAGTTACTTCCTTCTTCCCACAAAGTTCCTTGCCCTACTTCCTTAGTTCTTCTACAATATACTTTTCATTTGCTAATGTGCCTCTGAAAGACTGACTATATGTGCTGCTTTTCCTCTAGCCTGGAAACCGAATTATAGCAATTTAACATTATAAAATAATTCTACTGCAATAAAGCAATTTGGGGCTGGTGGAGTGATGGAGTGGATGTTGGCAGCAGTGGGAGCAGATAATTTATTAGAATGGAATTTTTCTGCATCTGTTTAAGGAATGCTAGGATAAAGCCATGTTAGTATGAAATCTTATTTAAATATTTTTATTTGAAGATTGGTACCATTTGAAACCATCTATATATGTATCTATGTGATGCCAAAAGAACTAAAGGTTTTAAAAAAGGAGAATTTTTCGTTATATGAACTTGTATTACACAAATAATGGTTTATGTACTTAATTGGTTTTTAAAAAACTTACATGAATGAATTGACTCTTTGCTTTTTACAATGTGAAGTTAAAAAACGAGTCTCAGCTAGGTGCAGAGTGAGCCTGTAGTCCCAGCTATTTGGGAGGCTGAGACAGGAGGATTACTGGAGGCTGGGAGTTTGAGGCAGCTATGATCGTTCCTATGAATAGCTACTGCATGCCAGCTTGGGCAACATAGCGAGACCGTGTCTAAAAAAAGGCTCAAATATTTCAGTAATCTTTAGCTATGAAAAAAAAACTGTGACAAATTGTCTATAAAACCAAGCACCTAGCTGACTCTGTAGGCAGGTTTCAGGGAAAAGGAGACAAAAGAAAGATGAATTTAAAAATTTTCCTTGGCTGTGATGGTCCACACCATGGTGTAATGAAATTGGGTAATTTAGATACTTGAGTAAAGACAATTTTCTCATCATCTGACAAGTCTCTTGAGGAAGGACATGGATTTCCCAAGACATATCTGACCACTACACTTCTCTGTTCAAAAGAATACAGACATCTATCTGCAAAAGATCATGGCCTTAAAATTGGTTTAAAGCGTGTATTACTTCCTGCCAGTTCCTGTACGTGCTCATGATTGGGGGACAAGATTAACTGCATCCTGCCTCCTATATCTATAATATTAGGCCTTTGACATTTGTGGAGATAACATTGGCAGTTTCATCTGTTCATAAGGCATCCTAAAGATCCATCATATTGTAATTTGCAATATCCATGGTGCCCAAAACTGAAATTTCATCTTGTGTGTGGGAGCAAGCCCTTGTGCAGTGAATAAACTACCCAGCCACCTTAGTGGATCACACATCCTGATAGATGCAGCCAGTAACTCTGGTGGAGTGATCAACAGTTGGTTCCTTTGTGAAAAGTGACCTCTAAACAAAGTCACTTGAGACTTTCTTTGATGGAAATGACAAATGAAGGCCTAAGATATGAAAGTTCTTAGTGAGAAAATATTTTTACACACTTTTAAATTCTGTGTTTTAAATTTCATTAAAATAGGCCTAAGGTTGGGCACAGTGGCTCACACCTATAATCCCAGTGCTTTGGGAGGCCAAAGCAGGAGGATCGCTTGAGCCCAGGAGGTTGAGACCAGCTTGGGCAACATAGTGAGACCCCATCTCTGCAAAAAATAAGATGTAGCCAGGCATGGTGGCGAGTGCCTATAGTTTCAGCTACTTGGGAGGCTGAGGTAGGAGGATTGCTTGAGCCTAGAGTTCAAGGTTGCAGTGAGCTATGATTGTGCAGCTGCTGTACTCTAGCCTGGGTGACAGAGTGAGACTGTCTCTAAAGAAATAATATATAAAAAAGCCTACAGAGTCACCTACACCTATACTTTTCGAATATACTTTCCTACAAGGAAGAGGATGTTATGTGATAGTGATATTTGAGAATTTGAAAATTTTTATGTTACATGAACTGCTTGGGGTCATACATTCAGTTTTTCTTTTTTGTTATGCTTAGGATATCATGGACTATATTTTTGAAACTATCTTGTTGTAAAAAAATTAATAAATATTTTGACTTATTTTTGGATAAGGACTATCACAGACCTTTAACTTAAATGAACAGTATTGAAGTGAGTGACATAAACAGTATATTTACAGTAGCACAAAGCTATGTACCTGCCGTAGCAGCAAGTACGTAAATGAATGGGTATGTCTTGATTAGAAAAACTCAGAAATGAAAAGCATTAGGAGGCAATTATTCATATTACTAAAGCATTTTTTCTCTGTAGCAGAGGGCTGGCGGCAGGTTATGTTTCAGGTATTGGTGGCATTTCTTTGGTTCTTTGTTCTGCCAAATCAATACTGACTACTCCCAAGCAGCCCTTCATTTTTACCCCATATCCAACTCTTCTGTTTCTGTTGGGCTCTTTTCTTCCAATTCAGTGATCTCAAAGCCATGCTAACAATGGGGTGGGAAGAAGGAGGGAACCAAAATGAAATAAATGCCTTCCCTGTTTTACACACATGATCTCATTTCACCTTCCATAAACCCCTCTGCAGTGAGGTACTGATAACACCCCATTTTGCAGATGAAGCTCAGGAATATTAGGTACTCTAAGCCACATAGCAAGAATGTAGAGGGATTTATACCCAGGTTTGTGCAGCTATGAGGACGGAGCTCTTGCTCCTTCCCTGCAGCCTCCAACCAGGGGGAATTTATCCTGTTTGTGATTTGGTAAAGGTCATTTTGTTGCCTTGTCCCTTGTCCCCTTAAGGACTGACCACATTGCTTCATTTTTAGTGACTTTCCCTAATACATTGAAAAATATATTTGAAAGGAATATATCTATGTCATAAAGCAAGGAATATCTGATTACTTTTTCCCCTATGACTATGAATGCTAGAGTTCAAGGATCACACATGTATTAAATGCACTTCCAGCAAAGCTACTTTTTAATGACTGTCACATTATTCTTTATTTTCAAAACAATCCTCTCATATTTTAGGCGAAAAGCTATACATCTGAGCTATAACTAAATGTATCACTATGCTCTTTGTGAAAATTTTCAATTCAAAGTTTCATCCTCCTCCCCATCCTCAATAAATTTAAAATGCCCATTACTTACTAACTGGGGATAGAAATAGCAAGTCATTATGATGTCTGTATTAACATCCAAAACACACTGGGTTTCTTCCAGGATTTCCATATCTATTATTCTTAAAACATATAACTTTTAAAACGCAAATGGTTTTCCCAAGCCAATTCTCTAATCACAGACATAAATTTCACTCCATTAAGGAAAGGAAACCAGGCAGTATGACTAAAGTTAGGAATATGATCAAATTTCAAGGGAGGAAAAACAAAGATTAGGCGTGGAATTCTTTCCATTGCTTTTGCTTGTGAAACATGGTTAAAATAAAACCCTGCCTTCCTTCCTGCGCCCAAAAAGCATGCAGACCTTTAAAGTGAGAAGTTAGATTTCGATATGGATGCTGTCATCCCCTCTCTCTGGATTGGCAGGGTATTCTGCAGAGAAGCCAGGTCTGAGTGCTGCCTCCTTGCTTTTCCTTAGAATGGGTGGAGGGGTTGGGAGACTGGGGAGAGCCAGACAGATGCTTCTCCTATCTCTTTCTTAGGGTGGTTAGAAGTTATTCAGTTGCATTTTCTCCCATGAAATACCTGTTGCATATTTATGAGTCCTTGAAATAATGACAGTCCCCTGGAACTGGTGATAACCAGGCAGGTCTATAAACAAGGAAAGGGGATGTGATGGGAAAGTCTAATTCCATAGGCTATGGATGATAGATTCTGTGGTATTCTTTTGATTGCTACTCCTGAAAACACTTCAGCCCCTCAAGGGTTGTTTTTAATGTTTATCAAGATTTTTCTTTATAGGAGTCCCTTTCAATTTATTAGACTTGCTTCCTTGCTGTTTTCTAAAAATTAAATGTGATCAACTATCTTTAAGAAATGTTAACTCTTCCACTGTCTGTACTAAGAACATGAGACAAGACCATTCTCTACCCACCCCATTTTATCAACAAGCAGCAAGCACATACATTTCTTTGAGAGTATTCAGTGAGATGCACATTCTTGATTTCAGAGGCATATATATACATATATAAAAGTATAGAAAATGAGATTTACCTTGTACCTGGTATACATTTATATTGAATTTGAAATAGGTCAGTATAGTTATTGAGAAGGAAGAAGCTTTTCAAGTTCTCTTAGTGTCATAGAAGGAAGACAAAAAAAGTTTATTTAAAAAAATCTGCATCTCTGGGCAGGCGCCGTGGCTCATACTTGCAATCCTAGCACTTTGGGAGGCTGAGGCAGGCAGATTACCTGAGCTCGAGAGTTTGAGACCAGCCTGACAAACACAAAAAATTAATGGAGGGTGGTGGCATGCCCCTGTAGTTCCAGCTACTGGGGAGGCCGAGGCAAGAGAATCACTTGACCCTAAGAGGTGGAGGTTGCAGTGAGCTGAGATCGTGCCACTGCATTCCAGCCTGGGCAACAGAACAAGACTCTGTGTCCAAAAAGAAAAAGAAATAATAATAAAATCTGTATTTTTACTGTTGGTAGAAATGAGAATTATTAAGGGTTTTGTGAAGCAAAGTAACAATAATTATTAAAAACTAAAAATACATACGTCCTTTCAACCTACCAATCTCATACTTGGAAGTCTGTATCATATTAAAAATATCTATAGTTATTACCAAGTGGCTGCCTATATTGCATTACCCTATTTTAACTCTCTGTATATGACTTACTCTTATCTCCTATTTTTCATATTCTTCATTTATTCCCTCATTTGTTGATTGATTCATTCATTTATTGTCTTCCCACAAGAATGTGAGCTCTATGAAAACAAGAACCTCATCGGTCTCCTTCACCACTGGAACTCCAGCATCCAGAATAGTCCCTGGCACTGAGGAGGCATTCAGTAAATATTTGTTGAATGAAAGAAAGAAAAACACCCATAGATCAGGATGTATGACTAAGGATATTTATTGCAGCAGTATTATAGTGGCAAAAATCCGGAATCAAAGAGAATGTCCATTAGTGAGGGGTGGATTGGGAGCTCCACCACTACTGGGCTAAGCAGTGTGGCATAATGGTTAATGGTATGGCTTTAGCGTCAGATGCCTGGGCTTTAATCCATTTCAGTGTTAATCTTAAAGATACAGTGAATGGTCCTGGGAAAAGTGTTTAGCCCCTGTGTCTTAGTTTTCTCATCTATAAAACGAGGACAATAATGACACCAATCTCATAAGGTTTTGTGAGAATCAAATGAAATGATATAGGTAACATATGTGGGAACAGTGCCTGGCACATTGTAACTCAATAAATAATAGTTTTTCTTACTTCATGAAATAGTAAAGAGAATGACTTAAATATCACTTGGAGGCATTTTCATGGTGCATAACTTAGTGGCCAACACACAATGCAAAGCACATGTAATGCATGTTGCTTTTGTAAATATGACAATGATAATAAAATAATTTCATATATATGTGATTACTGTGTTTATAAGAGCATAAAATTATGGAAGTTACATATTAGGTATATCAATCTGGGTGTGGGAAGAGAGTTTGCAGCAAATCTCAAGTCTGTTACCTCAATCTTCTCCTGTTTTGGAAAGATGAACTCAAATCTGAGGGATTATATGAACCGAAGGTGCTGTAAACATAGGCAAATGGACCACAAAATTCTTGAAAATTGGAGAGAAGGGAATCATAAATACCTATATCCACAGATGATTCAGCCATAGGAGATGGTATGGACCCCAAATGTAGAAAAACTTTAAAAATATCACTTTACGGCTGGGAGAGGTGGCTCACACCTGTAATTCCAGCACTTTGGCAGGCCGAGGCCAGTGGATCACCTGAGTTCACGAGTTCGAGGCTGGCCTGGCCAACATAGTGAAACCCCATCTCTACTAAAAATATAAAAAAATTAGCTGGGGGTGGTAGCAGCCACCTGTAATCCCAGCTACTCAGGAGGCTGAGGCAGGAGAATCGCTTGAACCTGGGAGGCAGAGGTTGCAGTGAGCCGAGATTGTGCCATTGCACTCCAGCCTGGGCAACAAGAGTGAAACTCCATCTCAAAAAAAATAAAAAAATAAAAAATAAAATAAAATACCACTTTACTCATGTCAAAGCATTGTTCAAAAACCCCTATTCCATATCACTTATAAAGTCGAAATTCTTTAGGTTGGTCTTCAAGAGTCTCAATACCTGTGCTAACTCTCCCACAATTTCTTTAAACTAGCTCTGCTTTGGCAGTGTAGACCTCCCATTGTCAACTAAAAATCTGTCTTCACCTTTGTTCATGCCTTTCTCCCTCCTTTTTTGGAATCTTACTCATCCCTTAATCCTTGGCTTAAGTCCACCTCCTCTGAAAGGATGTTTGAATCACCCTAGTCCTCAGGGATTTCTTCACCTATGTGCCTGTGTTCTACTAAATATATCATTATGGATGGACGCTGTGCCTGGTCACTTAGCACTTACCATGTGCTCTCTTAAACAGCCATTCATCTTCGTATGCAAATTTTCCTCCTTTCTTCAACTGGCAGACTTCTTGAGGATAAGGCTCATGACTTTTCCTTCCTTGTAGTTCCACAGCTCCCAACATGTTCCTTGGATATAGCTGGCATGCAGTGAATATTTGTTGATGGATAGATATTTATAGATGTTTTCTTGAAAGCTGTAAGTATATAGTTATCCCATGATTAATGGATGGGTTGGAGCCCTTTAGTAGAAACCATCTTATTTGCATACAAGCTTATCTGTCTAGATAAGAATGCTGTGCCTAAATATGGAAAAAACTTCAAGAGCATTTCGAATCCTCAAAAATGTGTGTGCACTCAGTGATACGAATCCACATTTGCCATAAGCAGGATGAATTAAAAATGAAACTAAAAGATATTTAAATTTTTGAGAATTGGAAACAGTGAAATATTAATAAGGTTCACAGTTAACACTTACATGACTTTTATTATAAGCTAATTTATCTAAATACTTTATATATATAAACTCATTTAATCCTTAAAAAACCTTAAAAAAAACCTTTAATTTTTAAAAAATTAGCCCACATTCAATGACCTATCCATTTTTAAAATATTTTTGAGATAGGGTCTCACTCTGTCACCCAGGTTGGTGTGCAGTGGCACAATCATGACTCACTGCAACCTTGACCTCCTGGACCCAACCGACCTTCCTACCTCAGCTTCCCAAGTAGCTGGCAGCACAGGTGTATGCCACCATGCCTGGCTTAATTACATTTTCATAGAGACTTGGTTTCCCTATGTTGCCCAGGCTGATCTCCAAATCCTGAGCTCAACTTCTCCTCCCACCTCAGCCTCCCAAAGCATAGGGATTACAGGTGTGAGCCACTGTGCCTGGCCATAGAGACACTATTATTAGTTCCATTTCACAGAGAGTGAAACACAACTGACTTAACTCCTACTTGTACCTATGTGTTTCTTTAAGCTGTTTAATTGAAATACAAATCATTTGATGATTTTTGATTTGTAATTTAACCTATGTAACCACATCTGCACAAAGGACAAAACCCGTACAGCCAAGTGTTTTGTAAATGAAAGACTATGATTCTGCTCAAGGTGAGATTTAAAACTAACGAACTTGGTTTAAAGAAAAATTTAATAAACATCACCCCCCAAAAGTTTTCTGCAGACATCTTCTAAAGAAGTTGTTGGATTTTACCCTCAAAGGCTGAAGACTTACCTGTTAGCAAAAGGTGCTCCAAATAATTTTCTAATAGTCTCTAAAGAGATTTTTAAGCAAGAGTTCCAAAAATGTTGTCAACATTATGTTATCTAAATTCTGGGAAGACCAAGCGATTCTTCAAGGTCATACAGCGATTCAGGAACAAAGACAGTATAAGAATCTAGCTAGGGCTTTTGACTCCTGTCCACTGTGTTTTCTGCTAACCTACACAACCACTAGAGGTCTCAGCGAGATGTTTATGGGCTGCCCCCTAAAGGTGGTGGTAAGAGAAGAAAGGCAGCCATCCCATGGGTAGTGCAGATAAGAATGTGACATTGACCTGAAGCCTCTACTGGGAGCAGCAGAGAGTGTCAAAATGTTGAGCATTGAAAGATTAACCAATCTTTGTAGTCTTTTTTAGCTATTGTGTGTGAGAGAAGGAAGTTGTTGGATTTATATTGTGTTCCTCATTGAGAAGTAATAATGATTTCTCATGAGCCATCTTATGGGTTTGAATGCCCAGAAATTCTAAGTCAGGCTTTCAATCAATTTTGTGGACCCTAAACACTATAATAGCTAGCATTTAAGTGTCTACTATATGTCAGGAATTGTTTTAAGTACCTTACATATATTACCTCGTTTAATCTTCATAACAACCCATTGAAGTAATGACTTTGTATCATTCCTATTTTACAGATAGGGAAGCTGAGTTACAGAGAGGTTGCACAACTTGCTTTAATTTGCTCAAGGTTATATGGCTATTAAATGGTTGAATTGAGATTCAAACCCAGGCAGTTTGGCTTCAAAGCCTAATCAATTAAAAATTTATTATTAGTCATAAAAGTTTCAAACATACATAAAGGTAGAAGAATAGTGCAATGGACCCCCCCATTTACCTATCTCCCACACTGACAGAAATCATTAACTCATGGCCAGTCTTATTTTATCTATATTTCTACCTACTTCCCTGGTTGCCCAGCCCCTTTCCTGGATTATTAAACACATACACACACACACACACACACACACACACACACACACACACACACTCCTTCTTTGGTTGTTATTTCAATAGTTTTGGGGCTACAGGTAGTTTTTGGTTACATGAGCAAGTTCTTTAGTGAGATTTTGAGATTTTGGTGAATTTCTGAGATTTTGGTGCACCCGTCACCCGGGCTGTGAACACTGTGCCCAATTTGTAGTCTTTTATCCCTCACCCCTGTCCCACTCTTACCCTCAAGTCTCCAGAATCCATTATATCATTCTTATGCCTTTGCATCCTCATAGCTTAGCTCCCATTTATAAGTGAGAACATACTATTTGGTTTTCCATTCCTGAGTTACTTCACTTAGAATAATGGTCTCCAACTCCATCCAGGTTGCTATGAATGCCATTATTTTATCCATTTTGTTTTTATGGCTGAGCAGTATTCTATCTGTCTGTCTGTCTGTCTGTCTATCTATCTATCTATCTATCTATCTATCTATCTATCTATCTATCTATCTATCTCACATTCTGTTTATCCACTGGTTGGTTGATGGGCATTTAGGCTAGTTCCATATTTTTGCAATTGCAAATTGTGCTGTATAAACATGAGTGTGAGAGTGTCTTTTTCATACAATGACTTCTTTTCCTCTGGGCAGATACCCAGTAGTGGGATTGAGGGATCAAATGGTAGTTCTACTTTTAGGTCTTTAAGGAATCTCCGTACTGTTTTCCATAGTGGTTATACTAGTTTACATTCCCACCAGCAGTATAAAACTGTTCCCATTTCATCACATTCACACTAACATTTATTATTTTTTGATTTTTAAATTATGGCCATTCTTGCAGGAGTAGGGTGGTATCTCATTGTGGTTTTAATTTGGATTTCCCTGATAATTACTGACGTTAAACATTTTTTCATATGTTTGTTGGCCATTTGCATATCTTCTTTTGAGAATTGTCTACTCTTATCCTTTGCCCACTTTTTGATGGGATTATTTGTGTTTTTTTTTCTTGCTGCAGATTCTGGATATTAGTCCTTTGTCAGATTCATAGTTTACAAATATTTTCCCCCATTTTGTGGGTTGTGTGTTTACTCTGCTCATTAATTATTTTCCTATGCAGAAGCTTTTCAGTTTAATTAGGTCCCAGTTATTTATTTTTGTTTTTGTTGCATTTGGCTTTTGGGTTCTGGTTCCTGAACTCTTTGCCTAAGCTAGTGTGTAGAATAGTTTTTCCAATGTTGTCTTCTAGAATTTTTACAGTTTCAGGTCTTACATTCAAGTCTTTGGTCCATCTTGTGTTGATTTTTGTATAAGGCAAGAGGCGAGGATTCAGTTTCCTTCTTCTGCATGTCACTTGCCAATTATGTCAGCACCATTTGTTCAATAGGGTGTCCTTTCCCCACTTTATGTTTTTGTTTGCTTTGTCAAAGATCAGTTGACTGTAAGTATTTGACTTTTTTTCTGGGTTCTCTGTTCTGTTCCATTAGGCTATGTGCCTATTTTTATACCAGTACCACGCTGTTTTGGTAACTATAGCCTTGTAGTATAGTTTGAAGTTGGGTAAAGTGATGCTTCCAGATTTGGTCTTTTTGCTTAGTATTGCTTTGACTATGTGGGCTTTTTTTTTGTTGTTGTTGTTCCATATGAATTTTAGGATTGTTTTTTCTAATTCTGTGAATAATGATGGTTTTTTCATGGGAACTGCTTTGAATCTGTAGATTGCTTTTGTCAGTATGGTCATTTTCACAATATTGATTCTACCCATCCATGAGCATGGGATGTGTTTCCATTTGTTTGTGTCGTCGATAATTTCTTTCACCAGTGTTTTGAAGACTTCCTTGTAGAGATATTTTATCTCCTTTGTTAGGTATATTCCTACATATTTTATTTTATTTTGCAGCTGTTGTAAAGGGAATTGAGTTCTTGATTTGTTTCTCAGCTTGCTCATTGTTGGTGTATAGTAGTGCTACTTATTTGTGTAGATTGATTTTGTATCCTGAAACTTTACTAAATTCATTTATCAGATTTAAGACCTTTTTGGATGAGTCTTTAGGGTATTCTAGGTATGTAATGATATCATTGGCAAACAGTGACAGTTTGACTTCCTCTTTACTGGTTTGGGTGCCCTTTATTTCTTTCTCTTGTCTGATTGATCTGGGTAGGACTTCAGTACTATGTTGAATAGAAGTGGTGAAAGTGAAAATTGTTGTCTTGTCCCAATTCTCAGGGGTAATGCTTTCAACTTTTCCCCATTCAGTATAATGTTGGCTGTGGGTTTGTCATAGATGACTTTTATTACCTTGAGGTGTCTCCCTTCTATGTCAATTTTGCTGAGGGTTTTAATCATAAAGGGGTGCTCGATTTTGTCAAATGCTTTTTCTGCATCTATTGACATGATCATATTATTTTTGTTTTAAATTCTGTTTATGTGATGTATCCCATTTATTGACTTGCATGTGTTAAACCACCCCTGCATTCCTGGTATGAAACCCACTTGATCATGGTGTATTATCCTTTTGATATGGTGTTGGATTCAGTTGGCAGATATTTTGTTGAGGATTTTTATATTTATGTTCATCAGGGATAGTAGTCTGTAGTTTTCTTTTTTGTTATGTCATTCCCTGACAACACAGATATTCTGTCATATTATTCATAAATATTTCTGTAAATATTGCTAAAAAGACTTAAAAAGAATTACACTCTTCTTCATAGAATGCACATAATATCTGTTGTTCTCCATTTTGTGACACTAGTAGCTTTGATAATTATTATCTAGATTAGTGGTATTCCATTTTATCATTTCTTCTTCATTTATTTCCTGGAATACTTTCTATTATATTAGCTGTTTGATTATCTTGAAGGACAGTTTGCATAGAGAAGGCCAGATGGATGCTAGATCTATATTGACCCCCAACTCCCCTTTTTAAAACTAGTTTCGGTGAGTTGGTTTCTTAACACTGGCCAAGTCAATCACTTAGTTTTTAAATGTCATAATGAAGTTATGAATGTTTAAACCTATTTGAATTTATTTGATGCGTGTTTTAAAAAATCCATGCTCAAATTGTCTCCAAGAAGCCAGTGGGAGCCTCTTCAAGTTAGGCTTATAAATCTTTCAGTCATCTTCAATAGCTCTCTAATTATCTGGTATGACAGGATGTTCTAGGCTCATCTTGTACATTTCTGGTCCTAAACCAGAAATTAGCTATTTTTCCAAGGAGTTTGAGTTTCCTTATTGGAAATGGTATTTTTCTGAAACCACAACCTAGATATGATGACCGCTCATTGATACTGAATTGGTTTATGTTTGAGCCTGCCTCCATTCTTTTCTCACTTCCTCCATTCTTTCCTCTCTTCCTTCTTTTTCTTTCATTTTTTTTTTGAGACAGTGTCTCACTCTGTCGCCCAGGCTGGAGTGCAGTGGTGCAATCTTGGCTCACTGCAAGCTCTGCCTCCTGGGTTCACACCATTCTCCTGCCTCAGCCTCCAGAGTAGCTGGGACTACAGGCACCTGCCACCACACCCGGCTAATTTTTTTTGTATTTTTAGTAGAGACAGGGTTTCACTGTGTTAGCCAGGATGGTCTCGATCTCTTGACCTCATGATCCACCCGCCTCAGCCTCCCAAAGTGCTGGGATTACAGGCGTGAGCCACTGTGCCTGGCCGTCTTTTTCTTTCATTTTAAAGAGAAAATAAGTGATGAGTTCTTACTGAGAATTACTTCCTTGTTTTATCTTTCTGTATGAATTTATGTCTAAATAATAATAGTTTTAGAATAATACAAAATTATTAAAATACAATTGTAAAACAACAGTTTGAATTTATTTTGCATTATTTTCATCTTTAGAGTATATACTAATATGGATGTAGAAATCATTGTCTTTTAAAGTCACTTGAAAAAAATAGATAGTTGAATTTATTTACTTCATTTTGCTTTAGAGTTGTAGTGTAGTTCTTTTAGATTTATTTAATTTTGTTTTTAAAAACAATTATTTTTTAGAATTGACAAGTAAAAATTGTATATATTTATGGTATACAACATGCTATATGTATATGCATTGTGGAATGACTAAGCTATTTTAAATAAGCATTACTTCACATACTTATTTTTTTGTGGTGAGAACACTTAAAATCTACTTACTGTCATTTTCAAATATACAATATATTGTTATTAGCTGTAGTCACCATGACATTCAATAGATCTCTTGAACTTATTCCTTCTGTCTAAATGAAATTTTGTTTCCTTTGACCAACACTCCCCAATTTCTCCACCCCTCGGCCTCACTCCTGTTTATATGACGGATTTTTTACACTCTACATGTAAGTGACGTCATGTGGTATTTGTCTTTCTGTGCCTGGTTTATTTTATTTATCATAATGTCCTCCAAGTTCATCTATGTTGTTGCAATGAGAAAATTTTCTTTTTTTTTAGGTCTGAATAGTATTCCATTGTGTACACATACCATATTTTCTTTAGTCATTCACTCATTGATGGACACTTAGGATGATTCCATGTCTCGGCTAGTGTGAATAATACTGTAATGAACAGGGGATGAGGACATCTCTTCGATAGACTGATTTTATGTTGTTTAGATATATACCCCAGTAGTGGCTTGTTGGATCATATGGTAGTTCTATTTTTAATTTTTTGAGGGACCTCCATACTGTTTGTGTATAATGGCTATATTTATTTACATTCCCAACAACATGGTTCCCTTTTCTCCACATCCTCACCAACACTTAATCTTTCATCATTTTGATAATAGCCTTACTTTTGTTTTAAAGTTATATGCAGCAAAGTATATTCAGAGAAGTTGGCCTCCAATCTCTGTCTCCTTTCTCCCATAGGTAATTTTTAAAAACTTCATGGTGTATCTTTCAATTTTATTTTACAGAAGCAAATATGTATAGATAACTTGCATCTATTCACATCTGCTTTCTGAGATAAATGTTAGTTTACTATACACATTTTCCTCCACCTTATTTTTTTTTTTAACTACACAATTTATCTCAGCATTCACTGCTTAGCTGCATGTGCAGCCATCTCTCATCCCTTTTAAATTGCATAGTTTATTCAACCAGTCCCCAAGTGATGGACATTTGAGCTGTTTCAAGTCTCACTTAAAGATTTCTATATATACTGATCAAAGCCTAAAGACATTTATGTTGGATAAAAGTCCAATTCCAGCAAAGGGGCAAAATTAGATAAAATGACTTCTACAATTTGGGTTGTATTCTCTTATTCTTCATAGCATGTATAAAATAACAGAATCTTCTTTGTTCAATGATACCAGGCTTAGGGAAACAATAGTAGGAGAATCAAGGCTATGTGGTTTTTTTAAATTATCCAGGAGGTTCTTTGTCCTGAATACTCAGATTGGTGTGTTTCCCTGACCCCAACTTTTCATATGTAGATGGTAATGTGCTAGGAGTAGCTAAATTTTCAAAAGCTCATATGCTTAAATGACACAAATATTACCAATGGACAGCTGGCCTTTCATATCTTCTGGTTCTGCATCCACAAATTCAACCAACTGCAGATCAAAAATATTTCCAAAAAAGAGACCCAATAAAAATACAAAACATAATATAAATTTAAAAAAATATGCTTAACAACAATTTACGTAGGTTTTACGTTGTATTAGGTATTATAAGTAATCTAGAGATGATTTAAGTCATGCAGAACAATGGAACGGAACAGAACCCAGGAGTAAAGTCATACCCCCACAGCCATCTGTTCTTTGATAAAGTTGACAAACATAAGCAATGGGGAAAGGACTCCCTGTTCAATAAATGGTGCTGGGATAACTGGCTAGCCATATGCAGAAGAATGAAGCTGGACCATTACTTTTAACCATATACAAAAGTTAGCTCAAGATGGATTAAATGTAAGGCCTCAAACTATAAGAATCCTAGAAGAAAACCTAGGAAACACCATTCTGGACACTGGCCTTGGGAAAAAGTTTATTACTAAGTCCTCAAACGCAATCGCAACAAAACCAAAAACTGACAAGTGGGACCTAACTAAACTGAAGAGCTTCTGCACAGCAAAATAAACTATCAGTAGAATAAATAGACAACCTACAGAATGGGAGAAATATTTGCAAACTATGCATCTGACAAAAGTCTGCTATCCAGAATCTGTAAGGAACTTAAATAATGGGACAAGCAAAAACCAAAGAATCCCATGAAAAAGTATGAAAAAGACAAGAACAGAGGACACACAAATGGCCAACAAACATGAAGAAATGTTCCACATCATGGATTATCAGAGAAATGAAAATCAAAACCACAATGAGACACCATCTCATACGTCAGAATAGCAATTATTAAAAAGTCAAAAAATAACAGATGCTGGCGAGGCTGTGGAGAAAAGGGAACATTTATACCCTGTTGGGTGGGAATGTAAATTAGTTCAGCCACTGTGAAAAGAAGTTTGGAGATTTCTCAGAGAACTTAAAATAGAACTACCATTTGACCCAGCAATCCCATTACTGGGTATATATATTTAAAAAATTATTTTACCAAAAAGACACATGCACTCGTATGTTCATTGCAGCATTATTCAAAATAGCAAAAACGTGGAATCAACCTAGATGCCCATCAGCAGTGGATTGGATAAAGAAAAGACAGTATATATATACACTATGGAATACTATGCAACCCTAAAAAAGAACAAAATCATGTCCTTTGCAGCAACATGAAGCTGGAGCCCATTACCCTAAGCAATTGAATGCAGGAAGAGAAAACCAAATACCACCTATTCTTATTTATAAGTAGAAGGCTAAACATTGGGTAAACATGAACATAAAGATGGCAATAATATATATTGGGGACTACTAGAGGGAGGAGGCAGGGGAGGGGCAAGTGTTGAAAAACCATTGACTACTATGTTCACTACTCTGGTGATGGCATCATTTGTACCCCAAACCTCAGCATTACCATTTGGGATAATTTGTACCCCAAACATCACCAATATACCCATGCAACAAACCTGCACAGGTACCCCCGAATCTAAAATAAAAGTTGCAATTATAAAAAAAAAAGTACATGGGAGGATGTGCATAGGTAATGTGCAAATACTGCATCATTTTGTATAAGGGATTTGGGCAGATTTTGGTATCTGTGGAGGTCCTGGAACCAACTCTCCACAGCTATGTAGGGAGGACTGTACTATTCTTGGCCCCTTTGTGTATTTATCTGTTATTTGTTAAATATTTATCTCTTTAAATGTTTATTATCTTTTTAATAAAATGTCTTTATCTATTATCTTTTAAAGAATGAATCTACCTTTGTGCATTCAAATATCACTTATATGCAAATAACTTCAAAATAATCATCTTCAGTTCAGGGATATCTCCAGGCACCTCCAGCCCAAGGCATCTAAAATTAAATGCATCATCTTATATATTTTGCATACAATGTGAAAACATCTGCCCTATTGTCTATTCCTCTTTTCAATAATGGAACCATTCTCCCAGGTTTAAAGCCACTAGTGATATATCCTTATTTATTTATTTATTTAGCCTTTGTACTATCTAATTTGACCAAGTCTCTTAGGTTAGATACTGATTTACCTGGGCCACATGAAAACTTGGTCCTGACAATCATACCCCAAAGAGACCTTTTGGAAAAAAATATGTAATAGCAGTAATCTGTCTTTGCCTTTTTCCCATGCATCAGTGTGTTAGATGAAGATATTAAAGGCATAGGGTCAAATGTGGCTATTTGGAAGAAATACTGAATATGTGGAATAAAGGACTAAGAAAAATGATTTCAAAAGCTGGTATAAATGAGGTCCATTTAAACAAACGAAACTGATTAAATATCCCATGTGCTCTTATGAGAGAGAGTGCCCAGATGTGAGAGGGCTTGAAGCCACACCCAGCAGAAACACTGAAGGACCAGGTGTGAGAGCCAGCACAAATGAGTTCTACTATGAGAAATCAACCTCCAGTCCTCAAAAGGCTGTCATTAGAAGGACTAGAACCTTCAATCTTGGGAGGCTGTAGGAAGCAGAACCAGCACTAGTAGGTGACAGAGATGTGTCATCCACGCTCTGTGGGGAAGCAGTGCCACTCTGAGTGTGGGCTGACATATTTATTATAGGAATTAAACCTTACTCAATTGTGGGAGGATCAGGGCAAAGGAAGGCCCAGAAAGGGGAGTTGGAGGATCAGAGTGGGAGTCATTCATTTCAGACATGACTGAAGCGTTGGCCTCGTGGGCAAGCTGGAGCTTGCAGGAAAATCTGAGAAGATGAACCCATCCAGCTGCCGACGTGGGACTGTGAAGAGGGAATCGGCTCAGTGTCTTTGGGAAGCTGTTGCCTCAGGGGAGCTACTGAGAATCTGTGCCCAAGTGACTGGTAGTGGACAGCTGCTAGTCAGCAGGGCTAATAATTGGAAAACACTAACTATGGGTCTGAGAAGAGAGAGGACCACGGGGATCCTGCCACACTCCTCTCCATCTTTCTATCATTATGTCTGAGAATGAAACCTTCACTTTTGTCTCAAATCTTGCCTGAGTTCCTTTTTTGCAACTCTTGTTTTTTGAGACAGAGTCACGCTCTGTCACCCAGGCTGGAGTACAATGGCACAAACATGGCTCACTGCAGTGTCAACCTGCTGGCCTCAAGCAATTCCCCTACCTCAACCTCCCAAGTAGCTCAGGACTACAGGCAAATGATGCTGTGCCTGACTAATTTAAAACATTTTTTATAGAGATGAGGTTTCACTATGTTGTCCAGGATGGTTTTGAACTTCTGTACTTCAGAGATCCTCCCACCTTGGTCTCCTAAATTGCCAGGGTTACAGGCATGAGCTGCTGTGCCCGGCCTGGCTACTCTTGACACAATCCTAGAGGGAAAGGAATTATGAGATGTCCTTGCCAGACTAACCAACTTGACTACAGCATACAGAGCACAAAACAGAGGGGGACTTTTACACAATGAAAGATAAAGAAAAAGATGGTTTTGAATCTGTCCAAGTGTGGCAGGGCAGGTGTAGATGGACTCAAGCGCTGGGAATTTACTTTGCCTAAAGTTAAAAAAGAACTTCTACATGCTGCTACCATCAAATGTACCCGTTTACCTACATCCGTAGCTGTGCACTCAACTTTCTGTTTCTCTGTCCCCCTCGATTTTCTGTGAACTGGTAGTTAGGTTTAGAGACTTGATCCCCTTCAGGATAGAATTTTATTTTAGCAAGAAAAATCCAGAAGTGGTGCTTAGTGCCTGTGGTCTTTCTGTTTGTGATGTTAATGGTTACTTAATGCTCATTTCTTCATCTGGGGAAAGCCAGATCTCCTACCCTCTTTGCCATTGTCTTTTCTTTGAAGCGTAAGTAAAACTTCATAATGCTGGCCAGAATGGGCGTCGCCTAGAGAGAAAGGCTTGTGTACACATGTTCTTAGGAGCATGTATGTATCCACGTATGTGCATTCCCACTACATGTTCTTGTGAAGATGAGCTTTATTTTTGTCCTATTGCAAGAGACAGCCTGGGTTACCTTCTTAATCGGCACCATTGGATGCCAACTCAGGGAGACCAGGTAAGAGGAAGAGCAGGACCTGCTGTGAGCAGTGTATTGTAAACATTTTTATGCCCAAGAGTAAGCATATTATCCTGTATACTTTATTTTTATACTGTGTCTTTGTACTGTGCCTCCTCGGGGATAAAACCAAATCCCTCCATTTACACTTCCCAGCTAGGTGGGGATGCACCGATTGGAGAACAGCGAGGCCCTGTGAATTAAGGGATCAGGCATTTGCTTTCATTGGCCCCCGTGCCAGCCCAGCCTGGGGACCTAGGTGAAGCGTCTTTGATGCTTTCACTTTATGGAAGTCCATAAATACAATTTGGTGGAGATCATACAGGACCAAACTAGTTTGGAAGCTAAATCACCTGTAATGTCTTGATGGAGATTTTCTTCAGCAGAGATGGAACTGACTCCTTTGCTGAGGTAGAAGAGTCGGGTATTATACTGTCTTAAATTGTTTATACTTGGAACACATTTTTATTGCCTTCACAAGTTAAAAGGTCCTGTTTTCCCCCCATCTTTGTTTCCTATGGATTTGGAATTATCCACTGAAAGAAGGCTGGATTTTTCTGCTTTATAGTTTCTCCAACACAAAACTTCCCAGGGCAGTTACAGGATTGACATGGGATGTATAGCCATAGGATTGGGAAGGAACCTGTAGGTATCTTTCAAGAAAACATCGAAATCCCTAAAGAGAGAAAGAGTTGGGATTGTTTGTTTATTAGCTTGATGTATATGAAATTCCTATTTTCTTATGTAAAAAAATAATTAACTATTGGTTATTAGTTAGTCATATGAAATTTGGAGGTTGAATCATATGAAATAGCCAATAGTAACCATTTGAAGATACATTAGAATTTAAAATACATTAAGCAGCTGTCCTTGTCATTAATGGATCCAAGCTCCCTTGAGTGTGAAATTAAGAGTGAATACAGTTAAGTACAATTGTTATAAGAGGATGAGAAAATGTACTCTATGGGAGAAGAAAATTAGAGTACCCTGATTTAGATCACAATCCAAAGTCACCTAGCATTTACTCCCTCACTGAGAGTGTTTTAAGTCATACCCACTCCTCAAGTTTCTTAGGATGTTTGTTAGAAGATGATCTTTGTATGTTTGTGCGTGAATGTGGCCCTGCAAACAGAAAGAGCATTAGATTCCACAGGGTACCTTGACAATGCCAAGGGAAGCAAGGAAGTTGAGGCTGGCCCTCTGTCTGGTGGTGGTGCTTAGAGTTCTGTGCTTTGCAGCAACAAACCTGCAGTTTTGAGTTTATGCTGTGCTTTGGTGAAGGTCACTACTGGACAGATACGGATATTTGGTTTTATTATTTCCTCCAGAGATAATGGGACAGGGATATATGAATCTTAAATAATTTTTAAGAGACTAGATGTTACTTTTTAAAAAGCCAATGTATGAATTTACTATGGAAAATCTATCTCTTTACGAATCAAATGTTTGGGTTAGCTGGCTAGGGCATTTCTATTTGAGGAATTGACAGAATAGAACTACAGTAAATATGATTTGAGTAAGTTTCATTAGATGGTCTTAAACGTATATTTTCTTTTATTTGTGCTATTCTCTGGAATCATTTTTCTCCACTAAAAAGAAATACTTTCCAAACAGGCAACTGCTTTAATTAGCCCCAAGGGAGGTTTAAGAGGGTTCCTTTCATTGACAGTGTCAGCAAAACACGACTACATTTCTTTCTCTTCTCTTTTTCTCTCTCTCTTATATTTAAGGTTCATCCTCTGTCTTTTATACTTAAGGTTCATCTGCTTACATCATTTTAGCACCAAAGAATTTCATCTCAACACACTGTATATGTTATGCTTCTCTAAAAATGCAGATGTAGCAAGCAGTAAATTCCCTGAAAGCAAGAGCGGTGTCTCAGGCAGTCAGGGTGTACTGGAAGAGAGTCCTGGGTTCAAATTGTGGCTTAATTTGACCATAATCTGTGTGTGTGTGTGTGTGTGTGTGTGTGTGTGTGTGAGAGAGAGAGAGAGAGAGATCTGGGAGAATTGCTTAATTACTCTGACCCTCAGTTTCTTAATCTGCAAACAAATGAATAACTAACTCAAGGTTTCCTGGGGATTGAGTAAGGTAGAAGTGAAAGCATTTTTGGCTGAATACCTGGTACCAGGTGCTCAACACAGGTTGACTTCTTTGCCTTGTCTTGTCTGATCTTCTTTGTAAGGCACTATACACAGTAAGCACTGGGTAGATTGTCTCATTTTAGGTGGCCTTATTCTTGATGATGTAGACAAAACTCTTCATGTTGGTGGCAAATTATTTCCAAATCACATTGCAGAATGGATTGCTATTGGAAAATTGTCTTGTAAACTAGCACCTTTAAATTTTTACTGCTACAATGAGAGTGAGAGAGAGAGAGACAGAGAAATAGAGAGACAGAAAAAGAAAACCTCATTTGTTTTTCTGAGGAGGGCAGTGGTTGTTATATTTTCATTATTGGGAAGTTTTATGGACATAAAAATTACAATAGTTCTTTCTGAGACTCCCTTTGCCTCCTCAGCAGTTGAGTGGTTCAGCAGTTGATGGCTAATTCTAACCATCTTCTGTGGATTTTGGTTAGTTAACCTCAGAGGATGGCTCTTTGCATGTAGCCTCTGTTTGAGGGTTTCTTTTATGAACTTGTAGTTCTTCGTGTATTGAATTAACCAGTCAGTGCTAGCATACTTTTAAATGGTTGGAACCAATGAAAGCTTTTGAAAATAAATCTGTCTTGGGCAATATGTGGCAACTTCTCTTTGAGTAATAGATGGTTTAAAATCTAACTTTACTTTTTCTTGCTTATAGATTCTTTGCCACACTTTATAAAGCCAAGAAATTTTAATTTTTTTAAAGCCCTTATGAAGATAAAAGATGCAAGATAATATGTGCTTGCAATTGTTTTACTAAGGTTTCAAAAGAAATAAAAACAAAACAAAACAATTAAGAAGTCTCTATCAAAGGTCTAGAAAATACGACTTTTGGATAGATTTTTCAGGAGACCTGTTTTGCATTAAAATACCAAATAAAACAAAATGATGGATTGTTTTGGCACCATTTAGGTTGAGCTTATGTGATGAGAACTATACATAAAAGACAGCCAGTTATTGTCATAGTTGACAGATTTTTGAGTACTGTCTAGTTGTTCAGTATAGTAAAGTCCCAGGGGTCAGAAGCTTTTCCAAAATTCTTATACCAGGAACGACACAAACTTTTTCTGTAACAGACACTGACATTCTCTTCCTACTTTATAGACATCTATAAGTTGTGGTCTTTCCTGGCACACCAAATTAGTTCCTGTGACTTTCTGTGTAATGCATTATTGTTCCCGATGTGACTTCATTTTCACTTGCAAAACATGTTTGAAATTTGCCTTAAAGTATTGGTCATATTTTAATGGAGATAGGTGCAGAGGTTTTCAAGTGGAGCAGACAGCTCAGGCAAAGAGAAAATGAGGCTAAGTGTGTCCAAGGAAAAGCAAGATGATGAGTTTAGTTGGAGTCTAGGTTATATCTAGGGGTTCTCTGAGAAATAATATTGGAAAGGTGTTTTGGGGACCTATTTGGAAGGCTCTGAGTTCCTGGTTTTTAATTTTTAGGCAATGTGGATCCATTTTCATCTGATGAAACACGTGTTCAAGAAATTCCTAAGGAGGCCCCTGGAGTGACCTAGAGGAGAGGTGGCAAGGTTGGAATAGGGTAGCAGTGATAACAGGAAGCATACAATGACAGAATATCTTAATTTTGCCTTTATACTTTATATTTTATACACTTGTGATACAAGGTGACATATGTCACTGAAAGATCCTATTAATAAATAAACCTATTAATAGAAATAACAGAGGCCTTACATTAAGTCCAAGGTTAAGAGAGAAATGTGTGCAAGAAATATTCGTGTTTGTTAGGTGGGTGTGAGGAGAAGTTGCCACCACAAATTCACAGATCTGGGTTAGAGATTTAATTGAAAGATGATTATTGAAGCCAACAAAGCCTAATAACACTCTATCTGTATTCAGCACATCACAGTTTTTAACATTTATCCCCCACTTTTTAAAAATGGAATTTCATCTTTATAGTAGTTCCATAAGATAGCTCCTAGAATCCTCATTTTATAGAAACTGAGGCAAAAAGAGGTTAAGTAATTTTCCCGGAGCATACTGGTGACAGAAACCAGACCCTGAATCTCTGCTTACAGGGGCCCTGCTTCCTCAGCTGTACTTGATAACCTATTAATTAGCAACAAAATGAATTTGTTTACTAATGTGGCCTGTTCACCATTTTCATCAAGGCTATGTTAATCATCCACCAAACATTTTTGTTTTCTATTTCTTCTGATGACAGTATGAGAATTGCATCATAAATTACTTGCTTATTGTTATTGGCATTGAGTTAAGAAGAGAATGTAGGCATGTTTAGATTAAACATATTTGAATGAACCCCTGTAGCATTTCCAATGACAGGTCAGAACCTTTAAATGCTGAATAAATGTTAGTTGAACAGTGTTCCTGGGAATAAGAAAGATGCTTAGGAATGTGCCTAAAATGGAACATTAAATGATCCCCTAGTGGCTTGAGAATCACTGTGCTTTTCTAAGTGCCTCATTTATGGCAAAGCCTGGGGGAGACCTTAGCTCCATGAGTTTTATCGTTTGTAATATTTGATATGTTTTCTGAAGTAAATTGAAAGCATTCCTTCTTTAGAAAGAATTGCTTCTTTCTAGTGTCTCCTATCTTTTTTTCTCAATATGTAGTTCCCAGTTTAACTTACAGCTTAATTCTTGACTTTCAACTGAACTCACAGAAACAGGATTTAAGGTTTGTCAGTCAGTTGCTTGTAGGAAACATCTGATAAGGATCTAATTGGATGATGAGATCCCAGACTTCTATCCAGAGCCTAAGTCAGAGCTGGATGCCATAATGGCCGGTCTTGGGAGAGAGTGAGTCTATGTTTCATGTGGGAGGAATGTTAATAATCTGTGGCCAGAGGGAGGATTGTGGCAATTTTAAAACATGGCTACAGATTCATTAAGAGGTGGGTGGGTCTTGTCCTCTGTTCTTGAATCTGGAAGGCTTATGACTACTTTAAAAAGTAGAGTATGACAGAAATGATGCTGTGTGACTTCCAAGATAAGGTCATTGGAGACTGAGTGTTTTGTGCTTTGTTCATTGCAATACATGCTCTGGAACCTTGTACTGTCATAGAAGAGGTGAGCACCATGAGGCCATCATCCTGGAGAGGCCTCCAGTAAGTGTTCTGGTCAATAGTTCCTACTGAGTTTAGTCTTCCAGCCATCTCTACCGAGGTGCAAGACATGGAAGTGAAGCTGTTGTGGACTCTTCAGACATGTCCAGTCATTAGTTGAATATCAATAAATAACCTGCATTGATGCCACATGAAACAGAAGAATCACCCAACTGAGCCCTGCCCAAATTATAGATCCACAAAATTGTGAGATAATAAAATGGCACAAAGTTTGGAGGTAGTTTGTTATACAAACTAGAAATGGATAAGTTGAACACAATTTGGTACTAGAAGTAGAAAAAATTTCACACCGAAGGCTGAGGTGGGGGAAGGCCACCCGTGTGAGACCACCAGGGACAACTGCCCTTGCATCCCTGTGCTGCACCCTGAAGTGGGACTGCCACTGGCCCCCTGCTGGTTGACCTGGGACACGGTGAGCCACCAGCTAAGTCCAGAGCTCACGAATGGCAGCTGGTCTACCCTGGAGGCCTGATCGAGAAGCATCCACTTGGGGTCCAGCTCATCCCCATGGGAGGCCTGGCTGCCCTCTCAGCCGTGCCTCCCTGCCAGAAGTCTTTATGCATTAATGGTTAAGTAGTACCCAAGGGATGTCTAGATGCACAGAGAAATGTCTCCACTGATCTGAAAATACTTGAAGAAGTGCATGTATGTGTGTGTGTAGTAGTAGTAGTAGTTATATAGTTCTTAAAGACGAGCTCTAGAGTGAATTATTATACAGATGATTTGTCTTCTTTACTTCTTACTCTCCAGAAGATAATACTCTAAATCCCTGCTATTCAGAGTACTGTGGTCTGAGTACCAGCAGCATTGATATTACTTGGGAGTTTGTTAGCAAAATAATATCTTAGGTCCCACTCCAGATGTTGAATCAGAACCTGCATTTTAGCAAAATCCCAAGAGATACCAGTGAACATTAATATTGGAGGAACGCTGATCTCAGCATTGCTGATCACTATTATTACTGCTTCTGTTACTGTCACTACCACTCAAAACCAGAGGAGAGCTCCCACTTGTTGCGCCATATGCTAGTGACTTAAATACATTGACACATGTAACTCCATTTTCATGATAACATTGCAATATAGATAATATCATCCCCATTATATACATGAGGGAACTGAGGTTTAGACTTTAAGAAATGTATCCAAGGCTGCACAGCTAGTAAGCAACAATGATAGGAGTAGAATCTAAGCCTGTTTCCAAGGCCTGTACACAATCAACCTCAAGGATTCAAATATGGTTGATTTGAGGGTGACCTCAGAAGATACCAGTAGGAGAGTGCAGATATGAAATAGAGAACGGGAGCAATAATGGGTACATTGTTGAGCCAGTTTCCATTCTGGGCATCTGCAGCCTAATCCCAGGAGTCTCTGGGACATGATTTAAAATTCATTTCAGGGTTATTCCCCTAAGCAATGAGGGAACTTGGGTATCTATACTGTCATAGGTAAAGGGCTGCTTCTGGGGGTACTAATTTCCTGGCATTTCTGGGCAGCTGCACATGTGAAAAAAGTGGGCTCAGGTGGTCAGAGACTGTACGCAAAGAAATGCAGGTGCTGGCCATTAGAAGTCTGGCCAGGATTAGGGTGAGAGAATATGACTGGACATCAACAGTGTCTACTGTACTATGCTTGCCTTACCTTATAGAAATATTATTTAGAAGGACATTTTTCTCTTTAATTTTATTTATTGGATCAATATTGTTACTTCTTCTTCTTAGGGATACTGGCATGTTTTTTAGACATTAAAAGAAAATTTGAATAATGAAAAAAATCATATCAAATCATTTTACCTTAACAAATAAGAAGCTTTCATTTTCACTGTGTTCTCTAACAGTGCTTATCTATATACACGTTATTATATTCTATTGTTTAAACTTAATGTATCATTGCCACTTTCTATGTGGCTACCTAAGCAGGTAATTTTGCATGGCTGAGAAACATCCCATTATGTGGCTGTCACAATGCATTGAACAAGTCCTTTATTGCTGCATATTTAGGGTGAGAAATATAAGTGGCACAAATATAGGAATAGACACTTTTTTCAGCATGTGAGTGCAATTTAGTTTATTTCACAGTGACTGAGGCACTTCCACAGGCTTTGTTTCATTCAAGAAATATGTGTTGAGGAGCTGCTACA
Source organism: Macaca fascicularis (assembly GCF_037993035.2). Lineage (NCBI taxonomy): Eukaryota > Metazoa > Chordata > Mammalia > Primates > Cercopithecidae > Macaca > Macaca fascicularis. The sequence continues at coordinate 128,626,461 of NC_088379.1, forward strand.
TGCCCAGCTCTGTGTTGGGTATAGTGGTAAGATACAGATAAAGACAGTCTTTGTCCTCCAGGAGACAAGTTTATTGTGAGGCAATTGGTGAAAAGTTAAATAGCAAACAAAACATTAAATACCATAAGAAGAAATGTGATGTGCTAATGGGTGCTAAACCTGGGCTGTATTTTTATGAGCTTAGAAATGTGGGTTATATAAAAGGTCACTGACTTTTACCTTGTTATCTTATAATTCTGTAACTCAGAGGCAGAAAATCCATATTGATTTTTTTCTTCTTTAATGACAGGGTGTAATTCTGTTGCCCAGGCTGGAGAGCAGTGGTGCCATCACAGCTTGCTATACCCTTATCCTCCTGGGCTCCAGCGATCCTCCCACCTCAGCCTCTTAGGTAGCTGTGACTACAGGTGAGCGATATCCAGCTAACTTTTGTATTTTTTTTGGAGTTGGAGTTTGGCCATGTTGCTTAGGCTGGTCTTGAACTCCTGGGCTCCAGCTATCTGCACACCTTGGCCTCTCAAAGTGCTTCTGTATTGATTCTAATGAAACTTATGAAAGGAAAGGACCTTGGACCCTTGAATGCACATTCGGCAAGCACATATTTATTGGCAATGGGTGAGGAAGGTATGGAAGCATATGGTGTGATCATATAGTTGGCTGAGGGCCCCAGATTTCTCTGAGGATTTGCTTTCATGTGGAGCTGGGGTTTGAGTCCAGGGTCATCAGACTCCAGAGCCATGCCCTGACTCCTATGCTACATTACCTGCTAAGAAAACTGAGGATAGGATGCTAATTGATGTATTATACAGGGATATGAGGCTTGATAAAGAGGTTCTTACTATAAACAGCAATATCCATTACTAGTCTAAAATGAATTTTAGCTGATTTAAGCAGAAAAGAAACATTAAAAATATACTAGATGGCTCATAGAATTTATGGAAAGATTTGGGGCTTGGAGGTCATGTATCCAGGAATAATGCCCCATATTACATGGCAAAACAGACCCAGTGAAGATATTTCTGTGCTGTTGACTACACCACGGGCCCCTATGACACGGGTCCTGCTTCTTGAACTCCTGCCTTGGCTGCTTCTGGGATGAAGATCCAACTATCCATGGTTCACATGCATACTGCATGCTCCTTGTTTCTTCCCGACATGGCACTGGATATTGGGGTGATTCCAATTGGCAGAACCTAGATCATGCGTTAGACTAATTGTCAGGGAGACTTGGAATGCAAATATCTGGTACTCTTGGTTCCCACGATGGACAAGGGCATTAGATTACTCAGGAGACCAAAGAGTGACAAATTCCACAACTGTTCTCTTGGTTCTTTCATATTTTCCTTCTCACTCTCTTCTATTAGGCAAAATCTACCCACCCTTTAAGGTTCAGTTTATATCCCATTTCATCTGTGAAATTTTCTCTGACTTTGCTAGTCTTTCATTTTATCCCTTCTCTGAGCATTACTTATAGCCAGAATGAGTTGTGAAAACATAATACTCAGAAGTTGACTTCATATCATTAGCCCTGACCCTTATTGTGCCAATAAAGTATTATAGCTAACATTATATTTGGTGGCATTTTTGAATAGTTGATAGAGAAATAGCCTACAAGACAGAAATCAGTGAGTATTTATAGCTTCCTCTTTTTCCATCCAACCTGTCCTTCTTGTTATGTCTTTGGTTTTTATGTAATAGTCAATACTGTGTTGTTGCTATTATTTTGTATTTTCTTATCTCTTTAACAGAAGGAATTCCTGAAGAAGATAGCAACCATATCTAGTCCTTCTTTTGTGATGTCCATAAAATGGTGCAAACAGTACATACTCATTGATTGGTTGAGAATAAGTGTGCCTAAAAAATGCAACGTTTGGTATGTTTGGGTCCTTTGATCCAAGTAAGTGTTCACTTGAAGTCAGAATACCTTATTTATAGAAACAGTAACAAAACTTTCTCCCTTCCTGTAAAATCTTGCTTTCAAGAGGATTGATAATGGAACTGAAGCTTAGGAATGTTAGGTTCACAGTCCACATAGTAAAGAACCTTCTTCGAATATCCGCACACAAAGACTGACTGCATAATCCTTTAATATGCTTTTCACAGACTGAATTCGATGGGAGTCAGGAGCAGGCTTTCAGTACCGAAGAGTTTACCTGTCAGATTTGTCTTGGTAAAGATACATACCTATTCTAATAACTGCTATCTATCATAAGAATGATTTGGGCCGGGTGCGGTGGCTCACGCCTGTAATCCCAGTACTTTGGGAGGCTGAGGCAGGCAGATCACCTGAGGTCAGGAGTTCGAGACCAGCCTGGCTAACATGGTGCAATCCCGTTTCTACTAAAAATACAAAAAATTAGCCAGGTGTGGTGGTGCACACCTGTAATCCCATCCTGTAATCCCAGCTACTCAGGAGACTGAGGCAGGAGAATCGCTTGAACCTGGGAGGCAGAGGTTGCAGTGAGCTGAGATTGTGCCATTGCACTCCAGCTTGGGAAACGAGCAAAACTCCATCTCAAAAAAAAAAAGAAAAAAGAATGATTTGAAAGACTAATATCTGATTTTCCCATTAAAATGCATGCAACCCATATTTTCTATTATGGTTTTCTTTCAAAAAAAGTTTTTAAATGATAATTTTTTAAAGCAATCTGAGAAATGTGCATACCCTCTAAAACAAATCTCACTATATGCTACACTTAAATAATTTCCAAGTAGTAGGTTTAGATTTGCTGTTACCATTTTTTTATTACCTTATTCTAAGCATCTTGCATACTCATTTGAAGATGTGAAGGTATAACTCTGCATAATTTGTACATTTAAATCTCATAAACCCTTTTCAAAAGAACTATTTTTTTCTACTTTTTTATTTAAAAATATTTATTAAGCAGATTGGGAGAAATATTTGCAATTCACGTATCTGGTGGAGGATGTATGTCCAGACTATACAAAAAACTTCTAAAACCCCAAGAAAACAAACAACTCCCCCAAAATGAATAAAATATTTGAGTAGACACTTTGCTAAAGATATATGGATGGCAAATAGACACACTAAAATGTGCTCAACATCATTAGTTTCTAGATAAGATGCAAATTCAAATTACATCTATTAGAATGGCTAATATACAAAGAAACTGATTATGTCTCGTTTTGGTGAGGATGTAGAGAAACTAGAATTCATAGACAGCTGCTGGGAATGTGAAAGGAAATATAGCCTCTGCAAACAGTTAAGCAGGTTCTTATGAAGTTAAACTTGTTCTTACCATGACCCAATAATCCTATTACTAGTTAGTTATCTAAATGAAGTAAAACCATGTATTCACATAAAAAGCTGAATGTGATTATTTATAGCTGCTTTATTCACCGTCTCCTCAAATTGGAAACAACTCAAATGTCTCTCAGCTGGGAATGGGTATAATTACTGTGGCAGATTTATAAATGGAATACTTCTTAGCAATAAAAAGGAATGAACTACTGCTACAGTAATAACATGGATGGACCTCAAATGCGTTATGTTAAGTGATAGGAGCTATACTCCAAAGACTGCAGACTGAATGCTTTCATATATATATAACATGCAGGACCATAGGAACAGAAGACAGGGATGCCAAGGACTGGGGCTGAGGGGAAGGGGTTAGCTATAATAGGATGGGGTATGTTTTGGGGCAATGGAACTGGTCTATATCTTGATTGTGGTGGTGGTGGTTACATGGCTGTATGCAATTATCAAATTTCATGGAACTGTACATGAAAAAGGGAGAATTTGACATACATAAATTATACTTTAACACAAAAAACATTACTAATTAAGTTTATTTGAGGACTGAACTAACTGGTAAGCCCTGAGAATACAGAGATCAATAAGAAGGTCAATCTAGCTGAAGAAGTAAATGTGAAGGGACATAGGTAAATATAATACAAGTCAGTCCATGGTATTTTATAATAGAGATGTAATACAGTACTAGGGTAGCCTAAAGAAGGTTGCAATAAGTGGAGCACAGTGGCTTGCACCTGTAATCCCAGCACTTTGGGAGGCCAAGGCAGGCGGATTGCTTGAGCCCAGGAGTTCAAGACCAGCCAGGACAACATGGTGAAACTCCGTCTTTACTAAAACTACAAAATTTAGCTGGGTATGGTGGCACACACCTGTAATCCCAGCTACCCAGGAGGCCAAGGCAGAAGGATCACTTGAGCCCAGGAGGTCAAGGCTGAGTGAGCTATGATCGTGCCACTGCACTCCAGCCTGGGTGACAAAGCAAGAGCCTGTCTCAAAAACAGAAAAGATTGCAGTAAACTCTAATATTGTCTGTATGTGTGTGCTCATGTTCTGGGGGCAGGTGGTTGGGGGGCAAGTGTGTAACAGAGCCTCACAAGGAAGTGACATTCAGTGAATGGAAAACAATTCCTCTGTAAGTTAGGTTGAGTGAGGAACAGGGAGCAGGCATATCCAAATCACAGTGACTAATGTGAGTAGAGTAAATGAAGAGTTCTCAAAAAAAGAAAGAAAGAAAGAAAAAGGCGAGCACGAGTTTTTGTTTTTATTTATTTATTTATTTATTTATTTATTTATTTATTTTTTGAGACCGAGTCTCACTCTGTTGCCCAGGCTGGAGTGCAATGGTGTGATCTCAGCTCACTGCAACCTCCATCTCTGGGATTCAAGCAATTCTCTTGCCTCAGCCTCCCAAATAACTGGGATTACAGATACATGCTGCCACGTCCAGCTAATTTTTTTGTATTTTACTAGAGATGATGGTTTCACCATGTTGCTCAGGCTGGTCTCAAACTCCTGAACTCAGGCAATCCACCCGCCTGGGCCTCTCAAAGTGCTGGGATTACAGGCATGAGTCACCGTGCCCGGCCTGTGAGTTTTTAATAAACCATTTAAAATGTGTTTATCCAAAGGAGAAACACAAACAATACTGGACACATGCAAGATGTGTTTTTTCTTAGCGGCAGCTTTTAACCATCCTGGCTTCCTGGCAGGGAGCAGGTTATCTATCCTGTGACTACGAGGGCACACCCTGTGTTAGCCCTGAGGCAAAGAGATAATAGCATGCTAGACTGGCAGCCTACACTCTAGAAGGGTTTATGAGGAGGAAGTCCGCAATTACATATTTCTGGGCAAACATTAACCAAGATTGAAACCCAGATTTGAAGAAAAATAACAGGCTGGAATCTTCAGACATATTCTGTAGCTGTTCTGTGGATTGAAACAGTAGTCAGACGCTCTGCTGACTCCAAAAGCTAAGGTAAAAGATTGAGATGGCAGTATATAAAACTTGGTAAGAAACCTTTTCCACACCTGCCCACAGAATGTGTTCTGTAACACACAGAGCATTGTCCACATATGAATGATGAGAAACTATTTACATTCATGACAACAGAGCCGAAGCCACAACATAGGGTCTATTGTTCACCTCATAGCAGTGACCGAATCTATTTATCCATGTGGTTTGGGAGCTCACCACTGTGCATTGAAGGGCCTCCTCTTGGCAACATCAACCAAGAGCATTTCAATCACTGTTACTACAATCTGAACAATTTGGGTTCCATGCTGTGGTTTTGTAATTTCCATTTTTAAAACTTCTTAGACTGAACCATGGTGTGTCCAGTCTTGGTTGGGCATAGTTAAAATGAAACTGTTAAGCTAAAATTAGCTTGACATCAAGACGTTGCATGTTCATTTTCCTTGTATTTATAGCTGACCACAGTCATTATACGGAAGGCATCTAGTCTTTACTGTGCACTCTAGGGAACAGGAGGGGCAGTGGGAGTAACCAAAAAAAGAACTACAAGTTTTTCCAAAGGCAGATGGTCGTAACTACTGCCTGAGCAGAGCAGTGCCTGCATCTTAGTGAGGTCAGCCCGCGTGGGACTGACCTCACTAAGATGAGGACTTTTCATTGAACAGCTGTTTACTCTTCAGTTCTTCTGCAGTTAATCAAGAGTGATGAGACCTTTTCTAAAAGTTTTGCTTGGGTGCTCAGAATTTAACTTACATCACCACAAAGGAAGTATATACAACAAAGCTTCCTCTTAGTATTTCTTCACCAAATAATTTATCTACTGACATATCCAACAGATATGTTGGATATCTGTTGATAAATGGACTCATCATGGTGTAGAAAAGAATTTTTGACTAAGAGTCAGAAGATCTTAGTTTTAGTTCAGTTTTTGCTTCCAGTTAGGCATGTGGTTTGGGCCTCAATTTCATCCGATGAAATTCAAAGGGTTGAACTAAGATCCTTCAAGTTCAAAATTCTTATATTTCTCAACTCCTCGGAAGGAAGAAAGATAAATTGCATCATTCTAATCATATGTCAAATTAAACAACAACTACAGAGGAAAGAAGACCCATATAATCAATATTTTAATTTTTTTAAAATTCCAGAATATCATGTGGAAAATCGTCATGCTTTAGGGATAATATTTATTGTGAGATAATATACATTATCCTTGACTTTGTCTAGCATTTTACTTTGAAATGATAAGCAATATATTTTTGGCTGTTTCATGTTATTTCAGTTTCACTATCATTCATTTGACTGGGATATGTGAGTTAAGGCGGAGGTGCAAACCTTTTTGATAATAAGCTGTGCTATATATCATATTTCTTCTTTGAGTTTACTAGCTCCACTTTCCAAGTAACAGCTTTCAGGTATGTCACTGAGGGATGCTTTATGGGTTATGTCAAATACCCCAACTAAAATGACAATGAGAGATTGCTTACAATCCCTGCTGTTGACTTCTGAATGCATTGTTAGAGACTTTACCGCATGTTTCTCTGATTATTCATTTTATTGTGTTTACTAAAGAAGAAGAATCAAAGGTAGTAGATGCCCCAGTTATCTTGTGAATAATTGCAGATATGGAGAAATGGCAAGTAAGAAAGAAATCAGGGCCTCAGTCACAGGGGAGGGTTGATGATGAGATTTATAAGAAGACAGCAAATTCTGAAGAATATTTGTTACACATGAAAACTTTGTGACAATTACCACTTACTTAATGACTCCTAAGGGATCTTCTAGATGAGGAGTTGTCAAACTTTTCCTGTAATGGAACAGATAGTAAATATATTATGTTTTGTGAGTCATGTGGTTTTATCCCAACAACCCAACTCTGCTTTTTTTTTTTTTTTTTTTGAGATGGAGTCTCACACTGTCACCCAGGCTGAAGTGTAGTGGCACGATCTTGGCTCACTGCAGCCTCTGCTTCCTGGGTTCAAGCGATTCTCCTGCCTTAGCCTCCCAAGTAGCTAGAATTACAGGTGCCTGCCACCATGCCCAGCTAATTTTTAGTATTTTTAGTAGAGATGGGGTTTCACTATGTTGGTTTCAAACTCCTGACCTCGTGATCTGCCCACCTCAGCCTCCCAAAGTGTCGGGATTACAGATGTGAGCCACCGTGCCCGGCCTCAACTCTGCTTTTATAGCATGAAAGCAGTTATAAGCGACATGCAAATGAATGGATGTGCTGTGTTCAATGAAACTTTATTTACCAGAACAGGCAGTGGGTCAGATTTGGCCTGTTGGGCCTTAGTTTATTGAACCCTGGTCTATTTTGATCATCCACATAATCATCATCATTATTATTATTTATTTATTTTTTTGAAACGGAGTCTTACTCTGTCACCCAGGCTGGAGTGCAGTGGTATGATCTCAGCTAGCTACAACCCCTGCCTCCCAGGTTTAAGTGATTCTCTTTCCTCAGCCCCCCAAGTAGCCGGGACTGCAGGTTCATGTTACCATGCCCAGCTAAATTTTGTATTTTTAGTGGAGACAGGGTTTTACCATATTGGCCAGGCTGGTCTCAAACTCCTGACCTCGTGATTTGCCCGCCTCGGCCTCCCAAAGTGTTGGGATTACAGGTGTGAGCCACTGCCCCCAGCCCATCCACATCATTATTAACATCAATAAGAAACATTTATTGGACCCCTGTGATTTTTGGTGGAGTTGGGATCAGTGTTAAATGTTAAGAAGAGAAGGATGTGAACTTGAGTACCCATGGGCCACAAATCAGCGTCAACTTTACCTATCAAATAAAGAGCAGTTTTTAAAAGAGAAAACCGGTACCATATATATGACGTTCAAGACAGATTCTCTTTTTATTCTACAGGTGTACTCTTCAGTTGTAACCCAAATTTTTAAGTGTTCACAGGTATGTTCCTTTTTAATTATCACATGCCTTTTCTGATTGTACAACTCTAGGACAAACAAATTTCTGAAATTAAAATCAAACTCCTCTATTTAAACTCTCTTTTGGGAATATCTTGTTGGTCCTATAGAATGCTTTAGAAATCCCAAGATGTTGAGTGACATCAACATTCAAATGACATTCTAAGCTAAGTCATGGCTCTTTCTTATGATTTATGTGTGTTTGAATAAGCAAATATTGGTGAAAATGAGGGTATAGAGATAACTTCTTTCTGTAGCGTCATAGGATTGACCCCACCTAAGATGAGTTAAGACTAATTTTATCAGATCCATTTGTCCTATTTCTACTTTCAAGACTAACATCTAGTTTTCCCTGGTAATCACTGACAAAATCCAACTCACATTGTTTTAGAAAATTTAGGAGATGGGTGGTCTTGTCGTCTTACTATGACTGCTCATTTTTAGCTTTGGTTTTGATTTCTCAATTGTCCTTCGTAGTAGAAAGCTAAATAAAAGTATGGTTCATGAATTTGATTATTTGACATTTTAGCTTCTAGTGAGGCTCTAATTTTAGGAGTGAGAGATAGACCACACATAGGCAGATATCTAGGGGTGCTAAAAGCATCTATTGTGAAATATTATCCTTTTTCTTTAGTGTTTGGAAAACCTGCTTCTTTGCCTTTGGGCCTATTAAAATACACGTATTTTATATGATAGAGGGGTATTATCGGCCATTAACTTCTCATCACAAATTTGCTGATATCATGGCTAGTAGAGATAGGGTCCTAAGGGAATGAGGCCCCAGAAAGATACTTTTAAAGAGAAGGAAAAAGGGGCGGTTTGTTTTCCCTCTTATGATCTCATTTTCTCATTCTATGTTGATAACACCAAGTATACAAACCTTCTGCAGCAAACTCAGTGTGTGTTCTCTGGAACATGATGCTCAAATAAAAAATATTAAGTTAAAAATGATCAATTTCCTTATTTTGTCAAATTTTGTGTTTAGCATGTGTAATCTTGATGCAGAGAAACTTCAGCAATGTGAATGGCAGACTTTACACTTACTGGAGAAAAGTTCTTTTCTGATGGCCAATCAAAACATACCAAGAAAACAGGAATGATTTGAAAAGTTACATGAACTTTATTTGACCTTTTTATGTAGTGTATTTAGAGATAAAACAGTTTTGCAGTAAGAAACCATGTCAGTAGTTCTCAGGTCTGATTTTTTTTTTTCTCATTCCCTAAGCTTCCCTGTATTGAGGAAATTGCTGTGGCAACTGAGATGTAGATATTAAGACTTTTGCTGGAAAACCCTGGGACATGTGTAAATTGACATGTCCTTAAGGGAGAATTCCCACTGCAAAGAGAGTTTTCCAGACCACTTTACCTTTCCTCAGAAGTTAAGAGTGTACTCTGGCTAATACTAAGAATGGTCAGCCAGGCAATAGGGTGCTTCAAAGAGACAAAGTCCGTGAATGTGTCTCATGCTGATCCTGAGAAGAGGGTCCATTGCAGCCTCGGAGAGAGAAGACTATGAAGTATCACCAAGTTTATATGTATGGAACATTTTGTTTTTAATTTTAGAAAATTATTTAGAAAAAGGTAATATGGGTAAAGATTCTCAAAGAAAGGGATTCAGAGATACTCTATTGCCAGAGAAGACTGTCCATGGAGCAAAGGTAGAAAACTACCAATATTCTTGGATATCACTGCGAAGTCACAGTTCAGGGATATCAAAGTGGTTTCCTGGAAACTGTGTTGGGAAGGATTCTGGAGATGTTTGTCCTCAGGGAAAAGACTACTTTGATGAATTAGTGATGTCTGCTATAGGTGTGCGAGGGGGAAGTAATTGTGCATGCCCAGTAAATTTGCTTAGTTCTGGTTGAGGTACAATCTTATAGCAAGTTTTTTGATATCTAATCCTTAATTTCTTTATCTGTAATGAAGACAATTTTACCTGGTCTACTTACCTGGAGACCTGTTGCGAGAATAGAATGAGAGAGTAACTGTGAAAGCATTTTGAGAACTATAAAGTGTTGGGGAGAAAAAAAAAATCTTTCCCCCGTCATCTTAGGTTCAAGACATGGGGACCTGTGAATTAAACTAACAAAAGACAGATTAACAGGAAAAAGACACACAATTTTTATTAATATTTACATGCCTGGGAATTCATAAAAGAGAAGTGAAACTCAAATAAGTAGTTAGACTTACGGGTTTATATACCCTTTTAACAAAGGAAAGAGCATTTGGGATTCAAGGGGTAATAAATTGTGGGAAGTGATTAGGAAATAGATGGGAGAATGAATGGAAGATAAGGGATATTTTAGTAAGATCTGTTTATGCAGACTCATTTTGATGTTGACTCTCCATCTCAATGATAAGAGCTGTGCTTCCCTTCCTGGTAAGGGTGGTGGTGGTGGTGATAATGGTGCACCTTCAAAAAGGGAAATCTTGGCCCTGATTTTAGGCAGATAAGAGGAGAGCAGAGAACTCTTCTTATGTCTATTGATTCCCAATTGCCTTCAGATAAAAATAATTCTTAAGCTAATGTGACATATTTTGGGATGGCATATCCTGATCCCCTTCAAAAGCATTATTCTACACATGTGAAGGTTTATTCTTGTATTGTAGGTTGCATATCCTTTCCTCAAATTAAAATCTCAGTTTCTTATAAATTCACGATGAAATTGACCCCATTGAAAAAAATGCAATGGAGATGACAGAAACAAAAACATCCTTATGTATCCTTCCCAAAATGCACCTATCCTTTCACTGTCAGCCAAGAAAGATAGGACTGGAACTAATTAACTGCAAATATTCCTTGACTTTCTCACTTCCCATCTGAGATTTATTATTAAAAAAGAGACCCTGATGGATTCCTGCCTTCAGGTATAATTACCTCAAAATTGACTGACATTTAAAGCACACATGACACTTTTTAGATTTAATTAGAGTAAATTGGTGGAATTTACTCGACTGGTGGTTTTGGGGATAGTTGGAGGCATGAGAGTATACTTAACATTATAATTTCCTGCTGATGCTAAGATTTAGCCCCTATTGGAAGGTTCTATATTCAGAATAAAATCACTTAAGAAACGAAGCCCCAGTGACTGTTTTGGCCATGAAATAATGAGCCCAGTCACTGAGAGATGCTCTGAGAAAAAAAAAAATTGCCACTGACAACAATGGAAACCCAAAATCTATAGATATTTTAGTTAAACAGTCTTGAAGATTTTCATGATTTAACAATGTTAAAATTCACTTGCTTTGCTATGACATTTTTTTGACATTGATATTATGAACAGCAAAAAGAAATGGAGTATTTTAGACCGATTCCAAAAATTATGGATAAAAACATATTTATCTGAGTGTCTGTAATGATTGTTTTAAATTCCTCCATATTTGTGGCTATTTCTTTTTTATAATTGTGTTAATGTTCTTTTTTGTCTGGACTAAGCCTGCTACTGGTTTATTTCATTAATTATTTCAATAAATCAGTTTTTGTATTAATCACTAATACTTTTTGTATTTTGGTATAATTAACTGATTTTATTTTTCTAATTCATAGTATTTGTTCTTCCTTTTCCTTCCTTTCACTTTCTCTAATTTTATTTTGTTTTCTTTTTTTCTGATGTATTGACTTGAATGTTAATTTATTTTTTCTTTCTTATCTTAATAATGTGTTTATGATTATGGGTTTAATTCAAAGTAGTGTTTCAGCCTGGCCCATATTTTAAAATATGTAATGCATTTCATTATTATTTTATAGATATTTTGAAACTTTCGTTTTGATCTTTTCTTTGATCAAAGTATAGATTAAAAGCAAGTTTCTTAATATTTATGTGGTTGATTTTCTTCTTCACGACCTTTTCTTCCTTCTTGACTCCTCTTTCTTCTCCTCTTCTTCATCTATAGTTTATCAGTGGGGTTACAGTCAATAAAGTGTTCTATGCATTTCTAGTTGTTGCTTTGTTTCGGTTTGATTTAGAGTAAAAATTTTATAAAGGTACCATGAATTCTTGTAAAGTAGGTGAATTATTTTTATTAGGACAGGAATTTCTACAGATTTATTATGTTAATATTAATCAATTATAGAATTGATACCAAACATTCTTAATTCTTTTTTCTTTAATTGATTTTTCGATGGGCTAAAATTATGAGTTAGAGTCTCCTAATCTTACGTTGTAGACTATTTTCCCTTGCATTCCATATAGTCTATGCATTATGAAATTAATATAACTTTTGTGCATCAAGAAAGTTATAATCTCGTTGTGGGTTATATTCTATATCATAAAGTTTAGTATTTGTTTTGTTTAACACTTTTGCTTGAATTTAGCCTTGTCCAACATTAATGCTCTGACCAGAATTTATGATAGTATTACAAATGTAATAATTATAAATTAGATGAGTAAAGAAAATGTAGCTTCTATATTTTTTACATTGGAGTTAATTTTCTTCCTAAACCTTTACCTTGTTAGAAAGAAAGAAAACAGCAGGGTGCAGTGGCTCATGCCTGTAATCCTAGCACTTTGGGAGGCTGACGCAGGCAGATCATGAGGTCAAGAGATCGAGACCATCCTGGCCAACATGGTGAAACCCCGTCTCTACTAAAAATAGAAAAATTAGCTGGGTGTGGCGATGCATACCTGTAGTCCCAGTTACTCGGGAGGCTGAGGCAGGAGAATCGCTTGAATCAGGAAGCAGAGGTTGCAATGAGCTGAGAACGCACCACTGTACTCCAGTATGGGCGACAGAGTAAGACTCTGTCAAAAAATAAAAAATAAAAAAAAAGAGAGAAAGAACGAAAGAAAGACAGAAAGAAGCTTGCCAAGTAATGGTATCCATATCCTTTGGATTACTTACTCTCTTTTAGAGAGAGGTTTTTTGAATTCCTTCTCCTCTCCCTGCATCTCCTCAAGATGACATTGTAGTGTATGAGGTTGGTTAAAGTCACACGGCAGGATCTGACACCATTCTCCTGTTCCTTATTGGTCTCTGTTGTGCCGTGTCTGCTGAGGTAGAATGGATCCTATCTAGGCTTTCAGTTGTTCTGGCATGGGATTGAGAAATATTCATATTCTGTGGTCATTATTTTTTCTGATGTCAGGTCTGTGTTTTTTCCACCAGGTTGTCTTGCTCATTGAGGTTCACTGCTACGGCACATATGACCTTCTGGGTCCCTTGCAAACTGCGCATGGGCTATGGGGAACCACTTACTAGCCCACGTTTGTGAGCCCAGCTCCTCCCCTCTGTCAGTTCATATTGCCTATTTTTTTTTTTTCATATCATACTGATATGGCATTAAGCAGTGAGAAGGATTTTCCCTAGTGGCCTGCAGCCTTCTGCAGACTATGTGGAGGAAGAGGGCTACTAGCCCTGATGTTTTCAGGTTTCCTCCATACTTATTGGAAAGTTTTTATAGCCCTATCCCTTTTTATGTCCATTTTAGAACTTTTAACTTTTATAAGTCATTTTATGCCTTAAATTAGAGCTAAATCTAAAGCACAGTATAGTCATTTGCCACATAATGATGTATGAGTCAACATTGAACTGCATATGTGACTGTGGTCCTATAGGATTATAATACCATATTTTGACTATATTTTTTCTATGTTTGGATATGTTGGGGTATACATATAATCATTTTGTGTTACAATTGCCTGCTGTCTTCAGAACAGTGACATTCTGTACAGATTTGCAGCCCAGGACTCACAAGCTATACCAGCTAAGGTGTGTAGTGTGTTATATCATCGAGGTTTGGGTAAGCACACTTCATGATGTTTATACAACAACAAAACTGCCCAACACTGCATTTCTCAGAATGCATCCTTGTCATTACTTGATGCATGACTGCATTAAAAAGGTGCAGCATCGTCTGAACATCCTTTTCCTTTAGAAAGCATATTTACCTCAGTTACCTATATTGTTGCTCCATCAGCACATCCTGTTGATTTTATCTTCAAAACCTATCCCAACTCCATCTACTTTTGTCTCAACCACTCCCATCCTAATATAAGCTACCTCCTCTTTTTGTTTGTTTTGTTTTGGTTGGATTACTAAGAGCCTCCAAGTTTATCTTCTTGATTCCAATCTACACAGCAGTCAGAGTGATTATTTAAAAATATAAATGAGATCATGTAAATTTGAAGACCCAACAAAGGTAACTCCTTATACTTGAAATACATTTAAATTCTCTCTCAGGTTCTAGGTGTCTATATTTTCTAGCCAATGCCTACCTTTCTGGCATCATTTCCTATCCCTCTCTTCCTTGCTGACTACACTCCAGCCAAACCACACTGACATTCCTTCTGCTGTGGAACAAGACAAGCTCCTTCCTGCCTTAAGGCTTTTGGGTAGTTTTCTCTGTCTATGGAATGCTCTTTCTCCATGACTTCTTAAGGCTGGCTTTTCCTGGTTTTACCTTCAATCGTCACATCCTTTGAGAGGCCTTCTCTGACCATCCAATCTAAAGTAGTCTTTCAGTCACACTTTATCACAGTACCCTTTCCTATATTAATCACAGCACATATTATTACCCGATTAATTTTATTGATATAGTTATTAATCTGCCTCAAGCAGTGATACGTAAGCTGCATGAGAGTAGGAACATGCCAGCCAGTTATCACCAATAATAATAATAGCAAAATAATACAGTATAAACTGTGATTCCTCAGTCTGACTCTGTTGTAAGCCCTTTCCATGTATTAGGCTCTCTAATCTTCACTGAAATCTCATGAGGTTGTTATTATCCTTATTTTTATAGATGAAAGAACTGAGGCATAGACAATTTCCGTGACTTAGTCATAGTTACAAAGCAATTAAATGGTAAAGTTGGGATTTGAACACAGGCAAACTGGCTTGGGACACCACAGTGCTATGTGTTAGTTACAGAAATTACAGATCTGAAAAAGAGGAGTAATACTCCTTTCAAACACTTAACAGTTGGGAAGATAGGCAAGTGAAAGGAAAATCACAACAAAACCTAAGTTACATATTACAGGCATCAGAGGAGGGTCACTGTTGGGTCATCTGCATTTGCTTATATAGGAGTAGAAATTGTAGCAATGTGGAGGTAGCAAATGAAACATTTTCCAGTTTAAAGTATTTTGAGTAACTGAAGTCTGTAAGACTAAATTCTTTTTCTGAAAAGATTTTGATATTGATTTCCTATTCATTTGCCCTGGCAAAGAGAGAGATTATTTCATGAATGAAAAGTGATGTGAGGAGAATGAAAGAAGGTGAACCCCATCATCAGGAGAAAACCATTCTTTGCCTACTTTGAATAAATCATTTTGAAATAGTGAGACATAATTAATGTCAGTGCTTTGGACTATATGAACATTTGCAAAGATATCCAGTGCAATTCTAATGGCCAGAAATGGCAGTATGATTACAGTTAATGCCTTACAGAATGTAGCAGTAAAATGAAATTAACTGTTGGCATCAAGTAATAAGACTATGATTACAACCAATAGTGGCCAGTCTTTATTTAGTGCCATGAGCTAGTTCTGAGGGCCTTGTAGGAATTAGCTCACTTGATTCTCACAGCAAACCTGTTGTGATAGGTATTATTATGGAGCCCCATTTTACTGTGGAGGAAATTGAGGCCCAGAAAGCTTAAGCAACTTGCCTAAAATTGCACAGCAATAAAGTGGCAGAGCTGGAATTTAAACCCAGCCATAGGATTGTGTAAATAAAGCAAGCAAATAATAACCACTATTCAGTGGCTATGTTTGCCTGGTGGTGTGTTAGTCACTTTCATGTAAAGGTGATGTGAGGAGACTGAAAGAAGGCGAACCTTTTCATGTATTGTCTCATTTATTCCTAAAACCCTGCTTGGTGGGTGTTAAACTCATGTTACAGATAAATAAACCTAGATGCAGATAGGATTAGGGAATTTTCCCAAGGTTATGTAAAACCAGGTCTGTCTGACTCCAAAGTCTATAGAAACTAGTAATTCATTAAACTCTTTCTAGTAGCAAGTGCGATACTGTTCTTCCTTCTCCGTAATTACCTTTACCACCTCAAGTTCCTTTCCTCTGATACTTTTCTTTCATTCTTTGTGCTTTTATGATACAGCTCAATAAAGCCTAATATGCAACCTGCTAGCATTTTCAGAGCCCAGATTGTGTGCTGGGCATTGTGCTAAATTGTTTTCCATTAATTACCTCATTTAATCCTTCCAGCAACCATACATCATAGGTACTATTATTAGCACCTTTTTATATATGAGGCAACTGAAGTTGAGAAAGACGTTCTTGGCAGAGGTTTGATGAAGAGTCTGGTGATGCAATTTTTCTGGAGAGAAAATGCAGCATTTCAAAGCCTCATTGCCTTCCTCTGTACTGAGAATAAATGAACCCAGATTCAGAAGTTTTAACATTTTTGAGCATTAAAAAATATGTAATATTACTTTAGAATGCTTTTCTTTTGGGAATCAGGGTGGTTTGGAGTTGTATTCTTTGTGGTGTATTTCTTGAAAAGATCCGTTGGGCTAATCTGCCTAATTCAGGACACTTCCTCTTCCTCTCCTCTTTCTGTGGCTCTCTCTTCTGTTCTCAGGGCAGCCACCATTAGCATGTGTCTACTGAAGGAACAAGTGTAGTGGGGAACAGGGTGTTGGGTCTCTGAGAAACTTATTTGCATACTTCTTTTTACAAAGGCCAACCACATCCTGGTTAAGACAATGTGCTGTCTGATAAACAGACTGCATCCCCCAGTGTCTGCCTGGAGCTCAGCCAGCGTGTGGCCCCCCTTTGTCACAAGGTGCTGTTTATTCTGCCTGGAAATCCAAGGACAGAACAAACCAGCTAAATGAACCTTTTATTTCTCCCATTCTTTGACAGAAATTCCTTGAGTCAAAAACATGTATTAATATTAGGTTAAGGGAAAAGAATCAGAATTCTCCAAAGATGCCTTCCTAATCCTGTGGAAAACATATAAAAAGCTTTGGTTTTCCTCTCTAGCTACAAATTCTTTAGGGTCTGAGAAAACTAGGAAACTTGGAAAATATAGTGCAAGGGCGATACAAAGATCATGGTTTGCCAAGACTTTTTGTTGATAAATACTTCTTTCCACATCTGTTTTCTATGTGTTCCCTTTCTCTTTTCCTCCCTCCCATCCCAGCATACACAGACAAAAGGAAGTGGAGGCTTAAACAATTAACTGGTGACTGCAGGACTCATTGTTTAGGAATCTGGATAATTGAGTCCTAATTTCTCTGACTCCCTTCACTTTGGTAAATTATAAAAAGAAAAAGATTTTGAGACTCAGTCTCATCTTTGGCAGTTAAGGTAAGAAATCCATCTATGTTTCCCTTTTACTGTTTTTTTTTTTTTTTTTTTTTTTTTCTCCTCGCAAAACAATTCACCAGTTCCTTCTCTGCTTATTTTCAAATCTACATGTGGTACATATTTTAAGACATATTTTAACCACAAATTTTATTGGTGACTGCAATCACTGAAAAGAAGGTACTCTGTGAACATAGAAATTGTTTTAATGTTTTTAATCAATAATTCCTATAAACAAATTTCGTCTTGAGGAAATAGAATATGCAGCTATTTCCTTTCTGCATTTCCAGTGACCTCTGATATATATTACAACCACTCATCTGTATCTAATCCCACATGTGTGGTGAATACTTTCAGGAAAGTATTGACTAGAATCCTTCTGGAGGTATCTGTGGAGGATGATGATAGAGATGATGTTACAGAGCAGTTTGAAAAAGACGCCAATTGGCATTTTGAAGGATTACCAACATTTCTAATAAAGTCTCTGAAGAGATTTCTGGCTGCTTAAGAACAATAATATGATAGAGATTGATTATTTTGAGGTTTCGAAGTTAAATACTTGCATGTGGTGAATACTGAGGCTTATTGTGAAAATGAAAATTAAACCTACGTAGAAATCCTTGTGGAGAATGAGACGGTCAGGCCTTTTATCAACGCCGCTCTTTATACAACTGCCTCTTTGGAGCAGAAGTCGGTTCACTGTCCTTGTTAAATTTCAACTGCGGCTGATTCTGAATCTTGAGGATCATTATGATGTAAAAAAAGAAAAAAAAAAACACACACACACACTAAAGGTTAATGATCTTTTCCTAATCTTTCAGAAAAGCTGATACTGACTGGTAGATAGTAAATGCTCTGTCAGAATTGTAGAATGAACGAATCAAGCTGATATAATTTACTAACCATCTACCTAAGCCAGGGTCTGTGTTAGAGCTTTAGAGGCACACCTTGTTGTGTTGTGCTTCACAGGCACTGCATTTTCTGCAAATTGAAGGTTTGTGGCAACCTTGCATTGAGCAAGTCTATCACCCCATTCTTCCCAATAGCATGTGCCCACTTAGTGTCTCTGTGTCACATTTTGGTAATTTTCACAATATTTCGAACGTTTTCATTATTATTATATATATATTTTAAATTTTACTTTAAGTTCTGAGATACACGTGCTGAACGTGCAGATCTGTTACATAGGTATACATGTGCCATGGTGGTTTGCTGCGTTGATTATTATATCTGTTATGGTGATCTGTAATCATGATCTTTGATGTCCCTATTGTAATTTTGGTGGGGGCACCACGAACCGCTCCCATATAAGATGCTGTGTTCTGACTGCTCCACATACCAATGGTTTTCTGGTCTCTCTTGGGCCTCCCTATTCCCTCAGACACATGATATTGAAATGAGGCCAGTGAATAACCCTATAATGGCTTCTAAGTGTTCAAGTGAAAGGAAGAGTTGCAAGTCTCTCACTTTAAATCAAATTTAGAAATGAATAAGTGAGGAAGGCATGTTGAAAGTCAAGACAGGCCAAAAGCTAGGCCTCTTATGCCAAACAGCCAAATTGTGAGTGCAAAGGAAAAGTTCTTGAAGAAATTAAAAGTGCTATTCCAATGAACACACGAATGATAAGAAAGCACAACAGAGGCCTGGCATGGTAGCTTACTCTTCTAATCCCAGCACTTTGGGAGGCCAAGGCAGGAGGATCACTTGAGCCCAAGAGTTCGAGACCAGCCTGGGCAGCATAGTGAGACCCTGTCTCTATTTAAAAAGAAAAGAAAGGAAAAGAAAGTGCAACAGTCTTATGCTGATATGGAGAAAGTTTAAGTGGTCTGGATAAAAGATCAAGCCAGCCACAGCATTCCCGTAAGCCAAAGCCCCAGAGCAGGACTCTTAACTCTCTTCGATTTTATGAAGGTCTGAGAGAGGTGAGGAAGCTATAGAAGAAAAATTGGAAGCTAGCAGAGGTTGGTTCCTGAGGTTTAAGGAAAGAAGCCCTCTCCCTAACATAAAAGTGCAAAGTGAAGCAGTCAGTGCTGATGTAGAAGTCATCCAGAATGACTAGCTAATTGATAAAAGCAACCACACTAAACAAGGGGCTTTCACTGTAGACAAAACAGCCTTCAGCTGGAAGAAGATGCCACCTAGGACTTTCACAGTGTTACAATAGGGAGTCAGGCAGACATGAGCAGGGCAGGAGAGGGCCCCCTTCCCAACAGGAATGTCAGGCTACCATCAGGTGATGGTCAGGTGGTTGTTAACAGTCTCTCTAAAATAATAATTGATTGCAGCCAGCGCCAGAGAAAGGCAGTCTCCCAATAGATAGAAATATCTGAAAGTGGTGATCAGCAGCTTCCTGATAAAATCTAGGAGCTGAGTGAGTGGGCAAGCATGTGCACTAAGAGGCAAAATATTGGAGTTTAACTGGTATTTGACCTTCTAGGAACATTCGACTGGTAAGGGAAAAACACCTCAAGTGAGCACGCATACATACAACTCCAGTAAACACACTGTGCATGCAGTCCCTCACAAGTGCTGGCAGCCACTGTGCATACGGATAGCCTGCCCAAGGGAAGAAACGGGAGATGTAATGCAACCTTGGAAGCATGCCAACATATGAGACCCCCAAATCAAAGGTCAAACCACGTACTTGATTTTTTTTTTTTTTTTGAGACGGAGTCTCGCTCTGTCGCCCAGGCTGGAGTGCAGTGGCTGAATCTCAGCTCACTACAAGCTCCGCCTCCCAGGTTCATGCCATTCTCCTGCCTCATCCTCCCGAGCAGCTGGGACTACAGGCGCCCGCCACCTCGCCCGGCTAGTTATTTTGTATTTTTTAGTAGAGACGGGGTTTCACCAGGTTAGCCAAGATGGTGTCGATCTCCTGACCTTGTGATCTGCCCGTCTCGGCCTCCCAAAGTGCTGGGATTACAGGCTTGAGCCACCGCGCCCGGCCTTGATTTTCTTAAGTTGCCCACTTGGTCCTCTTCCAAGCGTACTTCTTTCATTCCTGCCCTAAAACTTCTATTTTTATTTCATTTTTTTTTTCTTTTTTGAGATGGAGTCGCACTCTGTCACCCAGGCTGGAGTGCAGTGGGACAATCTTGGCTCACTGCAACCTCCGGCTCCTGGGTTCAAGCGATTCTCTTCCCTCAGTCTCCTGACATGTGCTGGGATTACAAGCATGCACCATATGTCCAGCTAATTTTTGTATTTTTATTAGAGACAGGGTTTCGCCATGTTGGCCGTGCTGGTCTCGAACTCCTGAGCTCAAGTGATTCGCCTGCCTTGGCCTCCCAAAGTGCTGGGATTACAGACGTGAGCCACTGTGCCTGGTCCCTAAAACTTTTAAATAAACTTTCACTCGTACTGTAAAACTTGACTTAGTCTCTCACTCTGCCTTATGACTCTTGGTCGAATTATTTCTTCTGAGGATGTGAGAATTCAGGTTGCTGCAAACCCAAATGGATTTGCAGCTGCCAACACAGCTACAGGGGAAAAGTCAATGTCTGGCTTCAAGGCTGCAAAGGACAGGCTGACTCTCTTGTTAGGGGCTAATGCAGCTTGTGACTTTAAGTTGAAGCCAATGTTCATTTACCATCTGAAAATCCTAGGGCCCCTAAGAATTATGTTAAATCTACTCTGCCTGTGCTCTATAAGTGGGGCAACAAAGCCTGGATGACAGCACATCTATTTACAGCATGGTTTACTAAATATTTTATGTATACTGATGATCTATTGCTCAGAAAAAAAGACTCCTTTCAAAATATTAGTGTTCATTAACAATGGACCTGATCACCCAAAAGCACTTATAAAGATGTACAAGGACATTAATGTTGTTTTTACGCCTGCTGATGGAACACCCATTCTGCGGCCCAGGTATCAAGAAGTAATTTAGACTTTAATGTTTTATGATTTAAGAAATACATTTTGTGGCCGGGTGCGGTGGCTCATGCCTGTAATCCCAGCACTTTGGGAGGCTGAGGCAGGTGGATCACGAGGTCAGGAGATTGAGACCATCCTGGCTAACAGGGTGAAACCCCGTCTCTACTAAAAATACAAAAAAATCAGCTGGGCATGGTGGCGGGCGCCTGTAGTCCCATCTACTCGGGAAGCTGAGGCAGGAGAATGGCGTGAACCCGGGAGGCGGAGCTTGCAGTGAGCCGAGATGGCGCCACTGCACTCCAGCCTGGGCAACAGAGGGAGACTCCGTCTAAAAAAAGAAAAAAGAAAAAAAAAAAAACATTTTGTAAGGCAATAGTTGCCATAGACAGTGAATGCTCTGATGGAATCTGGATGGATCTGGGAAAAGTCAGTTGAAAACCTTCTGGAAATAATTCGTGACTTTAGATGCCATTTAAAGCACTCGTGATTCAGGAAGGACGTCAAAATATCGTTAACAGAAATTGGGAAGAAGTTGATTCCAACATCATGGATGACTTTGAGAGGTTAAAGGCTTGGGTGGAGCAAGTAACTATAGGTGTGATGAAAATAGCAAGAGCACTAGAATTAGACATGGAGCCTGATTATATGATTGAATTGCTGCAACCTCATAAACTTTAATGGATGAGGAGTTGCTTCTTGTGGATGGATGAGCAAATAAAGTGGTTTCTTGAGGTGGAATCTACTCCTAGTGAAAAACCTGTGAACACTGTTGAAATGACAACAAAAGATTTAGAATATTATATAAACTTAGTTGATAAAGCAGTAGCAGGGTTTGAGAAGAGTGACTCCAATTTTTAAAGAAGTTCTGCTGCTGTAAACTGCTATCAAACAGTATTTTATGTTATGAGGAATCTTTCATGAAAGGATGAGTCAATTGATTTGGCAACCTTTATTATTGTACTAAAGAAATTGTCAAAACTGGCCAGGCGCAGTGGCTCACGCCTGTTATCCCAGCACTTTGGGAGGCTGAGGTGGGCGGATCATGAGGTCAGGAGATTGAGACGAGCCTGGCTAACATGGTGAAACCCCGTCTCTATTAAAAATACAAAAAGATTAGCTGGGTGTGGTGGCGGGCGCCTGTAGTCCCAGCTACACGGGAGGCTGAGGCAGGAGACTGGTGTGAACCCAGGAGGTGGAGCTTGCAGTGAGCGGAGATAGTGCCACTGCATTCCAGCCTGGGCGACAGAGCAAGATTCTGTCTCAAAAAAATTAAAAAAAAAAAGAAATTGCAAAAACCACCCTAACCTTCAGTAGTCACCAGCCTATACAATGAGTAGCCATCAGTATCAAGGCAAGACCTTCTACCAGCAAAAAGATCATGACTCACTGAAGGCTCACAGGATTGCTAGAATTTTTTAGCAAAAAAGTATTTTTAAAATTAAGGTATGTACATTTTTTAGATGTAATGCAATTGTACACTTAGTAGACTATAGTGTAGTATAAATGTAACTTTTATATTCACTGGGAAAATTCATGTTACTCACTTTATTGCAATATTTACTGTATTGTAGTGCTCTGAAACTAAACCCCCACTATTTCTTAGGCATACTCATGTTTACATTATTTTATTTATTATGATATACATCAAGTAAACATTTTCTTCATATGCTTTAGAAAAATAGATGTATGAAAGGAATTGCAACAAAAGCAAAAATTGACAAGTGAGATCTAATTAAATCAAAGAGCTTCTGTACAGCAAAGAAACTCATCTGAGTGAACAGACAACCTACAGAGTGGGAGAAAATTTTTGCAATTCATCCATCTGACAGAGGTCTAACATTCAGCATCTATAAGGAACTTGAATTTATAAGAAAAAACAATAAACCCCATTAAAAAGTGGGCAAAGGACATGAACAGACACTTCTCAAAAGGAGACATACAGGTGGCCAAAAAACATGAAAAAAAGCTCAACATCACTGATCATCAGAGAAATTCAAATCAAAACCACAGTGAAATACCATCTCATACCAGTCAGAATGGCTATTATTAAAATGTCACAAAACAACATATGCTGGCAAGATTGTGGAGAAAAAGAAATGCTTTTACACTGTTGGTGGGAGTGTGAATTAATTCAACCATTGTGGAAGACAGTGTGGCAATTCCTTAAAGACTTAGAGGTAGAAATAGCCTTTGACCCAACAATCACATTACTGGATATATACCCAAAGGAATATAAATGATTCTATTATAAAGACACATGCATGTGTATGTTCATTGCTGCACTATTCACAATAGCAAAGACATGGAACAAACCTAAATGCCCATCAATGATAGACTTGATAAAGAAAATATGGTACATATACAATGGAATACTAGGCAGCTATAAAAAGGAATGAGATTATGTCCTTTGTAGGGACATGGATGAAGCTGAGAGCCATTATCCTCAGCAAACTAACACAGGAACAGAAAATCAAATACCCCATGTTTTCACTTATCAGTGGGAACCAAATGATGAGATCACATGGACACATTGGGAGAAACAACACACACTGAGGCCTGTTGGAGCGTGGGGAGTAGGAGGAGGGAGAGCCTCAGGAAGAATGGCTAATGGATGCTGGGCTTAATACCTGGGTGATGGGATGATCTGTGCAGCAAACCACCATGGCACACGTTTACCTGTGTAAATCTGCACGTTCTGCACATGTACCCCTGAACTTAAAAGTTGAAAAAAAGAAAAAAAATGAAAAATAGATGTAAAAAGTCTGTTCGTTATCAGATTTTTTCACTCTGTTTCTCCAGCTTTCCATGTTTCCATGTCCTCTGCTCCAGGGTACTTCGATGAAATGTGTCCTGCCATGGCTGCTTTATGATCTTATATTGAAAAGAACCGTAGACATTTAGAATGCATATATTTTTTTGTCTTTAGATATTCAGTACTACAACATAACGATTTCCACAAAGTGTTTCGAGTCCTGCTATAGCTGTAGCTTAGCTCGTCTTGTGGGAACCTGTGTGTCTCATGTTCTCTGCTTCCTCCAGGAGCCCCAGTTATCTCTTCAGGATCTAAGGGAGATCAACATGGCTGCCTCTTGGATATTTGACTGTTCAATATCATTTCTACCAGATGGTGCAAGAGGGAAATAAAAAAACACTGCAACTCAAACCAGTTTGAGTTTTAGCGATTTTGCTACTTGGTTCTAAGTCTGGTAAATGACTGGACCACAGAAGGAAGTTGAAGTTGCAGGTTTTTCATAGCCATTTGGCTCATTTCCCAGAGGTTTTGCTGGCCAGGGTGTTTGAAGATAGGAAGTGGCCACAGTGTGGTTTCAAATCTGGGGCTTGTCTCTCTCATGAGAGAAAATGGGATAAAATATAAAGATCATTCATATGTTTGAAAAAATGATTGACCAGGCTTGAGATGAGATTATTTCTGCAACACCATGTGGAAGGTGTGTATGCCAATCATGTGGCTCTGTAAGGTGGAAGGAGGCGTGATGTTCAGTTATGGTTGTTTTTATCTCAAGTTCTTTGACATTCAGGGCATGAGACAAAAGTATATAGTTTTGGTTTGGCATTCTGTGACTATCCAGCTGAGTTTGTTTTCTTCCTCTTCTTTTATGAGGTATTTTAAGGTTTAGATGTTCTTTTTACCGTGAAATCTAATTTAATTGTGGTTATTTTATTTTTCTGTATATGTGCCCAGAGATTTTTGGTTTATTGGTAAACTTTAAAAAAATACCGCAGTGTGTATAAACATATATAATTTAAGAACCAGTCATGACTGAGGCCTATGATATCCTTTGGAACATTCTTACTTGGAAGCAATTCTAATTAACAAGGTATTTTCTGGTTTCCTTCTTGTATGCTTTATTAATAATAATGCTGTTAGTTAGCTAGAAATCTTTAGTCCTACGGTTGACTTTTTCTCCATTCCCTTTCCTAGTAACCAACTCTATTGTGGTTATTTTTCATAAAAAATGTGGCAAACTTGTGATAACAATCAACCAACATGATAGTGGTAAGAATAGTCAAACTCTTAAAAGTCAGAATTTTGCAGATGTTATTTTATTTTATTTTATTTTTTGAGATAGACTCTCACTCTGTTGCCCAGACTGGAGTGCCGTGGTGCGATCTCAGCTTACTGCAACCTCCGCTTCCTGGGTTCAAGTGATTCTCCCACCTCAACCTCCTGAAGTAGCTGGGACTACAAGCACGCGCCCCGACACCCGGCTAATTTTTGTATTTTAGTCGAGATGGGGTTTCACCATGTTGGCCAGGCTGATCTCAAACTCCTGACCTTAAGTGATCTGCCCGCCTTGGCTTCCCAAAGTGCTGGGATTACAGGGGTGAGCCACCGTGCCCGGCCAGGTATTCTTTTATAATAAACTCAGTGAAAGTGAATTACAAGGAAACCTCATTAAATTACAACTGGTTTATTCAAAAGAATCTTACTTTTTAAAAAACACACTCTTCCCCCAGTTAACTAGATTCTCTATTTTTTTTTTTTTAAATAAGGATATTGAATAACTTGCTTGGCTATTCAGAACTATATTGTTTTTCCTGTCATTTAAATTCTAGATTGAGACAGTTTAATTCTTTTAAGGAGTGAAGAGACTAATGTCTGAGAGAAACATTGATAGATGTTTGTTTTTTTTTTTTTTTTTTTTTTTTTTTTTTTTTTTTGAGACAGAGTCTCACTGTCGCCCAGGCTGGACTGCAGTGCCATGATCTCAACTCACTGTAACTTCCACCTCCTGGGTTCAAGCAATTCTTCTGCCTCAGCCTTCTAAGTAGCTGAGACTACAGGCACCTGGCACTGTGTCTGGCTGTTTTTTTGTATTTTTAGTAGAGATGGGGTTTCACCATGTTGGCCTGGCTGGTCTCGAACTCCTGACCTCAAGTGATCCACCTACCTCGGCCTCCCAAAGTGTTGGGATTACAGGCATGAGCCACCATTCCCGGCCACACTGATAGAATTTACTGTTTCTACCTATGCTTTGGACCACAGTGAACAAGAGTGATTAAGCTGTGAAATTTTCATATTCAAAAGATACTTGAATTTGTATTCTGAATCTTATTCTTGAGCATGTCAAGGTCTAGTGAAGCAAAGGTTGTTATGTTTAGGAAAGATCAGATTGCAGGTCAGTTCTAATATGTAAGGTGCACATGCTGCATTTCTGAATGCATGTACCATAACTGTTCATTGACCATTTTCACTTGTGGCATGAGAATTATTTGGAGGAAAAACAATTGTGTAGATGAAATATATATTTACCAAATTATTTACCTCTTGATGCCAATTGATGGCTCAAATATGAATTAAGCATGTAATATTTCTTGGGAGCTATTTTATGCTATAGCCCTAAACTAAAAGCTGAGAACTTCTCATGGCTTTAAGAAAGTTATACTTGATACAACAAAGCAACATACACCACTGGCTTCAGCATAATTTCTAGAATTCCCTCCTACATTGCCAAAGAATTTTAAAATACATCTATTTTGTAAGAACTGAAAGTAGTTTCTTTTTTTTTTTTTGTTTTGAGACGGAGTTTTGCTCTTGTTGCCCAAGCTAGAGTGCAATGGCACGATATCAGGTCACTGCAACCTCTGCCTCCTGGGCTCAAGTGATTCTCCTGCCTCAACTTCTCGAGTAGCTGGGATTACAGGTGTGCGCCACCACACCCCGCTAATTTTTTTCTATTTTTGGTGGAAATGGGGTTTCACCATGTTAGCCAGGCTGGTCTAGAACTCCTGACCTCATATGATCTGCCTGCCTCGGCCTCCCAAAGTGTTGGGATTACAGGTGTGAGCCACCATGCCTGGCCTAGAAGTAGTTTCTAAAACATGTATGACAACTATTTATTGATGTTATTATGTGTAATACAAAATGCACAGGAACACAAAAATATTTATAATGTATACTTACTTAGTACTTAGTACATATAAACTTGGATTCTGTCTTTAGTAAATGAACTTTAGTGTCTTCCTGGATAGGTATATTTCTACTGTTGAAAGACTATCTTCTCCAGGTGCCATTTCCTTGGAAAGAGGATTTGTTTGTGATTATATTGCTGTTGGATTAGAGGGTGAGCCAGGATTGATATGCTGTAGCCACCATTCTTTTAAATGTTTCTCTGCCCAACTTTATGTTTGTCAGGGTTGGGGAAGGAGCAAACAGTAACAGAGATTATCATAAATATAAGAGAGATAGTTATCTTCGACAAATGAATGCTGTTAGTCTTGAATGAGTAGCTGAAGGAAGCTATGGAAATTCCATCATCTTCTCCTAAATCTTCATTCTGCTCTTGATGGTTAATATTTGTTCGGTATGGAGTGTCCGCTAAACTGGGGGAAAGGCTTAAAGTCACTTTATGGTTCTTAATTCAGCTCTTTCAATGTCACCCAGGGAGCAGGTTTAAACAATTTTTTAAGTACAGATAGTAACATAATTTAATGGTAAGTTATTTTGGAAAAGATATTTTGAGAAAAATAAGAAAAGGTATTTGCAAAGTATTTTAGCTAATTTAGGATTTATAAATGCACACTGTGGGTGCTCTCGGGGATTATTAAAGAACACTGTATAATATGTATCTCCATCTAGTTTGGAATGCTAATGGAAAGAAACTGATGTTTCTTGGGTGCCCACTATGAACTAGGTACTTTGCAAGTGTCTTAATATACACTGGAGCATTTAATCCTCTGAGGTGGTATTACTAGGTCTATTTTAAAGATGAAGGAACTGAGATTTTGAAAGACTTAACCAACTTTCCCAAGGTCACACAGGTAGTAAGTGGTAAGCCAATCTTATTTGAAAGTCCATGCTCTTCTGATCACACCACTAAGGTCTATTTTTTCTAGCATCCCTAGGTCTTTGCTGATAGTGAAATGTATGATATTTGCCAAATTTATAGTATCAGATATTTAAGCAAACTCCTCACACACAGTTGTAAAGCAGCATTCTGTTATTCTTTTTTTTTTTTTTTTTTTTGAGACGGAGTCTCGCTGTGTCACCCAGGCTGGAGTGCAGTGGCCCGATCTCGGCTCACTGCAAGCTCCGCCTCCCGGGTTTACGCCATTCTCCTGCCTCAGCCTCCGAGTAGCTGGGACTACAGGCGCCCGCCACCACGCCCGGCTAGTTTTTTGTATTTTTAGTAGAGACGGGGTTTCACCATGTTAGCCAGGATGGTCTCGATCTCCTGACTTCGTGATCCACCCGCCTCGGCCTCCCAAAGTACTGGGATTACAGGCTTGAGCCACTGCGCCCGGCCGCAGCATTCTGTTATTCTTAACGTAGATATTTACATGTTCATCACCATTGGCCTGTCCCCTATCAATTGGCTAACTTGGTCCTGGAATTCTTCCTTTATGAGATATGATAGATTCATCTTTTCCTATCTACTGTATGGGCTAAATTGCAATTCATGCCTTTAAATTTTTCACTTGAGGCCAGGTGCGGTGGCTCACGCCTGTAATCCCAGCACTTTGGGAGGCTGAGGCAGGTGAATCACAAGGTCAGGAGATCGAGACCATCCTGGCCAACATGGTGAAACCCCGTCTCTGCTAAAAATACAAAAATTAGCTGGGCGTGGTGGCACGTGCCTGTAATCCGAGATACTCGGGAGGCTGAGGTAGGAGAATTTCTTGAACCAGGGAGTTGGAGGTTGCGGTGAGCTGAGATTGTGCCACCGCACTCTTTTTTGAGACTCCGTCTCAAAAAAAAAAAAAAAAAAAAAGTATCACTTGAACTATTAACTGGTCCTTGTCGACTCTGGACCATGTTGAGAGATGTGGCTAAATGAATATATCTAATCACCATTTTCATTGTCATCCAGTCTTTCAGTTGCCTACCGAGAAGTCAAAATGTCTAAGGATGGCACTCAAGAATGTATACAATCTGTACCCAACCTACTTTTTTAGAATCACCGGCCACTACTCCCCTATCTGACCCTGGGTCCAGTGTTCGCTATCTCTACCTGTGCATGATGCTATTTCTTCTGCCTGTTTGGAACTTAACAAACCTGAACATCATAGCTCAATGCTGATGTCAGCTCTTCTCTGAAAGCCACCCCTATTAGCTCTGAGGTGAAGAGATCTCTCCCATTTAGGCCACTTCTTATTGTCTAACCCAGCTGCTTGGCATAACCATTTACTGCAAAGAATCATGAAAAGAGAACAGGTCTGACCTCCTTATCTGTGATCTATGTGACTTTAAGCAGGTCACTTTACATATAAGACTCAGTTTCCTGAAGTAGAAAATGGGTAAGATATATAACTATCCCCTTTGACTTACCACAGACAAGCTTCTTTTCTTCTTTATGGCTCAATTTCTTAAGTTGTAAAATCGAGATAATAAAAGTAACTAATATAGAATTGCTGTGAGAATTAACTGTGTATTAATCAAGATAGGTTGGGTTATGATCCAGTAAAAATTAACCCCAAATCTTAGTACCTTTAAACTACAAAACTTTATTTCTTGCATGTCCATCTCAGACTGGCAGGAACTCTGCTCCATATTGTCCATACTCAGGGTCCTTGTCTGCCAGAGCTTTCACTGTCTGGAATAATGCAGGTCACTGTGGCAGGAGAAAGGGGTTGCAGTGAATCGTGTTGGTTCTTAAAGCTTCTGCTTAAAAGTGATGCACAGCACTTCTCACATTTCATTAGCCAAGCAAATCACATGGCTACAGCTAACTTCAAAGGGGCAGGGAAGAACAATCCTACCACATACTCCAAAGAACAAGGCCCAGAAACATCAGGGAATGGTGCTAATGGTGACCATATCACAAGTTGTGTTCTTTGGCAACTTTCTTATGGTACATTTCCAGTTTTATCTGTCTTTCTACAGCATAGCCTCCTTGGAGTCAGAGTGAGAGTTGTATTCACTATCCTGTCTGCCATGCAGTGATCAGGACAGGTCCTCAGTAAGTGTTTTGCTACATAAGGTGAGCAGAGTACTACCCCAAGTGGCTTTTCCCCCCAGTGTTGGAGAGGAACTCAGGTTTCTAGTCCCAGGATATATATATATTTTGTATCCAGGAAAGTCTTTAGTAGAATATATATAATGTAACTCAAAATCAAGGTGAGGTCTTGCAAAGGATCTTACCATCTCCTGCTGTCTTTTTGCTTGAGCCCATATGGAAATGTCAAGTGTGAACTTGGAGCCATTAAGAGAGCCTACTCTTTAAATGCTTCATTTTTTCCTCTTCTAAAGAACTGTAGTCAAAGGCCAGGATCGATTTCTGATTTGTTTTAAGCAACAATATGGTTCAGGAAGAGGTGAGCACATTGTATCAGAACTTGGGCTTGATCAGCCTTAGAAATAGGTTTGAAATCAACTTAACTGGATCTGCAGGAAGGGCTGGAAAAAAAATAAAGTTTTTGGTGTTAAATGATTTTCAGTGGAAAATCACCTACTGAATAGTCTGAAGTCATATATCAACATCTTACTTGCTTTTTCTTTTCTAATTATGTAAGACATTTATATTGTTTTTGTAGAAAAGTCAGCAAATACGGATGAACGAAAATTTTAAAAAAGCACCATAAAAGAAGAAATTACCTATAAGAAAAACATCTTAATTCCTGTCTTGGGTTAATGTATTTTAAACGAAATATCATCTATTCTTTCACTGTTGTAGTGAATGTTTCTTACAGCACTGATCAATTAACATACTGTGTTATAGTTTCTGTCACTACATTGTAAATTTACAGGCAGTAAATTTACATCATAAGCTTGGCCTGATGTTTTCAAAGAAATTCCTTTTTATTAAACAAATTTTAAACAATACATAACAACTGTCTTTCTCTGACTTAGAATTACAAATTCCAGATGCAGGCATGGCTTTTTAAAAGTCACGAAAACAATCTTTAAGTAAACAAAATGAAGTGGCCACAAGTAAGCGGTTCCATGAGTTTATGGCTTGACGTGCAACAAGGATGAGAGAGGTGTTACGGAAAATCAAGATACTTTGAAAGAAATAGGCAAAGGAGGAGAATCTTCCCGGTTGTTTAGGAGCTAGACAGAGTATCAAGTTTGGAAAAAGAGTCATTTTTGTTGCTGTAAGAGCCATTCCAGGAGCCTGAGAAACTGGTGTCTGGTACCAGGTACCCTTTACCTTTCATGCATTTAATCAGACTTCTCAAGCAGTAGGTTGGAGAGCTGGCAGCCATGGGGAGATGGCGCCAGTGGGCATTCCCTTTGATCTGACTCCACGACGCTATCCTCCTCTTGGCCACCCATGGATGAGAATGTCAAGGGGTAAATGATGGGATCTCTTTTGGGGACTGATTCAATCTGGAGATAACCCTGCTTATGACTCAGGGCATCTCTCCTGCCATTGGGCAGTGGGAGAGAATTTACATCCTCAACTCCTCTGTTGATCTTTAAAAAAAGACATGGCTGTGGCCTGGATTGGCGGTATCTAGTCTCCCCAAATAGACATCGCAACTTGAGACCAAATAAATCAACATAGAAATGGTATATGAAATGAAATTAAAATGTAAACCGAGGGAGCTGAGCAAGATGACAACTAATAATTTGTGTAAAGCATCATACATTAGTGTCATTATTACTATTATTATCTCCATTTTACAAGGAAATTGCGGCAAGAAGTGTCTTGCCCCAAATCACATGAAAATGGTGTTTAAATTTCCTTGTAGCTCAACATTAGATGTTTAGCGATCTATATTTTCTTTCCTATATATCCAAATAATGGTATTTCTTGCCTTGCCATCCACCATTTCTCTCCTTCGAATCCTATTTTCACCTCCAATCCCTCTATCTCCTCATGATCCTCTAAACATGCCATGGATGTTATTATCTGGGCCTCTTTGGCTATACCTTCGCCCTTCTGTTTTACTCTTTTCTATATGCTTAAATCCTACTTGTTTTCTCAGGAGGACCTCAGTTCCCACTCCTCTGTGGAGCCTTTCCTGGTTTGTCTAGCTCACGGAGATCTCTGTCACCGGAATATCTCTTCTTGCATTTGTTAGCTCTGGTGCTTACCCAGTGCTTAGAAGTGGTAATAATTTTTGTAAAAGTTTATGTGTTAAACCCCAATCTAGAGTATAAGTTCCTACAAGGCAGAACAGCCTTGCGTATAGCAAGCTTTAAGGAACACTGGTACTTATACTTCATTATGTACCTTTCCTCATATATAAAATATATAAAAAGTACTGTATACTCTTCAACCTCTAAAAGAAATGACTGCATGATTAATCTCATTGTTCATATTGACATAGTTCATGCAGGAAGCTAACTCAGAACTTTCAGCCTGGGAAATATTTACCCAGGCTTAATTTTATTTAGTATTTTTTCAATTAAATGGCACATATGCTTTGTAACTCTCGTATACTTTATTTTGTGCCATGTACTTAAGCATCAGTAAGTTAAAATCACAAATGAGAAAGATACATTGCCGACCACGCAAGATAACATTCTATTTCCTCGAAGTCAGGCTTCTCCCTTGGAGTTGAGCTACTATTTGATGCTAACTCTAGTTGGTTTTATCAAAGACTTCTTCAGTCCTTTTTTCAGAGTCAAAATAAAGATCTGGGTAAAACCCAACTATCTGTAACTTAGGCCTGTTGATTTCAAAACGTTTCGCACAAAATGAAAATAAGGCCCAGTAACTTTAGGGCACATATGTTCTCCATATATTCTCTCCAAAGACACAGGGTCCCAAGCCTGTGTTTGCAACTTTGATAATAAAGGGTGTTTGGTATTTCACACAGCATTTGATATTTATGGATTAATTTATCTCTAAATCTATCTTGAGGAGAGCCCAGATTTGGTAAATAGATGATTAAACCAATTTTATGGGGGAGGACTGGAGTTTTGCCCTAAATGGGATCTTTCATAGACCAGAACCTCCAATTTGGCAACATACATTGATAAAAATAAATGAATAATTTCTAAATTTCCATTTCCCTTTTGTCTATGTCTTAATATTAGTTAATTGCCAACAAGCAAATGATTAAAAGATGCTGTGAGGGTTTAAATTCACTTGAGAGAGGCACAAGAGGCAGTCTCAGGGCCTGAAGTAACAGGATAGGTTTTTTTTTTTTTCTGAAGTATACATAATTGGTTCCTTTTTTTTTTGGCTTTCTTCCTTCAAACCTACCCATGCACAGGATAATCATAATCCCAGCAGTTTACATTTGCATAATGCCTTACCATTTGCTTTCACAGATTTTATTCCCACTTGATCAGAGGGTGTCTGCATTGTGCTGAGTACCTAATCTTGAAATAAATAATTTACTATATGAAGATTTAAACAGGTCTTTTAGATAAAAGTGCATTACATATTTATGAGCACTGATTTCAAGAATCGCTTTGAAAGAACTATTGATCTTGCTTTATATTAGAGATCTGCACTTAATCTCATTTGATTCATCCTTGATTTTTTTTCTGAGGTTCCAAATCATGTTTGTAAATCCCTGAGGGTCTTTTTCCTCCCTGTGAGAGGAAAAATGTTTAGGCACATGTCAGAAATTTAAGAACCTTCTGCCACTATTCTCAGTATATTGGGAAAACCAATTTTCTGAAATTAAAATGGCAGTCCATTTTGCAAGGCAATAATAATGATGATGATGACGTTGATAATAAAACTTAGGAGTTCTAATTCAGTACAGCAGGAGAGAGGAGATTTCGATCTATTAAAACAAAGTTCTTTGATGTCTGCTGGGAAGAGGGATCTCATAAATGGTTATTATTTACTTTTAAAATGCATTATTGCTTGAGCATCTGTGATTTACTTTTTAATTTTTGCTGTTTATAAAGGTTATTGCCTTTAAACCAGTCGCTTCTTGCATAACCAAACCCCAAACAAACTAGGAGAAAATAAAAGACAATTGCAAGTAACTGAAATTATTTTTCAAACTCCTGGGAAGAGAAAGAAAGACTAGAATAAACATTGTTTCCTGATTGCTACAGTTCAAATTCACTAAAAGATTTTGCTTGCTTAAATAAAACATGAAATTACGAGAGGAAAGCTTTTTTTCCCTCTCTTTAAGAAGGGAGAGGAAAAAAAAAAACAAACCATGAAAGCAGGGGGAGCTTTGCAAGGCTACTGGTGCCTGAGTAGAATCACTAACTGGTTCCCTCGCTCTGTGCTAGGCTGTCTGTATTCACTGTATCACAAGCTTGAAACCAGACCTCATTTGACTGAGCCAAAAAATGGTCCTTTTGTTGCTGTTTTTTTTCCCTAGTGTCATCTCTCATGGTTGCCTGGGCAACCAGTGTGTATCCTTTCAGCATAGGTTACTGGGCCCCAGGAAGGAAGTGCTCCGGCGCTGGCCTGCTATTTTTATAGAACCGTTACATAATACAATCTATTAAAGCTTCCTCTTGGTGTTTTATTGCACAAAGGGGAAATTAAGTTTGATGACTCCTAAATGTTGGATGGAGGATGTCAGGTGACTCTAGGATTGTTTGGCTCAGGCCACATAGCAACAATATTCCCATATGCAATTCCAGAAGAACCCATATACAATCATGCCCTTGGCAATGTTCGCCTGCCTGGGGATCATTAGAGGAAACTGAGCTCTCAGCTGCTCAGGGGTGTAAGTTTTGTCCAACTACACAATACTTCCTCTCTGGTAGGATGGCAGCAGACAATGAAACACTATTCACAGCTAAGGGCAAGGAGAATTTTAAAGGTGTAGCACATATGCTTTTAATAGGTGGGGTGATTACTGGCAAAGAGAATTGGATTGAAAGACAGAGGGCCAGGGTCTCTCCCAAGTCTGCCACTGCAGCATTGCATGAATGTTGTGGTCAGTTTTGCTTCTGGGTAACTCTCAAGTGGTCCAGGGGAGGGAGGCATTGGGAAAGGGGGGTGTAATAGGTAAATGGCTTTTAAGTGGAGACCTAAGACCTCTGTAACACAACTTCAGGGATTCTCCACTTGCCACAGGAACCAATAGGGAATAAAAGCTCTTAACTCCTTTTATTTCCACCTTACCAGTTACAGTTTGCCACCAGTCTGAAATAAGGAAGGTGCAAGTGTGCAGCTGGATCAGAAGCCTTGCCCTGGACCATAAACGAACCCCTGTATCCTCAGGGAGACATAAGGCCACAAGAGTTTCCTGGACTAGAGGGGTGTGAGCTGACCACATGTGCTTCTGTCTTCACATTTTCACTCTGCTATCCTATGCACCCCCATCACCTCGGCTAAACCCTGAGGACTCTGATTCTCAAATCTGTGTCTCTAGCCTGCTTTTATTCTAGTCCTGTATTTCCAACTGCCTGCTGGAGAGCTCTTTCTGGATATCTCATTTTGCTTCAAACTCAACAGATTCAAATGAAAAACTCCTGTTTCTGCTTTTATACTCTTTCAACACTTCCAACACCAAACGTGTGGGGTTTTTTTCCCCCCACACTAACCAATTCTCCAGTTCTCAGTGGACACCAACTAGGTATCCTAAAATTTAACTTGACTCTGATCCTAATACCCCAAGTTAGCATGGAAGCCACAGATGAAGAGCTCAGTCCCACAAAACTGTCTCCCACTTCAGACACCAATCACAGATGGTGGGTCCCCAGGTCACCCACGACTTCTGTCTGACTTGGCAACAAATCAGAGGTTCCCATAATCCTCTCCTTAGGTTTAATAATTTACTACAACAGCTCACACCCAGGTACAAGTTTACTTATGCTTACAGATTTGTTACAATGAATATTTTAAAGGATACAAATGAATAGTGAAATGAACAGATATGTAAGGTGAGGTTTGCCAGGGTCCCAAGCACAGGAGCTTCTATCCTCATGATGCACCTCTTGACAAATGCATTTGTTCTTATTGACCAACCTGGAAAGTATCTGAATCCCTTCAGTTAGGGGTTTTATGGCGCCTTCATTACATAAGCATGACTGATGAAATCATTGGCCGTTGGTGATCAGCACAACCTTAAGCTCCTCACCCTTCCCCAGAGGTCAGGCAGTAGAGCTGAAAGTTGCAACTCTCTAACCACTTGGTTAGTTCTTCTGGCAAACAGCTTCCCCCACACTGTTTATGGACTTCCCAAAAGTTACTTTGTTAACATAAACTCAGGTGTGATTAAAAGGGGCCCGTTTTGAAAAACAAAAGATGCTACTTTCACCTTAATGAGCTCCGGAGCTGTTTCAGGAGCCAGAAACAAGACATATATATATATATATTTCTCATTATGTCACAATTTCACAATATTCAGCATGAAACACTTTTTTCCCCCCAATCAAAGGCTCTTGCTGACTCCCTCATTTCCATGAATACCCATATTCAGAGAATGCTCAATTTTGGTGATCATCTGGTCTACCTTTTTCATTTTATAGATGAAGAAAGTGAGGCTAAAGAGGTTAAGGGATTTATTGAAGGTCCCTCAAAGAGTTGGGAGCTGAAGGACCCCGCTTTATGGTGGAACCCTCTCCATTCTTCTCTGCCCATTTCACCTGGTCTTGATATCCCTAGGAATTGTGAGCACTTCTCCTGCACCTAGTCTTATCAATTCTTCTTTCATGATCTCTCATAATCGAGTCTGTCTTTCCCATTTCCACTCCTATCTCAGTAACTGAGCCTTACTTACATCAAGCCTAGACTATTTAGTTTCCAAATCAGTTGCTCTACCCCTTCAATTAGCACTGAATTTTACTTCTGGAATAATCTCCAGCTTTATCATGTCACTTTATTATGCAGATACTTTTGATTGTTTATACTGTATTAAAGTCCAAATTTAACTCTCCATAATCTGATTCCCTCTCACCCTTTCAACTTGCCTTTCTAGATTTAGTGTCCAGCAAAATCAGTGGCTCTTTATTTGGTAAAGTTTATTTACTGTTCCCTTTTTACAGGTCAGAGATTTATTGACTGCTTTCCTTTTTAAATTCTATTGCTTCAGACAGTATGATTTCAGTCTTCATTCTGTAGGCTTCCAGAAAATAAAAAATAATATGGAGTTGATAGAATGGTAATGAATATTTGGTGCACATCTTTAAATTTTTAAAAAATTTTTATTTTCGTTTTTACAGATTTTGGCAGTACCAGTGCAGTTTTGGTACATGGGTATATTGTGTAGTGGTGAAGTCTGGGCTTTTAGTGTACCGATCATCCGAATAGTGAACATTGTACCCAATAGGTAACCTTTCAACAAATCTTTAGTCACTCATTCAAAACATTTCATTGAGTATTTACATTATGCTCAAGTGGTGACCAAGAAGGATATGGTTCCTACTATCTTGAATGTATAAACACAGAAGGAGGCATTACATAAAAATTACATAGCCATTAAATATATGATTATACAAAGAATGAATTTACCACAAAATGAGAGTTTTAAGGGCTATGAAACACAAGTTAGAGTACATGAGAGCAAATAATGATGAGGAGTGGGGTAAGAGTGGGCTTTAATATAGACTAGGGATTCAGGGAAGAATTTCTCAAGCAAGAATTTCCATTTCCACTGAAACATGAAGAATGAGATCAAATTGGAGAAGCAAAGAGAGTGAATGAGGGAAGAAGAAGAGTTGATCCAGGCAGAGGGATTAGTGCGGTGAAAGGAAGAAAGGATCTAGAAGTTTTGCAGCGACTGAGAAGAGGGTGGAATGCTGAGCCAGGAGATGTTGGGGGAAATTATAGAGTGTTGTATATAAAAAGCTTTGAGAAAGTACACTCTGACAGCACCTCATCGCTGCAGAATTTCCAGTCTATAATAAGTGAAAGCTTTTGTTTTTAGGGAAACCCTTCTATTTTGTAAAATTTCTACTTGGAGAACAATATACAAATAATTGTGTACTAATAACAGTGTTTACTTTCTTTGTTTTAGAGATGTAATGAATTAGTGGATTGTGGATTGAGTTTGAGCATTCCTCAAACCACTGGCTTTTTTAGTAAAGTTAAATTTATTGTGGTTTCTTATTCTAGGAATTTGACCTTATTTTCCTTATGGGAAGAAGTGGATTCTTTTGTGTGTGTTTTAGTTTTTTTTAAGTGCAAGCTCAATCTCAAGAAATAGCTGGCTCACCCTGGAATAGTGGACGAAGGGAACTTCGAATTATTTAACTTTGATCCATTTAAAGAAGACAATGTAACTTCTTAGATTAGGTGATTAAAACAGTATTTTATTTCTATAAATTCATTTGAGGTAATGGAAAAAAGTAGAAGATATATAAAAGGTGGGGGTTTAAAACTTGAAGATAAAATTAAAATTCTTTTTCTTAAAAACTTTGACCTAAAAAAGCTACTCTACACAGCAGGGGAAAAATAACGGAGCTAGAATGAGTTACGTGACTCTGTTCTATTCCTGTCAACAGGAAGGATGCAGAAAATTTTTTCTTTCTTTTTTTTTTTTTCCCTTTGGCAAGATCTCCTCCCAGCTTCCTATGGTTGGAAATGGGCAATAAATGGCAGGGTATCCAGTGATCTCTTTCTAGGCCTCTTGGTTACTAGCATTGGCAAGGACACTACTCTCCTTTTCTTTCTTCTTATTTTTAGAGTGTTCTCTTTTTTTCCTTTATTTCTTTTTCAGGCTTGTGGGGAAAGCAAGGGCCTGTCATTATCAGGGAGTGAGGTGAACCACAGGGGTTGGTTTCCCAAGAATCCGGACGCAGCTGCCAACCTAGTGGGTCAGAGTCATCGTCTTTATTACTGAGGGCGGTTTTCCTGTGAAAGTGAGACTTCCTTTCAATTAACACTCACATGGTCACGGGAGCTGTTACATTTCTCCCTCTATCAGTTAATGAGAAAATAGACTATTCGTCCTTATTCCCTTCTGCAAATAATGCGCTATGGTTTAACTGCAAAGCAAAGTGCTAAGTAATTTCTAAAGACGAGAGGTCATTACATTTTCTCTGGTGTTTTATAGTGATTTGCCAAATACTTTTTGTTGGCTTCAGCTAAGAGCAGGATTTTCCCCCTTCTACTAATGAACAGAAGAAGTAATCTATCATTTTAAAAGGCTTTGGAATTCCTGAAAAAGAAATTTGTTGCAATTTATAGGTTTGGGTCAGACTGAGTTTATTTGGAGAGGCTAAAAGAGGGAGAAACAACAAGGATAATAATAGTTTTCTAGTTGATGACAATCTACTTCTATACATACTAAATGCAATCAATATATAACGAGTTGCTATAAGAACTCCTGCAACCATCTCCCCTCCCTGGCTGGGTGCAGTGGCTCCCGCCTATAATCCCAGCACTTTGGGAGGCCGAGGCAGTAGATCACCTAAGCTCAAGAATTCAAGAGCAGCCTGGCTACCATGGCAAAGCCCTGTCTCTACAAAAATGCAAAAATTAGCCGGGTGTGGTGGTGCGTGTTGGTTTTCGCAGCTACTTGGGAGGCTGAGATGGGAGGATTGCTTGAGTGCAGGAGGTAGAGGCCTCAGTGAGCCCAAGATCACACCACTGCACTCCAGCCTGGGTGACAGGGAGAGAGTCTGTCTCAAAAAAAAAAAACAACCCAAAAACAAAAACAAAATATGAAGTAACTTTATCTTTGGGGGACACTCTTTTTTGGGAGGGACTAATTTCCTCAGGGCAAACTAAACAGAATCCGCTCACCCATTTTATTTTGTATTAAAGTGCAATGACCCCTTTTCAATGACTGTGGATTCTGTAACTAAGTGTGCACCTACAGGGCCTGGATACTTGAGCTTGATTTTCCCACTTTCTTGGCTGGAGGTGCATTGCTTCCTCTAAAGAGTTATGTCTCCTAGCTATTGTTCCGTCTTGTGAAGTATTTGAACATCATTCAAAAGACTATGGTAGAGAGCTGTGAAAAATTAAATAATTGATGTTCTGACTAGCCCAAGGGTGAAGAAAGTGTTTTTCTGTCCAAGTATAAACATGATAATTTTGTATTTAGGTGACAGGATGTTGTGCCTCTATCTCCTGGTGGCTGGAAGGATGTAGTTTAATAGGTATCTGGTATTATATTTTAAAATACTGTTGTCTTTGATTCCCTTGGTTTTAAAAATGTATGCCTTCTCCTAAGATAAACTGCCTAAGTTGCATCACTGAATTCATGACTGTTTGGGGACAGGTGCTCATTTGTATTAGACCCCTGAGGTTTTTTGTTTGTTTGTTTTGTTTTTTTGTTTTGAGACAGAGTCTCACGCTGTCACCCAGGCTGGAGTGCAGTAGCATGATTTTGGCTCACTGCAACCTCCAACTCCTGGGTTCAAGTGATTCTCCTGCCTCAGCCTCCTGAGTAGCTGGGATTGCAGGTGCGCACGACCACACCTGGCTAATTTTTTATAGTTTTGGTAGAAACAGGGTTTCACCATGTTGGCCAGGCTGGTCTCGAACTCCTGACCTCAAGTGATCCACCTGCCTTGGACTCCCAAAGTGCCGGGGTTACAGGTGTGAGCCGCCGTGTCTGGCCTAGACCCCCCAGTTTTAATTCATGTGTGATTCTCTCCCTCCAGAGGATATGGTGAGAGTGACATATACTTTCTCTGTGGCTACTTTTTTGTAGTCTGTTTGTTTGGACAAATGAAAACCATACAATTTTATAGAATCTTTGCTTTACTGTCCACTGGTGACATTAATAGTTGTCTGAGATTGACAAAAATTTCTAAGAGCAGCAACTAAATTTCCTAAGGCTCACGCTTTTTCAGACCTCTCTGTTTTGTGGAATATGATTCTCAGTGCTTTTGGGTGTCAGTCAACCAAGATGGGGCAAGAATTTTAACCATCTTTAATTCCATAATTAGGAGTAAATCTAAAGTCTCAGAAGTTCAGACCTGAAAGGTACTTTAAAGATCTTGTCTAATTTCTTATTATGCAAATAAGAAAAGACAAAGGTGAAGTGT
This sequence comes from Macaca fascicularis, assembly GCF_037993035.2. Lineage (NCBI taxonomy): Eukaryota > Metazoa > Chordata > Mammalia > Primates > Cercopithecidae > Macaca > Macaca fascicularis. The sequence continues at coordinate 128,667,560 of NC_088379.1, forward strand.
CTCAGATAAAGCCACATAGTCAGTGCGAATGCCAGGTTGCAGGCTAGCTGTCGTATTGGGACCTGCGTTGTATTATGTGACAGCGTCTATGTAGAGAAGCTTCCACCTCACAGAAGCCTGATACTTGGGCAGATGTTTTATAGACAAGATGACGTTGGCAGACTCCCAGCTTGAATCCTTGTGCTACCTCTTAATAGCAGTGTGACTTTGCGAGTATATTGAACCTCTTTAAGCCTCATTTTTTTCTCAGTTGTAAAAGTATGATAGTAATAATCTCTACCTTTTAGGATCACTGTGGGGATCAGATCAGGCAATTGATGTAAAAATTTAGCCCACAGTAAGTACTCTCAAAATGTTCGTTATTATTGGGCTCAATTTCATTAATCATTTAATCTGTTTGAAAGTCATTATGTTATAAATTCTAATTATCAACCTAGTAACCTCTTAGGAGTTTGCCCCATTCATCCAATATTTTTATTAAACATCTACTATGTGTAAGACACTGTGCTGAGTCCTTGGCAAAATAGAAATATGAATGAGAAGTAATCCCGGCCTTCAGACTCTGTGTGTGTGTGTGTGTGTGTGTGTGTATGTAAGTAACATGCGATGGGGATAAAGGAAGTGGTAGAAGTAGGGTTTGATAATTTTTACTAATGATTATTATCTTGCTTTGTCTGTACACTCGCTGCTAGTGGCATGTAATTTACTATTTGTCCTTTAAGAGTTTCTTTCCCAGCAACTTCACTGAATTTTGAAAATTTCCAATGACCTCTTACAACTCTTGGTCGTCCTCTAACAGAGGTTCATCCACCACCTATTTTGGGGAGCCTGTTAAGACCATCAATTACTCCTCCTTCCCCCATCTGAACTGTCTTCTGCTTTCTACCTGCACATAGGAGCAAGACTACCTAGTGGACGTTATCAATTATAATTTCTGAGAATGTAAGTACCCAAGGAAAAGGGCAGATTATTTTCACTGGCAGTTTCTATCAAACATTTTTCTTAAAGTTTCTGCACCATGAAGTCACAGAGCAGAAATACCCCCACTCCTGGGGAATCTTCAGTCATCCAGCAGTATCTCCACTCATTCTAGGGCTGTGAGTTCTCATTAGGTGGGGGTTATCTTGTCTCCTGTAAACAGATATTGTGTTCTTAACCTTTTATCTTTAGTACTATGTGCTGATATATTGCTGAATTTTTTTTCTTGCTGTTAAAAATACCTGGGTCTCTTTCTTTCTTTAAGAAAGTACCAAGTGGTCTCCACTCCCATTTATTTATAATGTCATCTCATTAAGAAAGAAAAAGAAACATCTTTATCTTCTTTTCAAGGATAAACTCATGGAACATGTATATACATCTTTATACCCATATTTCCTTACCCCTGCTCCCCCAAGCCCTGCCAGCTTTGCAATTGCCATTTGACAGTAACCACTTACACCATGGTCTGTACCCAATGTTTTTACTTCTGATTTTGCCCTCCAAAACATTAGTCATTTATGGCTTCAGTGTCAGTGATGGCAGAGCTTTTTGTTTATCCTCATGTCACTAGCTTCTTTCTGTTTTCCAGCAGTGAGTATCCATGACAGTCCTCTTTGCTACCCTTGGAAATGTAACCTCTGACATGGTTCCATGTTATCAGCCCTGTCTAGATGACTCTTAAATTCATATATACAGCTCTTAGTGTAACCAACACATGTCTGACATAACACGTATCAGAAGTCTCTCCACTTGAATATCCCACAACCTTAGGTTGTGTCATATGAAATTATTAATTTAATAGGTAAAAATGGTTAAATGGCAATTGTACATGATGCAACCTAATATTTATGTTCCCAAACTGAAGTTAGTTGTTTTTCTCCAAACCTGCATTTTCCCCAACTAGCCTATTATTATCATTGACAACTCTGGACACTTGTTTACCAGGCTTATGATACTGGAGTCATCTGTAACATCTCCCTCCTTTGTTCATACCTCCATTTCTCCTGTAAGTGAGAAGGCTGTTAGCTGATCTCTGATTTTTTTTTCTTCTTCCTCACCATGCTATCCCTGGATTGCCATAATGAAGCTTGCATGCCCGTTTTTATATTCTGATGTATGCTCTGAAGCAGCGATTCTTAGGTAGTACTGGTTTGTTCATTGTCCTTTCCTTGAAGAGTCTTTTGTCGTCTCTTGTTTGAAGTTAAAATGCTTGTGATTAGATTATTTTCTTACTTGATTTTTCAGCTTATATCTCCTATTGTACCCTGAGTTTATTATTCTAGTTCAATAAACCACTGTTTAATTTTGGTAAGCTCTGGTTTTTAAATCTGTAAATTGGTACTAATAATATTAACAATCTTATAAGATTGTGGTTAGGATTAATTTAATACCTACAAATCACTTAGAATAGTGTCTGGGATGTAGTGAGCCCTTATTAAATGTTAATTATTTTGAAAAAAATTAGAAGATTCATTATCATCTTTTGATGAGGTCAGATTTCTTTTATTGTTTTCTGTATTTTTGCCAAACAATAAAAACACCTCAAAACCCACAGCTTTTAAAAGATTTATGTTTAATTCTGGGTCTGTGAAAAACTTTTGGTTAATTCTCACACATCTTGATTTAATTTCATCCTCCTTAACTGTAGTGTTCCTGAATGATGATTTAAAAAACGAAAGATAAGAAAGCATGTATTTTTTTAGAAGGTGTTGAATATTAAGTATTCTAATAAAGGGTTGCTATGAAGAAAATCTTTTGGTAAAGGTGATTCTCAAACTTTAGTTTGCTGAAGTGGCCCAAGAAATATTGTCAGGGATTTGTAGTGCGGTAATGTCTTTGAAGTCTAGTCGCCTGCCTTTAATTTTGCAGTAAGCGCCTAATCTCATTAGATTTCATACACTCTGTGTTTGCACTTGCACAAAAGCTGTCCAAACAAAGCCAAAATGTTGACACCACCGTCGTCTGATGGCATTTAGAATGAATATATTAAACACACTTGCACTAGCATTGCATTAAGCTAAGAAATAAATTTTGAACTTTGAACTCAGCAGGATAAAAAAGCTTTACTTGATAGCTGAGAAATTGTGTTGCGGTATCGTGTAGGGAATTCATTGTGTTGTTCAGAGAATCCAAACATGCAAACATTCTCTACATACAGTAGGTACCACACAAGTAAAGAATTAAAGTAAAGAGCAGTCCTCAAATCCTGTTGTTAGGGACCTAAATGGAAGGTAAAGTGGGCTGGTGGATTTGCTTTGAAATTCACTGAATAAACTTTGATTAAATTCACTTCAGAGAAGGGCTCACAATGAAAGAATATCTCCTAGTTACCGTGTGAATGAGAGTATGTCTCCTCTTCAATTCACTTCGCTAATTTACAAATTTAGAAATTCTCTTTAAAAACTGGCAGTCATCTTTTTATTCAAGATTTGGAATCTGACGATTATAACAAGAGTTCAAATGACAACTTCTTTGTCCCTTCTCATAAAATGAAGATAGCAACGAGGCTGGAATTGAGGACTAACTATATCTAGTGGCTAGGAGTATTTAATGTTTTCTAATTGTATAGTAACTAATAGAAATAGACTTATCCATAAAATATGTATACATGTTTATAAACCTACATATCTGGAATATGACCACCAATTAAGAGGTATATGCCAACAGCCTCCCATCAAGGAAAATAGTGACTACACAGCCCATATAGTGCACGTTACTTACTAAAAGTCTCTTAGTTCCTTACTATGCTTGCTTTTTAAAGATGTTATTTGCTTGGGTTTTTGCTTTTGGCTTATATTAAGTGATTTCATAACAAGCACTATTTGGTATGTATTACATTAGCTATTGTCAGAATGCCATTGAAGACATTATTGTATCCTATATTACCCTTCTTTATGAATACGATGAAAAAATTCTCTTAGGTCTTAATATTAAGAGTGGTAGTACTTTTCTGAATAGCTGGTGTGTTTTTATTTTCTGAGCATTGTGAACCTGTAACTAATGGAATGCCTTTTTATGTTTGCTTTGGCTTGCAGGAAATCCAGAGCTCTATTTGCTACCTAGCAGTAGCAATTACAGAGAGCTACAGAGCATGCAGTCTGCATGTGTTACCTACCTTGGCTTTATTATTTATCTATTCTTATTTTCCTTTTGTTCAAATTCCTTCAAAAATTATTCTTTTTGTAATTGCATAATTTTAAAAAGCCACCATGCATCCTTTGTGGAAAGGGATAAGTGTATACGCATTTATAAATTTATGCATAAGTACATTTATAGATTCATACTTATGGCATGAGTGGTTTCCCAAACTATAGCAAATTAGAAGCCACAAATTAGGAGAGGGATGATTGCTAGAGAAAGGGCACTAAGAACGTCAACGGATGTGACAACCGATAAACTCCACTGAGGACACCAGAAGACTATCATTAAAAAGACAAGTGTGTGGCCGGGCGCGGTGGCTCAAGCCTGTAATCCCAGCACTTTGGGAGGCCGAGACGGGCGGATCACGAGGTCAGGAGATCGAGACCATCCTGGCTAACACAATGAAACCCCGTCTCCACTAATAATACAAAAAAATTAGCCGGGCGTGGTGGCGGCGCCTGTAGTCCCAGCTACTCGGGAGGCTGAGGCAGGAGAATGGCGGGAACCCGGGAGGCGAAGCTTGCAGTGAGCCGAGATCGCGCCACTGCACTCCAGCCTGGGTGACAGAGCGAGACTCCGCCTCAAAAAAAAAAAAAAAAAAAAAAAGAAAAAAAAACAAGTGTGGGAACTCAAAAAGCACAGCTACCTAAGATCATGTATACAGGGCCAAAAAACTCTGCATGTCTCTCTGATCCAAGAAGTAGCAAGGTGCTATGATTGCTGTCTTAAAATGACCTCAACAGTAAAATAAGATAATACTATACTCCACATACTCTAACAGGACAGTGTTCTGTTTATTATCAGTCAGAAATATGTCCCCTTCCCTACCCCGAAAATGGTTCTCTTTAAAAAAGACTGAACTTCAGGTATTCAAAAAACTAACTTAGCAGAAAGAAAACCCTTACTTGTTCTTTTAAAAGCACCACATGTAAAACATCTGTTGCATGACCTGGTTAGAAATCATTACTTTGCTTCCCTACAAACCAATATTGCATCACCCGAACTGATCTGTCTTCAAAGTTAACTGAAGCCCATTGAGGGTAAGACTATGAAGATGATTCATTATTCATGGAGGGGAGATTTAGTTACCAAGGACTGAGTGGGAATTTGGCTCAGATGTAAGTGGTAATATAATATAATATAATAGTAATAGCAATAATGGTAGCTAACGTGCCTCTCTTTGGCTCAGCTACTTTTTTTTGTCTCATTCTGTTGCGTGGGCTGGAGTGCAGTGGCGTAATCTCAGCTCACTGCAGTCTTGACCCCCTGGGCTCAAGCAATCCTCCTGCCTCAGCCTCTTGAGTAGCTGGAACTACAGGCACACACCACCATGCCCAGCTAATTTTTTTTTTTTTTTTTTTTTTTTTAATAAAGACAGAGTTTCACCATGTTGCCCAGGCTGGTCTTGAACTCCTGGGCTCAAGCTATTCTGCCTCAGCCTCCCAATGTGCTGGGATTACAGATATGAGACACTGCACCCAGCTACTTTTGTTTTAATAAGGTGGTAGAAAGTCCATGGCTCCCTGGCCTGCATGAGGAGGGGTGCACGTGGCAGCGAGAAACAGATATTTTTTTCTCAACTTGTGAGTGAATGAAGTCAATAGAACGATTACTTGAGCCAGTGTGGCATAGTGCCTAAAAGCATGGACTCTAGAGCAGAAATACTAGGTTTAAATCTTGGCTTCACTACTTGCTGGCTGTGTGATCTTAGACAAGTTACTTAATTTCTCTGTGTCTTAATTTTGCCAGCTTTAAAATTGAGATAGCAATATTTCATACCACAAAGGGTTGTGAGAGTTAAAAGAGGTACCATAAATAAAGTGCTTAAAACAATGCCTGGCTATATTAAACATTATTTAAATGATGTTATTTTTATTATTAAATATTACCACTAAGCTCAGAAGATGCAAGAATTTGTTTTGAGTTCTAAGGTAATATAAACATCCCCTTTCTTTTCAAATTGCATTATATTTCTCTTTATATGACATTAAATTTGCAAATATGTGAATATCCTTATCCTATTCTATTCATATGCCTCTGAAAAAGGGGCAGGGTTCTGGTGAAATAGATTTGTGTCTTGGCAATAAAAGTTTGGGGGTCTATTAAGAATAATTCCATATATCAAACCACAGATCTCACTTTTTAAAAAGTTAAATTTAATTTAAATGTGGTTTTAATCTTATTATGAAAGTAACCTAATCACATTACAAAAATTTGTCTGTTCTTTATCTAGTTTAATTCCATGAGCAAAACCAAACCACCATTATGGAATAAATGATACTATGTGTTTGTATGTAGGGTTTTTTTTTTTTTAATGGTATATGAGTGTGTATGGATAGGTGTATGTGTTTGTTACAGTGATTCTCACACATTCTTTTTCCTGCCACACTTAAACATGCTTAAAATATTCCCATAAACACTTTCTGGCATGAAACTGTATTTTAGCTCTTCACTAAAATCATTGCAAATTTGAACATCTTAACAGATGACTTGCAACTCAGCATCAACACGTTAATGCATTACTAGTTAATGGTCATAGTACTGTTGAGTGGACAAGCTTATATTCTGCCTTTTCAATTAATATTATTCATAAGCATTTTTTATGTAATTATGAGTTTTAGAAATTATTATTATAAAAATCTTTCAAATATACACACAAAAAGAGAAACTATAATGACCCTACATACACCTCACCCAGATTAAATAATTATCCACATTTTACAACATTTACTTCATCCTTCTCTTTTCTCTCTCTTTGTAGAAGCATTTTTTTTTTTTTTTTTTTTTTTTTTGAGACAGAGTGTTCCTCTGTCACCTAGGCTGGAATGCAGTGGTGTGATCTCGGCTCACTGCAACCTCTGCTTCCTATGTTCAAGTAATCCTCTCTCCTCAGCCTCCCAAGTAGTTGGGATTACAGGTGCCTGCCACCACACCCAGCTTATTTTGGTATTTTTAGTAAACATGGGGTTTCACCATGTTGGCCAGGCTGGTCTTGAACTCCTGACCTCAAGCGATCCACCTGCCTCAGCCTCCCAAAGTGCTGGGATTACAGGCATGAGCTACGGTGCCCGGGGTAGAAGCATTTTAAAGCAAATCCCAGGCATTGTGACATTTTGACATTTTATCTCTAAACATTTCAGCATGAGTCTCTAAAAAATCAGTTAAGTTTATGGCATAACCACCACAATACCTTTATTACACTAAACAGAATTAACTCTAACTCAGGCTATATTCAAATTTCCCTGAAAGACTCAGACAGGTCTTTCCGAGTCTGTTTGCTTCAGAATCCAACAAAATCTACACATTGCATATAGTTGCGTATCTCTTTGAATCTTTTAAATCTAGAACTGTGTCATCCAATATGGTAGCCACTGGCCAAAAGTGGATTTTTAAATTTAAATTATTAAAATGAAATGAGATTAAGAAAGTCAGACCATAAGTCACACTAGCCACATTTCAAGGGCTCAGTAGTGACCGCCATATTGAACAGCACAGATGCGGAACATTTCCATCATCACCAAACGTTCAATGAAACACGGAACTCTTGGAGAGATGAACTCCTCCTTCCCTTCCCCTAGATCACCAGATTATTAAAGAAGCTAAATCAATTGTCCATAGTTCTTGAGTTGCTTACTTATGGACAGTTTGTCTTCTTCCTTTCAATCTGAGTTTCCCTATAAATTAGAAGTTTCATTGAAAAGCTTGATTCAAGTTGTACTGTTTTGTGGGAGTTGTGGGGAGGCAGAAATACTTCATAGGTGGTGCTGTGTATTTCAATAATCAGGATTTTTGTGATAGATTTTTATTTCATTGAGTGAATGTACAAGAATATTTTACTAAAGTTTTATTTTATTATTGGATATTTAGCTTGTTACTGTTTTTTCACTTCGTATCAAGTGTTGTCACGAATATTTCTGTGAATAGAGATTTTTTTAATATTTAGAGTATTTCTATAGGATAGATGACCAGAAAAGAAAATTCTACATTAAAACTATTAACAGTTTTATGGCTTTGGATTTGTATTGTATTGTTTAATTATCTTTCAAAAGGATTGTACCAATTGATGCTGCTCCCAGTAATATGTGGGTGCTCACATCTTCAGTAATATCACATATTATCATGGAAATAACAGAGTTTTAAAAAACTTAATAGCGTCCTGAAATTCAAATGAGTTTTTCTTCAGTTCTTTTTTATTCCCTAATGTCTTGGGCAGGCTATACCAATGAGGTGCTTCTTCCAGCAAGGAATGGTTTCCAATATCTTAGACCTGAAGACAGGATGTACCAGGAAGCTTTGCCCTGAGCCCTTCCTGCCTAGATCCTTTGGGCTAATAATCCTTTTTCTCTCTTTATGATTCATTCTGAGAAGGCTTAGTGGTTAATCTTCTATTTCCAGTTTTATGCTCTGTTCCTCCCCCTCGCCTAGATCTGAAACATCCTTTCCTTCAACAATTCAAATGTCTTGGCTATTCATTTTCCCCTTTGGTTGAGAAAGCTTTAGTTGTCAATTCTATTCCCTTGTCAGCAACAATTTTTATTCTTACTGGCTTAGTCAGGCTGTCTGCCCTGGCTTTCTTTATAAGTGTTTTTGTGTAGAATTTTTGCCTCCTAGGAAGCCCACTGTAGCATAACATAATTAAGTGACAATATATGAGGTGCCAGGACTTTACAAGCAGTTAATGACTGGTCAGAAGATTTATAAGCAAGAGGTGAAATCAAAGTGAACCAAACGCTCAAGTTCTATATAAATAAAAAATAAATAAAATTAATGTGGTTCAAATGGTTGTTTAACAGTTATTTGAAAAGAAGTACATGAAAACATGCATATGAAGAAATCTTGAAATGCAATTGCGTATTCACTAACACAATTCCATCTGTGCCTCCTATTTCCTTTTCTGGGCTCCCCTATTTGTGTGCCTCCCGTAATCGTCTCCCTCAGCATTTGCTTTACAGCCTGCTCACCTCTGGCACTACTTTAATTCTTCATTACTCCCCCTTACATTTTCAGTAAAAATAAAATGGATGTAACTGAAGTTAGAATCTGACTCTTTATACAAAGCAACACATGTAAGATGCTAATGAGCACAGAAAATGTCTATCATGGGAAAGTTAAAATTGCAATGAGAAACCTAATCTCGGAATTTCCTGCTGCTCTGTCTCTTGAGTTAATGTTTTAATTTGATGTTCTTATTTGGCTTTAAATGAAAAGTTAGAGCAGAGGTAGAAAAGAACAAATAAACAAACAAACACAAAAGACTTACATACAACTTATTATGGTTGTGATGTAGTTAAGACCACACAACAGCACATAACTCTCAAATGGTTGTGCTGAGTGTTTGTAGAATCTTATAACCTCGACCAGACTATCTGACTGAATACTTACAAGGATTGCACTGCAAATCCTTAGTGATTTACAAAGTGATTTTTGAATTCCTGATAGTTGTATCATAGCTTCAACTCTTATTTTCCATTTTTTCAGGAGCTCAAAAACAGGCATGTTTTGGAAAGGTCTACTTAAAAAAAAAAGTTCCCCAGCACTTTGGGAGGCTGAGACGGGCGGATCACGAGGTCAGGAGATCGAGACCATCCTGGCTAACACGGTGAAACCCCGTCTCTACTAAAAAGTACAAAAAGCTAGCTGAGCGAGGTGGCGGGCGCCTGTAGTCCCACCTACTCGGGAGGCTGAGGCGGGAGAATGGCGTAAACCCGGGAGGGGGAGCTTGCAGTGAGCTGAGATCTGGCCACTGCACTCCAGCCTGGGCGACAGAGCGAGACTCCATCTCAAAAAAAAAAAAAAAAAAAAAAAAAAAAAAAAAAAAGTTCAGCTGAATTGATACTCTTAACTCAATTTTCAATCCAAGAAAATATCCCTACCACACTCCAAATAAACTTAAAGTGGTTGAACATCTCATATTGGCTTGGAAAAAGAGTTTAGCGATTTTAGAATGAACTATTTCCTTCTAAAGGCATCATCTGGCACAAAGATATTAATTGTAAGTATGTGATTAGTGAGAGTGTAGTGAGGATTACTGGAAGATGGGCATCTTATCTATACTATTCTAGCATTCATTCTTTTCTATATTTCATGATTTTTTAAAATTATACTTTAAGTTCTGAGACATATGTGCAGAATGTGCAGGTTTGTTACATAGGCATACATGTGCCATGGTGGCTTGCTGCACCTATCAACCCATAATCTACATTAGATATTTCTCCCAATGCTATCCCTCCCCTTGCACCCCACCCCTCGACAGGCCCCAGTGGGTGATGTTCCCCTCCCTGTGCCCATATGTTCTCACTGTTCGACTCCCATTTATGAGTGAGAACATGTGGTATTTGGTTTTCTGTTCCTGTATTAGTTTGCTGAGAATGATGGTTTCCAGCTTCATCCACGTCTCTGCAAAGGACATGAGCTCATTCTTAATTATGGCTGCATGGTATTCCATGGTGTATATGTGCCACATTTTCTTTATCCAGTGTATCATTGATGGGCATTTGGGTTGGTTCCAAGTCTTTGCTATTGTGAATAGTGATGCAATAAACATATGTGTGCATGTATCTTTACAGTAAAATGATCTACAATCCTTTGGGTATATACTCAGTAATGGGATTGCTGGGTCAAATGGTATTTCTGGTTGTAGATCCTTGAGGAATCGCCATACAGTCTTCCACAGTGGTTGAACTAATTTATACTTCCACCAACAGTGTAAAAGTGTTCCTATTTCTTCACAGCCTTGCCAGCATCTGTTGTTTCCTGACATTTTAATGATCACCGTTCTAACTGGCGTGAGATGGTATCTCATTTTGGTTTTGATTTGCATTTCTCTAATGACCAGTGATGATGAGCTTTTTTTCATATGTTTGTTGGCTGCATAAATGTCTTCTTTTGAGAAGTGTCTGTGCATATCCTTTGCCCACTTTTTGATGGGGTTATTTGTTTTTTTCTTGTAAATTTGTTTAAGTTCCTTGTAGATTCTGGATATTAGACCTTTGTCAGGTGGATGGATTGTAAAAGTTTTCTCCTATTCTGTAGTTTGCCTGTTCACTCTGATGATAATGTCTTTTGCTGTGCATAAGCTCTTTAGTTTGATTAGACACCATTTGTCAATTTTGTCTTTTGTTGCCATTGCTTTAGATTTTTTAGTCATGAAGTCTTTGCCCATGCCTATGTCCTAAATGATATTGCCTAGGTTTTCTTCTAGAGTTTTTGTGGTTTTAGGTTTTACACTTAAGTTTTTCATCCATCTTGAGTTAATTTTTGTATAAGGTGTAAGAAAGGGGTCCAGTTTCAGTTTTCTGCATATGGCTAACCAGTTTTCCCAACACCATTTATTAAATGGGGAATCATTTCCCCATTGCTTGTTTTTGTCAGATTTGTCAAAGATCAGATGGTTGTAGATGTGTGGTGTTATTTCTGAGGCCTCTGTTCTGTTCCATTGGTGTATATATCTGTTTTGGTACCAGGACCATGCTGTTTTGGGTACTGTAGCCTTGTAGTATAGTTTGAAGTCAGGTAGTATGATGCCTCCAGCTTTGTTCTTTTTGCTTAGGATTGTCTTGGCTATATGGGGTCTTTTTTGGTTCCATATGAAATTTAAAGTAGTTTTTTCTAATTCTGTGAAGTCAGTGGTAGCAATAGTGTTGACTCTATAAATTACTTTGGGCAGTATGGGCATTTTCATGATATTGATTTTTCCTATCCATTAGCATGGAATGTTTTTACGTTTGTTTGTGTCCTCCCTTTTTTCCTTGAGCAGTGGTTTGTAGTTCTCCTTGAAGAAGTCCTTCATGTTCCTTGTAAGTTGACTTCCTAGGTATTTTATTTTCTTTGTAGCAATTATGAATGGGAGTTCACTCATGATTTGGCTCTCTATTATTGGTGTATAGGAATGCTTGTGATTTTTGCACATTGATTTTGTATACTGAGACTTTGCTGAAATTGCTTATCAGATTAAGGAGTTTTTGGGCTGAGATGATGGGGTTTTCTAAATATACAATCATGTCATCTGCAAACCGAGACAATTTGATTTCCTCTGTTCCTATTTGAATACCTTTATTTGTTTCTCTTGCCTGATTGCCCTGGCCAGAACTTCCAATAGTATGTTGAATAGGAGTGGTGAGAGAGGGCATCCTTTTCTTCTGCCTGTTTTCAGATGGGATGCTTACAGATTTTGCCCATTCAGTATGATATTGGCTGTGGGTTTTTCATAAATAGCTCTTATTATTTTGAGATATGTTCCATCAGTACCTAGTTTGTTGAGTGTTTTTAGCATGAAGGGGTGTTGAATTTTATCAAAGGCCTTTTCTGCATCTATTGGGATAATCATGTGGTTTTTGTCATTGGTTCTGTTTATGTGATGGGTTATGTTTATTGATTTGTGTATGTTGAACCAGCCTTGCATCCCAGGGATGAAGCCAACTTTATCATGGTGGATAAGCTTTTTGATGTGCTGCTGGATTTGGTTTGCCAGTATTTAGTTGAGGATTTTTGCATCGATGTTCATCAGAGATATTGGTCTGAAATTTTCTTGTTTTGTTGTGTCTCTGCCAGCAAAGATTTGGCATCAGGATGCTGCTGGCCTCATAAAATGAGTGAGGGACGAGTCCCTCTTTTTCTATTGTTTGGAATAGTTTCAGAAAGAATGGTACCAGCCCCTGTTTGTACCTCTGGTAGAATTTGGCTGTGAATCCGTCTGGTCCTGGGCTTTTTTTGGTTGGTAGGCTATTCATTACTGCCTCAATTTCAGAACTTGTTATTAGTCTATTCAGGGATTTGACCTCTTCCTGGGTTAGTCTTGGGAGGGTGTATGTGTCTAGGAATTTATGCATTTCTCCAAGATTTTGTAGTGTATTTGTGTGGAGATGTTTATTGTGTTCTCTGATGGTAGTTTGTATTTCTGTAGGATTGATGGTGATATCCCCTTTATCATTTTTTGTTGTGTCTATTTGATTCTTCTCTCTTCTCTTCTTTATTAGTCTGGCTAGTGGGCTATCTGTTTTTAAATCTTTACAAAAAACCAGCCCTTGGATTCATTGATGTTTTTGAAGGGTTTTTCAAAAAGTGTCTCTATCACCTTCAGTTCTGCTCTGATCTTAGTTATTTCTTGTCTTCTGCTAGCTTTTGAATTTGTTTGCTCTTGCTTCTCTAGGTCTTTCAATTGTGATGTTAGGGTATCAATTTCAAATGTTTCTCACTTTCTCATTTGGGCATTTTAGTACTATAAATTTCCGTCTAAAAACTGCTTTAGCTGTGTCCCAGAGGTTCTGGTACTTTGTGTCCTTGTTCTCATTGGTTTCAAATAACTTATTTATTTCTGCCTTAATTTCGTTATTTACTCAGTAGTCATTCAGGAGCGGATTGTTCAGTTTCCATGTAGTTGTGTGGTTTCGAGTGAGTTTCTTAATCCTGAGTTCTAATTTGATTGCACTGACTGTTATGATTTCCATTCTTTTGCATTTGCTGAGGAGTGTTTTAGTTCCAATTATGTAGTTGATTTTAGAACAAGTGCTATGTGGTGCTAAGAAGAATGTATATTCTGTTGATTTGGGGTGGAGAGTTCTGTGGATGTCTATTAGGTCCGCTGGTCCAGAGCTGAGTTCAAGTCTTGAATATCCTTGTTAATTTTCTGTCTTGTTGATCTGTCCAATATTGACAGTGGGGTGTGAAAGTCTCCCACTATTATTGTGTGGGAGTCTAAGTCTCCTTGTACATCTCTAAGAACTTGCTTTATGGATCTAGGTGCTCCTGTATTCGGTGCATGTATATTTAGGATAGTTCTTCTTGTTGCATTGATCCCTTTACCATTATGTAATGCCCTTCTTTGTTTTTTTGATCTTTGTTGGTTTAAAGTTTGTTTTATCAGAGTCTAGGATTGCAACCCCTGCTTTTTTTTTGCTTTCCATTTGCTTGGTAAATCTTCATCTCTTTATTTTGTGCTTATGTGTGTCTTTGCACATGAGATGGGTCTGCTGAATACAGCACCTATGGGTCTTGACTCTTTATCCAATTTGCTGGTCTGTGCCTTTTAATTGGGGCATTTAGCCCCTTTACATTTAAGGTTAATATTGTTATGTGTAAATTTGATCCTGTCATTGTGATGCTAGCTGGTTATCTTGCCCATTAGTTGATGTAGTTTCTTCATAGTATTGATGGTCTTTACATTTTGGTTTGTTTTTGTAGTGGCTGGTACCAGTTTTTCCTTTCCAGATTTAGTGCTTCCTTCAGGAGCTCTTGTAAGGGAGGCCTGGTGGTGACAAAATCTCTCAGCATTTGTTTATCTGTAAAGGATTTTATTTCTTCTTCACTTATGAAGCTTAGTTAGGCTAGATATGACATTCTGGGTTGAAAATTCTTTTCTTTAAGAATGTTGAATATTGACCCCCACTTTCTTCTGGCTTGTAGGGTTTTTGCAGAGAGATCCCCTGTTAGCCTGATGGCCTTCCATTTGTGGGTAATCCAACCTTTCTCTCTGGCTGCCCTTAACTTTCTTTTCATTCATTTCAACCTTGGTGAATCTGACATTTATGTGTCTTGGGGTTGGTCTTCTCAAGGAGTATCTTTGTGGTGTTCTCTGTATTTCCTGAATTTGAATGTTGGCCTGTCTTGCTTGGTTGGGGAAGTTTTCCTGGATAACATCCTGAAGTGTGTTTTCCAACTTGGTTCCATTCTCCCCATCACTTTCAGGTACATTAATCAAATGTGGGTTTGGTCTTTTAACACAGTCTTGTCTTTTTTGGAGGCTTTATTCATTCCTTTTCATTCTTTTTTCTCTAATCTTGTCTTCACACTTTATTTCATTAAGTTGATCTTCAATCACTGATATCCTTTCTTTCACTTGATTGATTTGGCTTTTGAAACTTATGTATGCTTCATGAAGTTCTTGTGCTGTATTTTTCACCTCCATCACATCATTTATGTTCTTCTGTAAACTGGTTATTCTAGTTATCAATTCCTCTAACCTTTTATCAAGGTTCTTAGCTTCCTTGCATTGGGTTAGAACATGTTCCTTTAGCTTGGAGGAGTTTGTTATTACCCACCTTCTGAAGCCTACCTCTGTCAATTTGTGAAACTCATTCTCCGTCCATTTTTGTTCCCTTGCTGGTGAGGAGTTGTGATCTTTTGGAGGAGAAGAGACTTTTTGTTTTTTTGAATTTTCAGCCTTTTTGTGTTGGTTTTTCCTCATCTCAGTGGAGTTATCTACATTTGGTCTTTGCTATTGGTGACCTTCTGATGGAGTTTTTGCGTGGTCGTCCTCTTTGTTGATGTTGATACTATTGCTTTCTTTTTGTTAGTTTTCCTTCTAACAGGCCCCTGTTCTGCAGGTCTTTTGGAGTTTGCTGGAGGTTTACTCCAGACTGATTGCCTGGTATCACCATCGGACACTGCAGAACAACAAAGATTGCTGCTTGTTCCTTCCTCTGGAAGCTTCATCCCAGAGGGGCACCTGCCAGATGCCAGCCAGAGCTCTATTGTATGAGGTGTCTGTTGACCCCTGCTGGGAGGTGTCTCCCCATCAGGGGTCATTTGGGTCAGGAACCCACTTAAGGAGGCAATCTGTCCCTTAGCAGAGTTTGAGCACTGTGCTGGGGGATCCACTACTCTCTTCAGAGACGGCAGGAAGGAACATTTAAGTCTGCTGAAGCTGCACCCACAGCTGCCCCTTCCCCCAGGTGCCCTGTCTCAGGGAGATGGGAGTTTTATCTATAAGCTGCTGATTGGGGCTGCTGCCTTTGTTTCAGAGATGTCCTGCCCAGAGAGGAGGAATCTAGAGAGGCAGTGTGGCTACAGCGGCTTTGTAGTGCTCCGGTGGGCTCTGCTCAGTCCGAAATTCTTGGGGGGCTTTGTTTACACCGTGAGGGGAAAACCACCTACTGAAGCCTCAGTAATGGTGGATGCCCCTCCCCTCACCAAGCTGGAGCATCCCAGGTCAATTTCAGACTGCTGTGCTGGCAGTGAGAATTTCAAGCCAGTGGGTCTTAGCTTGCTGGGCTACGTTGGGGTGGGATCTGCCGAGCCAGACCACTTGGCTCCCTGGCTTCAGCCCCCTTTCCAGGGAAGTGAAAACTTCTGTCTCGCTGGGGTTCCAGGTGCCATTGGGGTAAGAAAATAAAATCCTGCAGCTGACTCGATACCTGCCTAATCAGCCGCCTAGTTTTGTGCTTGAAACCCAGGGCCCTTGTGGTGTAGGCACCTGAGGGCATCTCCTGGTCTGTGGGTTGCAATGACTGTGGGAAAAGTGTTGTATCCGGGTCAGATAGCACCGTCCCTCATGGCACAGTCCCTCACAGCTTCCCCTGGCGAGGGGAGGGAGTTCCTCGACCTCTTGTGCTTCCTGGGTGAGGCGACACCCCACCCTGCTTCAGCTCACCCTCCATGGGCTGCACCCATTGTCTAACCAGTCCCAATGAGATGAACTGGGTACCTTAGTTGGAAATGCAGAAATCACCCACCTTCTGTGTTGGTCTCGCTGGCAGCTGCCGACTAGAGCTGTTCCTATTTGGCCATCTTGCCTGGGAAAACTGCCGATGATGAGATCTTAGGGTAATCAACTCAGAAATGAAACCAATATTCTGAGAGCTTTTCATGTTTTCTTTTAGAAGTTAATGAGAGCCAGGTCTTTGACCAATGGGTGAGGGAATTGGTGTGAGTGACTTTAGAATTTATAATTGTGTTTAGTGTTTAAGTCTGTTATTGGTATAACTTCCAGGGCTTTTATTGTGATGAGGCCATTTTCAAGGTGGTGTTCCAGCAGGCTCCACTTACCTTTCCTTTCCAAAAACATCTTAGGAAAAAGGATCTGTTGTGAAGTACCAGTAAGCCTGACTGCTGAGACAGATGTGGGTCATTTTGGTATTCATCTTCACAGATGTTTCTCACTCTGGGGGATTTGTTTATAGTCACTGACTTTACTAGGGATTTAGTGAAAAATCAAAATCTCATTTTTTAATATATAAGTGAAGACACATCTGACCCTGGGACACATCTTGCCTCTGACAAAGTTAGGACTGAGCTAGAACCAAAGCATTTGGGTGTTTTTCAGGGGGAATTTCTGTTAACCCATAATAGTCTCATGATTATCCTTCTCACCACGGACATTCCCTGTACAGAGGTAGGAAAAATCCTCTAGGCGCAGAAGTACCTTTTAGTTAGTGGTAAGGATGTTGACACTTTCTTCCTATGAATCAGTCTATTTTTTTCAAATATTGAGTCATGAAAATTTCCTTCTATTAAAACATTGCCTCATCAGTAGCACATGTACAAATGAGCACATATACTGGCCCACTGAAAGTAGATTAGACAGGTCAGTGGGGTAGGTATGGTGAAGGCACCTTGCTGCAGTGCCACCCATGTCCACCTCCTTGGGAAGTCCCCAAGTCTCAGATAGAGGTGGGCTCAAATTTTGTCACTTGAAAGTATAGCAATTAATCCAGAAGTGTTAGGGGGCAATTATCAAGCAGGACTTTCCCAGGGCCCACAAGCTACAGCACCTAGATAATATTCGGGTTTCATATCTTGGGTATGGATTTATCAGTCTCAAACTCCAGTATGCAAAAAGTAAAAAAGAATGAAAAGGGGAAGGAAGAAAAGAAGGAAGAAAGGAAAGAGGGAGGGAGGGAAGGAAGGGAGGCAGGGAGGAAGGGAGGGAGGGAAGAAGGAAGGAAGGAGGGATGGAAGGAGGGAAGAAAGGGAGGCAGGGAAGAAGGGAGAGAGGGAGGAAGGAAGGAGGGAGGGAGGGAAGGAAGGAAAGAAAGAAGGAAAGAAGGAAGGAAGGAAGGAAGGAAAAGGAATAATATTAATTTTTCTATAACTCAACCTGGACTTATCTGGGCCTTTATTTTGAATGGTAGATTTAATCTTTTTCTGGTACACCGTCAATTCTGTAACATCCAAGCATTTCAGGGAGTAAGCATAGTTGAGGCTCCCCACCTCCCTGTCTTTTATTCTTGTGTTGAACACTGGAAGCTGTGCCATGACACTAGTGAGCAACAGACTTCCAGCCCACTCTGTTCTCAGACCTCTAACAGGTTCCTTTTGATTTGTTCACAGCCCTCCTGCTGTGACACCCATCACCAGGCCTTCTTAAGTTACTCTGTAGCCCCCTTTTCTGGATCACAAGACTCCGTTGGGCCTCCCTACTCTTTCTCAGAAACTCATCTCTGGCGGCCCAAAGGCTACCTCTGATACCCGCTTCCAGATGGGCCTAGACTAGGCCCGCCGCCCCAGCTCTGTGGTTATTGCTTTCTGTGTGCTGGATTCCTCAGTGTTTCCTCCAGCTTCCTTGGGGAGTTAGGCACACATTTCCTCTTTCTTTAGTGTTCCTTAAACGTCTCTGGGCTTTTCATTACCTTCCTTTTCCCAGGGGTACAGCACAGGGTCAGATAAAGTGATTATTTTTTTTTCTTAGAGATTCACCAGTGCTATTCACTCAGTTGCTTAGGCCAAAAGCTTCACAGTCACACTTGAATCCTCTCTTATATCCCATATCAATAGAATCAACTGCTCCTGTTCTGTTTATAAATTACATATTTTAAATTCTGTCTGTTTTCCTCACTTGAGTTTTCCTTACTTTTACTCTTTTAAAAGTAAAGAACTTTTAAAATTTACTATTGTATTATCAGAAGACTGTGATGTGGTATATGTGCAAAAAATTTGTTTAATGAATGCCTGAACAAATTTCCTATTGTTAGAAATATTAATATAAGTTGCTTTCTTTTAGAATTATTTTTACAAACTACTTTTTTTCTTTGAGACGGAGTCTCTCTCTTTTGCCCAGGCTGGAGTGCAGTGGCGTGAGCTCTGCTCACTGCAACCTCTGCCTTCCAGGTTCAAGTGATTCTCCCACCTCAGCTTTCTGAGTAACTGGGACTACTGGTATGTGCCACCACACCTGGCTAATTTTTGTATTTTCAGTAGAGACAGGATTTTGCTATGTTGCTTAGGCTGATCTTGAACTCCTGGATTCAAGCAATCCACCTGCCTTGGCCTCTCAGAGTGCTGGGATTGTAGGCGTGAGCCACTGCGCCTGGCCATTATAAACTACCTCTTATGAACATCTTTTGAATTATCCCTCAATATCCAAATTTGCTAAGAGTTAATTCCTAGCAATTAAATTTCTAGATTAAATAATGTGCACATTAAAAAATATTGATGTATGTTGACAAATTTCCTCCCAAAAATTTACATCAAATTACACTTCTACTAGTAGTACGTGGAAATGCTGATCTTTCTGACTCCTCAGCAGTACTGGGCATGATCCTTCAAAATCTTTACCAATTTGTTAGTTGAAAGAAACACATAATCTGATTGCCTTAATTTAGGTATACATATTTTCGGTATTCTTAATTCAGAGTAAAATGTTCTGATTCTGTTGCCAGATTCTGGGTGGATTGGGATAATACCACTTAGTACAGAATAGCAGAAGACTTCATTATTACATACTACTTAAATTACAAGATAAAATCATAAAAGTTATGCCTTTCAAACTAAAACTTCATTGCTTTAGACCTGGAAACTGCCCCCATAATGATCCCATACTTCTGTGTATCGATTTCACTAGTTTTGCAGAAGTTTTTGTAGTGGTGTCTGAGCTTTACTCACTCAATCCTTCATGCTTATGTTTCATATCAATAAATAATAAAGATATATGTATTTTTCTATAAGATGCTCTACATATGAGAGTCTAATGGTTCAATTTGGGGGGAAGGGAATAGTTACTTTATAAAGAGTTCCTGCACATAGTAACATGCCTCTTGAGGGAAAAAATAAGGTTACAATTTTTTTTTTGTTTAGCTGTAATGAATATAAGGAGGTAAACCCGGCCTTATGCTATGTGTGGTAGCTTTCCTTCTAGCATACTGAAAGACAATGTGTTTTGTAATGGAACAGAAACATTCCAAGCCACCCTTCTGTGTCTCTTGCTTAGCAGATTTATGTACTCTTGGCTAATAAGTGTGTCCTTGTAAACCAATGGACTCTTTCCATTCTCTACGCCTTGTAGCTCTGAAGAGACGATCCCTGTCTTTAGTTCTATGAGCCCTAAAACCTTTGAAGCAAACAGTAATATATTACTTTCCTCTTTGTGTTTTACTGCTTTCTCTAAAATGTGAAAAATAGCTAGAAGGGTATGTGTATAAATATTTGTATGTTTCTAAGCTTTAGTTTGGAAAGGCTGAAGTTTCAGATAAAAAAATACAGCATTTTAATCACAATGCATGGCTTATATGACCTCTATTACTTAAAATACTGGAAATATCTATTAAATATCTTCTTTTTTGTCTATAAGCATTCACACATTTTCTTGGTTTTATTTGACCAAAGAATATTTCAGCATCAGACTAACTTGCACCAGTATCTGTTCATCTTTTTCAAATTAATAGTTCTTGAAAGAACGAACAGGTCATATTGCTCTCATTTACATTTTTTGGCTTGTACATGGATTTTCATAGACTGCAATGGAAATACTGTGGACAGAGATTATCTCTTCAGACTTAGGTATAAACACTAGAACTTACTATAATAACTTGGATCATGCACTGTCCTAGGAACTAGGGTTATTTCCTTGAGACACTTGAGTGAATGGATCAGTTGCCAAGCAACTTGCATTCTTATGGGACTGGGCTGGGGAACAAAAGGGCGCCAGGTGGTAATACATAAAAGGAAAATGACAAAGACACGTGGAAAAAGAAAGCCTTCATCTGGGAATTGTAGTGTATGACTGTTCAGAAATTTGGAACATGCTCTTCCTTATTCAATTCATTTCAACAGTTATCAATCTATGATAACATCTTTAATATCTGTGGCTATCCATCCATTACCCACCCATTCATCCACTCATCCATCCATATGGACAGACTTATTTTGAGTTTAGAAATTACAAATAGTTAGCTAGAACTGTATGTCTCTTATATTAACTACTTTGCCAATAATTATTTTTCATTATTTTTTTACCCTTTCTCATAATTTCCTCTATTCCTCTTACCCTTCTATGTCTTATAAATATTTTTACTTTTAACCTTCTTCTGGTACATGCTTTCTTTTTCTCTCAGAAGTGATTTTACACACTGAGGCCACTAGATGTGGGGGAGGAGGGCAAAATTTAAAGAACTAACTGTTGGGTTCTATGCTCACAATCAAGTGTACCCTAAATCTCAGCATCATGCAGTATACCCATGTAATGAATCTACACATGTATGCCCTGAATCTAAAATAAAAGTTGAAATTATGAAAATAAAACAAAATCCTATATTCCATCTAAAAACAAAACAAAACAAAAAAGAAGTGATTTTATTGCCTCACTGTTACTTGGTGCTTAGGCACTCAATCTAGGTGGGAACATATATTCCTACAGAAGATTGTCAGACCAGGCCTTATGCCCCCACTCTATATGAGACTTCATTCCTTGACAGCCATATGCTGAAACTTAACATCCTTGAGTCCAAGTGGAAAACAATGAAGATAGTCTAAC
This sequence comes from Macaca fascicularis, assembly GCF_037993035.2. Taxonomy (NCBI): domain Eukaryota; kingdom Metazoa; phylum Chordata; class Mammalia; order Primates; family Cercopithecidae; genus Macaca; species Macaca fascicularis. The sequence continues at coordinate 128,689,143 of NC_088379.1, forward strand.
ATGTCAGAAGTTTGGACACACAGTTATACATACAGTCAGCTTTATATATTTTAAAACATAGGTCAGTTCTATTTGTTCAAATACACTATAAAAATAAACTTTTTCTCATCTAGAAGCTAAAACTAAAGAAAACTATGAGTTCCTTCTTTTTGAGAGCTCTGCCAGCATCATGTCAGGTTGTGTTCATAAGGATCTGTACTTTTTAATAGACTGCCCCTAGTACATGTAACAATTGGAATCCAGTTGTTCTCAAGAATTTCAGGGAAAAAAAGTACAATCCAGTTCAGAAACATGTCTCAAGGAACAAGGAAACTATTATTTATTTAGTGCCTATTATATGCCTGATGTTGTGCTAGGCATTTCTTGATAGATTTTAAAAATTAATCTTCAAAAATCATTGTATAGTGAGTATTATTAACCACATTGAAAAATATGAAACTAAGCCTTGGAGAAGTTAAATAACTTGCACAAAGTTACTCAACTCCTAGAAGGCATGCTTTTTGCCCTCAGTATATTTAATTCTACTAAGTTACACTAATGAGGGTCTCACTGGTGATTGTAGAGACATTAGAGACAGTGTCTCACTCTGTCACCCAGGCTGGAGTGCAGTGGCACAATCATAGCTCACTGTAGCCTTGGACTTCTGGGCTCAAGCAATCCTCCTAAGTAGCTAGGACAGTCCTAGCTACACCTGGCTAATTAAATTTTTTTTTTTTTTTTTTTTTTTTTGTAGGGATAGGGTTTCACTATGTTGTCTATCCTACACTCAAACTCCTGGCTGTGTGTGTATATATATATACACACACATATATATGTATATAGCTTATCTGAAACATAGGAACTTGAACTTCAAACTTTCTGAGACATACTAATACTGCTTTCTTTTGCATCATTTAAAAATTACTATCATTCTTCTTTGCAATATGTGTGATTTACTCAGGAGTGAGATACATTCATCAAGATATCCCTGAGCTAGAAATGGAAAAGTTGGGTGTCAGGCTGGCTTCCCAAAAGTGAATCTTTTTAGATGATAATTCTTATGCAAGTCAGTAATTAAGGACATGTCTCCAGGAGAACCCAATAATTTAATGAGCAAACCAGGAAAAGAAAGGGAATAAGCCATGCAAAAGTGCTTTTTTTTTTTTTTTTTTTTTTTTTTTTTGAGACAGGGTATCCCTCTGTCACCAGGCTTATATATATTTGTACATGTATACACACATATATATAATATTTAGGCTTATATATGTGTGTATATGTTTATAATATATATGTATGCCTAAATATTAGAAGCTTAAATCAGAAGCTGGTAATTGTCACTGGAAACAACAGAGGGTTCAGTCCAGGTATTCTGCCCCCAAAAATCACTCTTTGCTCTCCTGGGAGGGGAAAAGGGGAGTTGATACTGAGGGGAACGCTGAAAGGGCTTGTCTCCCACTTCCTCTTAGGGCAGTGGTTTTCAAGGTGTGCCTATCTTAATCACATGAGAATATTTCTCTTTATTTTCAAAATATACAAACATGTGTGCCTCTATTGCAAATCTTTTGAATCATAACCGTGTGGACCAGTGGAGAGGTGTAGATAAAAGTAGTATTAGCTTGTGCAAAGTTAATTTTTCTCATCTTTCTATTCTGAAAAAATTTAAACATACAAAAGAAGTTTAAAGAGGTAGTACACTGACACCCATATACCTACACCCACATGACTAATCTACATAATTCGGATTCAGAAACCCTCAGGTGATTCTGATGATGATTAATTACTGTAGGTCTTGAAACCTGCATCCAATCAACTTTCTCTTGGGTTGGATCAGGGATAGAGAATGGCCTTGCATTGACCCACATCTCCGCAGTCATAAGTGTGTCTTGGGATTATCTTTCTAGATGAGCCTGAGGACCAGCAACCTCTAGTGACTTCCTTTTAGCCTGTTAGATATGTCTCTGAAATAGTCATGGAGAGGTTGTTGGGTTGTAACTGACAACCGAACAAAAGTCATTTGCCCGTATTTGCCTTATTGATATTTCAAGAGCACATGTTATTATGATCTTGAAATAGGTAATTAAACACAAATGTTGGATTATAAACCAATTTTTAAAAATTATGTGGAATGAAGAAACTGAAGCTTGGCCTATTATGGGGGGGGGGGGAGGGGGGGAAAGTCCAAGTCAACTTTTTGAAAGATTCCAGAGCAATGGACTACTTTAGACTCATCTGTCTGAGTGCCTGTATCCTTTTTTTTTGGGTCACAGAGCCCTTTAAAAATCTGATGAAAGTGCTAGATGTTCTCATTAGTGATTTGTATATAAACCATTTAGTTTATTTTGTATGTAAATTCAGGATGGATACTAAGAGAATTTTTTCATGAATCTGCCGGTTTATAAAACACTTTTCTATACCTTCCTTCAGTAAAGGAAGGTCCTGGTCTGTTGTGGGAGCCAAAATATGAATGAGGTCAAAAGATAGAATTAGTTAATGAAGTAGTATCAAGCTTTGGACTAAGACGTAAGTCTTCCACCAAATCATCCAGTTCAATTCTCTGGAAAACTGAGAGATGTAAAATATGGCAGAAATATTTTATCTAATTTAAGTTGTTATTAAGAACCCTGTGCAGCATTAGGTTTACCACAAATAGAATGCTTTTAGTTTATTAATTCAGAACTGTTTTCTTACCCAACAGGTCCCTTCTTATCAGGGAAGAAGTTTTTAAGCACTCAATATCTAAAGATAATCTATATTATTCTCATCATAAAGTCTTAATTTCCCTTTTAGCAAACTTGACACCAGTATTTGTATTACTTGTTGATTTATTTGTATTTGACTATCTCCCATAGAATTTAACCTCAATCAGGATAAAGACCTCGTTTACCTTGTATATTACTGTATCCTTAGTTTAGTGTACAGTGCCATACACAGTTAAAGGCTAAGAAATACATGATGAATGAATGAATGATGAATTTACAGAGTTTATGGTAAGACCCAAGCTTACATAATTTTCTTGAGAGCACTTAGGAAAGATATCTGGGAAATTAACGTTTGTAATAAGTTCTTCTCTTGATGATAATGATGAAGACCATTGTGATGAAGATGACATCAGCTGCCTTTGCAGCTGCTGTGTGGTAAACTGAAGTGAGCAGACCAAAAGAAATACAAAGACACCAAAAACACAACTTTAAATTATATCCTTTAATCTCTGGCTGCTGGGAAGAGCAGCCGCAGATAATCTAGTTTGTGTTCCAGGATCCCAAAAGAGCTGACAAACTATAAGCAAGATTAACTTTTAAGAAAAGAAAGGTAAAGTCTCTGATAGCAACAGGTATTGTAAACAGTGGTCACTGTTGCTAATGAGAGAATGGTCTTGGTGTGTATCTGGGCCACAAAGAACTGCGCCTCTCCCAGGCTTCCCAGTGAGTCTTGTGAAGCAGTCCTGACAATATTGGTGTCTTCCAAGGGGAAAATCCAGGAGGTCACACCCACCCATTTCTAGCTATTTTCTTATGTAGCTCTAGTTTACTAAGAAAGACATACAGAGACATTTAGTGTAATTATTGTTACTACCTTTTCTGCCATTAAAAATTGTTTTATATGACTTAAAAGTGTATACTGTGTAAATAAAACTTTTTCCACCTGTCTACTGTACTTGGCAAGTCTCAGTTTATTATTCATTGAAATGTTCACCTTAAGCATTAGGATATCTGCATATTTCTTGCTATTTATCCTTTCAAACAGAACAAAACCTCAATTAAAAAAAAATTAACTGGGTGTGGTATCTCATGCCTGTAATCTCAGGCTGAGGTAGGCATATCACTTGAACCCAGGAGTTCTAGACCAGCCTGGGCAACATAGTGAGACCCTGTCTCTACAAAAAAATACAAAAAATTACCCAGGCATGGTGGCATTTGCCTGTAATCCTACTTACCTGGGAGATTGAGATGGGAGGATCACTTGAGCCTGGGAGGTCAAGGTGGCAGTGAGCCAAGATTGCACTGCCAAAGTGAGACCCTATCTCCAAAAAACTAAAAAGAATTTAGATGTGTGTGAAGTTCATTCTACAATTCAGTGTGACACTTTTATAACCAAATAAGTACCAATACCCTTATGAACACACATATATAAAGAAAAGAAAAGAAAGAGAGAAAGAAAAAGAAGAAAAACAAATGTGGTTAGAACTTCTTGTTTCATTTTACTCCAACTTGATTATTTCCCAGGCCCAAATCTAGAACTGGAAGAACTGGAAGGTGGTGGGCTTATTGTATCAGAGGTTAAGCTTGTGGCTTTTATTTCCTGCTCCAGCTAGAACCAAGATGTCCAAAAAGTATGTTTGGAAGGGCTTTTTTTTTTTTTTTTTTTTTTTTAATGATTTCTAGCCCTGTGTCTAGTCAGAGAATATGGGGGAGTTTGGACCAACTCCAGAAAACAACTTCAATGTAGAAAATCATGGAACGCAAGGTCCTGCTTCCACGTACTTATTTTCGTGGAGTAGGGGACAAGTTCTCAAAATAATTTTGTCTGTGAGATACAGATATTTCAGGGACATTTTCATAACCAGCTTCCTGCAGTCATTAGCTTCAGAGCTAGAGTATGCTAGAAACTACTGGGCCCTGGGCAGTGGTTAAATTAGGTGTGAACGTAAGCTGGGCTGATCTCCATTGTGTAGTTAAAAACCAAAGGTGGGCACAGAGAGAGTATGTGTTCTGCCCTTTCTTCACCCACTGCATTTTCATTTCCGCTTTCTCTACTCTAGAGGCCTAATAAAGGACTCTAACGTACGATATTCAACACAGCTTTAAAACATCCACACAGAGTGCAAAATTGTAGTAGGAATTTGAGTTTTGTTTTTCTTTTGAGTTTAATATGACTTCCTAGGTTCAGCGTACTTTGTAATACATTTCTTAAACCGCAGGATCATGAGGGCAAATTCCCTTGGGGGAAAGTGGCTCTGTGAGTTGATTAGCACCGTTTGCCTGCTTCCTAACCCTGTTCTGCTCAGGTATTAGTTGTTCAGACAGCAGAGATCCAGTTCAGCTCTCCAGGTCTCGCGCTCCATTTTAATGCAAGCCAGTGATGCAAAGTCCCTGGCTTGGCCTGTCAGAACTTGATAGCTCTGTAAACACTGAAATCCTTGTTGCCATAACACCAGGAAAAATAATATGGGCTCCTGCATATAAATATAACGAAGGCCTTGGGGAATGGGAGCATTTCTAAATGACTTGAAGCTCTGTCACGGCATAATCTCTTATAAATAAATGTCAGTGTAGTCACTGAATGCAGACTGGATTTTTTGCCTGACTACGGTGCTAAGCCTTCTAGACAATAGTTATGCTAAGGGATTATCTTTTAACATTGTGCAGTTATCTCCTTTGTTTGTTTTCTTTTTTCATTATTCACATAAGCCAAGGGAAATGAAAAGCATCTTATTTCAGGCAAAAAGGCCTGTGAATGATTAACTCGGGTTCCATGCGTTGGGACTTTGCATAGCAACCCCTTGGCTTGCAATGACAAAAAAGCTCAAGGCAGAACAGCAGCCCAGGGACCTGAGACCAACGTTCTCAAATGAAGGTGGTGAGAAACAGATTAAGTATAAGCATTGTGTTTATGGGTAGAATTCTCTGTAGCTGGCCCATTTAATTTGGCATTGGTTTTACTGCACTTTTCTTGGTGAAGATGTGTTTTGCTGACCTTTACTCTTGCTTTTTGAATACATTTGAGAATTCAAGTGAAACTTGGCCATGATTATGGCTTAATGTGGTTTATGCCACCATATTTTATGGGTTCTATCCCAAATTGGGCTAACTCTGGCTAATTTTATATTAAAAAATGGAAATAACAGATCACTTCATAATAGCATGAAGGTTTAATTTTAGCTCAACTAAAACTTTGTTGGTAAATTTTGGCACTCTTGAAATTGTATATAACACAAAGCATTATATGAAATAAAGATAAACAAATGGTGTGATTATATAATTCCAATTAAAAGCATATAAGTATGTAAAGAACCCACATTGTACAAATATTAAATCTGAAATCAATGTCAATTCCATATCTTTTTATAGACATTTGATGCTTAAACATTTATACAACAAAGTCCATTTAAAGATTTGAGTTAAAAGAGTTAGAAGAAAATGAAGTATAAGCTAAGGACAGAAGAAACATTTGAGAATTTAGAAAAAAGCAGTATAGTTAAAATTGAGCCAAAATATTTAGGACACTTAAATTTAGACTGCAAGTCAATCCAGATGTTTATTTATTAATGTTAATAATGTTTCCAGTGTTGTTATAGAATGCTAAATCCCAGGGGTTCTGCTTCTAAGTTTAAAGACAAATGCAATGATCTTTATTCTTTTCCAGCTCTGTTTTAATTTTAGGAGCTTTTCTATAGCCATGATTTTCCCATAAATGTGTTTGCAAAATCTTGAGCAGCTCCTGATGTCTTGCAGAAAGTCTGAGTGAAACACTGCTCTAGCAAAGCTTTCCACGTTCTGCGTTGCTCGTCTTGCTTCCATGGCAATAAAGAGAGAAACTTGGCATAAGAATATAATCTGTTCCTGCCTGTTTCTCATCTGAAGTCATAAACCTCTGCCATCCCACCCAAGACTAGAATTTCAGCTGGCATGAAACAGCTGTCTGCTTACAGGTTTATTCCGGTAGTAACCAAAGACAAAACTATTTTAATTGAAGGCCCTAGGCTATTCTCCAAACCCTCACAATCTCTGGGTCATCCCCAAGAAGAAACCATTGAGGAAAAGGTACAAGTTACATTCTTTCTTATAGTTTTTGACACAGTGTATATTTATGAAGTTGAGAACATTTTACCCTTCTAATTTGACTACATTGGATGCCATGGAGAAAAGGAGGGCCACAAACTCAAAAGCCCGAGGGTTCAGGCACACAAACTAAGTCAGCAGAGAGTAGGCTGTAGTGCATGGGAGGAGTGTCCTGTCCGAAGGGGCATCTGCTACTTTGCTTCACTTATTGCTACCATGTGGGTATGTGGAGGCCCAAGTTGCTAGATATCCTGATTTGTCAATAGAAGTTCTCAGTCCTGCTTTTTATGAGAATTCTGCATAGTTTTAAATGTTGGCAATTATTTTGGATAAAAATCAAAACATTATGAATGTTAACTCAAACATGGCTCTGGATTGGATGTCTGGGACTTCTTGGGTTCAACCCTTAGACTTTGCTCTTGATTCACTACCGGTAGACTTTGCATTTATCAATTGCTTAGGTTCTGTAACTGTCAAGTAGCATAATTTATTTACACATTTTCCTTCTTACTCTGGTTAGTACTGTATAAAGAATACGAGTTTTGGAGTTGGGGAGAGATGTAGATTTTACTAGTTCCAGAGTTTACCAAATTGTGACTTCCAGCCTCTTAATTCCTTGAAAATCTCTCTTATGCCATGCAGAAATGAAAACCTATTTTACAGGAAGTTTGGAGGATTAAATAAACTAATAAGTAAAATATTTAGCCCAGCCCTACAGGCACTCTTTGCATAGTGTTACCATTCTGATCACTACTATTAAGAACAAACAATACCGTACAGTGATCCTCTTTAGAAGACACAAGGACTCAAATGAGAAAGAGTTTCTCTCAGTATAGGGAGCAGAGCCTCTTTGTAGATCTAACATGCACTATAATACAAAAAAATTATATCAAGAGCCATCTTCATGTCCTTAAAGAATTTTGGGATTTTGTTGCTAGAGAAGACCTTGAGGAAAGAGTTGACAACTAGAAATGACAGAAACATCAATTTCATTGGAGTCATTAATATTTGGAACCATGACAAATGAATGCTTTCCTTGAAATACACTGTGACATGTTAAGAACGTAACTTGTTATGAAAATAAAACTGAAGACTATATCTGGAACTATGTTGTTAAGTAAAAGAATGTAGGCTAAATTTTTTTCCTATCCATTTCTGTGATTATTTACTTTGGAAATAAATGGATGAAAGTCACTTAGAACATTTCCTGTTTCTTTCTTTCTTTCTTTTTTTTTTTTTGTATCCAGGCAGATCTGCTGTTAGAGAAGAATTCTTTTGCCCTAACTGTGTCTCTGTGATCTGTGGATGAGGGTGGGAAAGGACCGCTCAATCAATTGGGGTGTACAAAATGGAGTTTGAGAAGGTAAGTGATGTTTTCTCCATGCTTTTGTTCAAAATTAGGTGCAATTAATTTTTTTTTTTTTGAGACAGAGTTTCACTCTGTTGCTCAGGCTGGAGTGCAATGGTGCCATCTCAGCTCACTGCAACCTCTGCCTCCCAGATTCAAATGATTATCCTGCCTCAGCCTCCTGAGTGGCTGGGATTACAGGCACCCGCCACCACGCCCAGCTAATTTTTGTATTTTTAGTAGAGAAGGGGTTTCACCATGTTGGCCAGGCTGGTCTCGAACTCCTGACCTTGTGATCCACCCGCCTCATTCTCCCAAAGTGCTGGGATTGCAGGCGTGAGCTACCGTGCACAGCTGCAATAAAATCTTTTACATTCAAAGGAAGAGACTTTCTTCCTTCTTTCCTTTTCCTGGAACAATGGCAAGTAATAACAGAAAATAAATTAGTCTAACAAATTGTCCAGTGGTAAAAACAAAACAGGGTACGGATGTAATACGGTTCAGTGTATCTCAGGTCTTTCACATGACATGTCCTCTTGCTTAATAAGAGCTCTATGACAGTATGATGTTGAGTGGTGAGATTGTGTAATGGATTATTTGAAGTGTTCATTTATAAGCCATTCATATATTACTGACAAAACTCTTTTATTTTTAAAGCTTAATGGCAGTTAGTGCTGGTTACATAGGAGTCTGCCATAAACTCCATATCTATATATGGGAGTTTATTAAGTATTAACTCACACGATCACAAGGTCCCACAATAGGCCGTCTGCCAGCTGAGGAGGAAGGAGAGCCAGTCCAAGTTCCAAAACTGAAGAACCTGGAGTCTGATGTTCGAGGGCAGGAAGCATCCAGGATGGGAAAAAGATGTAGACTGAGAGGCTAGGCCAGGCTCTCTTTTCACATTTTTCTGCTTGCTTTATATTCTAGCCACGCTGGCAGCTGATTAGATTGTGCTCACCAGATTAAGGGTGGGTCTGCCTTTCCCAGCCCACTGACTCAAATGTTAATCTCCTTTGGCAACACCCTCACAGACATGCCCAGGATCAATACTTTGTATCCTTCAATCCAATCAAGTTGATACTCAGTATTAACCATCCCTGTAATGAATAATAATATCTCCATCTAGTGTGAGATAGGAACTATGCTAGGCACTTAAAAGACATTGCTTATAACACTTATCACCCTTTATGTGGTGATATGGTTTGGCTGTGTCCCCACCCATATCTCATCTTGAACTGTACTCCCATAATTCCCACATGTCGTGGGAGGGACCCCGTGGGAGATAATTGAATCATGGGGGCAGTTTCCCCTATACTGCTCTCATGGTAGTGAATAAGTGTCATGAGATCTGTTGGTTTTAGCCGTTTCCACTTTTACCTCTTCCTCATTTTCTCCTTGACTGCTGCCATCCATGTAAGATGGGGCTTGCTCCTTCTTGCCTTCCACCATGATTGTGATGCTTCCCCATCCATGTGGAACTGTAAGTCCAATTAAACCTTTTTCTTTTGTAAATTGCCCAGTCTCAGATATGTCTTTATCAGCAGCATGATAATGGACTAATACATGTAGGTCTTCATGTCCATTATACAGATGGGGTAAATGGAGTCTCAGGTATAAATAGCTTCCCTCAGGGCATGTAGATAGTTACAGGAGGCTAGAATTGAACCAGATTTGTTGTTCTAGGCTCCTCTACTGTATACTTTCTCAAGTATTTTAGGGAATACTTTGTCCTACTTGTGGGACAAATGGATTACTTAGAAATCATCAGCAATGTCTGACAGACAGGAATCCAACAGCAAAAACAGGTAGAACAGGATCAGTTAATGCATATCAGAAGCAAAGTTATTCAAGATCCCTTGCTATTTCTTAGCAGAGAAGGAAAGGTATTCATCCCCTCTTGCTGACTGCATACATGACTTGAAAGGAAATGGAAAAGAATTGAAAATAAAATGGCAATGATAAGGTATAGAATAAAGAGAGAATGGGATTGACAAAAGCATAAAGAAACTAGCTTCCCCCTCTCCTTTTCTCTCATGAACTCAGGCTCTTGAAAATGAATTAAGGGGACTGGGCATGGTGGCTCATGCCTGTAATCCCAGCACTTTGGGAGGCCAAGGTGGGTGGATCATGAGGTCAGGAGTTCAAGACCAGCCTGACCAACATGCTGAAACCCTGTCTCTACTAAAAATACACACACACACACACAGATTAGCTGGGTCTGGTGGCACGCGCCTGTAATTCCAGCTACTCAGGAAGCTGGGGCAGGAGAATTGCTTGAACCCGAGAGGCAGAGGTTGCAGTGAGCAGAGATTGAGCTGCTGCACTCCAGCCTGGGTGACAGAGGGAGACTCTTCAAAAAAAAAAAAAAAAAAGAAGGGCTACTAAATTTGATTGTAGAAAATGTCAATGACTAACAGTACCTGGCATTGAGTAGACAAGACATGGTCATTCAATAAATGTATGAACAAATAAGATCTTTGGTAACTTTGTTTCCATTCTTTCTAAAGATTCAAATACTTTTTTCAATCCTCGTTCAGATGTCCCCATGTTATGAAGAGTATTAGATGATAAATAAATCAAAGGGCCATCCTGAGTACAAAAAGAAATTCTCATACCTTATTGAAGATAAATTAGCATAACAAAATGCCTCCACTCTTTCTTTTCCTTTGGAAAAAGGTTTTGGGTTGTTTACTCATGTGTCCATGTATTAGTCTGTTCTCATGTTGCTATGAAGAAATACTCAAGACTGAGTAATTTATAAAGGAAAGAGGTTTAATTGACTCACAGTTCTACATGGCTGGGGAGGCCTCAGGACATTTACAATTATGGCAGAAGGTACCTCTTGACAGGGTGGCAGGAAAGAGAATGAGTGCTGAGTGAAGCTTTACAAATAAGCTCCTTATAAAACCATCAGATCTTGTGAGAACTCACTCACTATCATGAGAACAGCATGAGCAGCATGATGGTAACTGTCCCCATGGTTAAATTACCTCCCACTGGGTCCCTCCTCTGACATGTGGGGATTATGGGAAATACAATTCAAGATGAGATTTGGGTGGGAACACAGCCAAACCATATCATTCTGCCCCTGGCTCCTCTCAAATCTCATGTCCTCACATTTCAAAACACAATCATGCCTTTTTAACAGTCCCCCAAAGTATTCCAGCATTAACTCAAAAGTCCAAGTCCAAAGTCTCATCTAAGACAAGGTAAGTCCCTTCCACCTGTGAGCCTGTAAAATTAGGAGCAAGTCAGTTACTTCTTAGATACAATGGGGTACAGGCATTGAGTAAATACATCCATTCCAAATGGGAGAAATTGTCCAAAACAAAGGGGCTACGGGTCCCATGCAATTCCAAAATCCAACAGGGCAGTCATTAAGCCTTAAAAATTCCAAAATGATCTTCTTTGACTCCAAGTCTCATATCTAGGGCATGCTGATGCAAGAGGTGGGCTCCTATGGCCTTGGGCAGCTCTGCTCCTGTGGCTTTGCAGGATACAGCAGGGAGCCCAGGGCCTAGCCCATGAAACCATTTTTTTCTCCTAGGCCTCTGGGCCTGTGATGGGAGGGATTGCCATGAAGGTCTCTGACGTGCCCTGGAGACATTTTCCCCATTGTCTTAACATTCAGCTCCTCGTTACTTATGCACATGTCTGCAACAGGCTTGAATTTCTCCCCAGAACATTTTTTTTTGATTGCATCATCAGACTGCAAATTTTCCGAACTATTATGCTTTTCTTCCTCTTGAATGCTTTGCCACTTAGAAATTTCTTCTGCCAGACGCCCTAAATCATCTCTCTCAATCTCAAAGTTCCACAGATCTCTAGGGCAGAGGCAAAGTGCTGCCAGTCTCTTTGCTAAAGCATAACAAGAGTTACCATAGCTCCAGTTTCCAACAAGTTCCTCATCTCCATCTGAGACCACCTCACCCTGGACTTTATTGTCCATATTACTGTCAGCATTTTGGTTAAAGCGATTCAACAAGTCTCTAGGAAGTTCCAAACTTTCCAACATCTTACTGTCTTCTGAACCCTCCAAGTCTCCAGGATGTCCCCAATTTTCCCACATTTTTCTGTCTTCTTCTGAGCCCTCCAAACTGTTCCATCCTCTGCCTATTACCCAGTTCCAAAGTTGCTTCCACAGTTTTTTGGCAATACTGTTGGCAACACCCTCACAGACATACCCAGGATCAATATTTTGTATCCTTCAATCCAATCAAGTTGACACTCAGTATTAACCATCGCAGTAATGAATAATAATATCTCCATCTACTATAAGACAGGAACTATGCTAGGCACTTAAAGGACATTTATCATAATGTGCCACAATCTGGCATTTGCTGTCTGGATCCCAATGGCATCATATAAGACATTCCTCTGTCCCTTGTATCTTTATAACAGCACTTCACTATCTGTGCTACCAATTTACTGTATTAGTCTGCTCTCACACTGCTATAAAGAGCTGCTCAAGACTGGGTAGTTAATAAAGGAAAGAGGTTTGATTGATTCACAGTTCTGCATGACTGGGGAGACCTCAGGAAACTTAGAATTAAGGCAGAAGGCACCTCTTCACAGACTGGCAGGAGAGAGAATGAATGCTGAGTGAAGGGGGAAGTCCCTTATAAAACTATCAGATCTCATGAGAACTCACTCACTATCAGGAGAACAGCATGACAAGCATGAGGGTAACCACCCCATGATTAAGTTACCTCCCTCCGGATCCCTTCCATGACACCTGGGGATTATGGGAACTATAATTCAAGATGAGATTTGGGTGGGGACACAGCTAAACTGTATCAGTCCATCTAAACAATTATTTTTATTGTTACTTTAGAACATCCAGATGGGGCTCTGAAGAGTAAGGAAACCATATAAAGTTTGGTTCTATGAAGAGAAGCAAAGAGGGCAAGGTGAAATCACAGAAGGCCAAGTTTATCACTTATATTATTTCACAGAGATGAAGTTCCAGGAACTGTACCTTCCTTATGGCTATAGATGTCACTATCTCAAGAATCATGTAGATGAGTAGTTCTGTTTCCCATCAAGTTCCTGAATCAGAATTGCTCAGGGGAGGGAAAGGCATATCTTTTTCACTTTATGAAGATTCCACAGGTAGTTCTGATGTGCAACCTAGGTCACATAGCTGACTTAGACCCTTTAGGTAATTCACTCCAGGTTTTGTCCTCATCCATTCCCAATGAACATACACTACTGCACTATTTTTACATCAGGTACTCAGATCACAACAATGAGAATACAGCAAAGGGATTCTAAATAAAATAATATAAAATTGATCAAAATATGCTTCCCTCCAAAACATGGTGATTTTTGAACTAGATGCGGTAAAATGGAAACAGAATCTTGAAAGTGCACATGTAATTAAGGTCAAAACAACAACGATAGTATAGTCAGATCCCTGATCAAAATTCCAGAGAGAGGGATGTTTGAAAGTTCACCAAACTAATGTGCCTGATTTGACCCTTGTGATTTTTCACCTAAGAGGTTAGGGATGCTGGCAGCAGAGTTGCAAATAAACTTGAAGCTTTAGAAAAAATAAAATTTCAGAGGGGGAAGGATGAGGAGGGGAAGAGAGAGAGGGAGGGAGAAGAGGCACCACCATGAACTGATGTAAAGTGAAGAATATCCTGGGGAAATAAAAGGAAGCCCTCTATTGAAAAGAACAGCAAAGAACGTCAGAGTAACTAAGAATGAATCAATAAATGTGGGATGCTCCTGAGATGCTAGGGCATATGACCAAAGGACAGTTATGATAGAAGCTGAGCAAGTGACCTTAAGGCCAAGGCAGAGAAGGACCCAACACTTCCAGGGAGTGGACTGAGAACTCCATCTGCAGCAGCAAGTGAAAATAGAAGAAACCAGTGAAGATAGATGCCCCCAAGCGGCAGGGCTAGAAGAGTTGCCTGTGATAAGAAATGATATTAACCCAGAGAGGGCTTAGAGGAGGCTGATGCTCAACCCTCAAAAAGCCAAGTAACAGGACACTATATCCTTGCAACTCCACTCATCATTTTAGGATACAGTTTTTATCCTAAAAGTCATTTTTCACTGTAGTGAAAATAGTGGTCCACTTGAAAAAACTACACATCCAGCTCCCAGTAGATGCTCTGGGTATGATGAATGGCCAGATGGAAGAAAGGGGAAAGGTCAGGGGCATGGTCTTTGGGCGAGAAAACCACCCCCTTTTGTCATCAGATAGCTACTGGAACTTTGCAGGGGAAAGATCATCTGGGATGTAAGTCAGAGGTCGTGTATCAGAGATGGAAACCTCCAGGTCCAGAGTTCATAGGACAGAATTGTGGGAAGATAAGAGGGCGTGTACATGACATTTGGAGAGGATGAGTGTCAAATAACTTGATAGAGATAATCTGCAGTGGAAGGGCTGCAGTACCACCAGAACAAGGGTGGACTATAAACAGAAAAGAGGAAGAAGAGCCTGGGGAAAGCAGAATCCAGAAAGCACTTTGGAGAAAAGAAAACTCAATATGAGGCTTAATGCCTGAAAGCAAACTAAAGACTAATCAGAGACTTCTTGAAAGGACACCTCAGGAAGATGCCAGCTGAGGTGGTGGCTGAGGAGGCATCCAGTTGCTCTGCCACTCTTCTGACCTGAAGTGAAATAGAAGGTCTGGGGTTATGCAGGTAAAGATCCCTTACACATTCTGGAATCTCAGCGTAAGTATCAGCCTAGACCTGGGGAAGGAGGGAGGTGAGACTAGGTCCGAATTCTAAGAAGTGCAGCCTCTTTGGGATACAAAATAAAAGTAGTACAAGGGAGGCCCTGTGGAACTTTTTAAATACCCAAGACCGTTGACAAGTTGGGACAATTCTGTGACAGATGTCATAAGATAGAAAGTTTATGTTTACATTTAGCTAACTTGATGTGTTGGACTGTGGCTGGGGTGAAGGAGGGAAAGACACTTAGGAAGACCAGGAAGAAATGAAAGGCCATAAGCCAAAAGGTGTAAGTCCAGGAAGAGAAATTTTCCCCTTACTGGCCATGAGAGGACCACGTAAATGAACCCAGGCTTAGTGAAGTGGGAGCACCAGAAGAGAAGTCTCTTCTGTGGTATTATAGTCTTGACAACAAAAATATTTTAAATCAATTGGTTAAAGAGCATAAGAAATTGTGTAAGCATTAAGGAAAAAGTATAACTAGCTTCTATTTGGCTTCATATAAGGATACAACATAAAATATTTTTCAAAAACTAGTACAAAATACATTGAAATACTATTTGAATATCATTGGTGCTTTCCGGTGGAAAGAGAAATTTACATTGAAAATGCCAACTTTACAAAATAAAGAAGTGTTTAGAACTGTTCATCATTACAGGTAGGCATGCTCTATCAGATAGTATATCTTGAGCAAGAAGACTTTATGGTGATTGGAATCAACAGAACACCATATCTTGTTCAAAAAAGGTGCTCAATATGTGTTTGAGTGGATAAAATGAGTATATGTTGAGTAAACAAATTAAAGAATAAATTAAATACATAGTTGTATATTCCACTTGGGAAGTCTTTTTTTTTTTTATTTGAGACGGAGTCTCGCTCTGTCACCCAGGCTGGAGTGCAGTGGCGCGATCTCGGCTCACTGCAAGCTCCGCCTCCTGGGTTTAAGCCATTCTCCTGCCTCAGCCTCCTGAGTAGCTGGGACTACAGGCGCCCGCCACCGCGCCCGGCTAATTTTTTGTATTTTTAGTAGAGACGGGGTTTCACCATGGTCTCGATCTCCTGACCTTGTGATCCGCCCGCCTCGGCCTCCCAAAGTGCTGGGATTACAGGCGTGAGCCACCGCGCCCGGTGGGAAGTCTTTTTCCAGGGATGGGTTAGCTGCCTTTCCAGGGGCTCCCATACTACCATGTGTATCTCCTATCCTATCCTATCCTATCCTATCCTATCCTATCCTATCCTATCCTGTCCTGTCCTGTCCTGTCCTGTCCTGTCCTGTCCTGTCCTGTCCTGTCCTGTCCTGTCCTGTCCTATCCTATCCTATCCTACTTTATGCTATGTTCCCTAATAAACTGTAAGCTACTTGAGGTTAGGAACTAGTTATTATTCTTCATGATAACTGTAGCCCTGATCATAGTGCCCTGCACATGGTAGATATTCAAGAAATGGTTGTATAAATAAATGGCATTTAAGCTTAAGCCAAGTGCTAAATTAGCATTATACCTGGGAGATTAAGAAGGGTTAATATTTTGGGGGTTAATACTTGAATGTTTTTTAGAAAGTCCACGGAGGAGCTATGATAAGAGAGAAGCAGAGGAACAATTTGGACAGTGTTATTATTTTAATTTGACCATATATTTGGAATGGAAAATGGATTGTAATGATTCAGAGCAAAGAATTCCTTTGTTGGAAACGAAAGGCTGGAAAATGAAGCATGGAGACATACTTCTTATTGAAAACACAGCAGGGGAGTGTCCTTCCACCTAAAATCATTCAGACTGTCAGATTAAACATACATTATTTCTTAAAAAAATATTCCCAGAGGAAATCCAGCATCTATCTCCCCCTACTGGTGTCATATTAAGAGTGATGTCTGACTGTTATCCCTTGAAATGAGTAATGTTCTAATGAAGATGAAATTTTAATTTGTTATTTGGACAAAAAAATCTTATGTAAAACTTAAGCATTCTACAATGGACATTTGTGTTGTAATGAGCTTTAGCAATATTTGAGATATACATTGTTTCATCACACATAAAGAATGGTTAAATATTCTTGCTAGTGCATCTGCCATTAACAGATTTATATGACAATGGATTGTAATTGATTGATACAACGAAGGTTTTATTTACTACAGAAAATTTCAAACATATACAAAATATAAAGAATAATATAATGAACTTCCATGTCCCATTATCTAGCTCCAACAAACAAGTCATAACTAATCTTATTTCATTTATTACTTCCCCAAGGTCTCACATCCAGGTCGTTTTGAAGCAAAGTCCAAGCATTGTATCACTTCATCTGCAAATATTTCAATGAGTACCCAAAAGGGAAGGATGCTTAAAATATCCTCGTAATATCGTTATTATGCTTAATAGTTTTTTGTTACCAATTATCTAGTCAGTGTTTACATTTCCACAATTGTTTTAAAATTTGTCATTATTTATTTTATAGTTTGTTAGAAACAGGTTTTTAATAAGAGCTATAGATTATAATTGTTTGATATGTTTCTTAAATCTCATGGAATTATAAATTCCTCCTCTATCAATTTTTAAAAATATAATTATTTTTATTTTTTAAATAGATTTAGGGAATGTAACTTTTTTCTTGCAACTTTTTTGTTGCTAAAACTGCATCATTTGTGTTCTGTATTGTGTCTTATAACATGCCACAATCTGGAATTTGCTGCCTGGATCCCCGTGGCATCGTATAAGACATTCCTCTGTCCCTTGTATTTCTTGTAAATTGGTAGTTAGATCCAGAGGCTTCAGTTTATTCAGGTTTGATTTTTTTTTTTTTTTTTTTTTTTTTTGCAAAAAGCTGTTATGTACTTTCATCACTCAAAGTCTGGCAGCAATTGAAGTTCATCATGTACTCCAGACTCTCTAGAGCAGCACTCACTAATAGAAATTTCTATGGTGATGGAAGTATTCTATATCTGTTTTATCTAATATGGTAGCTACTAGCCACACATGGCTACTAAGCATGTGAATTGTGGCCAGTGTGGCTGAGAAATTGGCTTTTAATTTAAAAACTTTTAATTACTTTTAATTTAAATAGTCACTTGTGGCTAATGATTACCATAGTGGATAATATAGCTCTTGACTCAGTAATTCATTAATGGCTAAAAAATAATAATCTTATTATTTGATAATTTTTTCTTTATTAATTAAAATATTTTTATAAAGAGAAACTTCCTCCTATCAACTGAATTGTTGCCATGAGATTCAGTTCACACAATACAGGCAGAAAAGTAGTTTAATTTTTCCCCATATTTATCAGTTGTCAAATAATGAGTTGGTTCCCTCATATTCTCCAAAGGTGACCCAAGGAGATTTTTTTTGTTATGAAGTCGTAATTTGTATTTCAATTCATTGTAGTTATTCTTATTGATGCTCAAATTGATCTAACCTTGGCCAGAGAGAACCTATTTCTTTTGAGTGCTCTTCATATGATCCTGTGACTATCAGTGTTGTGACTTCAGCTATGTTGTTCCAGGGTCATCTTGTACATGGTCCGTCTCATGTCTAAAATTAGCCATTTGTCCAAGAAACCCTGGTTCCAGTTAGTAGTCTATTTCAAGAATATATCTGGACACTTGGGGTAATCATTGCTATTGGGTTGGTAATTGTTCTAGCTTGATAAAAACACAGCTAGAAATAGAATTTTTAAACAATATCATAAATTTCTTCTGATACATTCAATTTAAACTCAGGCAATGGGATTGTCTTTGATTTTAACTTTTTTTTTTGTTTTTATGATGAAAACCTAGATTTTTAATAACATTAATATAGTTACCCATTTCCTTTATGCCACAATATATACACAGTAATTTCAGAATAAACAATACCAACAATGCTAGCAACAAATTTATTGTTGAGAAAGTGTAAGGTTTTTTTTTTCGATTTTGCATAATTTTTGTCCTTAGGGTCCTTCTCATGGAGACATATTATTGCATTTTAGGTTTATTTGAAGTAGTTCATCCTTGTGTGGTTTTGCCACCAACTGGATACACGTTTATATTTATTTCATTTTATTTTTAGATAAATGAGGTATCTTTTTGAGAAATGTAGTTTAATTTTATAATTATGTAAGATATTTATAAATGTGGTTCAAGAGTAAAATCTATAAAACAAAGTATTCAAAGATGTTGAGATTCTCTATCTCCTTAACTCAATTTCCTCACTCCAAGGATTCATTTAAAAATATTTATGATTTAATCCTTCATTTATTATTATTAGCAAAGATGTGTATATATTTAAATTCTTCTAATATTAACCATAATATACTACACAAAATTTCTCCCCAATTCTTTGTAAAAACTAAATGTATCCTGGAGATCACTGGACAATAATATGTAGAGACTGGTCTCATTTCTTTTTACAGCTGCATGTGTTCTATATTTCATGCAATAATTGCCTCTGCCTACCCTGACCCTTTTTTTAAGAGACAGAGTCTTGCTCTGTTGCCCAGGCTGGAGTGCAGTGGTGTGATCATAGCTCACTGCAGCCTTGAACTCCTGGGCTCAGGTGATCTACCTGTTTCTGAGTTGCTTGACTACAGATGCTCACCACTGTGCCTGGCATTTTTGCATTGTTTGTAGAGACAGGGTTCTGCTATGTTGCGTAGGCTGGTCTTGCATTCTTGGCCTCGAGTGATCCTCCCACCTTGGCCTCCCAAAGTGCTGGGATTATAGGTATGAGCTACCACTTGTGGCTAATAATTCCCTTATTAATGAGCACTTACGTTGTGGAAAGTTTTTTTTTTTTTTTCAAATGATAGCTGCAGTAGCAGCAGCAGCATCGAATATGTTACTTTTCTCCAGAATCTTTGATTATTCACTAGGTTTATATAGGTATTCATAAAAATTTAAAACATAAATATGTCATATTAGTGACCCAGGACAAGCGCTGGTAAGAAATTAAGGTATCCTCAAACTTGGTATCTTGGTCTTGGTATCCTCAAACTCAAATAAAATATCTTAATTTTCATTAATTATCCCTTTAGGGGCCTGATTACTATTTTTCTGATTTTCAGACTTCCTAGGATAGAGCTTGAAAAGATTGGAAAAGTAAGGATGATTGAACTTGAAAGGTGTGAATGAAAGAATTATCTTTTCGGATGGAGAATAGTAGCTGTTTTCAAAGAAGATTTTATTTTATCTTTCTTTTTTGGCCTATAAGTTTTGCAGGGAATCTGTGATTAGAGTATAATAGAAAAGTACTAGGTAATTATTGTTGTGTTATTTGGACACATGTTTAAACTAGAAGTTTGAAGATAGCAATTGGCAATAATTATATATGTTCTAGCCATCTACCTCTTTTACCACATACTTTAAAGATATCTATATGGTAAAAGGTAAGTGGCAACTGAATAATCACAAATACATCAAGAAGTAAAGATATGCTTTGTTTTATTGAGTGCACTCTTATGTTTTCTCTTTTGCTGGAATAAAAAGTGGGGTTTTAAATTGATCTTTTCTAACATTGTTTTTCCTCATTTTCTCTCTATTTAGAGGGTTTCAGTAGGTTTTCACACATTCTCACTCTTTAGAAGCTCTTACAATTTTTATAATAATACTCTAGTTCTAGTTATTCCATCATGAGCTGATTCTATTTATACAACTAATAAATACTAATTAAAACTACTCTATAACCTTGAACTGTACATTAGGGAAGGTATACCTATGGTGGATGACTGAAAAGACAGTCCAGGATAAACTGATACATCTAATTCCACATAGTAGCCTTCAGAATCAAGACTCTCAAACAGTAAAATGCACTAAGCCAATATGGATGGGAATAGCCTCCTGGTGTTTTCCCAACTGTTTGAATTTTTAATATCTTCTCTTAAAGCTATATACTTCTGGTTCATTTATGCTAGCAGTGTTATCAGTGAATGCAATTTTAGATTCTGTATTCCATATTTAATGAAATTTTATTTATAGGAAAGAAAGAATGGGTATGCATAAGGAGCTAATCAAAGAGGCCCCTGATACCTATTGAGCAGTTGTGTGAGTGTGTGATTATCCATGGAAAGAAGATCAGAGGGAAATGGTATTTAAAACCCTTGATTAGATAGCAGAGAGAATGAAGCAGGCCAACTTATTTGCACAAAGTGACAGAAATGAAGGTAGAAGAAACAGTTACAAATGGTGGTGGTACCAGAAGTAAGCTTCCCATAACTTCTCCTACTCCGAACTTCAAGAAAGCTATGGCTTTGTGGATATTCTTCCTTTGGCTATCTACTAAACTAGAAGAACTGGAATATTAATAGTTTTGAATTCTAGCTCTTCAAAAATATCACCAAAACAATCTGTTGTTTATGAAAGCTGAGTTTATTCTTACCTTCGTAAGGAACTGCCTTAACAAAGTCTTAGTCTTGGAATGAGGATGGCAAAGTTGGGATTCTTAGGAGGTTTGGGGTCTAGTATGAGGTGGGTTTTCATCGTGGAGGCTTGATTAAGGTTGAGTAAGGTGGGTGTAAACAGCAAGGCTAGGACCTTGCTAGTGAGGTGAGGAAATTCAGAGTCTTGGGAGGTAAACTACAATTTTGTACTATGTATAGAAGAGTTGAACAAGCAATATTAATTTAATGCAGTTCTTGGAAAGTTCCTGGGAAGATTAGTAATTTGTAACTTTTATCTTACTGGGCTATAGTTTCTTGGAATAGTAAGGTAATGATAAAACAAATACTGTATGTGGTTATTAGCCATATTAACCAAGTTTATGATTTCTTTGGTTGCTTCTCGGATTTTTTTTTTAGAGATTCCAGAGAAATCTGCTGGGATGTGAGAGCAACATTCTTAACCTAAAACAGCATATGTTCACCCTTTGTAGCTTGACATTCTGTCTACAGCAATGATCCCCAACCGTTTTGGCACCAAGCACTGGTTTCATGGAAGACAGTTTTTCCATGGACAACAGTGGTGAGGGGTGATTTTGGGATGAATCTCTTTCACCTCAGATCATCAGGCATTAGATTCTCATGAGTGTGCAACCTAGATCCTTCACATGCACAGTTTCACAATAGGGTTTGTGCTCCAATGAGAATCTAATGCTGCTGGAGGAGGAGGTGGAGCTCAGGTAGTAATGCCCCCTTGCCTGCTGTTCACCTCCTGCTGTGTGGCCTGGTTCCTAACAGACCATGGACCAGTGTTGGTCCCTGGCCTAGGGACTGGGGACCCTGGTCTACAGTATCTCTGTTCTGAACCACTGCCTGTCCGATTTCATGAATCTCTCATGTAAGAAATTCTATAGACTTGGTGGCATTGTTTAACTGTCTTCCCTGAACTGTGGTCTGTAGGATCCTGCCTGCTGTCTAGTCCTTTTGTAAAGCATCAAGAGAAGAGGTTTGAGGAGACAAGGAATTAATTCACAAATCTTCCTGAATAGTTAGGTTCAGTTTTTCTTCTTCTTAAATTAAGTTTTCTAATGATCTCTTTTTCCTTGAGGGGAAACTCATGGGGCAAAATGGACTCTAGGTGATGTCAGAGATCATGTTAAAGGTAGGAATCCATTTACCAAGATTACAATCCTTGTTTAATATTTAGTAGGAGCCTATTGATTTTTATTCAATAAATTCAATACCAGTGACTGGGGACTACCCAGTGATTTGATTTTGGTCCCTATGTGGTTATCAAATACTCCCATGCAGTTATCAAATAGTGTTTTAACATTTGGTGCTCCTCATCAAGAATGATGTATCACCAGGCAATGACATTTGTATTG
Source organism: Macaca fascicularis (assembly GCF_037993035.2). Lineage (NCBI taxonomy): Eukaryota > Metazoa > Chordata > Mammalia > Primates > Cercopithecidae > Macaca > Macaca fascicularis. The sequence continues at coordinate 128,711,675 of NC_088379.1, forward strand.
CTGAAATTATTTGGTAGATATAAAGCAAAAGTGAAGTATGTTTATTTATATGATATGTGAAAATGATACAGCCTCCAAATACATACCATCCATTTTCCAGTTCTCTTTTAATTTCTATTTCTGTGAACATTTGGATATAAAAGCTTTCACCCTCAAAAGATTCTAGAATATTCTTTTGGTGGAGACAGGAATCTTCTTTTCTAGGTATGATGTGATGCTGTGGGTAAGATTACCATCTGGGCTGACCTGTTGTGCATTTTCTAACCTAAAAAAAAAATAACCTAAGAGTTGAATCCAGTTACCCAAGAAACTAACTGATTCACTACAGGGAACTGGTACCAAGGGAAGCTAGATGACTCTCAAGTGAAAATGTGCAAACCCCACGTTGATTTTCCAGCTAATAAGTAAATGATAGTCACATATTGGACTTATAAAATGACTGTGCATGTGAAAAGCAACATTGAGAATAGCAGCCCTAAAGATAATGTAGAAGTAACATAGTAAAATATAACTTTAGATGAGCAAAAGAGGAAAGAAGGTGGCTAGGAAACAAAGAAAATAAAAGAATGCAGATTACAGCATAACAATCTCTGGAATTATTTCATAAGTATGGGGTGAAAATGGCCACATCTCGTGTAGTCATCTTGTTCTGAAATTTTTGGGTCTTGGGTCTCCTTTTGATGACCATTTGTTCCTGTATGATTCCTAAAAATACTCACATTTTCCCACTAAAACCTGTCTTCTAGTGATCTGAAGATTATATATTCCTTTTGAGTTCATTATTACAAAACTTTTGTCAAAGGCCTTTTCTGCATCTATTGAGATAATCATGTGGTTTTTGTGTTTGGTTCTGTTTGTATGATGGATTACATTTATTGATTTGCATATGTTGAACCAACCTTGCATCCCAGGGATGAAGCCCACTTGATGACGGTGGATAAGCTTTTTGATGTGCTGCTGGATTCAGTTTGCTAGTGTTTTATTGAGGATTTTTACATCAATGTTCATCAGGGATATTGCTTTAAAATTGTCTTTTTTGGTTGTGTCTCTGCCAGGCTTTGCTATCAGAATGATGTTGGCCTCATAAAATGAGTTAGGGAGGATTCCCTCTTTTTCTATCGATTGGAATAGTTTCAGAAGGAATGGTACCAGCTCCTCTTTGTACCTCTGGTAGAATTCAGCTGTGAATTCGTATGGTCCTGGACTTTTTTTGGTTGGTAGGCTCTTAATTATTGCCTCAATTTCAGAGCCTGTTATTGGTCTATTCAGGGATTCAACTTCTTCCTGGTTTAGTCTTGGGAGGGTGTATGGGTCCAGGAATTTATCAGTTTCTTCTAGATTTTCTAGTTTATTGGCATAGAGGTGTTTATTGTATTATCTGATGGTAATTTGTACCTCTGTGGGATTGGTGGTGATATCCCCTTTATCAATTTTTATTGCATCTATTTGATTCTTCTCTCTTTTCTTCTTTATTAGTCTTGCTAGCAGTCTATCAAGTTTGTTGATCTTTTCAAAAAACCAGCTCCTGTATTCATTGATTTTTTTGAAGGGTTTTTCATGTCTCTGTCTCCTTCAGTTCTGCTCTGATCTTAGTTATTTCTTGCCTTCTGCTAGCTTTTGGATGTGTTTGCTCTTGCTTCTCTAGTTCTTTTAATTGTGATGTTAGGGTGTCAACTTTAGATCTTTTCAGCTTTCTCTTGTGGGCATTTGGTGCTATAAATTTCCCTCTACACACTGCTTTAAATGTGTCAAAGAAATTCTGGTATGTTGTATCTTTGTTCTCATTGGTTTCAAAGAACATCTTTATTTCTGCCTTCATTTCGTTATGTACCCAGTAGTCATTCAGGAGCAGGTTGTTCAGTTTCCATGTAGTTGGGCAGTTTTGAGAGTGTTTCTTAATCCGGAGTTCTAGTTTGATTGCACTGTGGTCTGAGAGACAGTTTGTTATCATTTCTGTTCCTTTACATTTGCTGAGGAGTGCTTTACTTCTAACCATGTGGTCAATTTTGGAATAAGTGTGATGTGGTACTGAAAAGATTGTATATTCTGTTGATTTGGGGTGGAGAGTTCTGTAGATGTCTATTAGGTCTGCTTAGTGCAGAGCTGAGTTCAATTCCTGGATATCCTTGTTAACTTTCTGTCTCGTTGATCTGTCTAATGTTGATAGTGGGGTGTTAAAGTCTCCCATTTTTATTGTGTGGGAGTCTAAGTCTCTTTGTAAGTCTCTAAGGACTTGCTTTATGAATCTGGGTGCTCCTGTATTGGGTGCATATATATTTAGCATAGTTAGTTCTTCTTGTTGAATTGATCCCTTTACCATTATGTAATGGCCTTCTTTGTCTCTTCTGATCTTTGTTGGTTTAAATTCTGTTTCATCAGAGACTAGGATTGCAAACCCTGCTTTTTTTTTTTTTTTCATTTGCTTGGTAGATCTTCCTCCATCCCTTTATTTTGAGCCTATGTGTGTCTCTGCATGTGAGATGAGTCTCCTGAATACAGCACACTGATGGGTCTTGACTATCTTGATGGGTCTTGACTTAGTTTCTTTGCGATGGGTTCAAACATCCTTCTTTAGCTTGGAGAAGTTTGTTATTAACAATCTTCTGAAGCCTTCTTCTCCCAACTCGTCAAAGTCATTCTTTGTCCACCTTTGTTCTGTTGCTGGTGAGGAGCTGTGATCCTTTGGAGGAGAAGAGGTGCTCTGATTTTTAGAATCTTCAGTTTTTCTGCTCTGTTTTCTCCCCATCTTTGTGGTTTTAACTACGTTTTGGTCTTTGATGATGGTGACGTACAGGTGGGGTTTTGGTGTGAATGTCCTGTTTGTTAGTTTTCCTTCTAGCAGTCAGGACCCTCAGCTGCAGGTCTGTTGGAGCTTGCTGGAAGTCCACTCCAGACACCAGTAGAGGCTGCAGAACTGCAAATATTGCAGAGTGGTAAATGTTGCTGTCCAATCATTCCTCTGGAAGCTTCGTCTCAGGGGGCACCTGGCCATATGAGGTGTCAGTCGGCCCCTACTGGGAGGTGTCTCCCAGTTAGGCTACTCGGGGGTCAGGGACCCACTTGAGGAGGCAACCTGTCCATTCTCAGATCTCAAACTCCGTGCTGAGAGAACCACTACTTTCTTCAAAGCTGTCAGTCAGGGATGTTTAAGTCTGCAGAAGTTTCTGCTGCCTTTTGTTCAGCTATGCCCTGCCTCCACAGGTGGAGTCTACAGAGGCAGGCAGGCCTCCTTGAGCTGCGGTGGGCTCCACCTAGTTTGAGCTTTCCGGCTGCTTTGTTTACCTGCTCAAGCCTCAGCAATGGTGGGCGCCCCTTGCCCCTTGCAGTTAGATCTCAGAATGCTGTGCTAGCAGTGAGGGAGGCTCTGTGGGTGTGGGACCCTCCGAGCCAGGAGCGGGATATAATCTCCTGGTGTGCCATTTGCTAAGGCCGTTGGAAAAGCGCAGTATTAGGGTATGGGTGACTCGATTTTCCAGGTGCTGTCTGTCACGGCTTCCCTTGGCTAGGAAAGGGAATTCCCCACCCCCTTGGCCTTCCTGGGTGAGGTGATGCCTCACCCTGCTTTGTCTCACAGTCCGTGGGCTGCACCCATTGTCCTGCACCCACTGTCTGACAAGCCCCAGTGAGATGAACCCGGTATGTCAGTTGGAAATGCAGAAATCACCTGTCTTCTGCATCACTCACACTGGGAGCTGTAGACAGCAGCTGTTCCTATTTGGCCATTTTGGAACCTCTGCGCTATGTTAGTTCTGAACAGAACCTGATGGGATCCCATCCACCAGAGTTCAAGGACTGTCTTTCTCTGATTTCCCTTCCAAAAAACCAGGTCTCTAGATTTCAGACCACAGGAGGGTGTTAAAGAAAGTTTGCTTGTGTGGTTGATGATAACACTGAGTTTATTTCATGAATGCCGTGGAGTATTTGGCCATAGCTGCTTGCAATAATATATGGAGTCCAGAATTGCATGATAGTCCTAGATGAATGGGCTGACCTATTACTACGAGGAGTTTGTAAGGGGGAAGTTGATGAATCCCAGCAGAGTTGGTCTTATTGTCATTAAGGTGAATGACCTTAGACCAAGCATTGGTAAACTTTTTCTGTAAAGGGCCAGGTAGGAGACATTTTAGACTTACAGGGCCATATGATGTTTGTAGCAATTACTCAACGTGAAAGTAGATATAGACAATGTAAAAACAACTTGACTGAATGTGTTCCAGTAAAACATAATTTACAAAATACAAACATTGGGCTGAATTTGGTCCAAGGATCTTATTTCCCTACCTTAGATCACTTTGGGCTTATGCTTGCCTTTAGGTTTCTGATGTGCCCTAGGTATTGGGAGGACCGCAAGCAAACAGCCCTTGGCAGGATGTATATAAGCAAGCAGTTTTGTGCTGGTAAATTTGGATTTTGGGGGAAAAACAACTGTCTTTGTTTACTAAGATACCAAGCATGCTCAGTTATTCATTCGTTAATTCCATTATATGAAGCCTACTGTGTGACAAGTCCTGGAGATACAAAGATGAAAGGTGAAGGCCCTGGTCTCAAAGGAGCTTTCTTTTCTTAAGATTTTACAAATAAATACTCATGATAGGATATAGTGAGAAACAGTGTGCTAATTTGTTGTCAATAAAGCAAACTCAGGATCTAGGCCAGGTGTGCATGTGTGTGTGAGTACATGTGTGGATAAGGTCAAGTCTCTGCAAAAAAATGTCATCTTGGCTGGGTGTGGTGGCTCACACCTGTAATCTCAGCACTTTGGCAGGCTGAGGCGGGCGGATCACGAGGTTCAGAGATCGAGACCATCCTGGCCAACATGGTGAAACCCCGTCACTACTAAAATGCAAAAAATTAGCTGGGCGTGGTGGTGGGCGCCTGTAGTCCCAGCTACTCAGGAGGCTGAGGCAGGGGGATCGCTTGAACCCAGGAGGTGGAGGTTGCAGTGAGCCGAGATCATGCCACTGCACTCTAGCCTGGCAACAGAAGAAGACTCCGTCTCAAAAAAAAAAAAAAAAAGAAAAAAAAGTGTTATCTTCCCTTCCTTTTCTTCTTTTTCTCATTTCTTATGTGTAATAGAATAATGCTGTGTTTTGAAGGCAAACTTTCAAATGCCTTTGGATAGTTGTGGGGATTTTGCATCCCTTTGCTAGAAAACATGTCTTTTAAAAGATGTCGAAGACAATCCCTTCTTTAAAGCCCATTCATCTATGGGCATCATTGATAAGATAACCAAGGTAATTTAAATAAGTAAAAAGTTATTTCAGCTGGGGCCTTGCACAGGTAGAGGGGAAATGAAGAAAGTGTTCTCAAGAGCTCTAAATCTCAAATCTCACAAACTCCCCACTCTTCCAGTTTGAACTGGACACATCTGTACGTCAGGCCCTAGATTTTACAACTTTATTGCCTTTTCTTTGGACCAGTTTTATGGGAATGGCCTGTGAAACAGCACCTGTACAGAGTGGGGAAAGCTAACTCAAGATAGAGGCAAAACCAGAGAAATCAGGTGTTTACAAGGAGTCAAGAAAGCATTTACCTTTTAAGAAAGGCAAGAAATTGTGAAAATATACTTGAATATATTGGATCTATATTTACCTTTCTAAGCAGGTTATACTTCTCAGTATATAAACAGTTGGTGGAAACTGAGAAGTTCCAGTCTGCATTTTCTTTTTTTCCCACTTTTATTTTATTTATTTATTTATTTTATTCATTTATTTTTATTTTTTGAGATAGAATCTCACTCTGTTGCCCTGGCTGGAGTGCAGTAGCACGATCTTGACTCACTGCAACCTTCGCTTGGACTACAGGTGTGTGCCATCATGCTCGGCTAATTTTTGTATTTTTAGTAGAAACAGGTTTTCATCATGTTGGCCAGGCTGGTCTCAAACTTCTGACCTCAGGTAATCCACCCAGCTTGGCCTCCCAAAGTGTTAGGATTACAGGTATGAGCCACCATGCCTGGCCCAGTCTGCATTTCAAAGATTTGTCTATGAAATGGAACAGTCACACTAAACATACTGCAGTCATAGCAACGAGAAGGCAAAATAAATAAATAAATAAACAAACAATGAAAAAATACCCCCCCCCCCAAAAAAAAACACCAAAAAATACAAAAAAACAAGCAAATGAAAAACATAAAATGAAAACCAACACAAAAACCCAAGAACTAGCTGGTGGATTTGTCATTCTTTTCTTGAAAACCTTTTTTTTTTTTTTTTCATACATTTCTACTTGCCTACAGTGATGGCTTTCCTGTTTTGGATTTTTATAGTATTAGGCTTTTTGTGAGATTTATATGTTTAAAATAAAATTTAATATCTATTAAATATTAAAGCTACTTGCTGGCCGGTAGTTTCAATAATTTTCTATGTATATCTTGCACAATGTCCTAGTTTCTTATTTTTTGTTTTTCTTGGAGTCTTGTAGAGCTTAGACTAGAGTGAGCTGAGTGAGGCATTCAGCTTGGAGACACAATTTAAGGGGGTTTCAAATACCTCAATAATGAAATTTTAATGAAATATTAAAAAAATCAAAATTAATGCAAAAAATCCATGATGAACATCTTATCAAAATTTTAAATAAAGACAGGACCTGCTCTGCACTTGAACAGTTCTGTCTCATTTACCTCACCCTAATCCTGGCCCTGGTTCCAATGAAACTTAGTTTAAAAACAAGCATCTAGCCCCTGAGGCATAGCTTTTTGGTTAAAAACAAAATCATATTAAGCTCTTATTGATCTTAATTACTGCATTTTCTGGCACCCCTTAATATTTTGCACCTAGTCCTGGTCCTGCCTCTCAGCTGCCTTTAGAGTTGATTAAATTCCACTGTATTACTTCTAATAATAAAAAGGTAAAGTTTATGTGAAAGCTCACAGAGGAGACAGGACTAGCCCAGGTTGAGCAGACAAGAAATAATAGGGTTGAAACTTACCATGGTTTTGTGTCCTCTATCTTCCCAATTAAATTCCTGAGGATAAGATTTTCTGTTCTTATTTCTTTCTGTCATACAGTTCCGTGTGTAAGGCAGTGTCCCCGACCCCGTACTTGCGATTGTCCTGCTATCTGCCTACCACCAGTTATTTGTGTGAACTTAAAGGAGCTGTAGTCCTTATTGTCCACATGGTATCCTAATTCTGGGTAAATTCAATGAAATAGAAAAGAAAAGAATAGACAGCAAAACAAAACCTTTCCCTGAAACTAAAATCCACTTTCATCTCGCTTATGTAGACAAAATAGCTGACTAAGTACTTGAAAAGTCTTTTAATCAACTGGTTTGTAGTGATGTACAGATGCAAGCAGAGTTCCCTGATACTTAAGACAGATTCATCTCCTTAGTAGAAGTTCGTAGAATTAATAAATAATTGAATGCTGTCCACAAAGGACAATGTACTTTGAGTTGGTAATTATTAGACCAGGTGGCGAGTGTTTCTTCATTTTCTCAAGAGGTGGGAAAAATATAAGAATTTTCAGTTTAGTGAAAATCATATAAAATAGCACAGGGTATGGGCAGGGTGTGTGTGATGGCGGGAAAGCAGTGGGGAGGGAGGAGTTGGAAAAGAGGAAAGCACGGTCATCTTATATGGTTTTTTGGTTAAAACTATGAGAGATTTGTGGGTTTCACATCAGTCAACTTTCATTATTCTTGTTCCCATCTTCTCTGATTCACATGGTTTCAGTTTCTTTCCAAATGTCTTTGGTTCAAAACTTTATGGCCATGAAACAGAGCAGTTTAAAATGTTGACAAAAAGTTTTGGAAGCAATCAGTGAATTTTGTACAACTTTACTAGCAGTTATTTTTAGTGTGAAAAATGGTGCTATTCTATGATAAACATGGGTGAGGAATGTTTATGTCATTATCATGTAGCTACTTAGAGAAATAAGTCCACAGTGTTACATACGTTTGTTGAAAATGGAACTTATTGGAAAGCTATAAGGTGGAGATTATAATATATATAATATATGATAAATATATTTTTATATATGAGGAATATATTACATAGAGGCATAATTTTATTGTGTTGAAAACGGCATTTGCTTAAACTGGAGAAGAGGTAGCTATTTTGCATTCCACAAATTGTATTTAATATTACATTTAAAAAATAGTAACTTTAAACAGTTTGAGATCTCTTTTGAAGCCCAGATATAATTTTCATTATGACAAAATAGGATGAAACAGGAAAGTTATTGAAAGATAGCATTGATTTAAAAGAGAAGTAAAAAGTATATTTTCTTGTGGAATCAATTTTATATGGATTGCATAAATTTAATCCTTTGACTTATTTGTCTGCTAATCCTATGATACCTAATAAATTCACAGTTCAATTAATTGGATATATTGTATATACTGACTCATTTAAGGAAAATGAGCTGTCATCATCCAGAAGTATTTATGGGGTGACTAAAAGTTCAAGGTGCTGGCTTTACAACATCAGTAAACAGACTTTATACTTCTAGGAACTTAGATCTAAAATCAAAAAAAAAAAAAAAAAAAAGGGAAGATGACATCAGAAGAAGGTTAAGCAATCAAAAAGTAATCATGCAAGACACATACCAGATGCAACAGAAACTAGATAATCACTCATTTCACAGTTCATTAATAAATATCTACTGGAGGGAGGAAAGGAAAGAAAATGTTTTGAGTACCAACTATTATCAGGCACTGTAATAAATACTTTATAGTCTCTCAATTATGGTGAAATGGAAGGCATAAGGCCGAGGCGTCCGAGAGAAATCTGATCATATGAGGAAGAACATTTGCTTTCATTCAGGAGGAAAACGCATGAAAAATAGGGAGTAGGTGACTGGGCAGAAGTGGAAGGCTTTTAAAAGGCAATTTTGAAAAGTTGGCTACCTGGGACTACATTGTGAAGGGCTCTTTAGCACAAGCTCAGGCATGCTCATCTTTATGTAGGTAAGGGAACCTGAAGTGTTTTTGAGCAGAGAGAATGTAAATGGCAGACACGGTGGAGCCTGGGAGCCATGGGGCCATGTGGAGATAGCGGGAAAGGAGAGTGGGCTTGACTTTGAAGACAGCGTTCTTACACGGGTCTATAGAAGTAAGTTTTCTTTGAATAGCCCTGACTAGTATTGATTTTATTCATTTAATTATCAATAATTCAGAGCCACAAATATTTTCTCTGGCTTGCTGTCTATCTAAAAGCATCTGATTGTGAGAAGTAAATGTCGAATAAATAAAATGTTTAATGTTTAGGATAGGCCAATGTTTAGTGTCAGTTGGTGGTGATGTTCAAGGAAAGACACACAAGAGTGTTCCTCTTCTCGGCCTCCGATTAAAAACAATTTCTTGAGAGAAATAGGAAGCAGGAGGTTCCTGAAGTGAGGAAGGGCAGCCACCTGTGACAACTTGGAAAGCATGAAGATATTTGCACTCTCCATTTCCAGTCCCCATAAATGCTCTTCAATCACTGCAGGCACGTCTGCCTTCTCCCCTCCACTCACACCACTCTCCTGAAGCTCCCTCATAAAACCCTCCTTTCTTTTTCCTTATCCTTCTTAACATCTTGTGGCTTTTTATGCAATTGTTCACCTCCTCTCACCTCTCCAGCCAGATTTCTCTTAATCATCTCACATCTTAGCAGGAGGTGATTCTCAGTCATCACCTTCAGTGTGATTCTTACATCATTAACATTCTTGAGAGTTAAATAGTTTCAGGAGATTGAGAACACTTAACTTTGCTAAGACCCCAACAGCATACTATTTTATCCATAGAATACAGTTTTTGGACTGACTGAAGCATTTGCCAAAATAATTAATGAATTATTTCCATGTAGATTACAAGTCTTAGTTTCAGTGTCATCCATTCGGGTAGGTGCCCTCTGACCTTTAGTACAATGTCAGGCCACTTAGTGACATTAAGAAGTCTTTTAGTAAGGCACCTTGTACTTCTTTGATAATAGTCATCTCATTTGATATTTATTTGTACCTCATTGAGTATATAAACTGTGTCTTAGGTGTTGACAACTGGCTCTCCAATATTTAGCCCAGGTATGTGTTAAGAATGCAAAGAATACTTTTTTTTTTGGTTAATTGATCAAATGCTATGGACCTGTTCAAGTTCAAGAGATGCGTTTTACCTAATATTTAATCTACAGAGCATCCTTTTTAGATATTCTTGCTTTTGCTTTATTTCCTCATTCATACATCTAGTTGACTTTCTCTTCTAGGCCATTTTTCTTTGTAAACATTTAAAAAAAATATCACTCTATGAGCATTAGTATGTGCAGCGAAGGAACAGACAACAAAAAAATCTGTGCTGAGCTATGCATGTAAGGCGTGAGGCTAGGCTCACTGGACAGTTAATCTTTTGGTCTTAGCAAAATTTCAAATCACCATGCATCTTGGGCCTTCAAATTTACTCACAAATTATTGGTACTACAATCTTTAATCTTACACTTTTCATATGAAATGCACTCTCTTCAGATTTTTTTTTTCTCCTGGGAAAGTCAGTGGCTGCAATTTTCACCTGTGTGTGTCTAAACTTACACCTCTAAGCCTATTCTTTCATGTGAATCCAGCACCACATCTGATGGCAGCAGGATATTGGCTTTGGTTTGTCAAACTTAACACCTAAAGATTGTAACATAATGTGGACATGGTATAGGGAGATGGGAGAACTGACTTCTAGACCTGGTGGGGCCATTAACCCTCTAAGTGAATTTGGACAATTGACTTCACCAGGCATTCGGAGAAATCCTGAAGACTCTCCGCAACCCAGTTTTCTAACCGGCCTGCTGAAATCATTCTGAACTCTGCTTGGTGTTTTGAATTGCTTTGTGTTTCTATTTGTACTAGTCTGACATGGTAATAAAACAAGGTGTAGACTAAGCTTTGGCCCTGACAGAACCAAGCAAAACTGATCTATGTCACAAGTTTACAAAAGTTGGTGCTGCTGCTGGGAGCCTTCATATTTTACTTTTCTTCAACTCAAGCCTCTTGAGAGAATGGCCTAGTTAGAACAATATTAACCTAACACAAGTAAAAGAAAAATGAAACCAACTGCTTTTCTTTCTAAGCCCACAAAGAAACAGTAACTGGGCTTCTCTGGAGAAAGGTAAAGTCAACCTCAGATGCGCTCACAGGCTGGATGAAGCCTAGGGGAAGCTAAGGGCTTAAGTGGTCACTTGACAGTATTCTTTTGAAAATTGTGTGGCTGAACTTCCTTAAGCCTCTCTTATAGGAACAGCCACCAGAAGAGTTTGTAACATAAGGGCAACCATACCATATTGGGAGACAAAATAGCTATTTTCTTGATGAAGTACACAGAGCAGAAAGATTTATGCACTAGTCAACTTTCTTTTTTCATTCTTAAAGGGAAAATCAATATTCCATATTCATGGTTTCTGATGTAACATTTTGCTAGGGTAGTCAGAAGGGATTGATACTGTTTGTTGTAAAATATCAACAGTGTTATTTTTATGAGGATAACCAGAGTGAGGATGATATTCTTAGGTTCCACCTGGTTTTCACACTTGTGGTGAAGTAAAATTTAATTGAGTTTTCAAAGGTAGGAAAATATTCTGTTGCTGGGAAATATAGCATAAAGAATTTCTGCATGCTTCCTCTGGGTTTTTCCTGTGAGCTTTAAATTAGGATTTTCTGCCAATTTTCTGGCAGAAGCAGAGGAGACATAGCAGTTTTGCTTTTGGTTTTGATTATGAATTGTCTATATGGCATCAATAAAAATAACTAGAACTAGGTCTGATGGGCACTGAACTTGCTTAAAATGCTAATAAAAATTATAAGAGAAGGGAATGAATCTTAAATTTTAGATATTTTTTCTTATAGTCCATATGGAAAGACCATTTCTGTTAAAAGTACAATAACTAGAGAAGAATATGTTCTCTTCAAAGTGCCAATAAAAATTCAAAATGTCATTTTCCAGTGCAATTCGGCCTGAAATCAACCTGTTTTATGGTAATTATGGGCTCTGGCACCAGAACATAGCAGAGCTTTAGAAACATTGAATGAGTGATTGAGTCCAACCTCCATAAATGTGAAACATATGAAATGATTTGCGTAAAGTGAAAACCAGAGAGCACTGTCACCCTCCCTACCCTGAGCTATGCATAAAGCTGCATTCATGTAGTGGAGTAGTCATATCAGAATGAGGGAGAGGGTGAGAAAAATATTTTCAGAACAATAGAAATAGCATTTGAAAAGCATCTTATGTGGTAGAGGGGAATTTTCTTGTAAAGGTATAAACTATGAGAAAGAGATGATGATGCCTATTGTGGTCAGAAAAATGCCTTTTCATTGGCAAGATTTGGGTATATCACTATGAAAAGAAAACCGTATATATTTCTTGTAACCACTGCAGCGGCAGGCACAAAGACCCAGTAATGCATCATCATATGCCACGTGGCAGCTTATCAGGAGTGGCTACTCGAACCAGGAGAGACGTGGCAACACTTCCCACTTGCTTCCCTTCTGCAAGCGTAACCTGAGCCCCTTGTGATACAGGTGTCTTGGCATAAGGATTGCCTTAGATTAGTTTTAGTCTGTAAAATGGGAGAAAAATAAAAGCATTTAAATCTTACAGTGTTCAATGTCCCAAATTATAGACCAAATAGAGTAGTGGCTGAATCCTCTTAAGTATTATTTATTTTTAATCAAATGTTTGAATAGTAATATAACCATTAAAGATATTGAGCCAGTAGCTAAAAAAAAAAAAAAAAAAAAAAAAAAATCTTCCTACAAAGAAACCTCAAGGACCACATTTGTTTTTTTAACTGAAGAGTTTTCTGGAACTCCTAAAACAGTAGTAATTAAAATATTCTTCAAATTATTCTAAGGCATATAAAAAAGGGGAAATCAGTTACTCATTTGTTGATTCCAGCATAACCCTGATACAAAAACCTGACAAAGAGAATATAAGGAATGAGAATGACTGATTAGTCTCATTCATAAACATAGATGCCAGATTCTTAAACAGAATATTAATCAACCAAATGTAACATTGTATTTGAAAAAACTTCATGACCAAGTTGAGTTTTTTTGTGTGTGTGTGAACGTAAGTTGGTTTTAGCATTAGGAAATCAATTAGTGCAATTCCCCATACTAACAGATTAAAAAGTCAGATGACCATTTCGATGAGAAAGAAAAGGCATTTGATAAAATTCAACACCCAATTGTGGCAAAAACTCTTAGCAAATTGGGAGTTGAAGGCATATTCCTGATAAAGGATATCTGGAAAAAAACTGTTCTAAATATAATTCTAGATGTTGAAATATTGAAAAATATTCCGAATATGATTGGGAATAAAACAGTGTATTTTGACGTTGTACTGGAATCTGAGGTTAGTGAGGCAAGAAAAATAAATACATTTTATAAGGATAGGAAAGAAGAAAGACAACTGCTATTATTTGAAGATAATTTAATTGTGTATCTAGAAAAATTCCCTCTAATTCAAAGCTAAGTTATCAGAGTTTATAAGATAGCATTTAAAGATTGCTGGGTATAAAATCAGTTAAACATAAATTGTTTTTCTATAAATCAACAACAAACAGTTAAAAAGTAAAATTTAAAATGCCACTTACAATCATGGGAAAAATATCAAGCAACTAGAAATAAGCCTTACAAACTTCAGGCAAGATCTTTATGAAAAAAATTTGAAATTACATTGAAAGACATAAAAGATCTTAATAAAATGAGGCATTTGTCATGTTCAAGGATTGAAAGAATCAAACTTTCAGTAGGTTTTGTTGTTGAAATTTGACAAGCTGATTCTAATGTTTATGTGGAAGTGCCAAGATGCAGATTAGCTAAGATTTTTTGATGAATAATGTGTGATCACAGTAGTTAAGTCAGTGTGGTATGGTGATGGAAATAAACAAATCGATCAGTGGAATGAAGAAAAAGAACTCAGGAATAAACCCATACATACATGGGTACTTGATTTATAAGAGAGGGTTAATGGCCACTTAGTAGGGAAAGGATATATTTTTCAGAATTGTGCCAGGATGATGTGTATGAAGAATGAAATTGGAATATTACTTCATGCCATGCACAGAAAACATTTCCAGGTAGATTAAAGACCTGAATCTTTAAAACACTTAGAAGAAAATATTGGGGAATTCTCTGTTTCTCTCTTATTTTTCTTTTTCTCATCTTTCTGAAAGGAGATTTCCTATTGGTAGAGAATTCTGTGTTGGTGGTCTTTTCTTCAGAATTTTTGATCTATTCCATCATTTCTGTTGAGATTTCAGTTTTCATTCTCATTGTTTTTTGAAGGTTCTGTCTTTTTTCTTTGCTTTAAAAATGTTCCTGCCCTTTTTGGCTTTCAGGAGTTTAATAAATTGTGCTCCAGCGTGCATATATTTCTTTGTACTTATCCTACTTGGGGTTTATGCTGCCTTCTAAATCAGCATATTAATTTTTAAAAATGAATTTTGAAAGTTTCCAACTATTGCTTCTTCAAATATTTCTTCTGTCTCATTCTTCCTCTCATCTCCTTCTGGGAATTTGATTATTCCTATTTCAGGTTTTCTCATAATATCCTATGTCTCCTGCCTTCTTCTGAAATTTCCATTATTTGTCCCTCCGTGTGTGTGTGTGTTTTGATATTTATTTCTGATATATCTTCCAAATTCTCTTTTGAGCTTTGTCTAATCTGTTATTAAAACCTCTCCATTAAATTTTAAATTTGGGTTATTCTGTTTTATGTTTCCATTTGGTTCTTTTCATAGATTGCAGTTTTCTCCTGAAATGTTGAATTCTGTTCTTGATTTGCTTGGAAGAAAGAAGTAGAGTTATTTTCAAGTCTGTGTTTGAGATTTCTGACATAAGAAGTTCCTGTGGATGTGTTTCTCTACTCTGTTCTTTCTTCCGGTTTTCATTCATATGTCTTGTATCCTGTATGTTTTGAAAAAATTATTTACTAGACATTGTAATTATAAAGTATTTTTTCTAGAAACAATTCTAGGCCAAGGAGAAATGTTATTTTTCTCTATAAGGTTTTCTTCTCCTAGGCATCTGGGGCCACCATTATTCTAGTATCTTCTCAATTCAATTTTGGAAACTGAAACGATTTGACAGTTAACTTTAGTTTCCACAAGGCCCTGTTTCCTACTTATCCATCCTAATTCTGAGAATGTAGCCCTTCAGCATCCCAGTCAAGAAGAGGGATTCATTGGAATCCCTGCCCCTTTGATTACTAAGAATTGTGATCTCTGTCTTCTTAGCCTTTCACACTGTCAGAACTAGTCCCAGTATTCTGATTACTTATTTTAAATATAAGTGAGTATGGTTTTGCTACTTATTTGTTGTATGCCTCACATATTTGTCTTAAAAACATTTTTTTTTCTTCCAATTACGACACTCAGACACATTCTTTTGTGTTTCCTGTTACTACTTTTGTAAATCTGGGCATTAAAATATTAAAATTAGTTAGAGCTCTTTCTTTCTAAATTTGTCAGTTTTGCCATTTCTATTTTTCTTACTGAATTATTAGAGCTTCTTTCTTTGTTGCGGAAAAGAGGTTTTGTTGTTGTTTTTTACAATAAAAATTGGTTTATACTGTGTACATTAATCTGTGACTTGTTTTCCTTTTTAAAAATATGTTATGGATGTACTTCTACAGTAGTCATTAATATAGTCATTTTTAGTAGCTATATAGATTTTTCAAAATGTATTCAATGCTTTTCCTAGTTCTTAGACATCCTGATTACATAATACATAAGAAAATAATTAATAGTAAATAAAATGATAAAGTACTTATTATTGTATGATACATAACCTAAAGTGGGATTTTGGGGGTAAAAAAGTATATATTATGTTTTGATTGATAAATATTGCCACATTACTTACATTTTATTTTATTTGGCTGGGTGCGGTGGCTCACGCCTGCAATCCCAGCACTTTGGGAGGCCAAGGCGAGTGGATCACCTAAGGTCAGGGCTTCAAGACCAGCCTAGCCAACATGGTGAAACCCCGTCTCTACTAAAAATACAAAAATAGCCAGGCATGGTGGCACACACCTGTAATCCCAGCTACTCTTCTTGGGAGGCTGAGGCAGGAAAATCGCTTGAGTCCAGGAGGCAGAGGTGGCAGTGAGCTGAGATCGTGCCACGGCACTCTAGCCTGGGCAACAGAGCAAGACGCTATCTCAAAAAAAAATTATTTTATTTTATTGTTAATTAACAAATAATAGTTGTATATATTTGTGGAGGCAACATTACTTTAGAAAAAGTATATAGTAACATAGTAATTCATACTCTTCTCAGCAATATATGAAGGTCATATCTTGGTTATTTCTGTAGTATTTTTTCATATTAACCTCAAAAACATTTTTTCAAGTTTCTCAAAATTCCCTGGTAACCTTGAGAATTTGTTTGGAATCCCACTAAATTGAAACATTATCATAGGCAGAATTAATCTCTAATCAACTTCTTTTGCAATATTAAATCTTTCATGAGAATATTGTCATGAAGCACATGACCTTGTTCACTGCTGTACCACTTATGCCTAGAATATTTTCAAGCATTATAGAAGATAAATATTTGTCAAATGAATAACGTTTTAATTTTTCACATATGTTAAATATATATACATATATCTTCACATTTCTGTTTACATTTTTAAAAGATATTTTGTACTTTTGTTGCTATTATGAATAGGGATATTCATTTGATTTACACTTAGGTATATTTTTTCAAAACTATTTTAAATTTATTATTTAGTACAAGATACAGAAGTTTAGAAAATAGATTAAGAAAAAGATTAAGAAGAAAACAAAAATCACCAATTATCCTATCATTGTTAATATTTTTCTGTATTTTACTCCAGTTCTACACATACCCACACTCATATATGTATATATAATATATACACATATATAATATGTATTATATATAATACCACATATGTACATATATACACAACATATTTACATATATACACAACATATATATACAACACATACATACAACATATGTGGTATTATATGTAATACATATATGTATATATGTATACAATACCATATATAATACAAATATACAGTTTAATGACCATAATACATATCATTAAAATTATATATTATATATACATATATGTATATTATGTAATCAGGATAATTTGTAATGTATAATGTATACACATATATAACATATGTGTATATATTTTGTTAAACCTATTTTCAGTGTTTTGGGGGCCTTTTTACATAACAAAGTTTCGTGAGCATTATACGTATCATTAAACTTATTTGAAACATAATTGCTTTAATGGTTACATACAGTTCCATTATTTAGCTATCTTATTATTTAACTCAGGAGTGTCCAATCTTTTGGCTTCCCTGGGCCACATTGGAAGAAGAATTGTCTTGGGCTTCACATAAAATGTACTAACACTAATGACAACTGATGAGCTAAGAAAAAAAATTGGAAAAAAATCTCGTAATGTTTTAAGAAAGTTTACAAATTTGTGTTGGGCCGCATGAGGTCCATGGGCTGCAGGTTGAACACACTTGATTTAACTATTCTCTGACAATCAGACATTTGCAATGATAAGTTCCTCATTTTTCATAAAATAAATGAAGTACTACTGTAGTATTACTATATTACACTGAAAATTTTAAATAAAAAATATTGTTTATCTCTTTATTATCTTTTCTAATAGACAGAAGTATAATTACTGGGTTAAAGGCTGTGGGAAAAAAGTATTTTTGAGACATAGGCTCACTGTCACCCAGGCTGGAGTTCAGTGGTGCAATTGTAGCTCATGGCAGCCTTGACCTTCCAGGTTCAAGCAGTCCTTCTGCTTTGGCCTCCTGAGGAGTTGGGACTACAGGCACGCACCACCACACTAGACTGATTTTTGTATTTGTAGTTACCCAGGCTGGTCTGTGAATATTTTTCAAAATCATAATTCACATTGTCAGTTTGCTTTTTTTTTTTTCGAAATGGAGTTTCACTCTTGTCACTCAGGATGGAGTGCAATGGCATGATGTTGCCTCACTGCAACCTCCTCCTCCTGGGTTCTAGTGATTTTCCTGCCTCAGCTTCTTGAGTAGCTGAGATTACAGGTGTGTGCCACTATGCTTGGCTAATTTTTGTATTTTTAATAGAGATGAGGTTTCACCATGTTGGCCAGGCTGGTCTCGAACTCCTGACCTCAGGTGATCCACCCTCCTCGGCCTCCCAAAGTGCTGGGATTACAGATGTAAGCCACCACACCCGGCCAGTCAGTTTGCTTTCTAGGAAGCTTTTGCTAATTTGCAATCTGGCCTAGCAAAGCATGGGAGTATCAGTCTTCCAGCACATGCACCAGCCTTCGAAAAGGTTTGGCAAATCTGAATGGCTCCCATAGGCCTCTTGTTTTCATAATATTTTGACTTTCTTTGATGATTAATGAGGTTGAACTTTTTTCATAACTTTATTATTTGAATTTTCCCTTATGTGCATTCTCTTTTTGTCCTTTGCTCTTTTTGTTTTGTTTCCATTATAATGCGCATGATTTTTATGTTCTGATTTTCTAATGGGGAATATAGCTACCAGATGAGTTCTTACTGGCACATCTTCCCTGCTCTACTGGATAAACATTTTTCATTAATGGCAGGATACCAGCTTTAGGGAAAATTAGTTATTATTTTTACTTCCACTGCCGTTGGTCCTAGGAATTTGTTTTTGCATTACAATACTTTCTAGTTATGCTGTACTACTTACTGTAAAGCTAAGTATAGGCTATTATATTCTTTAGCCACATTATCATTTGGGTAGTGTCCTAACTGAAATGGGATCTAAGGAAATGATATTTGTAATATGTTTTGCTGTTATGAATTGAAAAAGAATGCCTATATATGCAGTGAATACTTATTTTGTAAGTTTCCAGTTTTCAAAAATTTAATCGAGTTGTAATTTACTTACAGTGACCTCTTCATACCTTAAGTATACAATTTAATCAGTTTTAACAAATACTCATCAAGACACTAAATATTTCTACTTTTTTGCATTCGAGTGAAGGTCTAATGGAGATGCATTGTTTAAAACATTGTCTTTATTTCAACTGCATTTTTGATGGATATTTTCACTGAATATAAAATTCTGGTTTGATAATTTTTACTTCCTTCATTACCTTTTGATATGATTTGGCTCTGGGTCCCAACCCAAATCTCCTCTTGAATTGTGATCCCCATGTGTCCAGGGAGCGACTTGGTGGGGGGTGATTGGATCATGAGGGCGGTTTTCCCCAAGCTGTTCTTGTGATAGTGAGTGAGTTCTCATGAGATCTGACAGTTTAAAAGTATGGCACTTCCCCCTGCCTCCTGCCACCATATATGACACCCTTTGCTTCCCCTTCACCTTCTGCCATGATTGTAAGTTTCCTGAGGGTTCATCAGCCATGTGGAAGTGAGAGCCAATTAAACCTGTTTTCTGCATAAATTACCCAGTCTCAGGTAGTTCTTATAGCAGTGTGAGAACAGGCTAATATACCTTTAATGATATTACTCTATCGTTGTGGCTTTTATTGTTTCTGACAAGAGGAAGGTCTAATTATTATTTTTGGCCCCTGTATAAATATTTCCTTTTCCTCAGGCTGATGGAAGATTTTTCTCTTTGTCCTCAATTTTTAGCAGTTTAGTAGTAACTCCCTAGGTCTGTATTTCTTGCTATTTTTCTGCTTGAGGGTATCTGAGATTCTTGAATCTGTGGTTTGTGGTGTTTCATGAAGTTTGGGAAGTTCTTGAGCATTATATCTTCAAATATTTCTTGTGCTCCATTTTCTATCTCTTCTCCTTCAGAAATGATAATAAGACATGTGTTTGAATACAAAGTATTCTATCTACTGTAGCTATTTACTTAAGGTACAATATATGGCCATCCCTTAATCTTTCCATATTTCAATCTCTTCATCTGTAAAAGAGAAAAATGCTATATCTATCTCATAGGGTTATGAAAATTAAATGAAATAATGTATTTAAAGCACTTAGCCTACAGTACAAGCCAAGATACATGGGTATTTTTAAAAATTATTGTCACACACTATTGGTCTATGACTGAATCAGTAGTGTCAGTAAATAATGTTCTCTGGTCAGGAAACGCCCCTATAAGAAGTGATATGTGTGTAGAGACCTGAGGGAAGTGTGTCATAAGGCCATGTAGAGATCTGTGGAGACATGTTCCAGATGAGGGAAGAGAGGTACAAGGACCCTGAAGTGAGGATAGTCTTGGTGGGTTTGATGCATAGCAAGGAGGTCTCTGTGCCATGAGGAAAATGAGCAAGAGGAAAGAGGGTTGGAGATGAAGATGGAGAGGTAGGTGGGGGTCTTACAGGTCACAGGAAAGAGTTTGGATTTTATATTTGAGGAAAGCCACAGAGAGTGCCCATTAATCATATCATATCCTTTCATAATTAAAAACCTTCACTGGGGCCCACACCTGTAATCCCAGCACTTTGGGAGGCCAAGGAGGGTGGATCACAAGGTCAGGAGTGCAAGACCAGCCAGACCAACATGGTGAAACCCTGTCTCTACTAAAAATATAAAAATTAGCCAGGCATGGTGGTACATGCCTGGAATCCCAGCCACTCAGGAGTCTGAGGCAGGAGAATTGCTTGAACCCAGGAAGCATAGTGGCTCCTGCTTATGGGGAGACCTCAGGAAGCTTCTAATCATGGTAGAAGGCAAAGGGGGAGTGAGACGTCTCACATTGTGGGAGCAGAAGCAAGAGAGAGCAATGGAGGAAGTGCCAAACACTTTTAAACAATGAGATCTCATGAGAACTCACCCACTATCACAAGAACAGCAACAAAGAGATGGTGCTAAACCATTCATGAGAAATTTCCCCCATGATCCAATCACATCCCACCAGGCCACACCTCCAACACTGGGAATCACAATTGAACATGCAATTTGGGTGGGGACACAGATATAAATCGTATCATTCTGTCTCTGGTTCTTCCCAAATCTCAAGTTCTTCTCATACTGCAAAATACAATCATACCTTCTCAGTAATCCACAACATGTTAACTCATTCCACCATTAACTCAAAAGCCCCAAATCTGAAGTTATCTGAGACAAGGAAATCGCTTCCACCTGTGAGCCCGTAAAATAAAAAACAAGTTAGTTACTTCTAAGATATGATGGCGGTATTGGCACTGGGTAAATACTTCCATTACAAAAGAGAGAAATAAGCCAAAAGAAAGGGGCTATAGGCCTCGTACAAATCCACAACCCAACAGGGAAGTCATTAAATCTTAAAGCTCCAAAATAATGTCCTTGGACTCCATGTTTCACATCCGGGCACACTGATGGAAGGGGTGGGCTACCAAGGCCTTGTGAAGCTCTGCTTCTGTGGCTTTGCAGGGTTTAGCCCCCATGGCTACTCTCATGGACTGGCATTGAGTACCTGTGGTTTTTCCAAGCACAGGGTATAAACTGTTGGTGGATCTACAATTCTGGCGGCTGGAGGATGATGCCCCTCTTCTATCTAACAGCTTCACTAGGCAATGCCCCAGTGGGGAATCTGTGTGGAAGCTCCAACCCACATTTTCCATCTGTACTGCCCTAGTAGAGTTTCTCCATAAGGGCTTCACCCCTGAAGCAGACATCTGCGTGGACACCCAGGCTTTTCCATACATCTTCTGAAATTTAGGCGGAGGTCCCCAAGCCTCAACTCTTGCACTCTGTGCACCTACAGACTTAAGACCATCTGGAAGCTGCCAAGGCTTATGGCTTGCACTCTCTAAAGCAGCTGCCTGAGCTGTACCTGGACCCCTTTGAGCCCAGCTAGAATCAAGTGGCTGCCATGTAGGGACCAGTGTCCTGAGGCTGTGCAGGGCTGTGGGGCCCTGGGCCTGGCCCATGAAACCATTCAGTCATCCTAGGCTTCTGCACCTATGATGGGAGAGGCTGTTGTGAAAGTCTATAAAATGCCTTCAAGGCCTTTTTCCCATTGTCTTGGTTATTAGCCCTTGGCTCCTTTTTACTTATGCAAATTTATGCAGACTGCTTTAATTTCTCCTCTGAAAATGGGCTTTTTTTTTCTACTACATGGCCAGGCTGCAAGTTTCCCAAACTTTTACACTGTGCTTCCCTTTTAAATACAAATTTGAACTTTAGGTTATTTCTTTGCTCACATATATGAGCATAGGTTGTTACAAGCAGCCAGGATACATCTTGAATGCTTTGTTTCTTAGATATTTCTTCTGCCAGATAGCTAAATCATAACCATCAAGTCCAAAGTTCCACAGGTCCCTGGGAAGGGGCACAATGCAGCCAAGTTCTTTGCTAAGGCATAACAAAAGTGACCTTTGTTCTAGTTCCCAATAAGTTTCTCATCTCCATGAGACCTTCTCTGCTGGGTCTTCACAGTTTGTATCACTATCAGCATTTTGGTAAAGACCATTCAACCAGTCTCCGGGAAGTTCCAAACTTTCCCTTATCTTCCTGCCTTCTGAGCTCTCCACACTCTTCCAACTTTTGCTTACTACCCACATTTTCAGGTAGTTTTATAGCAATACCCCACTCTTGGTACCAATTTTCTGTATCAATTCATTCTCACGTTGCTGTTGTGGGAAGTCAGGGACCCCAAACGGAGGGACCGGCTGAAGCTTCAGCAGAACATAAATTGTGAAGATTTCATGGACATTTATTAGTTCCCCAAATTAATACTTTTATAATTTCTTTTTTTTTTACTTTTATAATTTCTTATGCCTGTCTTTACTGCAGTCTCTGAACATAAATTGTGAAGATTTCAAAGACATTTATCACTTCCCCAATCAATACCCTTGTGATTTCCTATGCCTGCCTTTACTTTAATCTCTTAATCCCATCATCTTCGTAAGCTGAGGAGGATGAATGTCGCCTCAGGACCCTGTGATGATTGCGTTAACTGCACAAATTGTTTGTAGAACGTATTTTTGAACAATATGAAATCTGGTCACCTTGAAAAAAGAACAGGATAACAGCAATCTTCGGAGAACAAGGGAGATAAGACTTGGAGTCTGACTGCCGGTGAGCTGGATGGAACAGAGCAATATTTCTCTTCTTTCAAAGGCAAATAGGATAAATATCACTGAATTCTTTTTCTCAGCAAGGAACATCCCTGAGAAAGAGAATGCGCCCTGAGGGTAGGTCTATAGACAGCCCCATTGAGGCAGCCGCCTTTTATGGTCAAAGCCAAAGGGATGAAATAAGCACCGGTCTCCTGTAGCACTCCCAGGGTTATTAGGATGAGAAAATTCCAGCCTAATAAATTTTGGTCAGACAGGTTATCTGCTCTCAAACCCTGTCTCCTGATAAGATGTTATCAATGACAATGTGTGCCCAAAACTTCATTAGCAATTTTAATTTCACCCCATCCTATGGTCCTGTGATCTCGCCCTGCCTCCACATGCTTTGTGTTATTTTATTACCTTGTGAAGTATGTGATCTCTGTGACCCACACCCTATTCGTGCACTCCCTCCCCTTTTGAAAATTGCTAATAAAAACTTGCTGGTTTTATGGCTCGGGGAGCATCACAGAACCTGCCGATGTGTGATGTCTCCCCTGGACACCCAGCTTTAAAATTTCTCTCTCCTACTCTTTTCCTTTATTTCTCAAACCAGCCAAGAAGCTTAGGAAATAGAAAAGAACCCACGATAACCATTGGGGGTAGGTTTCCCTGATACACTGCTATAAAGAACTACCTGAGACTCGGTAATTTATAGAGAAAAGTGGTATAATTGGCTCATGGTTCTGCAGGCTGTACTAGAAGTATAGTGGCTTCTGCTTCTGGGAAGACCTCAGGAAGTTTCCAATCATGGCAGAAGGCAGAGGGGTAGCAAGGTGTCTCACATGGTGGGAGCAGGAGCAAGAGAGAGTGAGCGGGGAGGTGCCACACACTTTTAAACAACTAGATCTCATAAGAACTCACCCACTATCACAAGAACAGTATCAAGGAGCTGGTGCTAAACCATTCATAAGAAACCACCACTATGATTCAGTCATCTCCCACCAGGTCCTACCTCCAACACTAGGAATCACAGTTGAACATGAGATTTGTTGGAAACACAGATCCAAACTATATCATGTAGCAATACAGCAGCTTACTTGTTTAGTTCAAATACAAATATTATTTCTAATTAGTCTTTCTTTTTTGGTAATACAGTGTTTTTTAAGAAGCAGAAACTTACAATGGTTCATTAGTTTATAAGAGGCTCAAAAAACAATCAAATTTCAATTATCTGTTCAATTACTAGACTTACATAGACCTATCTTATGAATATATACATATACAGCAAGGTCTCTAACTTTTTTATGTATAGTTATTCAAAACATTTCCCAACAGACTAAGTTTTGTTGGCTTGATGAGCTCCTAGGATCTCTGAGTTTTGGGAAAAGTAGAAGGAAAAAAATTTTTTTTGTTTTTTTTTGTTTTTTGTTTTTTGAGACAGAGTCTTGCTCTGTTGCCCAGGCTGGAGTGCAGTGGTGTGATCTTGGCTCACTGCAAGCTCCGCTTCCTGGGTTCATGCCATTCTCCTGCCTCAGCTTTCCAAATAGCTGGGACTACAGGTGCCCACCATCACTCCTGGCTAATTTTTTGTATTTTTAGTGGGGACAGGGTTTCACCATGTTAGCCAGGATGGTCTCGATTGCCTGATCTCATGATCCGCCTGCCTCAGCCTCCCAAAGGGCTGGGATTAGAGGCATGAGCCACCACGCCTGGCCCAAAAAATTCTTTTTAAAAAGGCTACGTTGGTCTATTTAATAAACAGGAAAGGTTGAGGAGAAGGTTTTTGACAGTTGGTTGTTGATAGTAAAAGATTAGGAGAATAATTGCAAAGTATGTGTAAAATATTAAGAAAAGCAATAATGGGGACAGACATTTTTGAAGGATTTCTGTGTAAAAAGAATACAATATTAAAGAAATAAAGCATTTTAAAATTTTAGTTGCTGGACTGTGTTTTCAGCAAGATGATATGTATTGAGACACCATATGATGCCCTAGGTTTATTTGGGTAACACACATGTAAGCTTGGACAAGATAATTGCTAAAATTGTTTCTTCTTCTAAAGTTCCATGGAAGTATGATGATCTTTAGATATACATCTTGGAGCCTCAAACTTGCTTACTCATTGCTCCTTAAGTGTAGGAATCCATACTGTGTTAGCATTAGTAACGACGTTTTATTTTTATATCTGAGGTGAATGTGCTGTTAGCTCATTGGCATGGGCTCCTGTTATATTTTCTTCCAGTTTTCAATAATGGCTTCATATATCCAAGATCCTAAACTGGGCTTCAGTTAGGTTTATGTCAAAATTTGTCAATTCTGGCTGGCTTTGATTATATGTCAGATGCAATTTAATTACATAATCTGGGATAAACTAATGGAATGAGTGGTTAAACAGGCAGTATAACAGAACTGCTCAGAATTGGCCTCTTTCTGTAACAGGTTGATATAAGAAGGGCTGAGCTGTGGTCAAATGTGGGCATGCACGTAGGTGAATGGTGGTGGTAGTGGTGGTGAGGTTGTACAGGTTGTAGAAAGCAGTGGGATTCCTATTTGGCCTGTCCACCACACACAGTGAGAAACCCTCAGACTGCCTCTGGCTTACCATGAACCAGGTCTGTCTTTAAGGCTATGCCTTTGACATCTGGTCTCTATGGTGTCAGCTCTGCTACTGGAATTTTGCTTGATAGGATTGAAATAGATAGGAAGCCTAAGACTCTTATTGGCCTGTTTAACTTAAAGATTGCAACTGTAGTAGTTGTGGAGTTGCACTTGGTGGTGTAGATCTGATCACCAGTTTCATTAGTGTTGAGAGGCAGTTGCTGAAGCATCCTGATTTCCCAAGTCAGCACCATGGTAAGCTTTTAAATTCACTATTTCCAAGAGCAAACTTCTAACTCCTGATCTTCCAGACTTCTCAATGATTTTGAAAGCATCTTATTCCCTAAATTAAGTATTTCACAGCTTATAACAACTAAAACATTTTTTGTTTCTTGGGTTGAAACTTCACAGATACAATATTTAATAACAGGAGTAGGGTAATGGCAATAAGTCTTTAAAACAGGAAATTGGGATCAGTTAGCTGACCTCATTGGATTTGAATGCAGTTACAATCTGGCTACCATTAGAAAAGGAGACACTGATACTTCATAGCATGCAGTGAAGAGTTACTTAAAGTATCACTTGTGATATCTTGAGCCAGGTGCTCTATTCAATATATGTTTTGTCAGATCAAGTGACTATTATTCTGTTAGACCATTATGGTAGTAAATTAAAAATTCAAGGTGAGGTACAGTAACTACTTCAGGGTGTGCTGGATAATTTAAGGACAACAATGACAAATTCAAGATACTGGGTCCAGGGAACTTCTTGCTCTAAATGAATCCCTTCTTTTGTAGTCAAAACTATAATGTAGCTGAAAAAAGGAGGCTGAGCCTGTGGATTCCAAAATAAGATGAATTCACAATCTTTCTAGGTCTTTTATAAGAACATACAATATTGTTAGCGAAAAGTAGGACGTGAGAATTGAAATGTGGCCATTGGGTGGTTTTGGAATGAATCTGAATACCCGGACCCACCAAATCACTCTATCAGTGCCAGTCAATCCTTACCTGTCTCATGAGGTTAGTGGTGCCTCGTCCAAGGGAGTTGGCTCATAAAGGGTTGGCCATTCTCCCAGACACTACCTCTGTCACCCTCGGGCCTCTTTATAACTACAAATCCCAATATGCCCTAGAGAGATTAGTACAGATATGACCAGGAATGAGATATTTATATAACACGATCATTCCAAGATTTGGCTAGTTTATATCGATAGAAATCTGAAGACTATGCATGAATGTAGAATATAATGATGCTACACCAGAAAGGAAGGAGCATAATTTTCAGGCTCATTTCATTGCTATGGGCACACTTACTGGAAATTCTGAATTCAATGCAAGCTTGAGAAGTTGAAGCTGGTTTTAACCATGTGTCAGTTAGTTGGTTTAAAAACTCGAATGACCCCCTAAACTAAATGAAACCAAGATGCCAGAAATTCCCTGGTAAAATATTAATGAAGGAATCCAAAGATTTAGAAGTAGATTTATAATGTCTGACCCAGTTGCCCACTTCATCACTATACAGTTGGCTGTCCATATCCTTGAATTCCACATTTGTGAATTCAACCAACCACAGGTAAAAAATGTTTTGAAAAAAATTGATAATACAACAATAAAAATTAATACAAATAAAAATACAGTGTAACAACGGTTTTTATAAGCATTTACATTGCATTAGGTATCATAAGTAATCTGGAGATGATTTAAAATATATGAGAGAATGTACATGGGTTATATGCAAATACTACACTGTCTTATATAAGAGACTTGAGCATCCTTAGATTTTAGTATCCTGGGGAGCTCCTGTAACCAATCTCCCTTGGATACTGAGGGATGAGGGACAACTGTATGTCCTAAAAGGGCCCAGACTATACTAAGTTTACCAAGAAATTGGAAAGTTATTGTGAGGGTTCATCATTGTAGTGATTGTTGTCCTATATAGGCCAGGAAGTGAGATGCTGTCATGGAAATAGTTAACCCACGTGATTTCAGTGGGAATGCATGATGAAAGCAGGGTGGTAAAGGCTGTGAGACAGTGTGGTTACCACAATAAGCAGCAGGCTTGGGGTAGTTAATGGGATAGTTTCATTGGCAGACATCTTTGGCATTAATTGATCCTGATACTTCCAGTATTGGGATAGTTAAACCCCATACTAAAGTCCAACTTGATTTGTAGCACCATGTTCACTGTAATAATGCCATAATTGAAAGTCATGGCTGCTCACTTGTTTCCTTGCCTGAAACAATCTGCACTGAGCCAGTTTATCCAGAACCTCCTTGTATTAGTCTGTTCTCACACTGCTATGAAGAAATACCTGACACTGGGTAATTTATGAAGAAAAAAGGTTTAATTGACTTACATTCTGCATGGCTTGGGAGGCCTCAGGAAACTTACAATCATGGCAGAAGGCAAAGGAGAAGCAGGCACAGGGCAGCAGGATTGAGTGAGTGCAAGCAGGGGGAATGCTAGACCCTTATAAAACCATTAGGTCTCCTGAGAACTCACCCACTATCATTGAGAACAGCATGGGGGAACCACCCCTATTATCCAATTACCTCCACCTGGTCCCGCCCTTGACACACGGGTATTTTAGGGATTATGGGGATTACAATTCAAGACGAATTTGAGTGGGGACACAGCCAAACCATATCACTCCTTGAATGAAAAGTGGGTGAGATATTCTTGAGGAATATTCTTTGATTTATTGTTTTGCATATAAAAAAATGTTTGTTTTTTGTCTTTATCCTTGAATGACTTTGGGGTAAAAAAATCATGGGGTTATTTTCTTTCCTTGAAAATGTTCTGGAAGTAGCTACCCTATCTTCCAGATGTAATATAGTTACATCTACACTATCTTCCACTGCAAACAAGCTTGATTATCTTTTAGCCTTATCTTGCTTTTGAGAAATACTCCAGATTGACATTTTCTCCTTATAAGTTCCTTAATATTTTTGCCTGGCTTTCCAATGCCTACTTTCTTTCTTGTTTAACTTTTACTAGGAGCTGTTTACTTGTTGACAGTTATGGGTCCATTTTTCTTGGGGTACCTAATATACTTTTGTATATAGATCCAAATCTTTTATTTCAGAAAGGTTTCTTGAATTTTATTTAAGTATATGTGTTGTTCTATTATTTTTGTTTTGTTTCCCGGGTTATGAAAATTTTGTTTTTTCTCTGACCATCATTTCTTTTGTTTGTTTTTTTGGAGACAGAGTCTTGCTCTGTCTCCCAGGCTGGAGTGCAGTGGCATGATCTCAGTTCACTGCAACCTCTGCCTCCTGGGTTCAAGCGATTCTCCTGTCTCAGTTTCCTAATTAGCTGGGATTGCAGGTGTCTGCCACCACGCTCAGCTGACTTTTTTGTATTTTTAGTAGAGACAGGGTTTCGCCCTGTTGCCCAGGCTGGTCATGAACTCCTGAGTTTCAGGCAATCCACCCACCTCAACCTCCCACAGTGCTAGGATTACAAGCGTGAGCCACCACACCTTTTTTTTTTTTTTTTTTTGAGACAGGGTCTTGCTCTTTCTCCCAGGCTGGAGTGCAGTGGCAGGATCATGACTCACTGCAGCCTCAACCTCCCTGGCCCAAGTGATCCTCCCACCTCAGCCTCCCAAGTAACTGGGATCATGGGCATATGCCACCATGCCCGCATAATTTTTTAAAAACTTTTATAGAGACAGTGTCTTCCTAAATTGCCTAAGCTAGTCTTGAACTGCTTGCTTAAGTGATCCTCCTGGCTTGGCCTCCCAAAGTGCTAGGATTACAGGCATGAGCCACCATGCCCAGCTCATCATTTCCTTTTCTAATCCTTTTTATCTTTTTATTTCCATTTTTGCTTGCTCTTTTTCTTTTTATCCTTTATTGTACTTCGGCAGTGGCTATTTTCTCTCATACACCTTCTTATTTCAGCTTCATTTCTATGATAATCTTACTTTTCCTTCTATCCCTTCCCTGACCTTTAAGTTCGTATTTCATCTCCTCCAAGAGTCCTAATTTTTTCTTGAGTCCTTGCATCTTGTATGTACAGCTTTATGTTTAATGTCACAGAAACAATTACCTCATTGAGATTTTTAAATTAATGGCAAAAGCGTTTAGTCACTCTATTTGTCTTCGCAGTGGTAGCATTTTTCTGGAGACTAATCTGGGTCTGTCATTTGTATTTCCTGTTCCTTGACTCCTTTTATGTGTAATACCTTTGATTTGATATTGTGTATGTTCTTTCTTGATAAACTATTTTTGAATAAGGTGAGTTTTTCTGCAATTTGTAGGAGGCTCACTTGGTTTCAGAAAAATTAAAGTTTTTATGTAACTGAGGCTTTTGTGTATCACTTGGCTAGCCTTTACTTTTCCTATGGATATTGACAGCCATTTTGGGAGGTTCTTGTTTGTTATGCTACTTTACAGTGCAAAGTTTTGTTTTTTTTCCTCTCTTCATGCTCCCTGAAAATATGGCTTGTGTGGCTTGATGCTTTTCTCCTTTTTTTTCTAGGAATCAAATCATGCACAGGGAAGTTCCTGAGACTAGACCAAACATACTCTTCCAACTCTTGCAGATAAAGGGATTTAACTGAGGTTTTGCACAGGGTGTGTTCCTTACCTCTGAAAAGCAGAAGTCACTTTGGCAGCTCTTTTTGCAGAGCCTTAAAGTCCTTTCGTCACTTTGCCCCGCACCTTCCCTTGCTGCACTCCTGTGCTTTTGGAGATCATTTTACATATTTTGTGATGGACTTTAACAATCTCCTAGTGGTACTGAAAATAGAATTTGTAATTTGGGTTTTGTTCTCCGAAACTCAGTTTTATGTCCTAGCTTAATTCAACTAGGAATCATTAAGCGTTGGCTATTTCCAGCTACCATACATTAGGGGCTATAGAGACAATTTCTTGTTTTTGAGGAGCTCTTCATATAGTGGAGCATGAAAAAAAGCAATGATGACCAACGTTCCCCTCCCCCACCAAGCCAAAAAATCCCAAATACCAAAAGGGGCAGAACGTGCTAAATGTCAAAGCAGAGGTTTAAAGCGGTGGTTGAGAACAAACCTGGGTGGTCAGGAAAGGGTGGCAGTTAATGGCACCTAGAGATTAGCATAATACTCTTCAGATAGTAGGCACTCAATCAGTATTTAGGGGATCTAGAAGAAGATTTGTTTTCAATGGAGAGAAGTGAGATTCATAATATTCTTGCTCTAAGTGTAATTTTAGGAGGAAATTCTACCCAGAATTTTGAGATATTCTGGTGTATGTAATGATTGCTTTCTTTCTTCAGTTAGATCTATTTCCAGAACAAGGTCACCTGCCTCTTAGCTTATATTCTATTTCTTAACCTTGGTGCCTTTGAGGTAAACTTTAGAGAGTGGGTCTAATGTTGACAGATGGATAGAGAAGGGATAGATTCTGTGAAAGACAAAGGACAAGGTCAAAACCACATGCACGGGAAATCAGAGCATCTCTGGGCATTATAGGAAAAAAGAATTTTGTACAGGGCTACATTATTAAAGACCTGAGATATTAATCCAAAACATCATTTAGTTTTCTGACTAAGAAATTGTGTTTCAAATAGTATCAAAGAAACCTCGATGAATTTCCCATAAAATTCTGTATTTTCTATATCTATCTCAAAAGATAACAAGATGCTAATTATGTCAATCTATTTTCAAAAAATTAACACTGCAGAGTTTAGTTTTATAAAGTGCTTATTCTCTAATAAATAGAAGTGGAATAATTAGTCATCAATTATTGGTAATAAGTGTTCTTTATTCTCTTATTATTTTATGAAAACATTATTTGATTCATGCTACTGTAATAAGCTTTAACATACTTCTGTTCCTTCCCCAAACCATCTTCCCCTGCCCTCCTCTCTACCTCCCTTGTCTCCTCTTTTCTATCCTCAATCAACGAATTATTCATGGAAGCATGTACTAGGGGCAACGTTACCTTTTTTTTTCTTAAATGAAGTATCTAGGTCTTCACCATTTTCGACACAATGCTATGTTTTTCGTATCATATGTTTTTTGAAATGCTTATAATGCTCTCTTTTGGTGAAGAGGATTTGTTTATGGATGTCATAAAGTCAAACACTACTTGTGTCTCATGATAGTAATCACCACCAATACCACCGTAATAGTAGTAATCTTTGGGTTGAATGGGCCAATCAAATTTATAATCCACTATACTTGTCTTCTGATCTTCACTAGCATGGCTTTTATGTGCTCATGGAAAAAACAGGGAATAAAAGCTTGGTAGTTTACATGCTGTTAAAATTAAGAAAACATGATTTAGTATTAAAAGAGGTAATAATTTAATTTTGGAGTTGCTGAGTTGAGCTCTGGTGGTCTGGGAGACTCGGGGGAAAATTTAGATATTGCAAGAACAGATTTGAGTTGGAATATTTTGTAACTGCAATAGCAGATGCACTTATAGAAAACTGCACAACTCCAAATGTTGCTTCATATGACCTTGGGACATGATGGATTTCCCAAGGCTCTAGATTTGACAATAAGTTTTCTGTTTAGCCAAAGCATGAAAATTATTCTCCTTCACACATTATTTAAAGAAAAGTGCTTAAAATTACATGGTATTTAAAATTTACTTAGTTGTAAAACCTATTGAGAGAATATAAATATATGTTTTTTAAATCAGTAAAATTAATTTGCAGGCTTTAGGTAGCTTAGATTAAGGTAAATATCTTTAAGGTCTTTTTCCTAGAACTGTAAATATGACTTATGTGTCTCTATATCTTTGTTTCCACTGAAGACTTTGAAATAGCAATAATTGGGCCTTTTTGAGACTTTCAGGACTTCTACCAATTTATTAAAAGTATGCACCTTGGACATTTTCAAGGATTCACTCAGACTTTAATAGTCAGGGTTAAAATATTTGAATGGTTTGAAAATTTGTGCTTGTAATATGATCATTTGAATTCTTGATACTGGGGCATTTTGATTATCTTTGCACAGTGTGCATTTGCTTGTGATTTTTTTTACTTTGATGCACTGCTAATAGATAATATACAGCACATTCTATGGATATGTGCTAGTTGACCCAATCAGAATAAATCTACAGGAACTCTGCTACATGACAAATATAATTAAGTACCATGAAAATGTCTTATTAACTTCTATAATCTTTAAAAGTATGCAAAAATCATATTACTTGAAAAAACCTTATTTTTCAACCTATGATACTGCTTACGGCCCTGTTCAAGGATGCATTTAAAAAACATGACAATTCTAAAAAATAAATTAACTGTTTGAATAATGGAAGGTGCACATTGACAATAACTATTCATACTTTGTACCAAGATCTTAGTTTGACATAATTTTTTCAACCTTGTTTGGATTTACAGTTAACCCTAAAAACATTAGTAAATGGTACCCACACTTTTAACTCATAAAAAGAAACCTAGATTTGTTTGCAGTTTTTTAATCTGTTGTTAATAAACTTGAAAGAACACAGTCCTGTCTAATAAACACATCAAACTAATGGGTACCAGAGCAGTTCAGAAGAGTGTTTGTTGTTTGGTGTTTAGATTTCAGTCAGAATTAATCAACAATGGATGGGGCCTGCTGTATTTATTAGCAACTCAAATCCCTGTGATTTAATGCCAGGTCCTTTGACTCATTCCAGTGAACGCTGGCAAGTTTACAGCACTGATACATACTTACATCCTCGGGTCTTTAAAAGAAAGGGAAAAATAGAGCCTAAAATCAGACCACAGGATTGGCAAGAATTTCCCGAGAGCCATTTTGAATTTAGCCCTATACAGTGAGCCTGTGAATAGGAAGCAATTGATTCAGGAACAGTGGAGCCTTTTTTTTGCCTGAAGAAGCCTTCAGCTGTGCAGATGGCTTGCTGGCATAATCCAGTCTGCTTTTGTCTTTTATTTTATATATTAGGCTACTTTCTTCTCACACTTTATATTGCTTTTGTTTTTTCTCTGTGCTCTAAGCCTCCAAATTTCAGGGGCAAGGAGAGGTTGCAAGGGTTTAGTGAGGGTGGCTGGACTATATGTGGAGTATTTCCCACAGATTTATGAGTTGCTAGTAGATTGCTGGCAATGCTGTCTGCTTGTCACAGTCAGCACTAGGGTGTTCTTTGTACAAAAGTGTCAACTTTTGAATGAGGACTCTGGAAACAGATGTAAAGATTAATCTTGAGAATGCATTTTTCTGAGGCCCTGAAAACGTGCCTACTTGTGCGATAGCCCTGGTTCTAGACATTTATTTTTCAAAGTGATCTCATTCCTCAGTTACAAAGACTTACATTCTTCACTGTTCATGTTCAGAAAATTCCACAGCCCTTAGCCATTCCTCCTGCTTCTCATGTCTGGGGGCTGCCTTTTGAGAGCAGATTATTTGTGGAAAGACATTATTTATCTGGAAACTCTTCAGTGAAAACTTGATGGAGTTGTTGTTACTCCAGGGACCGTCTATCTCCCTCGGAAGATAAGATTTGCCAGTGCTTCCCCCGTACAACTTCCTATGGGAAGATAGCTGACTTTTGGCCTGATAAATAGTTTCACATTGGATGGGTTGTTGCCATCTCATGCATTCTTTTTCATCCTTCCCAGATATGCAATTTTCTCTCTTACTATCTTGCTTTTGGTCATATTGTCTATTTTCCCCCCTCTCATACGGAAGTAAATTTTGAAGAAGAAATATCTGCTAAAATGTGTATTTGTTCAAGTTTTTCAATGTTAAATATTAGGATATGTCTCAAAGTGTTCTGAAATAAATCTGTACATATAAAAAAGAAACACCGAGAATGTTAATCACATACCTCTGTTTTTCCTCTAGTTTTCTTCTACACAATGACATATTTTCTTTCAGCAAATAGAAGACTTTGTGGGAATGATGTAGACCATGGGTTTTTTTTTTTTTTTTTTTGTATTGTAAATGTTCCACAAACAGAAAATAAATACCACAGAATCCACCATTTTGGAATGACTTGTTTGTGACTCAATTGTCCTTGTTTTCCCTCCTTAAAAATTATATCTTCCATTTATATGGGAAACACATGTAGATATTTCCTCCTTTCTTATCTTTAAACAATATTTGTAATACATTTCAGCTGAGGATTAAAAAGATCTGGTCCTCTAAACATTTGTATAAGATTAGCAAATGTACTAACATACAGACTTTTTCACTGTTGTAATCATTTCCTATATACTCAGCACTTTTGTTTGTGAAGAACATTTATTTTGGTACTGCCATACTTTATTTTCTTATTGTACCTCTTTTCAATTGCATTTCTCAAGGGCATTATATGTAATGAGGAACTTGGCTTTCAAATGAAAAATGTTTAAATTTAGGACCAAATGCAGATTTTTGACTAAAGATGGCAGAAGAATTGTGTTTATATCCTAGTTTATTTCCTGAACTAATAAACAACAACAACAGTGACGAAAAACAGATAACAAAGGCCATCTGCAATAATACTGGGCAATTATTACACATACAAACCATAACAACAAAGTATAGGTGCTCAAAACAATGAAATTAAGACCAAACTTAGAAAAGGCTTAGTGTACTGGCACATACATCCATGATCTCTGCAGTAAGTGTGGTGCTTCACAGTTTGGGAGTCAATCCTGAAAGCCCAATCAAGGCTCTCTCTCTGGAATGCCAGAGTCTGGGGGTTTGGATAGGTTAGAGGAAGATCACTGAATTCAGGTTTACTCCACCAAGGAGGAGCAGGGTCAGGGTGGAAATTCAGAAGTGCTCAGGTATACCATTTTATCACAAGTAGGCTGACCACTAGGAAGAGAGAAGATAGAAGGTGAAGATTTGTTAGGGAATTGCAGAGAGCTGAACACTCATATGCTGGAGATGGCTCATACCTGCTCTCTAGAGCCAATGGATAAGTTTCCAAAGTTTGCAAATCAATTGTTAAACACAGCCATTATTAAAAATTATATTACAAACTCACAATAAATTACATGAGAAACAAAGGCAATAAGTACTCAAAACTCATCACACCTTAATAATGATACACTATTATTATCTATGCTTTTGAGGTTATTCCCATCAATTATATCTGTCTGGTGAAAATATTATCTGAAAGTGAACTACTGCGCATCTCTTTCCAACCCTGTATTTGGTAATATATCACATTGGTAACTTGAAAACAGCCATGGTGGGAGTATTTATACCATGAAAATCTGCAAATGCTACATATCAATACTTGACTTATTGTTTTGTTTATTAATTAGAATTAAAGTGATGAAGAAAATGTTAATGATGCAGATTGAGAGTGTTGTGCCATGGCACAAAAAACTGTGGAAGTATTCTTCTAGTATTTGAAACTATTGTCTGAAAGTCGCTCAAGTCATTGATGAAAGAATGAAGTTCTGAGATGCACATCTTTTTTGTATCACTTTCATCTTACTTAGTAACATAAAGTATCACCAAACATTCATGTCAGAACATTTGTTCATTGCAACCATACTTTGAGTATGAGTTTGGTAAAATTCAAGAAAAGCATTCTGTGATAATCAATTGGCTATATAGACTTTATAATCAATATTTGATATGTTGTAAATTGTGTGCTATATATGCTTTACATTAGCAAAATTTATTATGTCTATGTAAAAAATCTCAAGTATCCAAAAATGTATGTACATGTGTACATAAAAACGCATACATAATTTTTAGGACAGTCAGTTAAGCAATTCCCGGTGCCCTACAATGCCTTGCAGTGCATTGGGGAGATATCCTCTGCACTCCGTATTGAGGGATGTAGATGGAAACAATGGGGGTTTAGTAACTCAAATGCATGGATCGTGTAGCTGGAGATACACCCGGGCCTCAGAATTAGCAAGAAAATATTTTGAAACAGTGTATTCAAATTCAAGATTCTTGCAGTACCAGTTTTCTGTCATTGTTATGCACTAAATTGTGTCCCCACCTCAAACCACATGTTGAAACCCTAACCCGCAATATGACTGTATTTGGAGGCAGGGCTGTCTAAGAGGTAATTAAGGTTAAATGAGATCATAAATGTAGGGCCCTAATTCAAAAGGACTGGTGTTCTTTTACGAAGAGGAAGAGACACCAGAGCTTTCTCTCTCTTTGTATGTGCACAGTGGAAAAGCCACTTGAGGTCATTGTGAGAAGTTGACTGTATATAAGCCAGGAGAAGCCTCACCAGAAACCAACCGTATTGGCACCTTGATCTTGGACTTCCAACTTCCATAATTGGAGAAATGGGTGGCTTAAACGATATTTCTGTTGTGGCTTAAACTACATTTCAGTTGTTTAAGCCACCAAGTCTGTAGTATTTTTATGGTATTTATTATAGTATTAAAGTATTATTATATTAAATTATTGTGGTATTTATTTTGATAGTATTTACCATGGAAGCTCCAGTAGACTGATACAGTCATCATTTGAAAAGAATGAGCATGGGATATACAAATGGATAGTAAGACAAAAGAAAGAAATAGGAACTCATCCAGGTAAAGTGGCATATAAAAAGTGGTCAATAATAATTATTATTATATAAGATAGATGAATAAGTCATATCAGACTAATGGTATGCCAGGGAGTAGAAGAAACATTTTAAACATAAAATCTTCCATGTTATTAGAAAAATTAAAGACAATGTTATTTTTGAAATGAGAGGTCATAGAAGAAAGAAAATGAAGGAGAGAAAGGTTGTGAAGGAAGGAAACTTACCAGAGAATTTGACAATTTTGGACCAAGTCAAACTATTTAAGTGTAAAGGACACAGACAGATAATCTCAGACACAAAAGAATGCTGTGAATAGAAGAACCAAGCATCGTTCTTGAAAAATATACATAATGAAATCTAAACAATATTGAACAAATTCCTTGACTTGAAATCAGAAAATGCCATCTCATTTGCAACATGTTTGGAATATTAAAACCCAACAACATATTTTTGGATACAAAGAAAACTTCAATAAATTCCATAAACTAGAAAGATTGTGTAATATGGTAATTGATGACAACACACTGAAACTAGAAATTTAGTATAAAATAAAATATTCAAATTCAAGACAAATAACAACAAAATCCCAACCACCTAGAGTTATCAACAATAATAGCAAAAAACAACTCAATCTTTAGCTCAAAGAGAAAAGTCAGAACTGAAATTGTGGAGCACTAGAAAATAACACTATTATAAAAATATTACATATTAGAACTTATATAGCTGAAACCATGCTCAGGAGAAAATGTATGTCCTTGACACCAAACAAAATGATCTTTTAACATAAAAAGTTAGGGAAAAACCAGAAAAATTATTTTTAAGAAAGTAGAAAGCTGGGCATGGTGGTACACACCTGTTGTCCCAGCTACTTAGCAGGATGAGGCAGGACAATCCCTTGAGCCCAGGAGTTCAGGTGCAGCCTGGGCAATATCGCAAGACCTTGTCTCTAAAAAAAAAAAAAAAAAAAAAAAAGAGAAAAAAAGAAAAGAAAAGAAAAAGAAAGCAGAAATAAGGCTTCATAAAGATAACAGCAAAATTAATGTATTAGAATATAAGAAAACAATAGAACTAATAAGTAAGTGAAAGAACCCCCTGGTAACGCAGATAATCACTAGCTAACCTAATTTAACAAGAAAAAGGAGATAACATAAATACATGAAACGAAACCAAAATAAAAAACAATCAGATACAGAGGGGATTTCAAGAAATGTTTAGGAATTTTTTCATGAATGTATTTGAAAACCTGGATACATAGATGATTTTCCAGGAAAGTACATATCTTAGATGTAAAGGAAATCTCCAAACAGAATAATTACAAGGAAGAAAAGAAAAGGAAAATACATTGTGAAAGCACTACCCTTAAAAAGAAAGAAAGAAAAAAAAAAAGATCAAGACTGTGGAAGTATCAAAGCTCTTCCAATTGATTTTTTACAACATTACCACAACATTGAAACCAAATTCTGAAAAAAGAAAAATTCACACCTAGCTTACTAAACTGGAAACACCCCAACATTAAGTGACTGGCTATATAAGTTTGTACAATAGAATGTCATGCAGCTACTAAAATAAAAAAAAACAAAAAGAGCTATGTTTACGTTCATATGGAAAAAACTTTAAAATATATTATTAAATACAAATAACGATTCAGAACAATGTATATATATGTACCAATTTGAATAAAAATATGAATACATTTATGAATTGGGAATTTGATGAAACTGTTGATGGTGGTGATTGACGTTAGGACTGGGAGGAAGAATCAGGTTTTATTGTATCTCTCTTTCTTACTTGATTTATAGACATGTATCTGTATTATTTTCCTTAAACAATTCATCAGATCCTTAGCGATAAAATAGTTTGCATAGTCAGTAAATTTCCCCCCAGCTATGTAACTGATCTAGAATTGTGTGCATGACGTGACATTTATCAATGTGTTTTCACAAGGTGGCATACCAAATAAGGCAGTTTTCCTTTCGTTCTTTTATTCGATGGAATTTCCAAGTGGAATCACTGCTTGATATTCTGTGGAAAACTTGACCTTTTATCCAGCTCATAGAATATGAAGAATACTAATACGGTTTCATCAGAATGCTTTTCCTTTTTTTTTTTTTTTTTTTGAGACGGAGCCTCACTCTGTCGCCTGGGCTGGACTGCAGTGGCGCGATCTCGGCTTACGGCAACCTCTGCCTCCTGGGTTCAGGTGATTCTCTTTCCTCAGCCTCTTGAGTAACTGGGATTACAGGCACCCGCCATGACACCTAGCAAATTTTTTGTATTTTTAGTAGAGATGGAGTGTCACCGTATTGGCCAGGCTGGTCTTGAACTCCTGACCTCATGATTCGCCCCCTCGGCCTCCCAAAGGGCTGGGATTAGAGACGTGAGCCTCTGTGTCCGGCCTGTCCTTTACTTTAAAAGAATATTAGTCATTTCATTTTCATCGTATATTTCCACTTTTCTTTTTTTTTTTTTAATGTATTTTTTATTTCAATAGGTTTTTAGGGAGCAGGTGGTGTTTGGTTACATGAATAAATTCTTTAGCCGTGATTTTTGAGATTTTGGTGCACCCATCACCAGGGCAGTTTATACTGTGTCCAATGTCGTCTTATTTTCACTTTTCTCTTTAGCTTCATAAAAAGAGCATACTCTACTCTAGAACAAAACAGTATCAAGAAACGCAACTTTTTCCCCCACAATATGTCAGAATTTTTGGCCTTCCTTTGACATTCAAACAACACTTACAAAGTTTCTGAAAATCTTAGTTGTCTGGCAACTGAACAGTTTATGTTAACTTTCTAAGTGGGCATATTTGTTCAGGCTGATGGGTACTATATGAGATACATTTTAAAAAGTTTATAGAATGGGTCCAACTCTCTTGCACTATGCCGTGTGAGTAGAAACCATGTACAAATAATGGAATCTCTTTAGGGAGTTGATTTTGCTTTTTGTGAGGAAGGAGTGTTTTGAACTCTTGTTTGAGAATATCAGTGCCTGCAATGTGACAGGTGCTGTACTATGAGTTACCAGATTAAATGGTAAACAAGCAACAGGAATTCTCATAATGTAGAAAGTGAAAGAGACTAAGAAGTGAAGTGTGAGGTTGGGGACAAAATTTCATTATCAGTCAAGAATTTTGGAGACATATGTCACCAACGTGCTCCAAAACTGTATGCCTATTTTAGTGTATTTTAAAAGGAAGATTTGGATATATGATATCTGGGTGTTAAAATGTGTTCTACCTTGCTCTATTTGTTTAGCTGACACCAACTCCAGAACTCTGACATATATTACTTTTGAGTGTGACTGACCATTGTGGTATCTACAAAAGTGGTAAGAAAAGTGGAGAAATCTTTGTAGTTTCAGTCTGGGGATGCTTCCTTCATCCAGGAATGCCTTCCAGCATTCTTGAGTTCTGGCTAATGAGGTGCTAATGGGGTGTTATTACTGGCTACTAGACCAAGGCATCAGAGAGACAGGCTGGTAAACACCCTTTGAAGTATGTGCCTAATTCTTTGAAGTGTGTTTCTAATGGGAAGATAAGCACATTTCCTGTCTTAGAGATCCGAAGTTTTTTGTCCTAACCCTATGTTATCAATTCTAGGACACATTTGCTCTTTTTCAGGTAGTACTTAGTCAAGAAATTGAATTAGAGGAGTGGTTCCAGGGCTTGATCTTCTCATGTTGGATTTGGCTAATGGTGCCTCATATATGAAACCTGCTTAGTGATTTCCTTATATTCTGCCCCTAAGAGACAAATAGAAATATAGGTCAAACTAGGGGAATACAAGCCCAAATGTCTCTCTAAATAAATATATCCTCTTTGAGGAAATATATATATATATATATATCATATATCCTCTGACTTCTCTGAGAAAAGTTTATTTAGAGGGACATTTTCCTTTTTGACACTCTGTTTTCTCCAAAACTCTAATAAGGTAAAGTCAAAAACTGTCTCTTATTGGTCTCTTAATTCCAAGTTCCCAGTATAGTGGTTTGTACAGTGAGTACAGAATCTTTTAAGTAGTGCCCATGTATAATGTGGTGTAGATTAAAACTCTGATGCTCTACCACATGATTCTTAAAACCCAAAAGTTCTCAACTTAGCGGAAAGCCAGATATAGGACAATATAATACTTTCTAAGCCTTTTAGTGTTTAAATATTTACAACTCATTTACCTCAAATTACATTCAGTGGAGATTCCCCAGACCAAATTTTAGAGGGCCAGGGTCAGATGGGAAGGGGACAGAAGATTTTCTAGTTTCTAGGTATGGACTCAGATTACATTCTAATTCATTTAAGTGACAATTTATTTGTTAATACAACAAATGTATTTGCATCGATCCAATCAGCAAATATGTCTTGAATATAGTATTTTCCCCCTTATTAATGGGGTAAACTTTCCATGACCTGCAGTGGAGGCCTGAAGCTGTGGATAGTACTGAACCTTCTATATACTATGTTTTTTTTTTTCCTGTACATACAGACTTAAGATAATGTGTATAAATTAAGTGCAGTAGGAGATTAATAACAACAACTAATAATAAAATAGAACAATAATAAGATTATTCCATAATAAAAGTTAAGTAAATGTGATCTGTCTTGCTCGATATATCTTATTTCATGTAATATTTTCAGATTGCAGTTGACTATGGATAATTGAAACTGAGGAAAGTGAAATCTCAGATAAGAGGGGACTACTGTATTTTATTAAGGGAAACAATCTCTTCCCATAAATCAGACCTCAGCGAGTAGAATTAAAGGTAACACTTGAGGAGTTAGGGATCATCATGGCGATGGGAAGAAGGACTAGAATGCAGCTCTACACAGAGCAGCACATGGAGGCTTGCATTGTGAATTTTAGGTCCAGATTGACTGCAAGAACAAACCACCAATCCTGAGAGGACCCACAGACCCTCTGAAGGAAGCAGACTACTCCTGCAGGACCTGGGAGACACCCTGAATACTGTGAGTGCCCCACCTGTGGAAGCGGGAAAGGGAGACCATCCTCTCCTGAACACACACCCTCACTAGAGAAACTGAAATTCTGTTTGTGGGAGAAGTTTCCAATTTTACCTACAGTTGGGTCAATTTAGAGAACCAAGTGAAATACAGGGATAGAAGAAGCTGCAGAAAGGCCCTGGGAGCTCACTGGGTCCCCTAACATGCCATTCCTGCCTGGCACCACAGGGATCCATCAGGAGGGTGGCCAAAGGAGGAGGGGTTAAAACTAGACAGGGAGAAGGACTTCTCTAACTGAACTTTGAAACAATTTGAACAGGCAACAAGCCTGCTGTTCAGAACTCAGGGGAGGGCTGAAATTCAGTGTGAAGACTCCACAGGTGGGGGAAGTACCAAGACCTTTCTTTTGCAGCTGGGAGGCAGGTAGCCTGCAGCAAGTTTTCAAGCCCGTCTGGCCCTCTGCCTGGAAACAGACTTGGGGCTGTTGGGAAGGACTTGGTGGGAGTGAGACCAGCCCTTCCCTTTGTGTGGGAGCTGTCTGAGGCCTGTGACTGCCGGCTTTCCCCGAATTCCCTGACAACCTGCATGACTCAACAGAGGCAGCCATAATCCCCCTAGGTACACAACTCCAGTGACCTGACCTGGGAATCTCACTGCCATCCCCCACAGCAGCCGTAGCAAGACTTGCCCAAGGAGAGTCTGAGCCTAGCCACACCTAGCTCTGCCCCCACCCGATCGATGGTCCTTCCCTACCCACCCTGGAAGCAGAAGACAAAGGGCATATAATCTTGGCAACTCTAGGGCCCCGCCCACTGCCGGTTCCTCTCCACACTACTACAGCTGATGCTTTCTGGAGAGCACGACCTTCCGGCAGGAGGCCAACCAGCATAAAAATAGAGCATTAAATCACCAAAGCTGAGAACCCTCACAGAGTCCGTTGCACCCTGCTGCCATCTCCACTGGAACAGGCACTGGTATCCATAGATACCAGTGAGTCTGGTATCTTACTGAGAGACCCATAGACTGTTCACATCGCAGGACTCTGTGCAGACAACTCCCAGTACTAGCCCAGAGCCAGGCAGACTCACTGGGTGGATAGACCCAGAGGAGAGACAACAATCACTGCAGTTTGGCTCACAGGAAGCCACATCCTTAGGAAAAGACGGAGGGTACTACATCAAGGGAACACCATGTGGGACAAAAGAATCTGAACCACAGCCCTCAGCCCTAGACCTTCCCTCTGACAGAGGCTACCCAAATGAGAAGGAACCGGAAAACCAATGCTGGTAATATGATAAACAAGGCTTTTTAACACTCCCCCAAAATCACAGTAGTTTACCGGCAGTGGATCCAAACCAAGGAAAAATCTCTGATTTATTTACCTGAAAAAGAAGTCAGGAGGTTAGTTATTAAGCTAATCAGGGAGGCAGCAGAGAAAGGCAAAGCCCAGTGCAAGGAAATCCAAAAAATGATACAAGAAGCAAAGGGAGAAATATTCAAGGAAATAGATAGCTTAAAGAAAAAAACAAAAAATTCAGGGGCCAGGCACGGTGGCTCACACCTGTAATCCCAGCACTTTGGGAGGCTGAGGCAGGTGGATCACAAGGTCAGGAGATTGAGACCATCCTGGCTAACATGGTGAAACCCTGTCTACTAAAAATACAAAAAATCACCCGGGTGTGGTGGCAGGTGCCTGTAGTCCCAGCTACTTGGGAGGATGAGGCAGGAGAATGGCGTGAACCTGGGAGGTGGAGCTTACTGTGAACAGAGATCATGTCACTGCACTGCAATCCAGCCTGGGCGACAGTGAGACTCCATCTAAAAAAAAAAAAAAAAAAAATTAAAAATTCAGGAAACTTTGGACACACTTTAATAAATGCAAAATGCTCTGAAAAGTCTCAGCAATAGAATTGAACAAGTAGAGGAAAGAAATTCAGAGCTCAAAGACAAGGCCTCCAAATTAACCCAATGCAACAGAGACAAATAAAAAGGAATAAGAAAGTATGAACAAAGGTTCCAAGATGTCTGGGATTATGTTAAACAACCAAACCTAAGAATAATTGGTGTTCCTGAGGAAGAAGAGAAATCTAAAAGCTTGTAAAACATACTTGGGGAAATAATAGGGGGAAACTTCCCTGGCTTTGCTAGAGACCTAGACATGCAAATACAAGGAGCACAAAGAACACATGGTAAATTCATCGCAAAAAGATCATCACCTAGGCACATCGTCATCAGGTTATCCAAAGTTAAGATGAAGGAAAGAATTTTAAGATCTGTGAGACAAAAGCACCAGGTAACCTATAAAGGAAAACCTATCAGATTAACAGTGGGTTTCTCAGCTGAATCCCTACAAGCCAGAAAGGATTGGGGCCCTATCTTCAGCCTCCTCAAACAAAACAATAATCAGCCAAGAATTTTGTATCCAGTGAATATAAGCATCATATATGAAGGAAAGATACAGTCTTTTTCAGACAAACAAACGCTGAGAGAATTTGCTATTACCAAGCCACTACTACAAGAACTGATAAAAGGAGCTCTAAATTTTGAAACAAATCCTGGAAACACATCAAAACAGAACCCCTTTAAAGCAAAAATCGCACAGGACCTATAAAACAAAAATACATTTTAAAAAGCAAAAGCAAAAAACAAAAAAACCCAAAGCACACAGGCAACAAAGAGCATGATGAATGCAATGGTATCTCACATTTC
The DNA here is from genome assembly GCF_037993035.2 of Macaca fascicularis. Lineage (NCBI taxonomy): Eukaryota > Metazoa > Chordata > Mammalia > Primates > Cercopithecidae > Macaca > Macaca fascicularis. Next base: position 128,756,332 of record NC_088379.1, read on the forward strand.
AATACTAACATTGAATGTAAATGGCCTAAATGCTCCCCTTAAAAGACACAGAACTGCAGAATGGATAAGAACTCACCAACCAAGTATCTGCTGCCTTCAGGAGACTCGCCTAACACGTAAGGACTCACATAAACTAAAAGTTAAGGGGTAGAAAAAGGCATTTCCTGCAAATGGGCACCAAAAAATGAGCAGGGGTAGCTATTCTTATTCAGACAAAACAAACTTTAAAGCAACAGCAGTTAAAAGAGACAAAGAGAGACATTATAAAATGGTAAAAGGCCTGTTCAATAGGAAAATATCACAATCCAAACATATAATGCACCTAACACTGAAGCTCCCAAATTAATAAAACAATTACTAATAGACCCAAGAAATGAGATAGACAGCAACACAATAATAGTGGGGGACTTGAATACTCTACTGACAGCACTAGACAGGTCATCAAGACAGAAAGTCAACAAAGAAGCAATGGATTTAAACTATACCTCAGAATGAATGGATTTAACAGATGTATACAGAACATTTTTTTTTTTTTTTTTTTTTTTTTTTTTTTTTTTGAGATGGAGTCTAGCTCAAATGCCCAGGCTGGAGTGCAGTGGCACACTTTCAGCTCACTGCCACCTCCATCTCCTGGGTTCAAGTGATTCTCCTGCCTCAGCCTCCTGAGTAGATGGGACTACAGGCACCCGCCACCATGCCCAGCTAATTTTTGTATTTTTAGTAGAGACAGGGTTTCACTGTGTTGGCCAGGCTGGTCTCAAACTCCTGATCTCATGATCCACCTGCCTCGGCTTCCCAACGTGCTGGGATTACAAGCATGAGCCACCTCACCCGGCTATATACAGAAAATTTTATCCAAAAACCACAGAATACACATTCTATTCAAAAGCACATGGAACTTTCTGCAAGATAGACCACATGATAGGCCATAAAACAAGCCTCAATAAATTTAAGAAAATTTAAATTATATCAAGCACTCTCTCAGACCACAGTGGAATAAAACTGGAAATCAGCACCAAATGGAATCTTCAAAACCATGCAAATACATGGAAACTATATAACCTGCTCTTGAATGAGCATTTGGTCAAAAACAAAATAACGTTGGAAATTAAATCATTTTTCAACTGAATGACAATAATGACACAACCTACCAAAACCTCTGGGATACAGCAAAGGCAATGCTAAGGGAAAAGTCCATACCTCTAAATGCCCACATCAAAAGGACTGAAAGAGCACAAACTGACCTTCTAAGGTCACACCTCAAGGAACTAGAGAAAGAAGAACAAACCCAAACCCATCAGAAAAAAAGGAAATAACAAAAATCAGAGCAGAACTAAATGAAATTGAAACATAAAAAACAATAAAAATGATAAATGAAACAAAAGCCCGGTTCTTTGAAAAGATAAATAAAATTGATAGACCATTAGCAAGGTTAACCAAGAAAAGAAGAGAGAAAATCCAAATAACTTCGGTAAGAAACAAAACAGGAAATATTGGAACTGATACCACAGAAATACAAAAGATGATTCCAGGCTACTATGAACACTTTTACGCACACAAACTAGAAAACCTAGAAGAGATGGATCAATTCTTGGAAAAATACAACCCTCCTAGCTTAAATTAGAAAGAATTAGATATCCTGAACAGACCAGTAACAAGCAGTGAGATTGAAATGCTAATTAAAAAATTACCAACAAAAAAAGTCCAGGATCAGATGGATTCACAGCAGAATTCTACCAGATAGCCAAAGAATTGGTACCAAAACTTTTAACACTATTCCATAAGACAGAGAAAGAAGGAATCCTCCCTAATTAATTCTATGAAGCCAGTATCACCTTAATACCTAAACCAGGAAAGGACATAACCGAAAAAGAAAACTACAGATCAATATACTTGATGAAAGTAGATGCTAAAATCCTTAACAAAATACTAGCTAACTGAATCTAACAACATATCAAAAAGATAATCCACCACGATCAAGTGGGTTTCATACCAGGGAAGCAGGGATGGTTTAAAAGATGCAAGTCAATAAATGTGATACATCACATAAACAGAATTAAAAACAAAAATCACATGATCGGAATGTTGGCAAGATGACCGAAAAGGAAAAGCTCCAGTCTGCAGCTCCCAGCGAGACCAATGCAGAAGGCAGGTGATTTCTGCATTTCCAACTGAGGTCCCTGGTTCATCACGTTGGGACTGGTTAGACAGTGGGTGCAGCCCATGGAGAGCAGGTAGAAGCAGGATAGGGCATTGCCTCACCCAGGAAGTGCAAGGGGGTGGGGAACTCCCTCCCCTAGCCAAGGGAAGCCATGAGGGACTGTGCTGTGAGGGACTGTGCTATCTGGCCCAGATACTATGCTTTTCCCACAGTTTTCACAACCCGCAGACCAGGAGATTCCCTTGGGTGCCTACACCACAAGGGCCCTGGGTTTCAAGCACAAAACTGGGTGGCTGTTTGGGCAGACACTGAGGTAGCTGCAGGCATTATTTTTCTTACCCTAGTGGCACCTGGAACCCCAGCGAGACAAAACTGCTCACTCCTCTGGAAAGGGGGCTGAAGCCAGGGAGCCAAGTGGTCTAACTTAGTGGATCCCACTACCATGGAACCCAGCAAGCTAAGATCCACTGGCTTGAAATTCTTGTTGCCAGCACAGCAGTCTGAAGTCAACCTGGGATGCTCCAGCTTGGTGGGGGGAGGGGCATCTGCCACTACTGAGGCTTGAGTAGGCGTTTTCCCCTCACAACGTAAACAAAGCTGCGTGGGAAGTTCGAACTGGGCAGAACCCACTATGGTGTGGCAAAGTCACTGTAGCCAGTCTGCCTTCCTACATTCGTCCTCTCTGGGCAGCCATCCCTGAAAGAAAGGCAGCACCCCTAGTCAGGGGCTTATAGATAAAACTCCCATCTCCTTGGAACAGAGTGCCTGGGGGAAGTGGCGGCTGTGGGTGCAACTTCAGCAGACTTAAATGTTCCTGCCTGCTGGCTTGGAAGAGAGCAGTAGATGTCCCAGCAGAGCACTTGAGAGACGCGTCCCAGCAGGGATTGACAAATGACAAACACCACATAAAGGAGAGCTCCAGCTGGCATCTGGCCAGTGCCCCTGTGGGACAAAGTTTCCAGAGGAAGGAACAGGCAGCAATCTTTGCTGTTCTGCAGCCTCTGCTGGTGATACCCAGGCAAAGAGGGTCTGGAGTGGACTTTCAGCAAACTCCAGCAGACCTGCAGAAGAGGGGCCTGACTGTTAGAAGGAAAACCAAGAAAAAGAAAGTAATAACATCAACATCAACAAAAAGGACTCCCATGCAAAAATCCCATCCAAAGGTCATCAGCATCAAAGATCAAAGGTACATAAATCTATGAAGATGAGGAAAACCCAGTGCAAAAAGACTGAAAATTCCCAAAACCAGAATGCCTCTTCTCCTCCAAAGGATCACATTCCTCACCAGCAAGGGAACAAAACTGGATGGAGAATGAGTGTGATGAACTGACAGAAGTAGGCTTCAGAAGGTGGGTAATAACAAACTCCTCTGAGCTAGAAGAGCATGTTCTAACCCAGTGCGAGGAAGGTAAGAACCTTGATGAAAGGTTACAGGAACTGCTGACTAGAATAACTAGTTTAGAGAAGAACATAAATGACCTGATAGAGCTGAAAAACACATCATGAGAACTTCTTGAAGCATACACAAATATCAGTAGCCAAACTGACCAAGTGGACGAAAGGATATGAGAGATTGAAGATGAACTTAATGAAATAAAGGGTGAAGACAAGATTAGAGAAAACAAAATGAAAAGGAACAAACAAAGCCTCCAAGAAATATGGGACTATGTGAAAAGACCAAACATACGTTTGATTGGTGTAACTGAAAGTGATGGGGAGAATGGAACCAAGTTGGAAAACACACTTCAGTATATTATCCAGGAGAACTTCCCTAACCTAGCAAGATAGGCCAACATTCAAATTCAGGAAATACAGAGAACACCACTAAGATACTCCACAAGAAGTGCAACACCAAGACACAGAATTGTTAGATTCACAAAGGTTGAAATGAAGGAAAAAATGTTAAGGGCAGCCACAGAGAAACGTCAGGTTACCCACAAAGGGAAGCCCATCAGACTGACAGCAGATCTCTCTGCAGAGAGTTGGGGCCAATATTCAACATTCTTAAAGAAAAGCATTTTCAACTCATAATTTCATATCCAGCCTAGTTAAGCTTCATAAGTGAAGGAGAAATAAAACCCTTTACAGACAGGCAAATGCTGAGAGATTCTGTCACCACCAGGCCTGCCTTATAAGAGCTCCTGAAGGAAGCACTAAATATGGAAGGGAAAACTGGTACCAACCACTGCAATAACACACCAATATCTAAAGACCGTCGACACTTTGAAGAAACTACATCAACTTACGGGCAAAATAACCAGCTAGCATCATAATGACGGGATCAAATTCACACATAACAATATTAACCTTAAATGTAAAGGGGCTAAATGCTCCAATTAAAAGACACAGGGCAAATTGGATAAAGAGTCAAGACCCATCAGTGTGCTGTATTCAGGAGACCCATCTCACGTGCAAAGACACACATAGGCTCAAAATAAAGGGATGGAGGAATATTTACCAAAGCAAATGGATAGGAAAAAAAAAAAAAAAAAAAAAAAAAAACCAAAAAACCCAGGTGTTACAATCCTAGACTCTGATAAAACAGACTTTAAACCAACAAAGATCAGAAAAGATAAGGGTATTACATAATGGTAAAGGGATCAATGCAACAAGAAGAGCTAACTATCCTAAATCTATATGCACTCAAAGAGGAGCACCCAGATTCATAAAGCAAGTTCTTGGAGACCTATAAAGAGACCTAGACTCCCACACAATAATAGCAGGTTACTTTAACACCCCACTGTCAGTGTTAGATCAATGAGACAGAAAATTAACAAGGTTATTCAGGACTTGAACTCAGCTCTGGACCAAGCAGACCCTAATAGACATTTACAAAAGTCTCCACCACAAATCAACAGAATATACATTCTTCTCAGCATCACATAGCAGTTATTCTAAAAATTCATCACATAATTGGAAGTAAAACACTCCTCAGCAAATGCAAAAGAATGGAAATCATGACAAACACTCTCTTAGATCACAGTGCAATCAATTAGAACTCAGGATTTAGAAACTCACTCAAAACTGCACAACTACATGGAAACTGAACAACCTGCTCCTGAATGACTACTGGGTAAATAATGAAATTAAGGCAGAAATAACTAAGTTCTTTGAAACCAATGAGAACAAAGACACATCTCAAAATCTCTGGTACACAGCTAAAGCAGTGTTTAGAGGTACATTTATAGCACTACATGCCCACATGAGAAAGCAGGAAAGATCTAAAATCAACACCCTAACATCAAAATTAAAAGAACTAGAGAAGCAAGAGCAAACAAATTCAAAAGCTAGCAGAAGACAAGAAATGACGAGGATCAGAGCAGAACTAAAGGAGATAGAGACATGAAAAACCCTTCAAAAAAATCAATGAATCCAGGAGACAGTTTTTTGAAAAGATTAACAAAATAGATAGACAACTACTCAGACTAATAGAAAAGCGAGAAGAATCTAATAGACACAATAAAAAATGATAAAGGGGAAATTGCCACTAATCCCACAGAAATACAAACTACCATCAGAGAATACTATAAATACCTCTATGCAAATAAACTAGAAAATCTAGAAGAAATGGATAAATTCCTGGTACACATACACGCTCCCAAGACTAAACCAGGAAGAAGCTGAATCTCTGAATAGACCAATAACAGGTTCTGAAATTGAGGCAGTAATTAATAGCCTACTAACCAAAAAAAGCCCAGGACCACAAGTATTCACAGGCTAATTCTACCAGAGGTGCAAAGAGGAGCTGGTACCATTCCTTCTGAAACGATTCCAAACAACAGAAAAAGAGGGACTCCTCCCTAACTCATTTTATGAGGCCAGCATCATCCTGATACCAAGACCTGTCAGACACACAACAACAAAAAAAAAAAAAAAAGAAAGAAAAAGAAAAATTCAGACCAATATCCCTGATGAACATCAATGTGAAAATGCTCAATAAAATACTGGCAAACCAAATCCAGCAGCACATCAAAGAGCTTATCCACCACAATCAAGTCAGCTTCATCCCTGGATGCAATCCTGGTTCAACATACACAAATCAATAGATGTAATCCATCATATAAACAGAACCAATGACAAAAATCACAGGAGTATCTCAATAGATGCAGAAAAGGCCTTTGATAAAATTCAACAACCTTAACGCTAAAAACACTCAAGAAACTAGGTGCTGATGGAACATATCTCAAAATAATAAGAGCTATTTATGACAAACCCTCAGCCAATATCATACTGAATGAGCAAAATCTGGAAGCATTCCCTTTGAAAACCAGCACAAGACAAGGATGCCCTCTCTCACCACTCCTATTCAACATGGTATTGGAAGTTCTGGCCAGGGCAATCAGGCAAGTGAAAGAAATCAAGGGTATTTGAATAGGAAGAGAGGAAGTCAAATTATCTCTGTTTGCAGATATGATTGTATATTTAGAAAACCCCATCATCTCATCCCAAAAACTCCTTGAGCTGATAAGCAACTTCAGCAAATTTCAGGATACAAAATCAATGAGCAAAAATCACAAGCATTTCTATACACCAATAATAGACAAACAGAAAACCAAATCATAAGTGAACTCCCATTCATAATTGCTGCAAAGAGAAGAAAATACTTAGGAATACAACTTACAAGACATGTGAAGGACCTCTTCAAGGAGAACTACAAAACACTGCTCAAGGAAATCAGAGAGGACACAAACAAATGTAAAAACATTCCATGCTCATGGATAGGAGAATCAATATCGTGAAAATGGCCATACTGCCCAAAGTTATTAAGAGATTCAATTCTATTCCCATCAAGTTACCGTTGACTGTCTTCACAGCATTAGAAAAAACTGCTTTAAATTTCATATGGAACCAAAAAAGAGCCTGTATAGCCAAGACAATCCTAAGCAAAAAGAACAAAGCTGGAGGCATCACACTACCTGACTTCAAACTGTACTACAAGACTACAGTACCCAAAACAGCATGGTACTTGTACCAAAGCAGATATATAGACCAATGGAACAGAGCAGAGGCCTCAGAAATAACACCACACGTCTACAATCTGATCTTTGAACAAACCTGATAAAAACAAGCTATGGGGAAGGATTCCCTATTTAATAAATGGTGTTGGGAAAACTGGCTAGCCACATGCAGAAAACTGAAACCGGACTCCTTCCTTACACCTTATACAAAAATTAACACAAGATGGATTAAAGACTTAAACCTAAGACCCCCCCAAACCATAAAAACCCTAGCAGAAAACCTAGGCAAAACCATTCAGGACATAGGCATGGGCAAAGACTTCATGACTAAAACACCAAAGCAAGTACAAGAAGGTCCAAAATTGACAAATGGGTTCTAATTAAACTAAAGAGATTCTGCACAGCAAAAGAAACTATCATCAGAGTGAATTGGCAATGTACAGAATGGGAGAAAATTTTTGCAATCTATCCATCTGACAAATGGCTAATATCCAGAATCTACAAGGATCTTAAATTTAGAGGAAAAAACAAACAACTCAATCAAAAAGCGGGTAAAGGATATGAACAGACACTTTTCAAAAGAAGACATTTATGCAGCTAAGAAGCACATGAAAAAGAAGCTCATCATCACTGGTCATTAGAGAAATGCAAATCAAAACCACAATGAGATACCATTTCACACCAGTTAGAATGGCAATTGTTAAAAAGTCAGGAAAAAACAGATGCTGGAGATGTTGTGGAGAAATAGGAACACTTTTACACTGTTGGTGGGAGTATAAATTAGTTCAACCATTGTTGAAAGAGTGTGGCAATTCCTCAAGGATCTAGAACCAGAAATACCATTTGACCCAGCAATCCCATTACTGGGTATACATCCAAAGGATTATAAATAATTTTACTATAAAGACACATGCACACATATCTTTATTGCAGCATTATTCGCAATAGCAAGGTTTGGAACCAACCAATCCACAAGCCCATTGATGTTAGACTGGATAAAGAAAATGAGGCACATATACACTGTGGAATACTATGCAGCCATAAAAGAGGATGAGTTCATGTCCTTTGCAGGGACATTGATGATGCTGGAAATCATCATTCTCCGCAAACTAACAGAGGAACAGAAAACCAAACACTGCATGTTCTCACTCATAAATGGGAGTTGAACAATGAGTACCCATGGACACAGGGAGGGGAACATTACACACTGGGGCCTGTTGGGGGTTGGGGGCAAGGGGAGGGATAGCATTAGGAGAAATAGCTAATGTAGATGACAGGTTGATGGGTGCAGCAAACAATCATGGCACATGTATACCTATGTAACAAACCTGCATGTTCTGCACATGTATCCCAGAAGTTAAAATGTGATTAAAAACAATCAAACTAAAGGAAACAGAACAAAAACAAACCAACAGTAAGAATAACAAAAATGACATGATCATCTCAATAGATATAGAAAAAACATTAGATAAAATTCAACTTCCCTTTATGATTAAAACTCTCAGCAAAATTGGCATACAGGTGACATTCCTTAATGTAACAAAAGCCATCTATGACAAACTCACAGCCAGCATAATATGTAATGGGGAAAAACTGAAAGCATTCCCTCTGAGAACTGGAACAAGACAGATGCCCACTCTCACTACTCCTCTTCAACATAGCACTGGAAGTCCTAGCCAGAACAATCAGACAAGAGAAAGAAATAAAAGGCGTACAAATCAGTAAAGAGGAAGTCAAAGTGTCACTGTTTGCTGACGATATGATTGTTTATCTTGAAAATCTTAAAGACTTCTCCAGAAAGCTCCTAGAAGTGATAAAATAATTCAGCAAAGTTTTCTGATACAGATTAATGTACACATATCAGTAGGTCTTCTGTGCACCAATAGCAACCAAGCTGAGAATGAAATCAAGAACTCAACCCCTTTTACAATAGCTGCAAAAACCAACCAACCAACCAACCAACCAACCAACCAACCAACCAACCAAACAAACAAACAGACACACTAACTAACTAACTAACTAACTAACTTAGAAATATACCTAACCAAGGAATTGAAAGACGTCTACAAGGAAAACTACAACACACTGCTGTAAGAAAGATGACACAAACAAATGGAAACACATTCCATGCTCATGAATGGGTAGAGTCAATATTGTGAAAATGACCATACTGGCAAAAACTATCTACAAATTCAATGCAATCTCCATCAAAAGACCACCACCATTCTTCACAAAATTAGAAAAAACAATTCTGAGATTCATATGGAACCAAAAAAGAGCCCGTATAGCCAAAGCAAGACTAAACAAAAAGAGCAAATCTGGCAGTATCACACTACCTGATTTCAGACTGTACTATAAAGCCATAGTCACCAAAACCGTATGGTACTGGTATAAAAATAGCACATAGACCAATGGAACAGAACAGAGAACCCAGAAATAAGCCCAAATACCTACAGCCAGCTGATTTTCGACAAAGCAAATGAAAACATAAAGTGGGGAAAGGGCACCCTTTTCAACAAATGGTGCGGGGACAATTGGCAAGCCACATGTAGAAGAATGAAACTGAATCCTCATCTCTTATACGAAAATCAACTCAAGATGGATTAAAGACTTAAACCTAAGACCTGAAACTATAAAAGTTCTAGAAGATAACATTGGAAAAACTCTCCTAGACATTGGCTTAGGCAAGGATTTCGTGACCAGGAACCCAAAAGCAAATGCAATAAAAACAAAGATAAATATCTGGGTCCTAATTAAACTAAAGTGCTTTTGCACGGCTGAAGGAACAGTCAGCGGAGTAAACAGACAACCCGCAGGGTGGGAGAAAATCTTCACAATCTATACATCTGACAAGGGACTATATTCAGAATCTACAAATAATTCAAACAAATCAGTAAGAAAAAACAAACAACCCTATCAAAAAGTGGGCTAAGGACATGAATAGACAGTTCTCAAAAGAAGATATACAAATAGTCAACAAACATATGAAAAACTACTCAACATCACTAATGAACAGGGAAATGCAAATGAAAACCACAATGAGATACCATGTTACTCCTGCAAGAATGGCCATTATCAAAAAATCAAAAAAACAGTAGATGTTGGCATGGATTTGGTAATCAGGGAACACTTCTACATTGCTGGTACAGCCAGCAGTGTACTGTACACTAGTACAGCCACTATGGAAAAGAGTATGAAGATTCCTTAAAAAACTAAAAGTAGAACTACCATTTGATAGTTGCATTAAATCAGCATTTGATCCAGCAATCCCACTACTGGGTATCTATGCAGAAGAAAAGAAGTCATTATGTGAAAAAGATACTTGCACATGCATGTTTAGAGAGGCACAATTCACAACTGCAAAAACGTGGAACTAACCTGAATGCCCATCAATCAATGAGTGGATAAAGAAACTGCGGTGTATATATACGATGGAATACTACGCAACCATACAAAGGAATGAATTAACAGCATTTTCCGTGACCTGGTTGAGATTGGAGACAATTATTCTAAGTGAAGTAACTCAGGAATGGAAAACCAAACATCGTATGTTCTCACTGACATGTGGGAGCTAAGCTATAAGAATGCAAAGGCATAAGAATGATACAATGGACTTAGGGTACTTGGGTGGAAGAGTGGGATGAGGACGAGGGATAAAAGACTACAAATATGGTGCAGTGTATACAGCTTGGGTGATGGGTGCACCAAAATCTCACAAATCACTACTAAAGAACTTACTCATGTAACCAAATATCACCTGTACTCCAATAACTTATAGAAAAATAAAAGTAAATAAATAAATAAAATTACATTAAAAAAGGTAATGCTTGAATATTTACTTTTTAAGTATCTTGTTTTTAAAAATAGACTTCATTTTTCAGAGCAGTTTTAGATTCACAGCAAAATTGGACAGAGGTATAGAGATTTCCCATATCTCCCTCCCCTCACATTTATACAGCCTTCCCCACTATCAAAATCCTGCACCAGAGTGGTACATTTGTTAATTAATGAATTTACATTGACACACTGTACACATTATTGTATTAGGGTAATTGCGTCTCCATAGAATGAGTTAGGAAGTTCTTGCTCTGCTTCTATTTTCTGAAAGACATTGTAGAAAATTGATATAATTTCTTCCTTAAATGTTTGGTAGAATTCACCTGTGAATCTATCATGCCCAAGTGATTTCTGTTTTGAAGGCTATTAATTACTGATTCAGTTTCTTTAACGTAGTGCTGTTTAAATTATGTATTTCTCCTTGTGTGACCTGTGGTAGATTGTGTTTTTTAAGGAATTGGTTCATTTCATCTAGGTTACAAAATTTGTGAGCAAAGAGTTGTTTAAAATATTCCTTTATTTTCTTTTTAATGTTCATGAGATCTGTAATGATGTCCCTCTTTTGTTTCTCATGTTAGTAACTTGTGTCTTCTCTCTGTTTTTCTTAGCCTGTCTAGAGGCTCATTAATTTATTGCTGTTTTCAAATAGCTAGCTCTTGGTTTCATTTATTTCTCTATTTCCTTTTGTAAGTTTCCTTGATTTATGCTTTAATTTCTTGTTTCGTTTTTTTGTGCTTACTTGTGATTTAATATGCTCTTCCCTGCCCCCAACCCCCCTGTTTCCTAAGGTAGAAGTTTAGATGATCAATTTTAGATCTTTCTTTTTTCTAATACATGCATTCAGTGCTATAAATTTTCTCTAAGAACTGCTTTCACTGTATCCCACAAATTTTGTTGTGTTTTCATTTTTATTCAGTTCAAAATATTTTTAAAATTTTCTTGAGATTTCTTTTTGCTCTCTGTGTTATTTAGAAATGTGTTGTTTAATCTCCAACTGTTTTGAGATTTTCCAGTTATCTTTCTATTGAATGTTTATTTTAGTCTAAGATAAAATCATCTTGAATTCTTTTCTCTACTTTTCCAATGTATCTTTGTGTGGGGAGCAGGATGTTGTCATAAATTTTCTCAACCAACTTCTGGATGAATCAATTTGAATTGCTAATGGATAACATTTACTTAATAAGCTTCAATCACCTTATTTTCTTCTGCCTCAAACAGCTCTACCTTATTATGCTCAGTGTAACTTTTTTATAAGGAGGGAGATTTCCTTTTTAAAATATATATATTTTTTATTTTAGATTCAGGGGGTACATGTGCAGATTTATTACATGGGTATATTGTGTGATGCTTAGGTTTGGGCTTCTAATGATCCTCTCACCCAAATAGTGAACATAAAACCTGATAGGTACTTTTTCAACCCCTGTTTCCACCACTCTTCCATTATGGAGTCCTCAGTGTCTATTGTTCCCATCTTTGTGTGTGGATGTACCCAAAGGTTAGCTCCCACTTATAAGTGAAAACATGGGGTATTTCATTAGCTGTTTCTGCATTAATTCATTTATGATAATGGCCTCCAGCTGCATCCAAGTTTCTGCAAAAAACATGATTCTGTTCTTCTTTGTGGTTGTGTAGTATTCCATGGTGTATAGGTACCATATTTTCTTTATCCAGTTCACTATTGATGGGAACCGAGGTTGATTCCTTGTCTTTGCTATTTTGAATAGTTGTGTAAGGAACATACAACTGCATGTGTCTTTTTGATAGAACAATTTATTTTCCTTTGAGTATATACACAGAAATGGGATTGCTGGGTCAAATGGTAATTCTATTTTTAATTCTTTGAGAAAACTCCAACCTGCTTTCCACCAGGGCTGAACTAATTTGCATTCCCACCAACAGTGTATAAGCATTCCCTCTCTGCAACTTCACCAACATCTGTGATTTTTTGACTTTTTTATAATAGCCATTCTGACTGGTGTGAGATGGTGTTCATGGTGGGTTTGATTTGCATTTATTTATCTGATGATTAATGATGATGAGCATTTTTTCATATATTTGTTAGCCTCTTGTATGTCTTCTTTTGAGAAGTGTCTACTTTTTAATAGTGTTATTTGTTTTTTTCTTGTTGATTTAAGTTTCTTATAGATCCTGGATATTAAACCTTTATCAGATGCATAATTTGCAAATATTTTCTCCCATTCTGTAGGTTGTCTCTTTACTCTGTTGATGGTTTCTTTTGCTGTGCAGAAGCTCTTTAGTTTAATTAAGTCCCATTTGTCTATTTTTTTCTTTTGTTGCATTTGCTTTTGGAGTCTTCATCATAAATTCTTTGCCTAGGACAATGTCTAAAAGAGTATTTCCTAGCTTTTCTTCTAGGATTATTATAGTTGAAGGTCTTAGATTTAAGTCTTTAATCCATCCTGACTTAATTTTTGTATATGGTAACAGATCAGAGTCCAGTTTCATTCTTCTGCATATGGTTAGCCAGTTTTTACAGCACAATTTATTGAATAGAATATCCTTTCCGCATTGTAATTTTTGTTGACTTTGCTAAAGAGGAGTTGATTGTAGGTGTGTGGCTTTATTTTTGGGTTCTGCATTCTGTTTTATTGGTCTATCTGTCTATTTTTGTACCATTACCATGCTGTTTTCATTACTGTAGCCTTATAGCATAGTTTGAAATTGGGTAATGTGATGTTACTGGCTTTTTTCTTTTTACTTAAGATTGCCTTGGCTATTTGGGCTCTTTTTTGGTTCCATATGAATTTTAGAATAGTTTTTTCTAAATCTGTGAAAAGTGACATTGGTAATTGATGGGAATAGTATTTAATCTGTAGATTGGTTTGGGCAGTATGGACATTTTAATGATATTGGTTCTTCCAACCCATGAGCATAAAATAGTTTTCCATTTGTTTGTGTCATCTACATATCTCATTTTTTCTTTAAGTATTTTATTTTTTGTGGCTATTGTAAGTGAAATTGCATTCTTGATTTGGTTCTCAGGTTTGGTGTACAGAAATGCTGCTGATTGGCCAGGCGCAGTGGCTCACGCCTGAAATTCCAGCACTTTGGGAGGCCGAGGCAGGCAGAACACGAGGTCAGGAGATCAAGACCTTCCTGGCCAACATGGTGAAAGCCTGTCTTTACTAAAAATACAAAAATTAGCTGGGCGTGGTGGCATGTGACTATAGTCCCAGCTACTTGGGAGGTTGAGACAGGAGAATTGATTGAGCTTGGGAGGAGGAGGCTGCAGTGAGCCAGGATTGCACCACTGCACTCCAGCCTTGGAGACAGAGCAAGAATCCATCTCAAAAAAAAAAAAAAAAAAAAAAAAAAAAAAAAAAAAAAGAAATGCTGCTGATTTTTGTACATTTATTTTGTATCCTGAGACTTTGTTGAAGTTGTGTATCAGGTCTACAAGTCTTTTGGCAGAATATTTAGGGGTTTCTAGGTCTAGAATCATATTGTCAGTGAATATGGATAACTTGACTTCCTCTTATTTGGCTGCCTTTTAGTTCTTTCTGTCATCTGATTGCTCTGGCTAGGACTTCTAGTACTATATTGAGTAGTGGTGACAGTGCACATCCTCGTCTTGTTTCAGTTCTCAAGGGGAATGCTTCCAGCATGTACCCATTCATTGTGATGTTAGTGGTGAATTTGTCACAGATGGCTCTTATTGCTTTGAGGTATGTTCATTCAATCCCTACTTTGTTAAGGGTTTTTATCATGAATGGTTGTTGGATTTTGTGCAAAGCTTTTTCTTCATCTATCGAGATGATCATTTGGTTTTTGTTTTTAATTCTCTTTGTGTGATGAATCACGTTTCTCAATCTGTGTCTGTTGAACCATCACTGCATCCCAGGAATAAAGCCCACTTGATCATGGAGAACTAACTTTTTGATATGCTGCTGGATTCAGTTTGCTAGTATTTTATTGGGCATTTTTGCTTCTATGTTCATCAGGGATATTGGCCTGCAGTTTTCTTTTTTTGTTGTACACCCTTGCCAGATTTGGTATCAGGATGACACTGGTTTTGTAGAATGAGTTAGGGAAGGGTCCTTTCTTCTTAATTTTTTGGAATAGTTTCAGTAGGATTGGTACCAGCTCTTTGTACATCTGGGAGAATTTGGCTGTGAATCCATCTGGTCCAGAGCTTTTTTGTGGTTGGTAGTTTTTTTTCTTTTTATTACTGATTCATTTTCATTACTTGTTATTGGTATGTTCAATATTTCTGTTTCATCCTGGTTCAATCTTGAGAGGTTGTGTTTTTCCAGGAACTTATCCATTTCCTCTAGATTTTCTAGTTTGTGGGCATAGAGGTGTTCATAGTAGTTTATAAGGATCTTTTGTATTTCTGTGGGATCACTTGTAACGTCACCCTTGTTATTTCTGATTGTGTTATTTAGATCTCTCTTTTTTTCTTGGTTATTCTAGCTATCAGTCTATCAACCTTGATAATACTTTAAAGAACCAATTTTTCATTGATCCTTTGTATGTTTTTTGGGGGATCTCAATTTCTTTTAACTGTGCTGTGATTTTATATATTTTTCTTCTTCTAGCTTTAGATTTAGTTTGTTCTTGTTCTTCTACTTCTGTTAGGTTCATGGTTAGGTTGTTTTATGTCTTCTTTATGAAGGCATTTAGCAGTATAAACTTTCCTCTTAATACAGATTTTCCCACATCCCAGAGATTTTGGTGTGCTGTGTCTCTATTTTCATTTGTTTCAAAAAGTTTTTTGATTTCTGCCTTAATTTTGTTTTTTACACAAAAGTCATTTAGGGGCAAGTTGTTTAATTTCCATGTATTTATGTGGTTTTGAGAGTTCCTCTTAGTATTGATTTCTATTTTTATTCCACTGTGGCCTGAGAAGCTACTTGGTATAAATTTGATATTTTTGAATTTATTGAGCAGTGTAAATGCTCCACTTAAAAGACATAGAGTGGCAAATTGAGCAACAAAAAAAAAGACTCATCCTTCTACTGTCCTCAAGAGATTCATCTTACATTTAATGATGCCCAAAGGCTCAAAGTAAAGGGATGGAGAAAGATCTATCATGCAAATGGCAAACTTTTAAAACCTGCAACAGTAAAAAAAGGACACAGTAGGGCATTACATAATGATAAGGGGTTCAATTATACAAGAAGAGTTAACTATTCTAAATATATACATGTCCAACATTGGTAAAGCAATTGGTAAAGCAAATTATTGCTGAAGGGGGTGCAGAATTGTTATGAGATTTGATTTATGTCCAAGCATGTGGTCAATCTTAGAGGAGGTTCTGTGTGCAGAAAAATTATTGAAACAAATGAAAATAGATACACAATATACCAAAACCTCTGGGATGCAGCAAAAGTAACATTAAGAGGAAAGTTTATCCTGCTAAATGCCTTTATGAAGAAGACATAAAACAACCTAGTGTTTTACCTAGCAGAAGTACATTGGTAAAGCAATTACTCCTAGACCTAAGAAAAGACTTTGACATCCACAGAGTAATAGAGGAGATGTCAACACCCCACTGACAGCAGTAGACAGATTATCAAGGCGGAAAACCAAAGAAGAAATTATGAACTCAAATTGTAAACTCTGCTGATTGGGCCAAATAGACATCTACAGAGTACTCCAACCAACAACCACAGAATATGCATTCTTCTCATCTGCATGCAGGACATTCTCTAAGATTAATGACATGCTCGGACATAAATCGAGTCTCAATATACCTTAATGGAAATTCTGCAGCCCCTTCTCCAAGCGAGAAACCTAGAGGCCCTCCTAAATTTTTCTCAGTCCCTCAGCTGCACATATGTAACTGGTAACCAAACTTATCAATTAAGGCTGGGCATTTGGCTCAAGCCTGTAATCCCAGCTTTGGGAGGCCAAGTCAGGAGGATTGCTTGAAGCCAGGTGTTCAAGACCAGCCTGGGCAACATATAAGATCCTGTCTCTACCAAAAAAATTAAAAAACATTAGCTGGGTGTGGTGGCATGTGTCTGTTGTCCCAGATACTTAGGAGGCTGAAGTGGGAGTACCCCTTGAGTCCATGAGGTTGAGGTTACAGTGAGCCATAATTGTGCCACTGAACTCCAGCCTAAGTAGTAGAGCAAGATCCTGACCCAAACCAAACCAGAAACAAAAACTTATCAATTATACATTTGAAGTAGTTCTCTGTGTCTTTCTCTCAATCCCAATTTTCACTAAGCTCAAATCTTCTTCACCTCTTACCTGAACTATTAGTCTCCTCGTTCATTTTCCTGCTTTTAGCTTTATTTCTCTCATTACGTACATATGTAATTATTTATTTATTTATTTAATTTATTGAGACAGAGTCTTGTCCTGTCACCCAGGCTGGAGTGCAATGGTATGATCATGGCTCAGTGTAGCCCCCTTGTCCTGGGCTCAGGTGATCCTCCACCTCAGCCTCCCAAGTAACTGGGACTACAGGTGCATGCCACCACACCTGGCTAATTTTTTTGTATTTTTTGTAGAGATGGTGTTTTGCCATGTTGCCCAGGTTGGTCTTGACCTCCTGGCCTCAAGCGATCTACCCGCCTTGGCCTCCCAAAGTGCTGGGATTACAGGCATGAGCCACCATGCTTGGCCCATAATACAGTGCCGATTATATTATCAGAACATTAATTATAACATTAGTGTAACAGTAGCTCTTTACATATATAGCATATATATCATATATGTCAAACATAAATATATATATATTCTGTTTAACAGTCATTAGTAATGCAAAAGACAGGCAAACACAAATGTTGGCAAGGATGTGGAGAAAAGAGAACCCTCTTTCACTCTTGATGGGAATGTAAATTAGTACAACCACTATGGAGAACAGTTTGGAGTTTCCTTGAAAAATTAAAAATAGAACTACCATATGATCCCACAATCCCAAAGAAAGGAAATCAGTATATCAAAGAGGTATTTGCATGCCCATGTTTATTGCAGCACTATTCACAGTAAACAAGATTTAGATGCAACCTCATTGTCCATCAGCAGATGAATAGATAAAGAAAACGTGGAATATACACAATGGAGTACTATTTAGCCATAAAAAAGAATGAGATCCTGTCATGTGCAGCAATATGGATGGAACTAGAGGTCATTATGGTATGTGAAATACACCAGGCACAGAAAGACAAACTTCACATATTTTCATTTATCTGTGGGAGATAAAACCTAAAACAATCGAATTCTTGGAGATAGAGAGTAGAATGATAGTTATCAATGGTTGGGAAGGGTCATAGATAAGGGGGAAGTGGTGATGGTTAATACATACAAAAATATAGTTAGAATGAGTAAGATCTAGTATTTAATAACACAACTGGGTTACTACTGTCAACAGTAACTTACTGTACATTAAAAATAACAATTGGATTGTTTGTAACAAAAAGAAAAAATAAATGATTGAGGTGATGGATTAAGAAAAAAGTTCTAAGTAGCTTCAAGTTCTTCCTAATGCCTATAGGACAGGTGCAGACCCCTTAACAGAGCATACTTCACCCTTTTAATCTTCTACTTTAAACTCTGATTCTTGCTTTCATTCCCAGATAGTTGGTTACCATCCTGTAGGCAAAGAGTGAGCATACTTCTGCATGCTCCTCAAGGTCTCCTTGCTATGAAGTCTTCCTAGAATGTTCCTTTCCTTCCCTTTATCAATTTACTTGCCCCTCTCTTGTTTGTCTGCAACTCCATACTTACAAATCTTTCAGTGTTTCTCATATTTTGTTTCAGGTAGCTGTTTATATGCATGATCTCCTGCTGTGAGCTCCTTAAAGGTAATAACTATGTTTTATTCATCTTTGTTTCCTTAGCTAAGAGTCTTGCAGGTAATAGGTACTCAGCAAATGTTTGTTAAATGAACATTGAATGTGGAAAAGCCATATACTAATATGGCGAAGGCATCATTGTGGCTTCATTAAACCTGAACCATGCAGACCAAAGGAGTTTTGTGTGAGGGAGAGTGGCCAGGATTAGTGGAGATTCTTGAGATTGGAATGGAAATAAGCTAAAGAGGAGTTCCAGTCTCACCCAGGTCCCTGGAGACAGTTGATGCCTTAAGATGAGTAAGGTTTAAAACTCGATTCTTATGAATCTTTGTTTTATTTCTCAGGGATTTCCCCCAAGCTATAAACATTGAGATTTTGTTAGGCAGATCCTTATTCCAAAAAAAATACCTACTTGTGTTTTAATTGTTTGGAATTGGGGTCCCTCTTTACTTTATTTCAGTAATTTTTGTGCTTTTTGATGCTTTCATTTAGCTGAATCTCAAAACATCAATAAAATCTTTTCTTGCCAAGGTCAACAGCTCCCCCAAGAATCTTGTGAGCGCTACTCTCTTCCTGACATTCCCATTCCCTCTGCCTTTTCCCCACTCTATTCTAGCACTTCAGTAGCATTTTCCTGTGATAGAGCTATGTAGGCTGGCATGGGCCTCCTCTAGACTGAGTTACCAGAGGGCAGGCAGGTATCAATTTCATAAAGTTCTCTGCTGCAGGGCCTAATAAAGTGATTTGCATAATAGAAACATTTAGAAAGTGTTTGGTGAATAAATAATTTAATAATGACAATGACCTAATTAAGGCAGTGCAGAGGGAAACATAATGATCTCAGGAGTAATTCATAGATATTCTTGCTTGAAAAAGTTTAAGTAGGTTGTTTGGTTTAATTGCTATATCATCTAAAACCTCAATTTCCTATAGCAACTAGTACCGGATTGAGAGGACATTTTGTGCTGTTCAGCAATGTGAGGGAAGCTGCCGCTGGAAAGGGGAAAGGAACCAGTGTTTGGAGGGAGGCCATGGAACAAGATAGAAAATCCTCAAAGGGAGCTAACTGTCTACTTGCACTCCTGGAAAGAGTCGGGGAATGGAGGGAGGGCAAGGCTACTGTCGCAAAGCCACTCAGAGCCAGCCACAGTGTTTGTGTAGGGAGGGTAATTTCTGATAAAAATAGAGGAAAACTTTATTTTTTTTTGTAAACGTTAAGCACTTTAAAAGCAACTGTGGGAAGTTTTAATCATAGGGTGGCTCTTTCTTTCTGAAAGAAGAAAGAGGCATTTCAGTTTTAAATTCAGTGGGTTGAAATGATTGTGTCATTTCAGCTAGAGAGGAGCACGTCAGCAAGTGGAAATGTTTTATCGTGGAAAGTATGACTTGAAGATGTCACATTTAAAATTTTAAAAAAGTAAATAATTTCTGTAGTTGGCTTTCTTCCTCCACAAGAACATTTAGAACTTTGCTGCATTTAGAAAGAAAAAGTACAAATTTCAGGCAACATATTCACCATTGACATAGAAATAGAAGTCTTACTAAATGGGCTGGGTTTCTTAATATGGTTAAGATATGCAGAAAATAGAACAAAGATCGCCCCTTAGCAGATAAACTCTGCTAGAGGTATTGTGGAAGATTAGCCTGTGAGTTTATTTAAGTATTTATGCTTGATTATGGGAGTTAGTAGATAAAATGAGATGCTGACTAAATTGTAAGGCCCTTGGTTTCCAACTCCCTGCCTTACTTATCACTAAAACATCCTCTGTAGTTCATTGACCTGTTAGACATTTGATACGAATTTGCTGAATCAATGAATTTTAGGATGTTTGGAATGTAAGTCTGCATTAATCATTTAAAGATGTCATCAGCCACCAGTAAGTATTAATAATGATGATAAAGGCACTGTTTTTAAAAAGATTAATATAGAAATTAGAGGTATAAAATGATGACTTTATGGATTGTCTTCTTGAAGCTGGCATTATTATATGTTTGAACTAACCTGTAGTTTATGGAATACGACAATTTTCAGGACAGTGTCTTTCTACAGAGCCATCAAACCCAATAGTCAGATTAACTGCCCGAATATGAAGAAACATTGAGAATCATGAAGCTCTCGAGGTTATTAGTTATGACTAAAAAACATTGAATGAAGAAACTACCGGTGAGAGTAATTAGTTGCTCTCTTTATTTAGCCAATTGAAAGATACAGCTAATTAGAAATGCATTTTGCTGACAAGAGACATTTTCTAAAGTGATTTTTTTCACTTCCACTGTTAGAACTTTAGGCAAATCCCTTTCTTTTGTAGCCAGGCCTTGCATGCATGGCAATTTTTTTTCCTTAGGAGAATATGTGTATGCATATCAAGTAAGGCATATTGTCCACAGTTTCTTTCTAGATGTGTGACATTGTTTTTTCCCTACAGAATTTTCATTTATAATCCAAGATTCTTCGTTAGTAGTAACAAATTACTTTGCCTCATAATGGTCTATACTTGGAGCATGCTGGAAAAAGAGTACAGATGTTAATTTTTTTATCACAGACATTCTTAAGATAATTAAACTAGTTTTTTTGTTGTTGTTGGTGGTGTTTTTTTGTTTGTTTGTTTTGGGACAGAGTCTCATTCTCTCATCCAGGCTGGAGTGCAGTGGCGCAATCTCAGTTTACGGCAACCTCCGCCTCCCAGGTTCAAGCAATTCTCCTGTCTCAGTGTCCCAAGTAGCTGGGATTACAGGTACCTGCCACCATGCCCAACTACTTTTTGTATTTTTAGTAGAGATGGGGTTTCACCATGTTGGCCAGGCTGGTCTTGAACTCCTGACCTCAAGTGATCCGCCTGCCTCGGCCTCCCAAAGTGCTGGGATTACAGGAGTGAGCCACCACCCCCAGCCTAGTCTCTTCTTTTTTCATGACATTTCTGTTCAAGGAAGTCTGTTTTTGTTTTTGTTGGGGTTTTGTTTGTTTGATTTTTGCTCATATTGCCTCACTAAATGCATTGTTAAAACCTGGAGTTATTCTCTTTACTAGGGCAATCTCTTCCCACTTAGGGGATTTGGATTCTGACGGCCTGGATTCCAGTTCCAGTCCTGCCATTTACTACCTGCGTGGCCTCAGTTTAGCATCTCTACTGCTCAAACCCTCTAAGTTTAAGTTTTCTCACTTGTAACATGGGGAAAATAACAGTTAGGTTGTTGAGAATTAAATGAGATGCACTGAAGGCCCTTAGCTGCCCATAGTAGCACATAGTAAGCTTTCTATGATTATTGTTATCGCTGTAGTTGTTTATGTCTCTGCTCCTTTGTCCAGCCTTCCTTCTTCCTATTTTTTTTCCCCTCAGATCAACTCTCTGAGGGGAATTGGAGGAGTTCTATTTTCCAGGTGCTTCCTAATACCCACTGGATAACATCCAAGCTCCTGAACATGGTACACATACTCCCTAAGATCTGCGCTCTTGCAACCTCGTCTTCTCACTTTAAAATTTGTACCCTGGTGATACTGTCTTTCAGTGCCTAGCACATCACATCTTGCTTTGAATTTATGTGTCTGTGCTTCTTGTGTAATGTTTGTCTGCCCATTTTTACCTTGCAGACTCCAAGTCTCCAATCCATTCTTCCAAGCTCAGGACAGAGCTTGTCTCCTCTGGGAAGCCTTCCATGAGGCTTTTCCCTTCTTACTACTGAGCCAAGTACCCTCCTTTCCTTTGGATTCAACTGCACTCTGGGAATAGCTCTGTCATTATAGACCCTGTTACTTTGGAATGATCTGTTTATGGGTCTGTTTCTTTCTGATGGAATAAATTCCGTGACAGCAGGGACCACATATTATTCATTTCTGTATCCCCACCATCTAGCATGCTATGTGGTTCGGTGTATACCAGCCAGGGTTATTTGTAGAACTCTTAAATTGACCTCACTGGGATCCGGGGGATGAAGGCAGTGACGAAGGAATTCTTGCTTCCTTTAATGGGGCTTGCCCGATAGTGGCCTGACTTTAAATTTCTTTCAGACAACTTAACTGCACAGATAATTTAGCTATTCTCCAATTTGCAGTCTTATTCCAGAAGGGACTCTATTTTAAAAGGTGGAATTCATATGTTTACTTTATTGTAGTTTTTTTTTTCTTATGTCATAGTATAGCTTTTTTGCCAACCACATGTATTTCCCATTTACTCATTTTTTCTACAGAACACATATTAAGATAATGGACTTTCTAAACACATGAGACAAATGCCTACAAAATGCCTGAAACAAAATGGCCCATCAGCAGATTTTCTCATAGAAGAAACCTGTAGGCACATAATAGAATGCCTCTCAGTACAAAAACAAACAAGCAATTACCTGTGCTGCTTCCTGTGGGAAACTCAGCATCCTACCACCCATGGTGATGACTTCTGTGATTTTTTTTTAGGAGGGGTTACATCATTCTAAGGAAATTCGTTCATATGTTTCTCAACAAATGCACATTTTATTTTCTTGGACAGAAAACAAAGTATATGTTTTTGTTCAGGTTTATTTTCCTCTTTCTCTTTTGTTTCTTTTGTTTTTTAAAAATAAATATTCAACATGCAATTTAGAATAATAGTACAAAAGGCTGAATGGTGGTCATCATAGGCTGATAGTGGGGAGGGAACTGTGTGTTCAAGAAACATCTGGAATGTTTGTGATGTGGTAGTTGCCTAGAGTGTCTTCCTCTGGGCTTTGACATTAAACAATGCCTTCTAGAATTTAACTCAGTCAAGATTTGTTTAAATTGCAGACGTGTATTGTTATTAGTCTGATAAAAATCATATTTGATGAATCTGCTCTTAGTTTCCTTATCTGTATTATAAAAGCTCTTCCTTTCTTATGTTAATCCAACATTTTCAAGAATAGTATAAGAATGGAGACTTGAAATAAGTAATATTTGGAAATAACAGTGAGAAAAGGTTTTGAAAATTCAAAAGGTGAAAAATCTATCTAGCCCCAGTAGATAAATGTCTATGGTGAGAATTGGTAAGTCAATATACTTTTTATTTTTTATTTTTCATTATACATTATCAATTTATAATTATATAAATTTATGAGGTACAAAGTGACATTACAGAGGATGGGAAGATGATGATCAAAGTGTTCAAAAATCTCACTGAGGCATGAGGAATATATATATGTGTATATATATACACACACACACACATGTATTTAGTTCTATTGCACAGTGTGGCGAATATTGTTAAAAATATTGTATAGTTCAACATAATTTTGAGAGTAGCAAGATCCCTGATTTTGTATTTTTCTACTTAATATTAGATAAAATACTAGTCATTTTCAGTTTGTATCTTTTGATCAAATTTTGGCATCATCTTCTTTAGGTATGTAGAAGAATCATCAATTTATCTAGAGTTTTTGTAGAAAACTATCTATTTGAATAAAAAAAATCCTCAAGTTTTACTTAAACCTGAAAGTTGCTATATTTGTTGTTTTAGTAATGATAGTTTAAACGAAACAGTTTTATGAAATTTGAAGTTTAACAAGAAATTGCTAGTTTTTGAAAAGTATGTTTTAGATATATAGACTAGAGACAAATGATGACGTATTTTGTACTTTCTATCCTGAAATCACGATCAGATTTTAATAGAGTCTTTAAAGTCTCATTTCATAAGCAATATTTTTTCAAGTATCTACAGAAACTATATGCTAATA
The DNA here is from genome assembly GCF_037993035.2 of Macaca fascicularis. Classification (NCBI taxonomy): domain Eukaryota; kingdom Metazoa; phylum Chordata; class Mammalia; order Primates; family Cercopithecidae; genus Macaca; species Macaca fascicularis. Next base: position 128,780,736 of record NC_088379.1, read on the forward strand.
CTGAGAAGAAAACACTTTAAGGAGTCCATAATTATTAATTTATCCTTCTTGATTGTATGGTTTGCTCCTCATACCCTCTGGATGCTCAGTCGTAGAAAAAAAATGTGATCCTTTAACTGTGGAGTTAGAACAAAAGGTCCATTTTTTGCCCACTGCTTATAGAAATTAAGAGACAAAATTTTACTTTTAGAGAGCTGTGGTCTGATGGAAATGCGGGTGTTCAGAAATAGCTTCTGAATTTAAAGTTGCATTTAAAGTTGGCATTTCTGTCCAATCTGGTTGAGAACCTGAAAGCGGTTCCACATTTCTTCATCAGGAAGTCAGGCTGACTTGTGATGAAAGATGATGAAGACAAATCCTAAACAGGGCTTCCTGTTTGTTTAAACCCCCAGCCCAGGAGAAAATCACTTCCAAGTTTCCCTGTACAATCATTGTAATATATTTTCTTTTCAGATTGTTAGCAGACTGCTCAGTTTGTGCTTGGCATTTCAATTATAGTGAAAAAGGTGAAACCCAGAAGACTCAAGGAATTCTCATTAGGAGTCTGAAATTTGATAGACTTTTAAAATTAACCTCTGCTTCTTGTTCTGTCTTTAGTAGGCACATTATTCATTAAATCATAGGTATTGATTATCTGCTCTGTGAACAGTTTTGAATTGGTTACTGTGAAGGACAGAAAAGAAGACAATATAGCTTTTGTCCTCAGAACTCTCTCACTCAAAAAAGAAATCAGGTTGAAATACAGAGAAAAATTTCAATTTAAAGATGACAACCATTTTTAAGGAAGGACTGGATTGTTTCCCTAATATGAGTCCTTGTGCAAAGTGAGATGTTTTGTTTTGTGAATGACTTTTTGGATATTAAACAGTAGCAAAGAGAGGCAAAGGAATCAGGGAAGAGTGAAAACTTTGGAAAAAGACTTAGATGCTTTTGCTAGAATGCTGGGACATCTGAACCATGTTTGTGGAGAGGTAATTAACGTAACCTTAATGTTAATTATACTTAATGTTATATATGTTTATATATATAGCTAACATATACGAAGCATGTACTTCACATTGACTACTGAGCAAAAGGCTGTACTGGCATTTCCTCATGTGCCCCTGGGAATAGTCTTATGATATAGGTGGGATGCATTTCCTAGAAGAAGAAATTGGGACAAAGGTTAAACAATTTTTAAATAATTGACACTAGTGTCCATGCTTTAAACTTCTGCTCAAGGTTTTGCTTCTAAAGAACATTTTTATTTCTTCCTTGCTTTTCACATTTTCACCTGCTTTCATGTCTTTTTTCCTTTTCTCATCTCTATCATCTAATTTTCTCCCTTGATTTCTTAACCCTTCTTACGCTTTCTCATGTGTTGCTGGTCTGTCAAAATTTTCTTGTTTGACTGATGGTTCACTGAATACTTCTGTTGCTGTTGTATTCAAAACTATATACATGGATGATTGCATTTTTTTTTACTTTTACAGTCTAATGTAGATATAAAATGCTGAATACATGTACTTTGATTAGAAATGGAAGTAAATATCAACTAAAGCCTAACATAATTCTTTTTCATAAAAGGGGCAAAGAGGATATGAAGGAATAAGACATTTATTGCTAAAAGCATGTGTCTGCACACATTCACACACACACACACACACCTGTTTTTTCTGGGGAACAAATGGTAGAGGTTCTGCCCATAAAGGACAGGCATCCTGTTTGTTCACATTGTAAAGCTGTCCAGCAAATTCTACCTACCACAAGTTAACTGTCTATTAGAACACAAGGATTCCATGTTCCTGTCCATCAGCTTCTATCAATCTAGTGTGGCAGAAATCTTCTGAAGTTTTAGCCTATTGAGATATACACAAATTCTATCAAGGAACTCTCTATAGAACATGGCACTATCTTTATGATTTGGAGTGCCAGTGGAACTTGGTCATAATCAGTTAGACCCTTAAACTAAAATGATCTGTAGGGGACCCATTGTCTTTTATAATGCACATTATTTTCAAATGAAACCATGGTCAGGATGAAGGCCAGGCTGCCACTTGGAGATAATATTCTGAGTAACAATTTCAATAGGAAATCATGCTCTGCGTGGCTGTAGAAGTAATTCAGAAGATGGATTGCCTTGATCGGGCCAAAAACCCCTCAAACTGTTCTATTTATCTCTTTAGTGCTTCAAAAGCCTTGTAGTTTCAATGATTACATAACAATTTGGCATATATGAGTTCTCTGACAAGGTCCAGAATCTCAAATTGTAAAAATTAGTTTAACACAAAGTCCAGAATGAAACAGATTGGCAGAGCAAGTGTTTTTGCATCATTCCTGACCCTTACCAGCTAGTCATTAATGATTTTGCCCAATACAGAATTCTGAGACTATTTCCCTTCTGGCTGTTTGAATAATTTACCTAGCAAGGTTAAAAAAATATGCAAGAATATCTTTAATTGAACAGCAGGGACCTGTACTACCATGTGTTCATGAGAAATGATGCAGGGGAAGTATTTTTTGACCTGTATTCTGCTGTCTTCCTTGAGAAGTTTATGTATCAAGGGAAGAGATGGGACTGCACAGGTCTAGTTTTTAGACACTGGAAATCCACATACAATGTTGTTGGAAAAGTAATACTGCTGCTGGAATTATTTAAAAATTCACTGGAGGAACTGAATATTTGCTACCATTGAAAAGTGTCCATTTTACATAACCTAGGAAAAAGCAGACTATAAAACTAAAAGAACAAAACCAGTCCTGTAAAAATAAAATTAAAAAAAGCCAAAGCAAAACAAAGACCAACCAAAAAACCAAAAAGGCTGAATATATTTACAAGATTCTGTGTGTGTGGGCGTAAGCTTAAAAACGGAAACAAAATAGACACCAAGACGCGAACTGTTTGTTCTGCTCCATTTGGCTAAGTTCTTAAAGGTTACAGGAAGAGAGTGTACTTATTGCTTAAGATGATGATAATTTATATTAAAAAATAAATACAGGCATGTGAGCAGGAAGGGGAAATTGCTTCATTAATTACCTGGTTATCTTATCAGGCCTCTATAATTTTTTTTGTTTTCTGGAATGCAGAGCAGGCTTCATGAGGAGTACTGAGTTGCTTTGGCAGCAGCTAGCCAAGCTGAGTGATTTGCAACACTCTGTTCACTCTGCATTTATGTTTCATAATGTGAGCATCTGCCTGGGTGTGTTGGTGCCACTCGGTGTACATCCCTTCTCTCAGCTAGAGGTCCAAGGAAGGGCCAAACTGCCTCCCTCTGAACTTTCAGTTAGCACACAGTCGATGCTGCTCAATCCTCTGTGGTCAGGGCAGTTCCTGATTCTAACCCCCCACTCCATAAGGCAAGCTCTAGAAAGCAGGGTTCCTGAAAAGGAACAAGAAAGAGGTGATACCAGGCGAAACCATCAAAAGATGTTTGTGGTGACATAAGCCCTATGGGTTTAAGTGCCCTTCTTTCAGTTATGAAGTCATGCAGTGGTTACCTCTTGCTGGGTGACTTTATTCTTTTATCCTTTGTAGAAATAAACATGTAGAAATTTTGTAATTCTGGCAAAAAGCCCACAGAATCTATGTTTAGAAAGAGAAACAAATAATGCTAAAATGCAATGTAGTGTATGTCATTAAAAATATTTATCTTTCCTTGAACTTGGACAAAATAAATTATTGTGTAAAAATTATTTATTTTCCTAATTTAACTGCAGATTTGAACCTTAATCTTATTATTACTTTTTTTTCCCTGGAATCTCTATGTTCAAAACCACTTCTCTATCTTCCAAAGCTGTGATATTTGTGAACTCAATTTGCACAATCTCTAAATGATGCAACTGGTAGCCCAAATTAATATGATAAATTACAGTTATTTCCATACATTGTAAATCTTCTCTTGATTTTTTTTTCAGTCCAGAGATCTTTTATTTTTTTTATACCTATTATGACATAAGGAAGAGGTTCCAGCACCCCAGGCTCCTTCCCATTGGTTCTCGCACAGTGTGCTTTTCTGGATGGAGCACGCTGGCACTTCAGTTACTCTTCTCTTTGGCTTCCTTCTCTTTCTGATCATTTTCCTTCACGTGTTTCAGGAAACTATCTTGTCTCCTAGAGTGCTTAATGTGCTCAGTATGCACATTAATTCTCTTGGCAAGAATCTTGTCCTTCATTGTTTGTTCACAACAATGCCAACAGCATTCTGGGTAACATTCTAGACTCTTCCAGTTTTGCTATGGCAACATTTGTGGGACATTCCTTTTTGAACAGTACCCATTCCCTGGATGTCTACAATATCACCTTTTTTTTTTTTTTTTTTTCTTTACGGTTTCACATGGATGTGGCCAAAGGAACAACTCCATGTTTCCTAAAAGGCCGAAATAATGTACATGGGGTGCCTCTCCTCTTCCCCTTTGTGTTTCCCATTTTGGTGGATCACTGGAAGATAGCAGTTCTAGCTAAAGGAAGACTGTCTCTTGATTTTAAAGGATGAGGCTTTATAATATCTAGGCAAATGGCCAGAATGGAAAATAATCTGTACATCACAATAATAATGATAAACATAATAATAAAAATAGTAACAATAATATTAAATTACTCCACATTTTGTGTTTTTTGAAAAGAAAATAGAGGGGAGGAAGAATATGTTTCCTCCCCCTCCCCCTCATACAACTTTCATGAAAACATATGTCTCAAATGTGATCCATACACAGCCAACCTGTGCCAGTATGTCAATACAAAATGACAATTGCAATCAGATATCCCCCACAGGCATTACACAGGATTACCTGCATTTTCTAAGATGTTGTGTTTTAGAAAATTGACACAAAACTGACATAAGACAATCCTGGTAAGTAAGATTGGTGATCCATTTAATAGAAATCTACAGTGGAGGAATGGTTTTCACTGGATGACTTCTTGATGTTGCTGGCCGTTTAAGTGGGAGAGATTGCCAGCTAAGAGTAAATGTTACACATATATATATTTCTTCTTCTTTTTTTTTTTTATTTTAATAATAGAGGGTCTCACTGTGTTGCCCAGGCTGGTTTTGAACTCCTGAGCTTAAGGAATCCTCCTGCCTTGGCCTCCCAAAGTGCTGGGATTACAGTCTTGGGCTACTGTGCCCAACCTTAAATATTATATGTTTTTAAATAACATTTTATATGCTTTTGTATACGTTACTCCTTTTTAGTCACATGTAACCCCTGTGAGACAGATGGGGCAGAAATTACATATTTTTACACAATAGGTTAGGCGATTTGATTACAATCAGTACTGGTATGTGTAACCTAGAGCTAGGATTAGGACCAGGCTCTCAGACTTTGATCAGCACATCACACTGCCAGGCTTCTTTCGGCTGAGCTGGTGGGGCTCCTCTGCTTCCTCCTTTCCTTGCTCTCAATCGCTGTGCTGTCATCAGCAGCTGGGAGCAGCAGTGCATTCTTTTCTTCCCTCTCGAAGAGTCCCACGTTTCGTAGGAATTAATAAGAAGCTCCCCTCCATGAAAAAGTTAGAAATCCATTTCTTTTCCAAGCCCCTTTTACTTCAGTTAAAGAAACTGAGATCTAGATGCAAAAGGAGGCCTGAGCGACAGACTTGGTGCTCTTTCGGCTCTATCACATTAGCTGACATCAGTGTCACTATAAGAAACAAAAAGAATCTATTTAAAAACACAACTGATTACAGCTATGTCTGCCCCTAGAAGAGGAAAGCTCCTATGGCTGGACACCATGGCTTTTTATTTGGAAAGCTTCCTTGTTATTGCCTTTAAATGAAAAAGGTTAGGCTTCCATTCCCTCCTCCCCTGCATATGGTGGTGCTGGAAGGTCTGAGCAGCAGGACAGCAGGCAAAGCATTGCTAGAGACATGCCAGCCAATGAGAAAGCCATGTGGACTGGGGTGGCAGAGTATTTTTAAGAAGAGGATGTGTCAAAATGAATATTAATGTAAAGGGCTCTGATGCCACCTCCCTTGTTGAAAAAACTTCAGTATAATCTGCTAAATAGATACTCCAATGCCTTCATTGAGTGTCGTTTGTAGGGTAGAGGAATTGAAAGAGGGGACACAGGTACATCAGAGTCCTCATTGGAAGAATGAAAATAACAGCTGCTTGAGGCTAAAGTCTAGATTTTGGTGGATACAGAAAACTTCATGTAGACTGTAGGGCATATGCCACACAGATCTGCAGAGATTTTGAGAAGAGCAACAGCCTTCTCATTAGATGTGCATTTGTTGATTTGATGGAAATCTCAAGGTCATTGTAACCTCAGTTGACTTCTCCCTTACGCAAAGAAGAGGCTAAAAACCCTTATTGATTACTCTCAAGAAATCTGAGGAGAGGCCGTGGCCGCTCAAGTATCCTAAAAAGGCTTTTGGATTTATGGAACTATGGAAACTAAGAGACTTTAAATATCAACTGGTTCAACCTTTCTCTACTTCCTTCTCCTTCTCATCCTTTTTGCAATAAAGGAATCAAAGACTTAGATTCAATATCCAATGTACACAAGGCTGTTGAGTGATCATAGATGCAAGACTAGAATCTGACTGTGGATTCAGAGTCAGAAGCCCTGGGTTCTGGTCCCTGCTGCATTTTCTTGTTTTCTGTACCTTCTTGAACCTCAGGTCCCTCTCTGTAAAAAGAGGAAAGTAAAATCACATCTCACAGGGTGTTTGGAGGACGCTATGAGTTAATGTGGGATTTGAAAACTGTAGGAATGTTAAAACATTTTATTGGTATGATTTATGAGGTTATGTGTGGTGCCAACGATTATATGAAGAGGATTATTTTGGCTTTCCTGAAAAAGTAGCAATGCTATAGTTGAAGTGACTTCACTGTTCCGCATGTCTGTGTGTGCACATGTGCAGATCCAGGCCAGGGATAGGCAGTGAAGTTTATAGAGTGTCTTTTGGGATAATGAGCTTTTGGGCTCTTGGTAGGCCTTCTAAATAATACATTGTATTTTTTTTTTTTTTCTTTTCACAGGAATTAGAATAATAGCTAAAATTTCTCACTTTTTTCTTAAGGAAGTTAGGAACACATCTTAATAAATCAAGAAGTTCAAACACATCATCCGTAGCAGCTTGAAGTAGACTCCTATTCTGTTTAACCATGGCTTTTGAGAATTAAAATCCAGGGACATTCCCTAGAGCCAGTCGTGAAGAACAGAAGGGGAACTACATGCCACCAGTCTATGGGAACTGTTTCAGCAGCAGATCATCAATGTCTCCCCGTTAGAGCTGAACAGTGCCTGTGAGACAAAAAGGCAGATGTTAAGGGGAGGAGAAAGAGGTATAGGTGTAGGGACTAAAAGTTGATGTGGTATCATTCCTATGAAAAAAAAATCAGATTCATTTTTATCTTTCCTAAGCACTTTTATGTTTGGTGAAAAAAAAAAAAAAGAGCATGTTAGAGACATTATTTATAATGGTCATGCCTCAAATCTTGTCTTTACTTACAGTTTCCGTATCCAAAACTGTCTTAAAGCTTCCAGTCTTTTTAAGCCTGAGTATTTTAATAGAAGTCAAGTCTCTCCTGTCAGAGTGCTTTTCCCTAGACATGTTTGCCTCCAGGCCCTGAAAAGAAAAGAGTCCATTTTACACCCTGAAGCAGAGAGTACCCCTCTGTTCTCTTCAGACAGTGTGGGGAAGGATGTACCCCTTTAATCTCAAGAGGCAAGAAAATATCGAAGCAGATGACTTTGGCAGATTTGCTGAAGGCTGGCGGCACGTTGGCCGGGTTGCAATCAGTGGCCTCCAGAGTTCAGCGTGACGGGAAGTGGGGGCTGCCGCTCTGCCTGGTTGTTAGTGAGGAGCAAGAGAGCCTGATGATTAGTCCTTGCAGCACTGGAGAATGTTCCCATATCTGGCCCAGGGGACAGAGAGGTCCCAAAACATCCCAGACATTTGGTCGTCAGCCCTTTCATTCTCTCATCACTCAGGAAGTTAGAGAGAAAATAAAAACAAATTAAAGCATTTTTTTTTAAAGCACTCAAGTTGTTTCTTACATTTTCCATTTCCTTTTACAACACAGTTTTTAAACCTTGTGATGAAATGCTAAGTCACAGATGTAAAGGTGTCAAGAAGTATAACTGCACGTTCCACACACAACCTTAGCTCCTCTGAGCATGCAAAAAAACCAGGAATTAAATAACTTGCTGATTCAACTTTGTCAATACACTGAATCATATTAACAAGATGTTAATGAATTAGTGAACTTCCCCAAAAGGTGAAGAACAGCCATGAGTGTCAGCATTATCTTGAGGTGATAGGGAGAAAGGGTGGTGGGAGGGCTTGGGAGGTAGCAGCAGCACCAGCAGAGAAACAAGGGCCAGGAAACAGGCCTCCTGCAGGGTCAATCACTTCCTCCTCCTGCCTGCTTAGCCCTGCTCTGCAGACACACAATAATCACCCCAGCGGGTCTAGGGATCAAATGACGGCACTGCTGAAGGATTAAGAGCAACTCTATCCTCTTGGCTTGGACTTTGGAATTTTCATTAAAATGACCTTGGGTGTGGTGAGAAAGGAATTCAGACAACAGGGATCAAGTCTTAAACATCTCACCTGGGAAAACAACCGAAGGGCCCCTTCAGAGAGAGCTTTCTTTCTGGGACTCAGGCAAAGTTGTCACACTTGTTTTCCGAACTGTTTCTCACATGGGATTAGCCTCCAGATATGTGAAAAGTGAGGAGTTGAAGGGTCTGAGGTAGGCAGAATGAGGCAAAAAAATAAACTACAATGTGCTAGTGGCAGGCCGGACTTTTTAACGTTCTCAAGGCTCTGTAATGGTTGACTTGTTGAGAGATTGCCCTCTTCCTCTCTTCATCTCATTGCTCTCAATGGAAGGAGCTGGGGGGCTCCATCTGCAATTCCTAGTGGGTTATTGTAAAAAGCACTGTAGAGACTGGGTTGGTCTTATGTAGGCAGCAGCCTGTAGTCCAGCAGACATGGATAGATGGCTGCAAGCTTGAGACTTAGAATGGTAATTGGTGGCTGGGCACAGTGGCTCACGCCTGCCTGTAATCCCAGCACTTTGGGAGGCTGAGGAGGGCGGATCACGAGGTGGAGAGATCGAGACCATGCTGGCCAACATGGTGAAACCCCATCTTTACTAAAAATACAAAAATTAGCTGGGTGTGGTGGCGCATGTCTGTAGTCCCAACTATTCAGGAAGCTGAGGTAGGAGAATCGCTTGAACCCGGGAGGTGGAGGTTGCAGTGAACTGAGATTGTGCCACTGGACTCCAGCCTGGCGACAGAGTGAGACTCTGCCTTAAAAAAAAAAAAAAAAAAAAAAAAAAGTAACTGGAGAAAGGGTAGAGGCCTGAGAAATTTAATATCAGAAATGGGAGAACTTGGGAGAAAAAGTAATCTGCTGATGACTACCACAAAATATGTATAAAGGGAATAGATTTCTCAGTGTGGTTCCTATGTCTATGGGCTCCTGAAGTGGGCTTAGCTGAAGTAGGAAAAATCAGAGAAAGGTCCTCTTACAGCATCACCAGCAAAATCAACAGATGCAGGCTAAGAAATGGCAATGACCAGACGTCAGCATAAGGTTAGATAGTGAAGGTTCTGCTGAGACAGAATTGCAAGGAAGTTTTGTTGGTCTTTGTCCATGCCCAGCAAGGTGTGTATCTTGATGTCTATCACATCTAGGATTGGCCATGCTTGGTTCTTAAACCAACGGAGTCCAGTCTGATCATATAAAAGACCTTCTTCTCCCATCAGTGCTTGGAGTAGTGAGGAGATGGGACCTGGTTCTCATACTCGTGTATGTGGTCAAATGGCTTATGATAGAAGTATAGAGGGGAAAAGATTATCTTTCTAGTAAATAGTGCTGCATTGATCAGATAGCCACATGGCAAAAAACATATCATGTACACAAAAGTCAATTCCAGATGGACTGTGGATCTAAATGTGAAAGACAAAATTATAAAACATTTAGAAAAAGCATAGATGAACATCTTTCTGACTTTGGAGTATGCACACTTGTTAAAATAGGAATCAAATACCCTCACATGCAAGAAAATAGTGATACAATAGAGTAAATAAAAGCAGGACCTTCTGTTTCTCAAAAGACCGAATTATAGAGTGGAAAAAGTACTTGCAGTATACATATCTAACAAAGGACTTATCTCCATAATATATTAGCAAATTTCACAATTAGTAAGAAAAATCAACAACAACCCAATAGGAGAGTGGGCAAAACCTTCACAAAAGAGGCAATGAAGTGTATAATAAACATATGAAAGGTGCTCAATTGTATTAAACTTAAACAATACTGTAAACTAAAACCACAATGGGATACCATGAAAATAGCTACATAAAAATGATGGAAACTATCAAGTGTTGGTGAGGGAACTGGCCCTCTTATACAGGACTGATCAAAGGAAAAATTTGTTACAAAGTGGTTTAGCAGTATCTACTAAAGGGGAGCATATGCATATCCTATAACTAGGTAATTCTCCTCTTAGGTATATACCCAGCAAAAATTCATTCGTATGATCAAAACATATGTCCTAGAATATCACTGCAGTACATTGATAATAGCCAAAAAATTGGAAAATAAACAATGTTCATTAGCAGTAGAATGGATAAGTAAATTGTACTGTCTTCAATTAATGGGTTACTATATAACAATAACAGTGAATGGTCTACAATACATGCAACAATATAAGTGAGTCTCATAATGCTGAATGAAGAAACCTACACAAGACCACATACTGGATGGTTCCTTTTATAAAGTAGGAAAAAGGTAAAATCAATCTACCATGTTAGAAGTCAGGTTCATAGTACTTTAGGCATTAACAGTCATGGGGAAGAGAGTGCAGGGTGGTAGAGATTTTTGTGATACTGGTGAGATTTGAGGGCTACTTTACAGGGTTGTGTTTAGTTTCTAAAATTCAGCAAGCTGTACACATATGATATAGAAACTTTTCTTTCAATAGGGGTTTTTTTTTTTTTTTGTCAAAAAAGCTAAAAAGACAGTATTGGTGGTTTTAAAATGCTCTGTTTTGGTTCCAGAATTCTGATGTAGTCATTTGATTAAACTGTTTGTTTAAGGATTGTGTTTGAGGAATTTTATCACTTATCATTAAACTATTAGTCCCACGGTGAAAATCTGATGTAAATGGAGGAGATATGTTCCAAGCGCTTCAGGAGTACTGAGAATGGAATGACTAATGTGCAGGAGCGGGAGCAGGAATTCGGGGAGAGCTTCATGGAGAATACGATATTTAAGGAGGGCTTTGAGAAGGAGTTGGAATAAGCAAGTGCCTTTTCTACTTTGTTCTTTGATATTATTACGTTTTAACTTTGGCTGCACATTAAAATAACCTGTGCAGCTTTAATAAATTGAAGCTAGAAATTCATCTTCAGGAATTCTGATTTAATTGATCTGCAGCTGGGAGCTGGGCATCCGTAAGTTTTCATAGTTTTCAAGTCATTTTAATGTGCAACCAGGGTTGTGAATTACCGATTTAGGCAGACAGTGAGAAAGTCAGCCAAGGAGTAGAAAAGAGTGCAGGATGGTGGCAGGAAACTGTAAGTGACTTAGCAAGACTTCATCACAGGGCGTTAGCAAGGCAGGTTAGGAAGGGTCTGAATGGAGAGCCAGTCTAAGGAGCACAGCTCTTCAGTAGGCAAAGGGGAGACAGTGGAGTATTGTAGGCTGACGACTGAAAGGATCAGATTTTCAATGAGCTCTTTAGAAAGATCACACTGGCTGGAGTCTGAAGAATTAACTGGAAGGAACAAGACTTGCTGGCAAGAAAATCAGACTTTAATTAGCCTTCTTTACACTATTTTTTCTTTTTTTTAACAGACAGGGGCTTGCTCTGCCACCCAGGCTGGAGTGTAGTGGCGCAATCCTAACTCACTGCACTCTCAAAATCTTGGGCTCCAAGGACCCTCTCAGCTCAGCCTCTGTAGTAGCTGGGACTGCAGGCAGCCAGCATGGTGCCTGGCTAATTTTTTTTTTTTTTTTTTTTAAATAGAGATGGGGTATTGCTTTGTTGCCTAGGTTGGTCTCAAACTCGTGGCTTCAAGCGATTCTCCCACCTTGGCCCCCCAAAGTATTGGGATTACAGGTGTGAGCCACTGCATCTGGCCCTTAATGCTATTTTACAAGTTTCTGGGTCCTTATCATTGTCCCTAGTTATAAATCCATTTCCTTTCCTTTGGTGAACATGCATGTCTCTCACCCAGGAATGCTCTCGCCTGCCCCTTTAGACTGCTTGCTTGTCTTCTAATCTTAGTTTATGCTTGTCTTCTAATCTTAGTTTAAACATCATCTTCTTTGGAAAAGCTTTCTTACCCCTTCTAAGAAAAATTTTTCAACACAAAGAAATAAGGCAAAACAGAGGTGACATCAATGGCATTATGTGTATCATTCATGGATTATTTACTTCTTTAAAAGACTGCACTTGTGTTGATTTTGTTATTTACTAGTTGATTAAAGCTTAGACACCGTGAAGTTACGTGGTAACTGTGTAGTATAAATGATAACCCAAAATTATAATTTTATTGCTTTCTAGGACATTAATCAGTTTTGTATCTAACAATCACATTCTAAATTCATCTTTTAGAGATGTCCACAAATTCCCAATTCTTCGAATGACCTTTGAGCCGACTTTATCTCTTACTGGTTCCCTCATTAATGAGCTAAATAAGACTTTGACACCAATTCACATAATTATATGAGAATCCTGGTTTAGCTTTTTGAAAATTTTACTTTGTCATCCTCTAAGATTGAGTTAGGTCTTGTTTCCCACAGACTGTTCAGCCCCATTATAGCTTGAACTTACTACCTTCAGGCACCAGGGCCATTTTGACCACTCCTAACCCTCTTGACCCACCTTTGTTTCTCAGGATGCCAGGTTGTAGAATCATGTATGTTTTAAAATTAAAAAAAAAAGCATTAAGATATCCACTTTTTTGAAGTCTAGGACAGTAACCTGAATATGCCTTATGTTTCTTTCCCTGGATTTTATGAACACTAAAGGTGACAAGGTTTCTCTTTAACTTTGCATAATGGTTTTCATCATTGATTAGAATTTTGTCAAGGGTAATGATTGTTTTAGTTGATGCTCAACTCTATAAATTTAACGTAAGAACTGGCTTTCAAAAAATTTATGATAATTGACAAGTGCATTGTTAAACTCTCTACTGGTTAAGTTTCTTTATGAATAAAACTTGGAGGTGATTCGTCTTGATAACACATAAATATTTCAGCTAAAAAAATCACACATGCTTATCAGAAAAGGGGATGGAGGGGAAAAAAAGAGTCAACCATAGTTTTTTTTTTTTTTTTTTTTTAACCTAAAGGAAACCATTGGTTAAAATTTAAATGTTATTTTGGTGATTTTTTTCTATGTGTAATTTTTCAAAAAGTAGTCGTAACATTTCAAATTTTTTTCTATGTATAATTTTTCAAAAAGTAGTTGTAATATTTCAAAATATTTCATTTTATTATTTATTTATTTTTTCTGAGATGGAGTCTCATTCTGTCACTCAAGCTGGAGTGGAGTGGCACGATCTTGGCTCACTGTAACCTTCGCCTCTCAGGTTCAAGTGATTTTCCTGCCTCAGCCTCCCAAGTGGCTGGGATTACAAGCATCCTCCACCACACCTGGCTAATTTTGTGTATTTTTTTTTTCGTGAAGCTGGAATTTCGCCATGTTGACTAGGCTGGTCTTGAACTCCTAACCTCAAGTGATCCACCCACCTTGGCCTCCCAAAGTGCTGGGATTATAGGAGTGAGCCACAGCCTATATTATACATTTTAAAACTTAATTTTGCATTATGACCCTTTTCCATATTATTATAATCTTATAGATACATTTTTAAATAGCAGAATTCATAACCCTCAAGTGAATTAAACAAGGTTCCTAATTATTGCTCTTTCTTGAATTTGTTTGATTTTAGTCACTTATAAAACCAGCATATTGTCATTCAAAAGCACAGTGAAAAATTCCTTCTATTTGTATGAAATATTTAATGGCTAAAGCGTAAATTCTGTGCCACTAATAAAAATTAGAAATTTTGGGTATCTTCTGCAATATTCCATGACTGTGATATTCTTTTTATTATTCTGGGTGAGTAGGTTGACTCCTTCCTTTCACATGGTGTCAGGCACTGCAGGGGTCAAGGAAGAGTTATAGCCAATATAATTTGGAGTGGATGAAAGTTATGTCACATTTCCAGTCTTCTTTCTCCTATTCCATGTGTTTCTTTATTCTTGAAGTGTTAATTCCCAGATTCATTATTATTCTTATCTTAACTGTCACCAGGGTCAAGATTATGGTCAGGCCAGAGAGGTGCCCACGGTACAAAATATAAGGAAGCACTCACTTTCAGGGTCACACAAGTTCAGGGTCAATACCTCAGAGTGTCTCCTCAAATTTTGCTTACAAGGTATCTGGCTTTCCTCAACCTAGTCCTAGCCAATATCTACTCTATTCAGAGAGGTGACATTCCTGGAAAATAAGGCATGATGTTAGTTTGAACTTATCAGAAGTAATTATCCATCTGAATTCTACACTTTTGCTCCTCTAAATGTGGAGTATGGATCAGTAGTACTACCTGGAAGCTTGTTAGAAATACAAAATCTACAGCCTCATTCACAAATAAAACTGCATTTTAAGAAGATCTTTTGGTGATTCTTGTACATATTATATTTTGAAAAGCGTTGCTCTAGGGAATTGTCATTGTAACAGAGTTTGCTGCCACAGGTCTTGGGTATTAGGGCATCACAGATTTTTTTGGGAGGTAGTCGTAGTGATGGGGGCAGATTCCAAAGAGTTTAGAATATTTGCACATTTTACTATAGGCTCATGTATGTTCTTCATGGAAACAAAAACTTTAGATTGTAGGCTCCTTTTCAACATTAGGCACTCTTAGCTTTGGAAATGTCTCAATTTACCTAAGGCATTTTTTTTTTCCTGACTGTACTATTAGCTTCAATAGTTGCATTGTTATTTCTCAAAATATGTTTTAGTTTTCTGTCCCCACATGTTTGGAAATAACTTACAAATCATGCTTATTTTTACATGTAATTATAAGCTAAAATGAAGGTGGTTAGATTCCCTTCCACCACAAAGATGGATACTGTGTTCTTTTCACAATTATGCATGAGAATATGTACACACACACACACACACACACACACACACACACAGAGTATAATTCCAGTTTTGTTATAAATACTAGGGAAAGATTCACAGAGTCAAGGTAGAAAACCTGACTTAAATAAGGATGCAGAATTCCAAATGAGATTTAGCTAGCCCCAGTGTTAACAATTTTACCTTCCCACTGTTTTTGTTTCCAAATTGACTTACAATGAAATAAATAATAGTTTTAGTTATACTGTTAATCCTGTCTCCTGCAAAGTGGGTTATATTGGGTTGTTTCACCTGTTTTGTAGATAGCAGATAGGAAATTGCCTTTTCCTTGGATCATCTTGTATTTCAATTTTTTATAGTGCAAATTCATTTATAATTACTTTTTTGGTTTTAAGTACCAGTGGAGTTAAGTTCCTGTCCCTGTGATGGCAGAGTAGTTTGTGTCAGACTAACTCTTCTAGAGATAACAATCATAGACTCTGCAAAATACATGAAAGGAAACAAACCATTATTATTTGAAGACACTGGAGAGTTACCCAAAGCGAGCAGAAACTGAAAGGAATTTATCCCTTGAAAGACAGGAAGTTTGCTGGGTGAGATTTACATTTTTATAATTTTTTTTGTTCCTGAGTGGATAATCTAATCTATGGAGTATTGTCTGGGACAGCTAGTACTCAAGGAGAAAGGTGCCGTCTTACTGACTTGATGTATAAGGGTATAGAGTTTGGGACTGCAAGAGTGATTAGAAATTTAGAGGGGAAGTATTATGAAGGAGAGAGCACTAAATTCTATGAATAAAGTCTCTCAAATCCTTGGCTGATATTTGATCTTGATATGCACAGAGGAGGCTTCATGGATTCCAGTAGAAAGCAACAGTGGAAAGGCTGAAGGAGCTGAAGAGACATTTGAACAGACTCCCACCAGAGAGGAGATAATTTAGAGTCCTGCTTATTTGGAAGGGCTTGATATGTGCCTTGGTGCCTTGGGCTTTCTACTGAAACCCCAAAGCACTTTAAAAGTAAAGACAAAAGTTCTAAGACTAGAGGATTTTCCCTAGTATGAAGGCTAAATTTAAAAAGACATGCACTAACAAACTCCCCACATCTATGGAAGTTCTATTTTAAAAAGCCTCTTCAAAATCAAGTTGATCAACCAGTAATTAAACTGCATGCTAGAAAAAAAAAATCAACACTCTTCAGAGTATATAACAGAATCAAGTGTCTCTTAAATGTATTATTCTCAATATCATATGCAATAAAAATGTTTATACATGTGAACAAATAGGAATATATAATCTGTAGTCATGGGAAAAGGCAGATTACAGAAATAGATGGACTTTATAAATGTTGAAATAAGTAGACGAGGACTTTAAAATAGCTTTATATGTTCAAAGACTTAAAGAAAAGGATGTTCATAATGAGAAAACAAATGGGGATTCTCAGGAGAGGAATGAAACCTACAAAAAAGAAGCAAATATAAATTCTAGAATAGAGAAGTGCAATAACTGAAAAGAAATATTCCATGGCTAGGCTTAACAGTAGATTGAAGACAGCAGAAGAAAGAGTCACTGAACTTGCATACAGATTAATAGAACTTATCCGTATTGAAGAACACAGGGAAAAATTACTGAAAAACAAGTGAATGGAGTCTTAGTGACCTATGGTGCAAAGACCAGATAGACTTCCAGTTTATTATGTAAGATTCAAAATCACTAAATTTGCAGTTTTTCTTCTGTATTACAATGCACTGCATGTGCAAGCATATCACCTGGTCTTCTTTACATCACTATAGGGGAATTAGGTTTTAGGGAACAAGCACAAATGCTAATACTCTTGCTACTATTATTGTTGTAATTGTCCTTCATTTCTGATTTGCAGTCTTGTGTCTTCTGCCAGCATCAGTAAATTTGTGTCAGGTTAACTTATTAGCTTGCAAGTGAGGTAAATTCTCAGACCTCTCTTAATCTTTGTTAGTTCTCTGATCACAATGGAATTAAACTGGAATCAATAACAACAATATAATCAGAAAAATCCATGAATATTTGAAAATTAAAAAAAAAACTTCTATATGACTCATGGGTTGAAGAAGTCACAAGCTAAATTAGAGAATGTGGTTAACTAATGAATGCATATCAAAATGTTTGGGGATAGAGATAAAGATTGTATGGAGGGAAATTCATAGCTCTGATATTAGCAAAGAAAAAAATGTTTACAATCAATGAGCCCTGTTTAAGCGAAAAGAAGAGCAAATCAAAGCCAAAGTAATTAAAAAGAAGGAAGTAAAAAGATAACATTAGCAATCAATAAAATATAGAGCAGAATAGCAAAGGGACGTGACAGGTATGATTAAATTAAGGGTCTTGCGATATAGAGATTATCCTGGATAATCTGAGTGGGTCCCAAATGTAACCATAGTTGTTCTTAAAAGTGAGAGGCAGAGGGATATTTGATGACAGAAGAGGAGAAGGAAGTGTGATAAGGAAAACAGATTTCTGTATGTGGCCAGAAGCAAGGAATGTCAGCACCCACCAGAAATTGGAAGAGGCAAGGAATAGATTCTCCCTTGAAGCCTCCAGAAAAAGCCAGCCATACTGACTTTGGATTTTAGACCTGCAAGACTCTTTTTGGACTTGTGGCTTCTAGAACTTAAGAGAGTAAATTTCTGTTGTTTTAAACACTGTGATTGTGGCATTTGGTTATAATAGCAATGAAAAACTAATACAAATCCCCAGCAAGACAGATTAAGAAAGAATGAATACATAAATTACCAGTATCAGAATTAACAGAGAGTATGTAAATGCAGATTTTATAGATAGTGAAAGAAGAGTAAAAGGATATTTGTGAAATAATTTATGCTTGTCAATTCAAGAACTAAGGTGAAATGGACAAATTCCTGGAAAAATAATGAGTACCAAACTGAGTTGAGAAAGAGAAATAGAAAAGCTAAGTAGCCCTATACATATTTTAGGAATTGAGATATTGAAAAAATTGAAATTCAACACCATGTTATGATAAAACTTCTCAGGAACTTAGAATAGGAGGGAACTTGCTCAATTTGTGACAAGCCTTTAGAAAATATCTTACTTAACATCATACTTACATTTTGAAAGCTTCTCCCCAAGGACTTAGAAAAGACTAAGAAGTTTGCTGTGGGCACTTCTATTTAACATTGTTTTAGAAGTCCTGGCTTGCAAGCATGCAAGAAGATGACAAATAAGAAAGGAAGGAATAAAACTGTCTGTTTACAGGCAACAAGTTTTTACACAGAAATTCTTTTTTTTTTTTTAATTTATTTATTATTATTATACTTTAAGTTGTAGGGTACATGTGCATAACGTGCAGGTTTGTTACATATGTATACTTGTGCCATGTTGGTGTGCTGCACCCATCAACTCGTCATTTACATCAGGTATAACTCCCAATGCAATCCCTCCCCCCTCCCCCCTCCCCCCTCCCCATGATAGGCCCCGGTGTGTGATGTTCCCCTTCCTGAGTCCAAGTGATCTCATTGTTCAGTTCCCACCTATGAGTGAGAACATGCGGTGTTTGGTTTTCTGTTCTTGTGATAGTTTGCTAAGAATGATGGTTTCCAGCTGCATCCATGTCCCTACAAAGGACACAAACTCATCCTTTTTGATGGCTGCATAGTATTCCATGGTGTATATGTGCCACATTTTCTTAATCCAATCTGTCACTGATGGACATTTGGGTTGATTCCAAGTCTTTGCTATTGTGAATAGTGCCGCAATAAACATACGTGTGCATGTGTCTTTATAGCAGCATAATTTATAATCCTTTGGGTATATACCCAGTAATGGGATGGCTGGGTCATACGGTACATCTAGTTCTAGATCCTTGAGGAATCGCCATACTGTTTTCCATAATGGTTGAACTAGTTTACAATCCCACCAACAGTGTAAAAGTGTTCCTATTTCTCCACATCCTCTCCAGCATCTGTTGTTTCCTGACTTTTTAATGATCGCCATTCTAACTGGTGTGAGATGGTATCTCATTGTGGTTTTGATTTGCATTTCTCTGATGGCCAGTGATGATGAGCATTTTTTCATGTGTCTGTTGGCTGTATGAATGTCTTCTTTTGAGAACTGTCTGTTCATATCCTTTGCCCACTTTTTGATGGGGTTGTTTGTTTTTTTCTTGTAAATTTGTTTGAGTTCTTTGTAGGTTCTGGATATTAGCCCTTTGTCAGACGAGTAGATTGCAAAAATTTTCTCCCATTCTGTAGGTTGCCTGTTCACTCTGATGGTAGTTTCTTTTGCTGTGCAGAAGCTCTTTAGTTTAATGAGATCCCATTTGTCAATTTTGGCTTTTGCTGCCGTTGCTTTTGGTGTTTTAGACATGAAGTCTTTGCCCATGCCTATGTCCTGAATGGTACTACCTAGGTTTTCCTCTAGGATTTTTATGGTATTAGGTCTAACATTTAAGTCTCTAATCCATCTTGAATTAATTTTCGTATAAGGAGTAAGGAAAGGATCTAGTTTCAGCTTTCTACTTATGGCTAGCCAATTTTCCCAGCACCATTTATTAAATAGGGAATCCTTTCCCCATTTCTTGTTTCTCTCAGGTTTGTCAAAGATCAGATGGCTGTAGATGTGTGGTATTATTTCTGAGGACTCTGTTCTGTTCCATTGGTCTATATCTCTGTTTTGGTACCAGTACCATGCTGTTTTGGTTACTGTAGCCTTGTAGTATAGTTTGAAGTCAGGTAGCGTGATGCCTCCAGCTTTGTTCTTTTGACTTAGGATTGTCTTGGAGATGCGGGCTCTTTTTTGGTTCCATATGAACTTTAAAGCAGTTTTTTCCAATTCTGTGAAGAAACTCATTGGTAGCTTGATGGGGATGGCATTGAATCTATAAATTACCTTGGGCAGTATGGCCATTTTCACGATATTGATTCTTCCTATCCATGAGCATGGTATGTTCTTCCATTTGTTTGTGTCCTCTTTTATTTCACTGAGCAGTGGTTTGTAGTTCTCCTTGAAGAGGTCCTTTACATCCCTTGTAAGTTGGATTCCTAGGTATTTGATTCTCTTTGAAGCAATTGTGAATGGAAGTTCATTCCTGATTTGGCTCTCTGTTTGTCTGTTACTGGTGTATAAGAATGCTTGTGATTTTTGCACATTAATTTTGTATCCTGAGACTTTGCTGAAGTTGCTTATCAGCTTAAGGAGATTTTGGGCTGAGACAATGGGGTTTTCTAAATATACAATCATGTCATCTGCAAACAGGGACAATTTGACTTCTTTTCCTAACTGAATACCCTTGATTTCTTTCTCTTGCCTAATTGCCCTAGCCAGAACTTCCAACACTATGTTGAATAGGAGTGGTGAGAGAGGGCATCCCTGTCTTGTGCCAGTTTTCAAAGGGAATTTTTCCAGTTTTTGCCCATTCAGTATGATATTGGCTGTGGGTTTGTCATAAATAGCTCTTATTATTTTGAGGTACGTTCCATCAATACCGAATTTATTGAGCGTTTTTAGCATGAAGGGCTGTTGAATTTTGTCAAAAGCCTTTTCTGCATCTATTGAGATAATCATGTGGTTCTTGTCTTTGGTTCTGTTTATATGCTGGATTATGTTTATTGATTTGCGAATGTTGAACCAGCCTTGCATCCCAGGGATGAAGCCCACTTGATCATGGTGGATAAGCTTTTTGATGTGTTGCTGAATCCGGTTTGCCAGTATTTTATTGAGGATTTTTGCATCGATGTTCATCAGGGATATTGGTCTAAAATTCTCTTTTTTTGTTGTGTCTCTGCCAGGCTTTGGTATCAGGATGATGTTGGCCTCATAAAATGAGTTAGGGAGGATTCCCTCTTTTTCTATTGATTGGAATAGTTTCAGAAGGAATGGTACCAACTCCTCCTTGTACCTCTGGTAGAATTCAGCTGTGAATCCATCTGGTCCTGGACTTTTTTTGGTTGGTAGGCTATTAATTCTTGCCTCAATTTCAGAGCCTGCTATTGGTCTATTCAGGGATTCAACTTCTTCCTGGTTTAGTCTTGGAAGAGTGTAAGTGTCCAGGAAATTATCCATTTCTTCTAGATTTTCCAGTTTATTTGTGTAGAGGTGTTTATAGTATTCTCTGATGGTAGTTTGTATTTCTGTGGGGTCGGTGGTGATATCCCCTTTATCATTTTTAATTGCATCGATTTGATTCTTCTCTCTTTTCTTCTTTATTAGTCTTGCTAGTGGTCTGTCAATTTTGTTGATCTTTTCAAAAAACCAACTCCTGGATTCATTGATTTTTTGGAGAGTTTTTTGTGTCTCTATCTCCTTCAGTTCTGCTCTGATCTTAGTTATTTCTTGCCTTCTGCTAGCTTTCGAATGTGTTTGCTCTTGCTTCTCTAGTTCTTTTAATTGCGATGTTAGAGTGTCAATTTTAGATCTTTCCTGCTTTCTCTTGTGGGCATTTGGTGCTATAAATTTCCCTCTACACACTGCTTTAAATGTGTCCCAGAGATTCTGGTATGTTGTATCTTTGTTCTCATTGGTTTCAAAGAACATCTTTATTTCTGCCTTCATTTCGTTATGTACCCAGTAGTCATTCAGGAGCAGGTTGTTCAGTTTCCATGTAGTTGAGCGGTTTTGATTGAGTTTCTTAGTCCTGAGTTCTAGTTTGATTGCACTGTGGTCTGAGAGACAGTTTGTTATAATTTCTGTTCTTGTAAATTTGCTGAGGAGTGCTTTACTTCCAATTACGTGGTCAATTTTGGAGTAAGTACGATGTGGTGCTGAGAAGAATGTATATTCTGTTGATTTGGGGTGGAGAGTTCTATAGATGTCTATTAGGTCTGCTTGCTGCAGAGATGAGTTCAATTCCTGGATATCCTTGTTAACTTTCTGTCTCGTTGATCTGTCTAATGTTGACAGTGGAGTGTTGAAGTCTCCCATTATTATTGTATGGGAGTCTAAGTCTCTTTGTAAGTCTCTAAGGACTTGCTTTATGAATCTGGGTGCTCCTGTATTGGGTGCATATATATTTAGGATAGTTAGCTCTTCCTGTTGAATTGATCCCTTTACCATTATGTAATGGCCTTCTTTGTCTCTTTTGATCTTTGATGGTTTAAAGTCTGTTTTATCAGAGACTAGTATTGCAACCCCCGCTTTTTTTTGTTCTCCATTTGCTTGGTAAATCTTCCTCCATCCCTTTATTTTGAGCCTATGTATGTCTCTGCATGTGAGATGGGTCTCCTGAATACAGCAGACTGATGGGTCTTGACTCTTTCTCCAGTTTGCCAGTCTGTGTCTTTTAATTGGAGCATTTAGTCCATTTACATTTAAGGTTAAGATTGTTATGTGTGAACTTGATCCTGCCATTATGATATTAACTGGTTATTTTGCTTGTTAGTTGATGCAGTTTCTTCCTAGCCTCGATGGTCTTTACATTTTGGCATGTTTTTGCAATGGCTGGTACCGGTTGTTCCTTTCCATGTTGAGTGCTTCCTTCAGGGTCTCTTGTAAGGCAGGCCTAGTGGTGACAAAATCTCTAAGCATTTGCTTATCTGTAAAGGATTTTATTTCTCCTTCACTTATGAAACTTAGTTTGGCTGGATATGAAATTCTGGGTTTAAAATTCTTTTCTTTAAGAATGTTGAATATTGGCCCCCACTCTCTTCTGGCTTGGAGAGTTTCTGCTGAGAGATCTGCTGTTAGTCTGATGGGCTTCCCTTTGTGGGTAACCCGACCTTTCTCTCTGGCTGCCCTTAAGATTTTTTCCTTCATTTCAACTTTGGTGAATCTGGCAATTATGTGTCTTGGAGTTGCTCTTCTCGAGGAGTATCTTTGTGGCGTTCTCTGTATTTCCTGGATTTGAATGTTGGCCTGCCCTACTAGGTTGGGGAAGTTCTCCTGGATGATATCCTGAAGAGTGTTTTCCAACTTGGTTCCATTTTCCCCCTCACTTTCAGGCACCCCAATCAGACGTAGATTTGGTCTTTTTACATAATCCCATACTTCTTGCAGGCTTTGTACATTTCTTTTTCTTCTTTTTTCTTTTGGTTTCTCTTCTCGTTTCATTTCATTCATTTGATCCTCAATCGCAGATACTCTTTCTTCCAGTTGATTGAGTCGGTTACTGAAGCTTGTGCATTTGTCACGTATTTCTCGTGTCATGGTTTTCATCTCTTTCATTTCGTTTATGACCTTCTCTGCATTAATTACTCTAGCCATCAATTCTTCCACTTTTTTTTCAAGATTTTTAGTTTCTTTGCGCTGGGTACGTAATTCCTCCTTTAGCTCTGAGAAATTTGATGGACTGAAGCCTTCTTCTCTCATCTCGTCAAAGTCATTCTCCATCCAGCTTTGATCCGTTGCTGGCGATGAGCTGTGCTCCTTTGCTGGGGGAGATGCGCTCTTATTTTTTGAATTTCCAGCTTTTCTGCCCTGCTCTTTCCCCATCTTTGTGGTTTTATCTGCCTCTGGTCTTTGATGATGGTGATGTACTGATGGGGTTTTGGTGTAGGTGTCCTTCCTGTTTGATAGTTTTCCTTCTAACAGTCAGGACCCTCAGCTGTAGGTCTGTTGGAGATTGCTTGAGGTCCACTCCAGACCCTGTTTGCCTGGGTATCAGCAGCAGAGGCTGCAGAAGATAGAATATTTCTGAACAGCGAGTGTACCTGTCTGATTCTTGCTTTGGAAGCTTCCTCTCAGGGGTGTACTCCACCCTGTGAGGTGTGGGGTGTCAGACTGCCCCTAGTGGGGGATGTCTCCCAGTTAGGCTACTCAGGGGTCAGGGACCCACTTGAGCAGGGAGTCTGTCCCTTCTCAGATCTCAACCTCCGTGTTGGGAGATCCACTGCTCTCTTCAAAGCTGTCAGACAGAGTCGTTTGCATCTGCTGAGGTTTTGGCTGTGTTTGTTATTGTTTACTCTGCCCTGTCCTCAGAGGTGGAGTCTACAGAGACAGGCAGGTTTCCTTGAGCTGCTGTGAGCTCCACCCAGTTCGAGCTTCCCAGCAGCTTTGTTTACCTACTTAAGCCTCAGCAATGGCGGGCGCCCCTCCCCCAGCCTCGCTGCTGCCTTGCCGGTAGATCACAGACTGCTGTGCTAGCAATGAGGGAGGCTCCGTGGGTGTGGGACCCTCCCGGCCAGGTGTGGGATATGATCTCCTGGTGTGCCTGTTTGCTTAAAGCGCAGTATTGGGGTGGGAGTTACCCGATTTTCCAGGTGTTGTGTGTCTCAGTTCTCCTGGCTAGGAAAAGGGATTCCCTTCCCCCTTGCGCTTCCCAGGTGAGGCGATGCCTCGCCCTGCTTCAGCTCTCGCTGGTTGGGCTGCAGCAGCTGACCAGCACCGATCGTCTGGCACTCCCCAGTGAGATGAACCCAGTACCTCAGTTGAAAATGCAGAAATCACCGGTCTTCTGTGTCGCTCGCGCTGGGAGTTGGAGACTGGAGCTGTTCCTATTCGGCCATCTTGCTCCGCCCCCCCTTTACACAGAAATTCTAAGACATCTACAAAATCACTGCTGGAACTGAAAAGTAAACTTATCAGGATTGCCAGATATTAAAAATATCAATAACATTTGTTTATAGTTGTTGTAAACAATTAGAGAATGTGTTTTTAAAAATTAAAGTAGCACTAAAAATATATGGTGAAAAATAAAACGGAACCTTACCTTATACCAGGAATAAACATTTATTCAATATGGATCATAGACAGAAATATAAAAGTTAAAATTATAAACTTTATAGAGAAACACACTGGAGAATATCTTCAGTATTAGTACCCACACAAGATTTTTAGACTTCTACAAAGCAGTAACCAAAAAAGAAAATAACAACGTTAAAAATTTCTGTTCATCAACAAACATCAAAAGAAAATGAGGTCAAGTGACAGACTGACTGTCAATAAATATATTTTACAATGGACTTGTAATTGGTATTTATAAAATAATAATAAAAAGAAAATTCAATTAAAAATATCCAAAAGACTTGAACAGCAATTTTTTAACAGATGTATGAATGTTCAAATATTGCTCAAGATCAAGTCAACAGGAAAATGTAAATAAAACTACAGTGAGATATAAAATGATATGACATTTTATTTCTCATAGAATAGACACAATTTAAAACAACACCAAATGTTTGCAAGGATGTGGAGTAATTCGAACTGTAACCCTGGAGGATATATAAGAGGATACAATCACTTTGTACAACTATTTGTCAACTTCTTGTAAAAGTAAACATATATCTGCCTAAGACACAGCAATTCCACTAATAGATATTTATGCAAGAGAAATGAATATTTGTCTCCAAAAATTGTCAATAAAGATGCTATAGCAACTTTATTCATAATATACAAGTTATGGCATAGTCATACAGTAGTATGTTACTCAGCAATATAAAAAACTACTAGTGCATACAACATAATAGATTTATTTATATATTTAGATTCCATTTATATGAAATTCCCTGCCCAGCTTGGTAAATCTATTCTATGGTGATCAGAATCAGAACAGTTTTTACCTATGTGGGATACAGATTGACTGGATGGGGGCACAAGAACACCTTTGGGAAAGGGGAATAATTAATGTCCTGATTTGGGTGGTCTTATTTGGGTATATATATTTTTCTAGACTCATTGAATTGCACATTCAAGATATGTACATTTCAGTCTATGCAAATTTTATTTCAATTTAAAAAAATGGGAAAATTGAGCACTTTAATAAAATATTTTCTTTAAAATTTAAATTATATTATTACTTTCAGTTAAAAATACATCAAGTCCTTAATGAACATTTTATCTTTATGCCACACTGTCAAACTGAGAAAGTATACTTAAAATTTTTTTTAAAATTTCCATAGGTTACTGGGGAACAGGTGGTGTTTGGTTACATGAGTAAATTCCTTAGTGGTGATTTGTGAGATTTTTGGTGCACCCATCACCCGAACAGTATACACTGCACTTGATCTGTAGTCTTTAATCCCTCAACCCCTTCCCACCCTGTCCCCCTGAGTCCCCAAAGTCCACTGTGTTATTCTTATGCCTTTGCATCTTCATAGCTTAGCTTCCATTTATGAGTGAGAACAGACAATGTTTGTTTTTCCATTCCTGAGTTACTTCACTTAGAATAATAGTGTTCAGTCTCATCCAGGTTGCTGCAAATGCCATTAATTCATTCATTTTTATGATTGAGTAGTATTCCATTGTGTGTGTATATATACACACACACACACCACAGTTTCTTCATCCACTTGTTGATTGATGGGCATTTGGGTTGATTCCATGTTTTTGCAATTGTGAATTGTGCTGCTGTAAATATGCATGTGAAAGTATTTTTCCTTTTTTTTGTATAATGACTTCTTTTCTTCTGGATAGATACCCAGTAGTGGGATTGCTGGATCAAATGGTAGTTCTACTTTTAGTTTTTAAAGTATCTTCACACTGTTTTCCATAATGGTTATACTAGTTTACATTCCCACCAGCAGTTTAATAGTGTTTCCTGATCACTGCATCCATGCCAACATCTACTATTTATTGATTTTGGCCATTCTTGCAGGAGTAAGGTGATACACATTGTGGTTTTGATTTGCATTTCCCTGATTACTAGTGATGTTGAACATTTTTTCATATGCTTGTTGGCCATTTGTATATCTTCTTTTGAGAACTGTCTGTTCATATCTATGATTTCTTTCATCAGTGTTTTGTAGTTTTCCTTGTAGAGGTCTTTCACCTCCTTGGTTAGGTATATTTCTAAGGTTTTTTGTTTGTTTTTTGCTCGTTTTTGTTTTTGATGGGATTGTTGTTCTTTTATTTTGTTGTGTTTTGTTTTTTTCTTGCTGATTTGTTTGAATTACTTGTAAATTCTGGATATTAGTTCTTTGTCAGATTGTGAAGATTTTCTCCCGCTCTGTGGCTTGTCTGTTTACTCTGCTGATAGTTCTTTTGCCATGCAAAAACTCTTTAGTTTGATTAAGTCCCAGGTATTTATCTTTGTTTTTATTGCATTTGCTTTTGGGTTCTTGGTCATGAAATCCTTGCCTAAGTCAATGTCTAGAAGAGTTTTTCCAGTGTCATCTTCTAGAATTTTTCAGATCTTAGATTTAGTTTCAGATCTTAGATTTAAGTCCTTAATCCATCTTGAGTTGATTTTTATATAAGGTGAGAGATGAGGATCCAGTTTCATCCTCCTACATGTGGCTAACCAATTATCCCAGCACCATTTGTTGAAAAGGGTGTGCTTTCCCCACCTTATGTTTTTGTTTGCTTTGTCAAAGATCAGTTGGCTCTAAGTATTTGGCTTTATTTCTGGGTTCTCCATTCTGTTCCAGTGGTCTATGTGCCTATTTTTATACCAGTACCATGCTGTTTTGGTGACTATGGCCTTATATTATAGTTTGAAATCAGGTAATGTTATGCCTCCAGATTTATTGTTTTTCCTCAGTCTTGCTTTGGCTATGTGGACTCTTTTTTGGTTCCATATAAATTTTAGAATTGTTTTTTCTAGTTCTTTGAAGAATGATGGTGGTATTTTGGTGGGAATTGCATTTAATATGTAGACTTGTAGATTGCTTTTGTCAGTATGGTCATTTTCACAATAATGATTCTACCCATTCATGAGCTTGGGATGTGTTTCCATCTTTTGTGTGGTCTACGATTTCTTTCAGCAGTGTCTTGTAGTTTTGTTTGTAGAGGTCTTTCACCTCCTTGATTAGGTATATTCCTAAGTATTTTTTTTTTTGGCAGCTATGGGGTTGAGTTCTTGATTTTATTCTCAGCTTAGTTGCTGTTGGTGTATAGAAGAGCTACCATTTTGTGTACATTGATTTTGTATCTGGAAACTTTGCTGAATTCTTTTATCAGTTTTAGGAGCTTTCTGGAAGAGTCTTTAGGGTTTTCTAGGTAAACAATCATATCATCAGCAAACAGTGGCAGTTTGACTTCCTCTTTACCAATTTGAATGCCCTTTATTTCTTTCTCTTGTCTGATTGCTCTGGCAGGACTTCCAGTACTATGTTGAATAGGAGTGGTGAGAGTGGGCATCCTTGTCTTGTTCCAGTTCTCAGAGGCAATGCTTTCAAATTTTCAAAATACTCCATTGAGTATTGTGTTGGCTGTGGGTTTGTCATAGATGGCTTTTATTACATTGAGGTATATCCCTTGTATGCTGATTTTGCTGAGAGTTTTAATCATAAACATCTCAGGTTCCCAGGCTAATTGTAGAATGCTAGTTCATTGAGTAGAGTACAAGTTTAGTGTAAAAAGATGTGGGATATAACGTTTAGGAGAAGGCAAGAATAAAAGCAATCAAATTCAATTATAAGAAGCATTTTTGGCCGGGCGCGGTGGCTCACGTCTGTAATCCCAGCATTTTGGGAGGCCGAGGCGGGTGGATCATGAGGTCAGGATTTCGAGACCATCCTGGCTAACATGGTGAAACTCCGTCTCTACTAAAATTACAAAAAATTAGCCGGGCGTGGTGGCGTGCGCCTGTAGTCCCAGCTACTTGGGAAGCTGAGGCAGGAGAATGGCATGAACCCGGGAGGCAGAGCGGAGCTTGCAGTGAGCCGAGATTGTGCTACTGCACTCCAGCCTGGGTGACAGAGTGAGACTCCGTCTCAAAAAAAAAAAAAAAAAAAAAAAAAAAAGAAGCATTCTTTTTCTAACTCGTATTGAGATAAAAAATAACCTTATCTCCTTGTGTTTTACTAACTTTCTAGGGTAGTCTGGATTGGCCTGTATATTGCTGGATCATTTTTCACAAGTTTTAACATTTTTTCAGCTGTTACAGTCTCATCTCAAAAATCAGTGCCAAAGCACTACTTATTTCAAAAGTACAATGTGATGATGAGAATAAAATAAAACCAAAACTTTTATGAAATTCTGGGGTTAATTTTAAAAGGTGGTAAACTGGGATAATAATAAGTGATTCTTTACTTTTATTTAAGGAGGAATTTGAGTAATTAGCCCAGCTGAGATTTTTATATTTGTCAGGAAAAAGACTGATTGTCAGACTGTCTTGGTAACTTCAGGACTTAGAACTTCTAAAGAAAATAATGGTGTCTTATTCTCTGTAAACTTTAGGATACTCTGAGAATCTTTGTAAAAGTCTGTTTTCATGTGGCCTTATGTGGAGAATAGACATGATTGTTATGATAAATATTACGTGAATGGATTGATTTGAACAGTCCTAATTTTATTTTATTTATTTATATTTTTTTTAAAATTTAATTTCATTTTACTTTGAGTTCTGGGAAACATGTGCAGGAGGTGCTGGTTTGTTACAGAGGTAAATGTGTGCCATGGTGGTCTGCTGCACCTGTCACCCCATCACCTAGATATTAAGCCCCACATATATTAACTATTTATCCTGATACTCTCTCTCCCCTGCCCCCTGACAGGCCCCAGTGTGTGTTGTTCCCCTCCCTGTGTCCATGTGTTCTCATTGTTCAGCTCCCACTTATAAGTGAGAACATGCAGTGTTTGGTTTTCTGTTCCTGTTTTAGTTTGCTGAGGATAATGGCTTCCAGCTCCATCCATTTTCCAGCAAAGGACATGATCTTGTTCCTTTTTATTGCAAGCAGTCCTAATTTTATAATGATCATTTTTGTTATCAGTTTTTTTTCAAATTATCTCTTTGCATGCAAAGAGATGGTAATATATTTATAGACTTTTATGTGGCACATATATACCACGGAATACTACAAAGCCATAAAAAGACATATCCTTTGCAGCAACATGGATGGAACTGGAAGTCATCATCCTAAGCGAACTAACACAGGGACAGAAAACTAAACACCACATGTTCTCACTTATAAGTGGAAGTTAAACATTGAGTACACATGGACATAAAGAAGGGAACAACAGACACCTGGGCCTACTTGAGGGCAGAGGGTGGGAGGAGGGTGAGGACTGGAAAATGACCTATTGGGTACTGCGCTTATTACCTGGGTGATGAAATAATCTGTACACCAAACCTTTATGACACACAATTTACCTATATAACAAACCTGCACATGTAAACCTGAAGCTAAAATAAAAGTTAAAAAAAAGTATAGAATTTTTAAAAAGGAAAGATTCCTCAAGTATTATTGATTCAAATTCTCCAGTTTCACATTTGACTCAGGGAGGTGAAGTTACTTGCTCAGGATTATATGGTTTAGGGGTTACAGAAAATGTAAACAATTACTTAGTCATATTTGTTTTAAATGTATGCAACTGAAAACTGTGGTTACTTCACTGACTCACCAGAACAATTGTGACTGCATAAACTGTAATGTCCTTTCTTGTTCTAAGGTTATAAATTTGAAAGCTATAAAGGGAAAAGTATTTGAATATGATATTTGTGTTTCTATCTGTATTTTGGAAAGGACACATCAGCAGTGAGTTGAAGGAAGAGTACTTCTGCACTGAGGGTCTTGGAAGATGGCCTGAGGAAAGACAAAGAACAAGTAAAAGAGTTAGAACGAGGATTGCAAAGTATTGCTCACTAGAGATAAGAATCATTTTAAGCATGTAGGTTTTCATAACTAAACTCCATGGTAGATTTCTTCTGAATGCAGTGACAATGCTCTCCTTGTGCTTGCATATTTGCATATGAGAAGTTTGTGATATGACATGATTTTTTAAAATCAAGAATGGTAAATAAGAATGTGAAAATCACCTATATTTGCTTGCTTACAGGTGTCTGTGGAGATCATGCAATTAATACTACCTTCACAGTTTTGTATAGTTATGACAAAAAGCCTCTAAAAATAGAACAGCAAACATTGGCTCCTTTACTGGTCATGAATCCAGGTGTAATGGATGTTAAGAAAGGGTGTTACAATGGATCAACTCGGAATGAGAAATACTAACAGTACAGCACGTTTTGAATTCAAGATGAAAAGTAGAGAAGAAAACTTCACTATTGAACCATAGAATGTTACAGTTTTAAATAACTTTAAAGATAATATTGGCAGGGCGAGGTGGCTCACACCTGTAATCCCAGCACTTTGGGAGGCCGAGGCAGGCAGATCACTTGAGGTCAGGAGTTTGAGACCAGCCTGGCCAACATGGTGAAACCCTGTCTCTACTAAAAATATAAAAGGTAGCCAGGCATGGCGGCAGGTGCCTGTAGTCCCAGCTACTAGGGAGGCTGGGGCAGGAGAATCACTTGAACTCTGAGGTGGAGGTTGCAGTGTGCCAAGATCATGCCACTGCACTCCAGTCTGGGTGACAGAGAGAGACTGTGTCTCAAAATAATAATAATAATAATAATAATAATAATAATAATATTAATTCCTCATTCTAAAGATTTGAAAACTCAGGCACAGAGAAAAGACAAGACTTGCCCAAAGTCATATAGTGGCAGAACATAGATGAAAAACCAGGTCTTTTGACTTCTATCCAGATTTCCTCTTGATAATATCACACTTGGTGCACATTCCACAGCCATCATCAGGCACTGTTTTTGTGCTAGGTACTGTGTCATGCACTAGGGATATCCTGCTTTCTATGGGTACTTAGAGAAGTCATATTGACAATTACAACAGCAGGTAAATGGGTATCGAAACAAGCAGAATATTAAGGCAGTGCACATTCAACTCAGCCAAGAGAGTTTGGGAAATTTCTAAGAAGTATTGACATATGTAATGAGTCTTCATGTTAAACAGGCAACAGATGAGAAAGAGAAAGGAGAGCATTTTAGAAAAAGGAACAGCATGGCCATGGGTGGGCAAAACTCCACTCTCTCTCTCAGATTTACTGTCATTTTGCTTTCCAACATTAACCTCATTTCATTATTCTTCTTGGTTCCATGCATAGACACTCATAATCACCTCATAGATGCTTTGCTTTGAAGTGCTTTTGGGCATCACTGAGTGATACTGAACACTTTTTTTCCACTTGGATGTGTTTTGTTACTTGCTTTCTGGCTCCAAGCACCTGCTGCCCATCCCAGCATTGGGCTCAAGTGATCTGCCCACATTGGCTTCCCAAAGTGCTGGGATTACAGGCATGAGCACACCTGGCCTGAAGTTTTTTTTTTTTTTTAATGAGTAAATGCCAGCTAAGAATTTGTCTTTGAGAGGCACTAAGTGCCAGCTAAGTATTTGTCTTTGAGAGACAGTAAACCTACAAAGCTATTTGGAATCTTTTTCATGTATGTAGGTTGTTAGAATTGCTTCCCGAACTTGTAAGTAAAGACACAGGATGGTTAATCGCTACAAGGGTAATTTATTTTTTTGTCCAAGGTGAACTTGGGTATTGACTCAGGATTTTTTTTTTTTTTTTTGAGATGGAGTCTTGCTCTGTCACCCAGGCTGGAGTGCAGTGGCACTATCTCGGCTCACTGCAACCTCTGCCTACTGGGTTCAAGTGATTCTCCTGCCTCAGCCTCCTGAGTAGCTGGGAGTATGGGGGTGTACCACCACATCTGGTTAATTTTTTTTTTTTTTTTAGTAGGACAGGGTTTCACCATTTTGGCCAGGCTGGTCTCGAACTCCTGACCTCAGGTGATCTGTCCACCTCAGCCTCTCAAAGTGTTGGGATTACAGGCGTGAGCCACTGCACCCAGCCTTGACTCAGATTCTTATTGCTTAGTTTAATCTCTACTTCTTTGTTCTATCTATATGCTTTTAAATTTTTTAAGTCTCTATTTAGAAAAATTTAGTGCATGTTTTATAGGAATCATTTTCATTTGGAAGAATAGTTTTAAGAATAAAATACTGGGCTTCTGTAGTTGTTCTGATGTAATTTTTATTATGTTGTTAATGGTAAAAGAACAAGGACAACTGAAGTCTTTCTAATGATAATATTAATACAGTTTTCCTTTACAGATAAATTTTAAAGGTGAACCATTTATCTTAGATAATTTTTAGTTCTATGGGCACCCGCATCACTGAAAACAAAGCTAAAAAGAAAAAATCCCATAAGCACAAAGCCAATTTTGAAAGTGAGAACCTACTGAGCTTCAACCAAACCCACTGACAATGTACTGCAGGTGGATACCACATGGGAGGATGAAAAAATGTGATTGTGAGGGTCATGTTGACAGTTCCATATCCATAATCTATTCTTCTTAAATTTGATCTGTGCATCTGGTATATATTTATTCATGTATTTGTGCTGTAGGAGCTTAGAGTTCTTTAAGTAGGTCAGGGGTATCTGTGCCATGAAACCTCCTGCTGGGAAGAGATGGTGACTCGTGTGAGTGGGCTGGCAGATGCCAGTGGCCTTGGATTACACGGGGCCCTATTAGAGTAGGTTTTGAGGTTGTTTGGGGATCTCCGCATCTGACAAGAGGATTAGTAGGAACTATACTTCAAAGAGGACCAGGAATGCACCATTTCCTATAACCTGTAAGAGCCAAGGAAAATTCTGCTGTTGCAGATTCAGTTCAGGACAAGAGGTGAAAACCACAGTTAGTACCAAGCCAATGATCCTCTGCTACTATTGCTTATAATATGCTAAGAATAAATAATTTGATAATGGAAGATTAGGAGACACATAAAATGGATACCTACATGGCTTACAGTGTAGATGAAGGTCTGTTTAAGGGCACATGATCACCTTTTTGGGCACATTTCAGGTTGGTGTCTTAGTCTGTTTAAATTACTTTTCAACAAATGTAACATCTTATTAACTTCTCAAAGCATGATTAACATAGATATCTATCCAAGTTATCATCTTTCTGAATGATGAAATAGTCCCTTAGGGAGAGCTACTATATTTCTTATATTTTCTAGTAGAAGGCATGGTTTAGAGTCTTAGGAGGCATGGCTTGGTCTTAGAAAGTGTGACCCAAAGCAAGAGTTCATAGTGGTTCTTCAACCCAGATTGGACCACTGTCTGAATGTCAAGAAGTAGTTGATTGGATTGTTTCAACAGCTTCAACGTTCCTTTCTTTATGGTGAGTCCTTTCACCATCCTGCTGACATCATCTGGTTACACTGATGGGAGTCTGCTTTGTGTTAAAACATATCACGTGTCATTTTTCTTAATTTCTTTCTTTCTTCTCCCTTCCTTTTTTCCTTCGTCCATTCCTTTCTTCATTCCTTTGTTCCTACCTTCTTTCCCTCTGATAAGCTTTCTAAAGTTGTAATTTTGCGTTTTTAAAAAATGCCATTTGTTACTCACCCAGATCTGCCATTTGGTAAATGTTCAATCTCGGGCCGCTTACTAACCATTTTGTGCCTCAGTTTTGTCATCTAAAACATTGGAAAAATAAATGCCTTGTAATGTTGTTCTGGGTATTAAAGGAGCTAATATAGGGAAAACTTTTAGAACAGTACCTCACATGTGGCAAGTGCTGAATAGGTGTCAGCTCTTATTTCTCCTCATATTGAACAGAGATGAGCAATTGAAAATCTGTGTTGGAATTTTGTGTCAACAAGTTTATTATTCTTCTTCTACCATTTCACCAGTGTTTTGGTTTTACTACCTTTGAACACACAGGCTCAAGAGCAGATATAATCTCAAGCCATTAAAGACATGTATTAGCCATCTGTTATCCATATTGTATAACCAAGGGGTTCTAAACTGTGGCCTGGTTTAGAAGGGGGGTGGTGAGTATGACCTCCCAGTAGGTGTGTTCCCCTGGCTCTACACATGCATGGGGGCACTCAGGGCTATTTCCAGATGAAATTTACATCTATGTGCCCAGTGGTCACAGGTGGACATATGGAGATGAATGTGTTTTATGAGTCTCCAGGTTTATGGAGCTTGAAAGCTCCCTGTTAGAAGGGACAGATGATTCGTTCCATCCCACGTTATGGAATGTGAGCCTCACCCAGACCTAAATGAATATCAGTGCTCTGTGAGCACCACCATTATCAAGCTGTGGAGTGACGTTGGGAGTGGAGGGCATGCACCTGACATAGTGAGAGAAACTTAACACCCCTGGCGTAATCCTGGAGGTAACGGCGCTTCCAGAGTCACGTAGTCCCTAAAATGACACTAGAGGGCGCAGTATGGACATAGCTGTGAATTGCGCTCTGGATTTGAGTGATTTAGCCAATCCAAGGCTGGGCTCCATAGCTCTTTGAGGAGGTGAGAGAACTGAAGAAAAGCAAGAGGGACTGGGGAATCTAGAAAGGAGTGTTCTTTGAGAGAAATAATAGTGATGATGGCTACCATTTATTGAGCACTTATTAAAGCTATGATTTAAGTACATTGTCTCATTTGATCTTCTCGATTATTCAGTGCCAGGCTATACTGTCTTCATACAACAGAGGAGGAGGCCCGGCACGATGGCTAACACCTGTAATCCCGGCACTTTGGGAGACCAAAGTGGGCGAATCACGAGGTCAGGAGTTCAAGACCAGCCTGGCTAACATAGTAAAACCCCATCTTTACTAAAAATACAATAAAAATTAGCCGGGCATGGTGGCAGGAGCCTGTAGTCTCAGCTATTTGGGAGACTGATGCAGGAGAATTGCTTGAACCCAGGAAGTGAAGGTTGCAGTGAACTGAGATCAGGCCACTGCACTCCAGCCTGGGTGACAGAGTGAGACTCTATCTCAAAACAACAACAACAGCAATAAAACAAACAAACAAAAAAAAACTGAGGAGGAAATGGAGGCTTAGAGGAACTCACCCAAGGTCACACAGCCTTTAAGTGGAAGAGCTGATGTTTAATCCAGAGCTATCTGAATTCAAAGACTTTATCTGTATTCTTAAATCTTAACCCTAATATTCTCAGTGAGGAAGGACTGAGGTTATCTCTGAAAAAGAGCAACAAATAACAGTTTCAGGGCTTCTGAGGTGGGTTTCAAAAGTCACGCAACTCTGAAGTGTATTTCAGACCTCCTGTTCTTGGTGATTTGAACAAAAGGTTTATTGCAAATTATTATCCAGAAACTATGTTTGTAGACTGAGAAATGGGTTTATGTGAAACAGCATTCATCCAGAAAAGAGGTCTTTTCTGCAAGAAAGAAGTTAAAACAGAAACCTGGGGGAATTTGACTCTCTGATTTTTTTATCACTGAGTTTTCACAGATTCTGGTAGTATTGGATATGCATATGTTGGTGAATACAGTTCCAGATTGCGATAATAGAAGTTGTATCATACATGTTCACCCAAGAGCCATTGCTTGACAGAGGCATCTCCAGGTCTGAGATCTTAGGGGAGAGGCCTTCACCGGTGTCTGTGAGAGTTGCCATGGTTGAGAACACCAGAATTCTCTCATTGTACTGCTTGCCTGCCATGAAGCCTCTGGAAGGATATGGTGGCTGAAACAAGGCATGAGGCATGGATACAGATTTCCTGGCTCAACTTCTGGTGCAGATAACATTGTTATAGTACACAGATTTATAATGCCCTTTTGGCCAAGTTTTCATAGAGATCATTTTCATTTTTTACTGATGCCATTAAGCTCAGTTAAGACTTGGCAACCTTTCTCATCCTCTTCTCCCTCAATATTCAGTAACAATGGTAAGCTACAACAACCTAAAATATTAAGTAAGACTCTACAAATGACATAAACAGAATCTTCACAAAGCAAAAATAAAATTTATTTTCTTAACAGATGGGCAGTGATTAAAAAAATGAATAATATTCAGTGCCAGTAAGGGTGTAGGGAAGTGGGCACTAGAGTTGTAAAATCAACACCTTTTGGAAGAGTGCTTCTGTATTATCTATTAAAATTAAAATACTAATTTCCTGTGTCTCAGTTATTCTACTTCCAGAAATTAACCTTTTGTTTCTTCCTTTACTTGTTCCTGATTTTAACGAATACTTTTAATGTTTCACCATTAAATAACTTTTGTTGAAGTTTCCTTTTCTTCTTCTTCTTCTTCTTTTTTTTTTTTTTTTAGGTACTCATCATCTCTTTAAGGAAATATCTTTCCTTTGTTAGTTTTTATTATGAATCAGATTTGAATTTTATTGATGCTTTTTCTCTTTCTATGGAAATGATCACACCTTTTTCCTCCTTAAATTTGTTAAAGTAATTCATTTTATTGATAGAATTTCTAGTGAAAATAATTCTAGCAGTTTTGGGGTACACTAAATTTGGTATAGCATATTATTTTTATTAATTTCTGGTTTTGGCTTGTTTAATATTGGATTCAGCATTTTGCATCAGTGTTCATATCTGAGATTAGCTTGCAATGTTCCTTACTTACACTGTCCTTCTTTAGTTTTGGTATCAAAATGAGATGAAAACTTTTGTCCTTTGAAAGAGTGTGTATAAAATTTGAATAGTCTGTTTCTTGAATGTGTTGATAGAATTTACCTGTAAAATTATCTGATCCCAGTGATTTTATTTTTCCCTCATGATAATTTTTTACTTATTGTTTTGCTCAATTTATTTAATATTATAGGACTATTTAAATTTTCTCTTTTTACATAAGGCAATTTTTGTATAGTTTTTTTAAAATAAAATTATCCAGTTTTTCCAAATGATAGGCTTTTCTTGGTATTCTCTCTTTAGTTTCTATTGTATATGTAGTAATGTCATCCACTTCTCATTCTTCATGTTGTATATTTGTGGTTCTCTCTCTTTATCTCTCTTTTATCTTTTTCAGCATTACCAAATACATTTCAGGGCTGCCACTAATATTTGTGGGGCAAAAGTATGAATGGAAGTTCATGTAGTATATGTCTAAATACTTAAAAATTATAAGCTAAACTCATACAAGCTTAAGTAAAATCTACTTTTTCCTTCTACTTTGACAAATATACCTTTATAATGACTGGGAAAGCAGATTTGAATTTAAAATTCTTGGAATCCTTGAAGTTCCATTCAGGAAAGTGGAAGCACAAGGACATCTGGCCCCTGGACTATAGCCTATTCTTGTTCTCCTTCTTCTCTTCCAGTCCCAACTCTGCTCCACACCGTGATAGGCATCACACCATGCCAGTGAACTTACTAACCTGTGCTTCAAACTCCATTCTCACTCTGCAAATATATCCTTCTTGACTATTTCTCAGGAGGGCCAAGCCTTGGGTCCATTGGTTGGGAATCCCAGGGAACTGAGTTGAGTTGTGGCCTAGTTTAGAAGGGGTCTGGTGAGTATCAGCTTGTAATTTATTTAATCTCTGTTCTGTCACTAATCTGTAAACTCTAGAAGGGTAGGGACTTTGTTGCTTTCCTTACTATTCTATCCCAAGTACATTGTACAGTGCAGGGATTGGGGAGATTCAAAGATAGAGTTGTTTAGTAAATGAATGAATGAATGAGTAGGCAAGAATGACTCCTAGATTTCTAGCTGGAGACTCTGGGTGAATGCTGTGCCATTCACTACATAGAAAATGTAGGATGATTGTAGCCTTATGAGGGATGGAGAGCTGAATATCTTAAGTTTGAAGAGTTTGTGTTCATGTGGGTGCAATTTCTGGCAGGCGTTGCACAAAGGGAACTGAAACTTATGAGAAAGATCTAAGCTGAAGACATTGCTCTAACATATACTGGTAAGTAGGCGTAGCTTAAGTTTTGAGAGTAAGGAACAGCAGATGTGATGAGAGAGAGAGAGAGTGCCTGGATAGGAACCTTGGGGATAATCAACATTTAAAAGGCAGACAAAGAGGAGCCTTGAAGAAAACTTTGAAGGTGCTTCCTGAGGGGTAGAGGAAAAGTGATACTACCAAGACAGAAGACAGCAAGGGAGTCAAA
Source organism: Macaca fascicularis (assembly GCF_037993035.2). NCBI lineage: Eukaryota > Metazoa > Chordata > Mammalia > Primates > Cercopithecidae > Macaca > Macaca fascicularis. The sequence continues at coordinate 128,819,387 of NC_088379.1, forward strand.
AACTGCCAAGAAGTCTATTGAGATGTGTTCGTTAGATTTGTCAACTCACATCTTGGCAAAAAAAAAAAAAAAAAAAAAAAAATTAATTATTTGAGCAAAAGCCACATTTTCCTGAGTTGAGGAGAAAGTTAGGAAGAGGAAATGATGAGTGTAGATAGCATTTTTCTGGGCACTCCTCTGTGAAATTACAGGGACTGTGAATGTGGTACTATGAGGATATATATGTTGAAGGCAGAGTACTTGTTGAAGATTTTACAGCTAAATTATGAATCAACTACCCCTGCTAAAGAGAGATTATGAAGTGAGGTTGAGTACTACTTCCAGTGTAGGACTTCGTGGTTTACAAAGAACTTGGGAATGATTCTGAGGAGAATCACACAGATGGTGATATGATCATAAACTAAGACCTTGGAGATATTAAGTAGGATGACTACCTTCAGCTATGAGGGACACAGCTTCTCAGAAGACAGTGACTATAATATGCTTGATGTCCCCAAAGGGGACAACATGGAAAAGGACTTCAGTTGTACCAGGAGGAATTTAATTTAGAAAGCAAGATTTCCTGACATTGTGATTGAATGTTTAAACAGGTTACAAAAGTTGTTATGAAATCTCAGAGGCCTCTAAAATGTAACATTAACAGTTTTGAAATAAGACCTTGAAGAACAAATGTTGATGATTTTGATTAATCCTTTTTGAGAGAGAATATTTGGTCAATGGCTCTGGTAGCTAAGGGACTGGCAATGCAGCTCCCTACAGCTGCACGGTCAGTCTCTTGCCAGCTACATTGAGCTAATTTGACACAAAGTGGTTATTTGTAAGCCCTAGAGAGCCTTTCCACATCTCAAACCCTGGAGCTGCTCACAATACTTCCTGTGGGCTTCAAGTTTAGACCAAAATAAACTTGAAAAATCCATCTGGTGTGGGCTGATTCTAGAATTCTGGAATGTAAGATAATTTGGACAAAGGCTGAAGCCAAGTGGAACTCTCAGAGCACTGTATGTCCTTGTAAAGGTTGGAGGCCTAAAATCCTATTTATTTTTCTCTTAAATTGAACTGAATGGATGAATAGCTCAGTGTAGATGGTTTATATACTGTTAACCATCTTGCGGCATTGGGAACCTCTGCTTACTCTTAGCTTGAATTGTATTTTTTGGTGGAAAAAGAATCTAAATCAACCATGCTATTTTCATTCAAACACCCATTTATTCTCTTTAAAATGTACCTTTGTGTTAGAAACATTTTGTTACTTTTTTAAATGAACGATTTTATGAAATGTCTTTACAAGGTCATTTGTATCATATTTAAAGCTTTCATTGGTATTATACTTCTTGCATCTATAAAGATCTGTGTGAAAATGTAGATATCATTAAACTTAAATACCTATAAAAACAGAAAAAGAGAGAGGGAATTTTAGTTAATATAAACTTTGGTTCATGATGGTCCCTAAGTTTAAAATTGTGGTAAGTTTAGAAGGGTGTTGATTTTTCTTTTACCTAATATAAACTGTTATTTAATCAGTAATAAACGGAATAAATAGCTATTTCCATGGCTAATTTTGTTTATATGTTTATCTTTGTATATGTTTTCTATTACATCTCCCATTTTAGGTTGACTACGTGTTTAAATTTGTTACCTTAGCACTTGTTAGTGACAATACACCAGTCATAGACAGGGTAGAGATATTGGTTGCTGCTGAATTTAATAATAAGTTATTCTTCTAGATTCATTAATTCATGGCATATTCACTCAACTCATTCATTCTATCATTTATTTATTTACGTGGCCACTCTGTGCAACAAATCATGTTAAGGACGGTGGATAAGTAAAAAATGTCACCTGTTGATATAGTTTGGATATTTGCTCCCACCCAAATCTCATGTTGAGTTGTAATCCCCAATACTGGAGTTGGGGACTGGTGGAAGGTGTTTGGATCATGGGGGCAAATCCCTCATGGCTTGCTGCTGTCTTTGGAATAGTGAGTTCTTGCAAGATCTGCTCATTTAAAAGTGTGTGGCACCCCCACCCCAATCTCTCTCTCGCTTGTTCCTGTTCTCGCTATGTGCCTGATTCCCCTTTGCCTTCCGCATAATTGTAAGCTTCCTGTGGCCTCCCTAGAAGCCGAGCAGATGCTGGCACCATGCTTCCTCTAAAGCCTGCAGAACCATAAGCCAACTTAACCTCTTTTCTTTATAAATTACCCAGTCTCAGGAACTTTTTATAGCAATGCAAGAACAGCCTAATACACCTGCATCCCAGAAGCTTGCAATTGGTGAAAGGGGAACGGGTATATAAAAAAAATGAGGGCAATTATATGAGTTAAAACTCTTTGAGTTGCATGTGACTGAGACCCAACTTCAACTAGTTTAAGAAAAATAGGGAATTTATTGGCTCATAGAATCCAGTGATGTCCTGGACAAAGCAAGCATTAAAAGAGAGGGATGCAGCCAAGTTTTATGGACAACCAGCAACAATAATTTCTCTTAGGCCTAACTTGCTTTCTTTTACCTCTGTATTTCTCCTAGAATGACACCTTTTTTGTCCCTCACTACAGATAGGATTTATTGTCTGTGGTGGTAAACTCACTACTGCAAAGCATTGACTACCAAGCATGGGCTTTCCACAAGGGAGAGGAACCAACTCATGTCATGTTAGAAGCTTTGGTTTAAAAAATTCTTTTTTAAAATTATACTTTAAGTGCTAGGATACATGTGCAGAATGTGCAGGTTTGTTGCATAGGTATACATGTGCTATGGTGGTTTGCTGTACCCATCAATCCATCATCTAGGTTTTAAGCCCTGCATACATTAGGTATTTGTCCTAATGCTCTCCCTCTCCTTGCCCCTCACCCCCCAGCAGACCCCAATGTGTGATGTTCCCCTCCCTGTGTCCATGTGTTCTCGTTGTTCAACTCCCACTTATGAGTGAGAACATGTGGTATTTAGTTTTCTGTTCCTGTGTCAGTTTGCTGAGAATGATGGTTTCCAGCTTCATCCATGTCCCTGCAAAGGACATGAACTCATTCTTTTTTGTGGCTGCATAGTATTTCATGGTGTATATGTGCCACATTTGCTTTATCCAGTCTGTCATTGATGGACACTTGGTTGGTTCCAAGTCTTTGCTATTGTGAATAGTGCTGCAGTAAACATACGTGTGCATGTGTCTTTACAGTAAAATGATATATAATCCTTTGGGTATATACCCAGTAATGGGATTGCTGGGTCAAATGGTATATCTGGTTCCAGATCCTTGAGGAATCGCCCCACTGTCTTCCACAATGGTTGAACTAATTTACACTCCCACCAACAGTGTAAAAGCGTTCCTATTTCTTCACAGCATCACCAGCATCTGTTTTTTTCCTGACTTTTTAATGATCGCCATTCTAACTGGTGTGAGATGGTATCCCAGTTTGGTTTTGATTTGCATTTCTCTAATGACCAGTGATGATGAGCTTTTTTTCATATGTTGTTGGCCACATAAATATCTTCTTTTGAGGTGTCTGTTCATATCCTTCGCCCACTTTTTGATGGGGTTATTTGTTTTTGTCTTGTAAATTTGTTTAAGTTTCTTGTAGATTCTGGATATTAGCCCTTTGTCAGATGGGTGGATTGCAAAAATTTTCTCCCATTCTGTAGGTTGCCTGCTCGCTCTGATGATAGTTTTATTTGCTGTGCAGAAACTCTTTAGTTTAATTAGATCCCATTTGTCAATTTTGTCTTTTGTTGCAATTGCTTTTCGTTTTTCAGTCATGAAGTCTTTGCCCATGCTTATGTCCTGAATAGTATTGCCTAGGTTTTCTATTAGGGTTTTTATGGTATTTAGGTTTTACACTTAAGTCTTTAATCCATCTTGAGTTAATTTTTGTATAAAGTATAAGAAAGGGGCCCAGTTTCAATTTTCTGCATATGGCTAGCCAGTTTTCTCAGCACCGTTTATTAAATAGGGAATCCTTTCCCCATTTCTTGTTTTTGTCAGGTTTGTCAAAGATCAGATGGTTGTAGATGTGTGGTATTATTTCTGAGGCCTCGGTTCTGTTCCATTGGTCTATATCTCTGTTTTGGTACCAGTACCATGTTGTTTTGGTTTTTGCATGGCCAGTCCCTTAGCTACCAGAGTCATCGATCAACTATTCTCTCTCAAAAAGGATTAATCAAATCATCAACATTTGCTCTTCAAGGTCTTATTTCAAAACTGTTAATGTTATATTTTTGAGACCTCTAAGAAGAGATTTCATAACAAGTTTTGTAACCTGTTTGAACCTTCAATCACAATGTCAGGAAATCTTGCTTTCTAAATTAAATTCCTCCTGGTACAACTGAAGTCCTTTTCCATGTTGTCTCCTTTGGAGAGATCAAGCATATTATAGTCACTCTCTTCTGAGAGAGTATAGCTTTGTGTAGTTTGGAGTCAGGTAGTGTGATGCCTCCAGCTTTGTTCTTTTTGCTTAGGATTGTCTTGGCTATATGGGCTCTTTTTGCTTCCATATTAAATTTAAAGTAGTTTTTTCTAGTTCTGTGAAGAAAGTCAATAGTAGCTCTGTGGGAATAGTATTGAATCTACAAATTACTTTGGGCAGTATGGGCATTTTCATGATATTGATTCTTCCTATCCGTAAGTATGGAATGTTTTGCATTTGTTTGTGTTCTGTTTTATTTCCTTGATCAGTGGTTTGTAGTTCTCCTTGAAGAGGTCCTTCACATCCCTTGTAAGTTGGATTCCTAGGCATTTTATTCTCTTTGTAGCAATTGTGAATGGGAGTTCACTCATGATTTGGCTCCATAGGTTTGTCTATTATTGGTGTATAAGAATGCTTATGATTTTTGCACATTGATTTTCTATCCTGAGATTTGCTGAAATTGCTTATCAGCTTAAGAAGATTTTGGGCTCAGACGATGGGGTTTTTAAAATATACCATCATGTCATCTGCAAACAGAGACCATTTGACTTCCTCTCTTACTATTTGAATACCTTTATTTCTTTCTCTTGCCTGATTGCCCTGGCCAGAACTCCCAATACTATGTTGAAGTCTGGCATTTTGAAAGCAGGCTTATGCATGTGTATGTAAAAGAAATGTGTATGAATTTCCAAGTTATAAATTACATTTGCCTATGAACTTTGTAATGTTGGCCTGTACTATTAAAGATGTTAGAATTTTGCTTTGAAACTAGAGTCTGATCTTTGAGAGGAGGAAGGACTTAAGTAATGTGCCAGGAGGTTGGGAGAGGCAAGCACTAGATTAAGAGGGGGATTTGAAAAGTAGGGCTGAAGATAAAGCTCCAGTTTTAATTTGGAAGTGGAAACTACTTCCAGGAAGAAGTGATTCTAGGAAAAGAAAAGCTTGTTCTATATGTGGGTAGAAATTTTGAGTGGTGAAAATAAGGCTTGGAGTCCTTCCAAACATATAGTTTCAGAATTATATTATTTGAATCAATTGAACTTGAGAATTGGAATTGGTAGACATATGAAATCACTGCATTTTTATTAAGCTTTTTGACTTGAGGTTTCCAAATATTAACAAATGCTTACTTAAAGTCATCGTGATGACGGGGCTGTCTTTTATGTCTTTCAACGTGTCTGGCTCAGTGTTGATCATATAGAAATGTGACTTACTTACTGATTTCTAATAATTTGACAAGTACATTATATAGTATTTAACAAATATGTACTTAGGTAAAATACATTTAAACTGACTAATTTCTCCACTGGAAAACTAAATTTATGTAATCAGGATTTTCTCTAAATAGTGGACTGATTCCTTACCTTTATGGTCACTGCAGTGGACCAAGACCAATAACATAGTGTATGATAAGATACTTGTTTTTGGGTGAGGAAGATTTGCTTAAAGTGGAGAAGATTTCAGGATGACAAAACAAATTTCCCCACAAGTTTGGTATCAAGCTTTTGTTTTGTTTTGTTATATTTGATTATGTACTTTGGCTGAATAATCCAAACATATGTTCCAATCCAATTTAGTCCTTGCTTAAAGCAGCCCTTCTTATTTGTCCAAGAATTCAGAACTATTTTTGTTTTCCACTTTTTCTGAGCATTCAGCCTTTATGTATTTCATGGACAGCAGACTCCAGGGATTTGGGTTCTATTCATGACTTCTTCAAGAAGTGGACCATGCTATTGCAATCATTTTTAACAAGGGGCAAGTTGGATGCTGATTATTTCAAAGGAGAAAATAAAATAACCTAGTAGATATGTTTCCTGGTATAGATGATAGAAAAGTCACTTAGACTTCTATATGCCATAGTTTAATCAAAATGTATTCAGTTCACTGTCCTTCCATTAATGTCATACCTTAATGTACAGGTCTTTAGCATATCCTATACTTTGTCTAAGAGAAAAATGTATTTAACATCTCAGTGTATATACTTATTTAATGCAGCTCATAGATTCATATGTTTGACAAAGAGTGAGAAATTTTAGGTAAAAAATGATTTTCACAAAAGAGAATTGTATTATATATTAAATTTATAAAACTATTTCCAAGAATCATGGAATCATAAAAGTGAGACAACAAACTCAATTCTTTTGTGTGAATTCTTTTGGCATTTGTTTAATGATTTTCTCAATCCTCCTGTGAGTTATATGAATCACAGGATTCCCAATGATTTAATAAATGTGAGTATGAAGCTTAACATATTTAGACTGGAAAAAGCTATCCAACATGTGAGTCACAAGTGAGAAATACCCAACACAAATGTGTTATTTCCCTTAAATTCTGATTAATAAAAAAAGAAATATGTGTTTAATGTTTTGTCTCAATTATTTTAAGAATCATCATAACACACTAATCGAACTTTAAAGTTGAACAGAAAGTTCCTAGAAATGACCTGGTCCAAGCACTTAGTTGTCAGATGAGAAACACAGACCTGGAGAGTTGGCCTGATGCATGCTTATTTATCTACGCAAGGACCTCAGCCAGTGAGTCCCAGATGGGCCCTGTGACCACCTACCATGAGAACTTGTAACCATTACCATAACCATCACCATTTGTACACTTGCATACTAGCCAGACAGCATGGTAGTGTTTTATTTAATTCCTTCAATAATTCAGTGAGGTACTTAACATTAACATCCCTGTTTAACAGGAAAAAAAAGAAGGGTAAAGTCACTTATTCAACTAGTCTAAAAGGAATGTGAACTCAGTTTTTCCTGACTTCCAAACCCAAGCTCTTTTCAACTATTCTGCCATTAAATAATGGTACTATGGCGGGCTGATTGCCAAGTGTGGGGGTTTAGAGCAAGTGCATGACAATACCAAAGCAGGGTTTTTCTAGAATAATCAAATGCTGCTAACTGGGTGTGTGATCCTAGAGGGAGAGAGCCTATTTTCCATGTCTGATAGAGTTCCTTTCAATGGAGAATATGGAAGATCCTGTACTTTATTAGGTAGCCCTCTCTACTTTAATTATCCTGATGCCTGTCCTCTGGGTCTTTCTTATTCTCCTCCCTGGTCTTAATCCTGATTTAAAAGGAGGATAAAAAACATAAGCAGATGAATAAAAATAGCAGCCCAGGAAACTTTGCATTGATTCATTCTACAAATAGTTATCAAATAAATACATGTGCCAGACACTATTCCTGATCTTTTAAAACCTGCATTCTTGTGTGTGTGTGTATGTGTGTGTGATGCACATAAATGACAAACTATTTGATCACCAATAACTTTTCACAGTAGTATCTTCTCACACTAGTGAACATTTTTGGGATAGTTTTGGTGAAGGCATTTAGGTTGATTTTTTTTCCTTACAAAGTTCCTAGTAAGTTTGGAGGCTGGGAATTTGATTCTAGAAGATATTATTAGTGCCTATCTCTTAATTGATCAGAGGCTTTGCTATACTAAAATGACCGTTCTTACAAAAGTGTTTCCGAAGATCTCTCAAGCTTTATAAACACTTCATTTTTGTACGTGCTGTAACTATTTGCTGAAAAATTCATTCTGTAGGTGGCTGAAACCTCCAGGGGGCTATGCACTGGGTGACAGAAGTAGGATGTGGAGAATAGGAGAGTAAATGGCAAAACAAGGGAGAGGAAAAAACTTCCTAGTTTTCTTCTGCCTGGAAATAAACATGCCGGAAGCTTTAATACCAATAGTAGCTGTAGATTTTTTTTTTAAGTTAAAAGCTTTGGAGATAGTTGGAAAAACAAAAACAAAAACAAACCACATCTGGAAACGTTTCAAGCAAAGGCAATGTAAAAAACGTGTTGGATGATATATCAGGAGAAAAGCTGGTTGCAAGTAACACTAAAATTTAAAATGAGATCACCTATTTCTCTTTTATTTTATTCCTGGAGGAAAGAAATACAATGCAAGTAATCAAGGTTTTGTAGAGCAAAGCCTCGAGGATCTAGGTGCCTCCTGGCTTGGGGTTTTACTACATAAGGCCTCTATTTTTAAGATAACATCAAGGTCCAAGAAAGCTGCTTCAGCTCTAGCCATCACATCACTTTCCAGGTGGCACGAAGAAGAAAGATGATGAGCCTACTCTCTCCCTTTAAGGTTATTTGGCATAAGTTGCATGTATTACTTCCATCTGCATCCAGAATTTAGACAAGTAGTCACAACTAGGTGCAAAACGGCTAGGAAATAAGAGTATTTCAAATACCCAACTAAAGTTAAGGGATTCTATTACTATAGAAAATGAAAAAATAATCAGTGACAACTATTGCAGTTTCTGCCACAGATAACTTTCATTCTTCTCTCTGTCCCAAGTCTTACAAGTCTACAATTTTAAATCCAGTCTGAGCATGTTTTCAATGAAAACTATTCTTTCCAATTTGTTTCTGAGTTGCAAAAACACTTTCTAATGCCCTGAGACACATTACAGGTGAAGAATGGAATTAGGAAAAAAAGGAATGGCAAATGGATTTTCAACTTGCTCTGGGCATCACTAAAATTCCACAGAAACAGTAGCATCATTTCAGCATGACCAGTTCCCCTCATTCACAATGACTTTAATGTTGCAAAACAATTCAGATTCCTCAGGCACCTGGAAGCTGCGTGCCTGACTCAGTCTTTCAAATTGAGACACAGTTGGGACGTCAACTCCTGCTGCCTGACCTGCAGAGCATTTCTTCTCTGTAGTTTTAGGAGGTGTCATCAGCCCAGTAGGGGAAACTCTTGGCAAACCCAACGCGTTTTCCTTCCAGAAACTCACTGATCCTGCCTCTGTGAAAGGGCCAAATTTGTCAGTGGGAAAAGAATTTTAAGAAGTATCATGAAATAAACTGTGTTGCCATGCTCTGAATATTGACCCTTAGTAATAGAAGGTTCTTACATTTTCAAACATGGCATTGAACCATCTCTTTAAATAGTGAGCAAGAAGGGAGACAAGATGCAGGAGTTCACTTAGCTCTTTGAAAAGGAAAATTTAAATTCAGGTACGTTGGAAAAAAGTGAATCAAAACAGAGGTACCTATAATATTTCATAGTAAAATATTGGGGTTGTTTTTTCTAAGATCCTACATGTGAACAAAAGAGGAGTGCCACAGTCTTGTCTATGCCTATATAGATGATATTTATTCTTAGGCATTTTTCAAGTTAAATATTTATTACTACTATAGAGTTGCCCTGTTCTTCAATTATTTTTTTTTCTTGGTCTCTTCCCTCACACAATTTAAAAATGATCCAAATGTTCCAATCACTGAGTGTGGGAAGACATAGAACAGAAGGAGGGGAAGAATGACAGAAACTCAGTGAAGGCCATCAGAACCCTTTGCCAAGAAACGTTTTGGAGAGGTTAATGATACTTGAACACTAATGCTCTTCAGTTGCTTTTACCTTGAAGACATCCAGCTACTGTATGTAGTTTAAACTACCTATCTACAAGTAGCAATTCTAATTATCATTGTCTCTTCTCATACCCAGAAATATTTGGCTAGATCAAGTTAATTCTCACACGTTGGTCAGTTTTCTGAGTTTTAAAAAGCATTACTCATTACACCATGTGGAGCCTCCGTTCTTTGTCCTTTATGGACATGGTAATATCAGTTTCCAAATTCAGAACTGTGACAGCATTCCAGTGGAGTATCCAAACTTGTTTTTATAGTCTTCAACAGAGAAGAAAAGAAAGCATACGGGGTAAAGTATGAGGAGTTTTTCCTTCTGCTAACTCCCCCTACCTCCCGAACTCAACCAGAAAGAAAAAAAGTTAAAAACAAAGGAACCAGAAAATAAATGTGTGTCTGGGAATCTGACGGATTAGTTTCCTCCTAAATACCTGCTTCAGTAAATGCTTGCAGGAGAAATGTTTGCCTGTTCCTCAAATGTCATAGCTTTCCTTTGGTCTCTCTGGGTGGATCCAATTTCTCAGCAGTGTGATGTATTCCTTGTTGTTTCCAGTATTTTCAATGGACAAGAATCATCTGGTATATAATCCATTGCTGGGCTGAAGGCTGAGTGCAGCTGCCTACAGCTGTGCTAGAGTAGCCTGAGAACAGAACTGCTCATATAAGGTGGTTTAAGAAGGTATTTGCAAGTGGAGCAGACAATGGGCGTGGTGCCAATCTCAGTGACGCGGCTTAACCTTCTGTAGGCATTATGCGGTCGGTGGTGGCCACAGAAATGGACTTGAAAAGAAAGTGGAGTGTTCACTACCTGATGGCCTGCTTCACGGCTGAGTCTCAACCTCTCTGTGGCCAAACAGATGAGCCTAATATAGGAAAAACTGTTTCATTCATTCTCGCTTTTTAAAGCTTTTCACTACAAATTTGTCTTTGGAGAAGTCTCAGCAGTGACACCACTTTTCCATTAATATTGGAGTGTGTATTTACATGGACTCTTTAAATAATTTGTGTGTGATTGATTCTGAAAAGCATGCAATGTCTTTTGTATGGGAAGAGCTAGTTCTCATAGAGTACAAATTCATGGCATGCTGACACTCTGGGGCAGTAGGAGAGCAGGAATGATTAAGTTAAAAAGAACAGAGGATGAATTGGCAGAAAGGGCTTGGAGGGTATGTTTGGCTTTAGACAGACTAAAGGAAGGACACTTAATTCATAGAGTAAGGTGGTGTTGGGTGTCATTAGTTAGAAAGGAAAAGGTCAAGTCCCTAGAAAAAGCTATACACTAGCAAGAATTCTCCATACTAAGGAATTAAAACAGGCGGGGCCTGGACTCGAGAAGATGAGGAGTCCCTGGATGGAGGAGACACTGAGACAATCTTTTGGCAAAACAGAGGATGTTTTCATTTTTTCCTTTTTTGTACTGATGACTGTGTGTAGGTGCTCGCTGCCAAAGGGAGAATTGTGGGCTGTCCCCTCCTGATTTAGCAATGCCAGAGGTAGTCAACCTTCTGGGAAGAACTTATACACATCTACTGTGAAGTTGGTAGTGGATCTGTGATTCTCTTATTTTGAAAATTCACTGTTGGGTGAGTTTTAGAAGTTCTTTAGGACCTTACTTAAAAATTTTCCCCCAAATTAGCAGGGAATAATTTAAAATCATTTTCAAAATTCAGAGAAGTGGTTAAATTAAAGGTTGTTTACCCTACCCACTGCTTTTCTTGCAACTGAATAAGACAGCTTATTAGGAAAAATGAAGAATCAGAATTGAACAGCACTTTCTAGGAAGTTCAATGTCTTCTGTAGTATTGTAGTGTACATTTTCTTGAGAAGGCTAAATAAACCAAGCCCAACTGGCATGCATAAAAACAAAAAAAGGATATTGTAGTTAAGGAAAAAGCTATGAAGATAAAGGCGGCTTGAGATAGAAATTTCTTGATGGCAGTAATAAAGATAGTACAGCTTGAGCTAAATCTCTTATTCGTAATAGTGTGGGAGGTAGGGGCTATTCCCTCTATCTACTGCTCTCTTTTCCTCTCTGTCTCTCTCTCTCTCCATATTTTCAGAGTAGTTGACAAGTGCATATGATGAGTACAGGTGGAAATTTGCCTGCAAGCCCAGTGAGAGGGTCAGCACCTTCCCTGATTAGGTCAAAGTCAACAAAGATAAGGGGCAGGACAAGTTCTTCCTTCTGGATGGGTGCCCCGAAGGTCCAGGACCTCAAGCAACTCAGGCAAAGAATTTGCTTTCAGTGTCCTTCATACATATAAATACAGTTGAATTACATGAGCTGATCATAATGTTCAATGAGCAATAGCATTTCTACTCTTTTACACACACTTAACCTTCTGTCTTCATACAAAGAACTTCCTTTTAAATTCATGCCTCAAAAAATTATGAGAGTTTCATGCATCTTTCAAAAACCAGTGCTCATTGACTGCTTTTGTGTGCACTTTACCAAACTCTTAACTTATGCAGTAGGAAAAATTTAAAAGACATAATTCTTGCCCAGTGAATGTGTTAACACGAATAGTAACCTAAGGTATGTATTCCAGTATAAGAGCTGTAGAAAAAGTAACTATGGGCTAGAGTTAGGGGAATTAGAAAGACAAATGTTTATGAAAACCAAACATTATATATACCAAGTTTTCATGGGCTCTGGTGTCTGATTTTTTTTTCTGTGCACCTTTCTTGATATTGTTAGTTGTAGGTACTTAAGCATGGGTTGATAGATACACGTACAGGTTGAAAGTTGATACACATTCTTATTTGTAAACAGTTGTTTTCTCTTAATTTAATGAGGCCACCAAAACCAGTGGGGAAAAGCCAATGCGGAAATTTTTGAAAAAAATCCCACATATAACATTCACATTTTGAATGAGAAAACCCAGAGGAAGAAAAGGTGTTCAGTACATGGGGGATGATGGCAAAATATTTTATTATGACGTAGCCATCACCAGGCTACTGTTTTTGCTAGACTAGAATGTGTTTTGTTATAATTTTTCATTTTATTTTACTTTAAGTTCTGGGATACATATACTGAACATGCAGGTTTGTTACATAGGTATATGTGTGCCATGGTGGTTTGCTGCACCTGTCAACCCGCCATGTAGGTTTTAAGCCCTGCATGCATTAGATATTTGCCCTAATGCTCCCTGTCCCCTTGCCCCCAACCCCCTGACAAGCCCTGGTGTGAGATGTTCCCCTCCCTGTGTCCATGTGTTCTCATTGTTCAACTCCCACTTATGAGTGAGAACATGCGGTGTTTGGTTTTCTGTTCCTGTGTTAGTTTGCTGAGAATGATGGCTTCCAGCTTCATCCACGTCCCTGCAAAGGACATGGACTCATTCTTTTTTATGGCTGCATAGTATTCCATGGTGTATATGTGCCACATTTTCTTTACCCAGTCTATTATTGATGGACATTTGGGTTGGTTTCAAGCCTTTGCTATTGTAAATAGTGCTGCAATACACATATGTGTGCATGTGTCTTTATAGTAGAATGATTTATAATCCTTCGGATATATACCCAGTAATGGGATTGCTGCGTCAAATAGTATTTCTGGTTCTAGACCCTTGAGGAATTGCCATGTTGTCTTCCACAATGGTTGAGTTTTGTTATAATTTTAAATCTCTCTTGATCTCCCTTATAACTCCATTATAACACCTTTTCTGGTCTTTAAAAATTATGCAGAGATACATACTACATGCTATTCTGTATTTAGGTTGGCTGGGAGAGTTTTAGGCAGAAAACTTGCAATTTTTCCACTAGGTTTTGCTGGTGGAATTACAGAAATTCTCTTTCTTTGTTACCAAATGTGAGCCAGAAGACTAGAACCCTGGCTGATGGCATGGCACCAACTTTCATGGGGCTACATAACCACTATAATTTAATGAATAGCATTCCTGTGGACATGAATCAAACAGGATACTTAATTTGATTACTTATCAATTGTCACAATTCTTTCATTTTAGGTGATATGGCTGGCTTATTGGTATCACCAATACATTCGTTCTACACCTCCATCCTGTTTTTTACATCCCAAAATATAAAATAAACATGAAAAAATTATTGGACAGCTGCTATGGAGAACAAGATTTTTCTATATATCTTTCTAATAGAATTGCCCAGCAAAGAATTGTGCCTGGGCATTTTTTTTTTTTTTCATTTGGAGCAATTATATGGAACATCCCTTACGTTAGGTTTTGTGTTTGTATCATAATACATAGCTAAGGTGTTGACACTGTGCCTATGTGGAGTCCAGATATCATTCTGCTGTTAATGACTATAACATGATGTGAAGGGTGAAACCAGAAAGTTCACTTTTGCAGTCTGAAAGCTGCTGCCAACAGATGGGGGTAACAGAGCAAAGCTTGCTTCCAGCCTCCATTGTTTCTGCTGCCAGAACATTCTTCTTCCATTACTTCATATGGACCAGATAGGACCAAAGGTGCTCTGAAGATATCCCCATGTTTCCTACTAATAAAAAGAGCAGGATATCAACTTAAACATTTAGTGCAACCACATAGTATGTGTTAAAAACTTGCTAGGGATATTTAGCTTTGTAAATTACAGCAGCTTCTCAAACTTTACTGCATCTGCAAATCCTTGGAGATTTAATGGACCTGAGGTGGCACCCAGATATTCTGCACATCCAACAAGCTCCCAGGAGATGCTGATGCTGCTGGTCTGTGCACCAAACTTGTGTAGCAAGGAACTGAAGCATAAAGCTGAAGTGACCCTGATGCCAGGTCTAGTAACAATACCAACAATTTATCTCTGACCCATAGAGTTGACCATAGAGTTGAATACATTCTGTGTCTTAGTTAACCTCCTAAATATTTGCTGTTGGCCAGGGGGAGGAGCTGGTGGTGACAGGGGAATGACTGGACTTGGTCTAGAGGGTATGTGGAATGGTACTGTGATAGCTCCTATACTCCCATAATTCCTTAAGCTGTATCAGTTCATGAAATCATTTGATTTAATAGTCAATTTAAAATGTTAGCTCTTAGATTAAATTAGTTTAGCTAATTGGTTTGTTCAAAACAGGAAACTGCTGATAGGAGAGAGGGGTTGAGAGAAGCATGGGATGAGACTAAGAGTTTAAGAACTGGGGAAAATGAGGAAAGATATTTTGGAGTATATGACATTTCAGAGAATAAACAACTTGCAAGGGACAAAGGACAGTTCAGTAGAGAATGAGAATGAGGTTTGGCTGACCCAGTGGGGATTAGGGTATGTGGGCAGCCAGCTTGGAGTAGTTAGTCCTGGTACAGATGAATAACATCACTGATGACCAGGTCAGAATGTACATTCCATTGGTGGTGACCCAACTGCAACAGCATAATTTAAAAAAAAAAAAAAAAAAAAACCTAACAAAACATTATTTCTTTTCAGGTAGATCTCTTCTGGTTTAGCAAGGAAGAAAATATTTCTCAGGGTTTATACCTGCTTGCAAATTGGGAATTCCAGAAATCTCTTACTTTCTAGGCCAGTACAGTACCCTATTTTGAAAAGACAGAGAGATTAATTTTCAAATTTATGTGCTTACACTGATTTGATTACAATGGGCACCAGGGTGACCTGAATAATTGAAAAGGAATATTGTTCCTAGAAACTTTTGGAAGACAAAAAACATGAAACAAATATTTTGACCATTGTGTAGCTGGAATCCTTGACCTTAGTAGATCTGGTGCAGTTAATGGGCATGGAATTATTATAAATCATTGTTTTCCACTTCAAACAGATTTTTTTAAAAAAACTATTTTCATTTCATAATTATTTTAAGTTCATTAAATGTCTAGCCTTCTCTATAAATCTGTAATTACATAATCCTTGAATGAATTTTTAAAAATTTTATTTTTATTTTAATGGTTTTGGCAGAACAGGTGGTTTTGGGATGCATGGAAAAGCTCTTTAGTGGTGATTTCTGAGGTTTTGGTGCACCCTCACCTGAGCAGTGTCCTCTGTACCCAATTTGTAGTCTTTTGTCTCTTACCTCCCTTCTACCCTTCTCCCTGAGTTCCCAAAGTCCATTGTATCATTCTTATGTCTTCGCGTTCTCATAGCTTAGCTCCCGCTTATAATTGAGAACATACGATGTTTGGTTTTCCATTCCCAAGTTATTTCACTTAGAATAATGGTCTCCATCCAGGTTGCTGCAAATGCCATTATTTCATTCCTATTTATGGCTGAGTAGTATTACATGGTATGTATATACCACATTTTCTTTATCCACTGGTTGGTTGATAGGCATTTAGGATGGTTCCATATTTTTGCAACTGTGAATTGTGCTGCTATAAACATACGTGTGCAATTGGCTTTTTCATATAATGACTTCTTTTCCTCTGGGCAGATACCCAGTAATGGGATTGGTGGATCAAATGGTAGTTCCACTTTTAGTTGTTTAAGGAATCTCCACACTGTTTTCCATAATGGCTATACTAGTTTACGATCCCACCAGCAGTGTAAAAGTGTCCCCCTTTCACCACATTCACACCAACATCTGTTATTTTTTGATTTTTAACTTACGGTCATTCTTGCAGGAGTAAGGTGGTGTCTCATTGTGGTTTTGATTTGCATTTCCCTGATAATTAGTATTAATGAGCATTTTTTCATATGTTTGTTGGCTGTTTGGATATCTTCTTTCAAGAATTCTGTTAATATTCATTGCCCACTTTTGATAGGATTATTATTATTTTTTTCTTGCTGATCTGTTTGAATTCCTTGTAGATTCTGGATATTACTACTTAGATGCATAGTTTACAAACATTTTCTACCACTCTGTGGGTTGTCTCTTTACTCTGCTGATTATTTCTTTTGCTGTGCAGAAGCTTTTTCCTTTAATTAGGTCCCATCTATTTATCTTTGTTTTTGTTACAATTGCTTTCAGGTTCTTTGTCATGAACTCTGCCTACGCCAATGTCTAGAAGAGTTTTTCTGATGTTATCTTCTAGAATTTTTATAATTTCAGGTCTTTGATTTAAGTTTTTGATCCATCTTGAGTTGAGTTTTGCATGAGGTAAGAGATGAAGATCCAGCTTCATTCCTCTCCATGTGGCTTGCCAATTATCTCAGCACCATTTGTTAAATAGGGCGTCCTTTCTCCACTTCATGTTTTTGTTTACTTTGTCAAAGATCAGTTGGCTGTAAGTATTTGGCATTATTTCTGGGTTCTCTATTCTGTTCCATTGGTCTACATGCCTATTTTTGTACCAGTATCATGCTGTTTTGGTAACTATAGCTTTGTTGTATAGTTTGATGTTGGATACTGTGATGCCTTCAGATTTGTTCTTTCTGCTTAGTCTTGCTTTGGCTATGCAGGCTCTTTTTTTGGTTCCATATGAATTTTACGATAACTTTTTCTAGTTCTATGAAGAATGATGGTGGTATTTTGTTGGGAATTGTATTGAATTTGTAGCTTGCTTTTTGCAGTATGGTCATTTTTAATGACATCTATGATAATATTGATTCTATCCACCCATGAGCATGGGATGTGTTTCCATTTGTGTCATGTATGATTTCTTTCAGCAGTGTTTTTTAGTCTTCCATGTAGAGATCTTTCACCTTCTTGGTTAGGTATATTCCTAAGTGTTTTATTTATTATTATTTTTTTTTGCAGCTGTTCTAAAAGGGGTTGAGTTCTTTATTTGCTTCTCAGCTTGGTCGTTTTTGATGTAGAGCAGTACTACTGATTTGTGTACATTGATTTTGTATCCTGAAACTTTACTGAATTCATTTCTCAGATCGAGGAGCTTTTTGGATGAGTCTTTAGGGTTTTCTAGGTATACAATCATATCGTCAGCAAACAGTGACAGTTTAACTTCCTCTTTATTGATGTGGATGCTCTTTATTTCTTTTCTGTCTGATTGCTGTGGCTAGACCTTCCAGTGCTATGTTGAATAGTAGAGGCAAAAGCGGGCATCCTTGTCTTGTTCCAGTTCTCAGGGGGAATGCTTTCAACTTTTCTCTGTTCAGTATTATGTTGGCTGTGTATTTGTTGTAGATTTTTTTTTTTTTTGGGATGGAATCTTGCTCTGTCGCCCAGGCTGGAGTGCACTGGCACAATCTCGGCTCACTGCAAGCTCTGCCTCCTGGGTTCACGCCATTCTCCCGCCTAACCTCCCTAGTAGCTGGGACTACAGGTGCCCAGCACCACGCCCGGCTAATTTTGTTTTTGTATTTTCGGTAGAGACGGGGTTTCACATGTTAGCCACGATGGTCTTGATCTCCTGACTTCATGATCCACCTGCCTTAGCCTCCCAAAGTGCTGGAATTACAGGTATGAGCCACCGTGCCTGGCCAGATGGTTTTTCATACATTGAGGTATGTCCCTTCTATGCCAATTCTCCTGAGAGTTTTAATCATAAAGGGGTGTTGGATTCTGTCAAATGCTTTCTCTGCATCTATTGAGATGATCATATGATTTTTGTTTTTAATTTTGTTTTTGTGATGTATTTCATTTATTGTGTATGTTAAACATCCCTGCATCCCTGGCATGAAGCCCACTTGATCATGGTATATTATCTTTTTGATACGCTGTTGGATTTGGTTAGCTGCATTTTGTTGAGAATTTTTGCATCTATATTCATCAGAGATATTGGTGTGTAGTTTTCATTTTGGGTTATGTTCTTTTCTGCTTTTGGTATTATGATGATACTGGCTTCATATGATGATATATGGAGGCTTCTTTCTTTCCCTATCTTTTGGGATAGTTTCAGTAAGATTGGTACCAATTCTTCTCTGAATGCCTGATAGAATTCAGTTGTGAATCCATCTGGTCCCGGACTTTTTTTTGTTGGCATTTAAAAAATTTCTGTTTCAATCTCGCTACTTGTTATTGGTGTATCAGAGTTTCTGTTTCTTCCTGATTTAATCTAAAAGGGTGTATATTTCCAGGAATGTATCCATCCCCTGTAAATTTTCTAGTTTGTGTGTGTAAAGGTGTTCATAGTAGGTTTGAATGATCTTTTGTATTTCTGTGGTATCAGTTGTAATATCTTCTGTTTCATTTCTAATTCAGCTTATTTGTATCTTCTCTCTTCTTTTCTTGGTTAATCTTGCTAGTGTACTATCAATTTTATTTATCTTTTCAAAAAACCAGTCTTTTGTTTTATTTGTATTTTATATATATTTTTTCAATTTTATTTAATTCTGCTCTGATCTTTGTTATTTCTTTTCTTCTGCTGATTTTGGTTTTGGTTTGTTCTTCTTTCTCTAGTTCCTTGAGGTGTGACCTTAGATTGTCTCTTTGCACTCTTTCAGACTTTTTGATGTAGGCATTTAATGCTATGAACCTTCCTCTTAGTACCACTTTTGCTGTGTCACAGAGGTTTTGATAAGTCGTGTGCCTATTATCGCTAAACTCAATGAATTATTTAATTTCCATCTTGATTTCATGGTTGGCCCAAAGATCATTCAGGAACATATCATTTAATTTCCGTCTACGTGAATAGTTCTGAGGGTTCCTTTTGGAGTTAATTTCCAATTTTATTCCACTGTGGTCTAAGAGGGCACTTGATATAATTTCAGTTTTTTAAAATTTATTGAGACTTATTTTGTGGCCTATCATATTCCTTAGAGAATATTCCATGTGCTGGTGAAAAGAATGTGTATTCTGCAGTTATTGGGTCTAATGTTCTCCAAATATCAGTTAAGTCCATTTGTTCTAGGGTATAGTTTAAGTCCACAGTTTCTTTGTTGACTTTCTGTCTTGATGAGCTGTCTAGTGCTGTCAGTGGAATACTGAGGTCCTCCACCATTATTGTGTTGCTGTCTATCTCATTTCTTAGGTCTTGTAATAATTGTTTTATAAATTTTGGAGCACTCATGTTAGGTGCATATATATTTAGGATTGTGGTATTTTCCTGCTGGGCTGATCCTTTTATCATTATACAGTGTCCCTCTTTGTTTTTTTAAACTGTTGTTGCTTTAAAGTCTGTTTTGCCTGATATAAGAATAGCTACTCCTACTTGCTTTTGATTTCCATTGCATGGAATATCTTTTTCTACCCCTTTACATTAAGTTTATGTGAGTCCTTATGCATTAGGTGAGTCTCTTGAAGACAGCAGAGACTTGGTTTGTGGATTGTTATTTATTCTGCCATTCTGTATCTTTTAAGTGGAGTATTTAGGCCAATTACATTCAATGTTAGTATTCAGATATGAGGTACTATTTTATTCATTGTGCTAGTTGTTGCCTGAATAGAATACCTTTTTTTTTTTTTTTTTCCATTCTGTTGTTGTTTCATGGGCCCTGTGAGATTTGTGCTTTACGGAGGTTCTATTTTGGTGTGTTTTAGGTTTTGTTTCAAGATTTAGAACTCCTTTTAGCATTTCTTGTAGTGCTGGCTTGGTAGTGGTGAATTCTCTCAGCATCTGTTTGTCTGAAGTAGACTTTATCTCTCTTTCATTTGTGAAGTTTAGTTTCGCTGGAGACACAATTCTTGGCTGGCAATTGTTTTGCTTGAGGAGGCTGAAGATAGAACCCTAATCCCTTTTGGATTGTAGGGTTTCTGCTGAGAAATCTGATGTTAATGTAATAGGTTTTCCTTTATAGGTTACCTGATGCTTTTGCCTCACAGCTCTTAAGAGCCTTTCCTTTGTCTTGATTTTAGATAACCTGATGACTATGTGCCTGGGTGATGATCTTTTTGTGATAAATTTCCCAGGTGTTCTTTGAGCTTCTTGTATTTGGATGTCTAGACTTCTAGTGAGGCCAGGGAAGTTTTCCTCAAGTATTCCCTCAAATATGTCTTCCAAACTTTTAGATTTTTCTTCTCGCTCAGGAACACCAATTATTCTTAGGTTTGGAGGATTAACACAATCCTGCATTTCTTGGAGGCTTTGTTCAATTAAAAAAATGTTTTTCTTGGTCTTTGTCTGATTAGGCCAATTTGAAAGCCTTGTCTTTGGGCTCTGAAGTACTTTCTTCCTTTGTTTGATTCTATTGTTGGAAATTTCCAGTGCATTTTGTATTTCTCTAGGTGTGTTTTTCATTTCCAGAGGTTGTGATTGTTTTCTCTTTATGATATCTGTTCCTCTGGAGCATTTTTAATCCATGTCCTGTATTGCTTTTTAAATTTCTTTAAGTTGGTTTTCACCTTTCTCTGGCATCTCCTTGAGTAACTTAATAATCAACCTCTGAATTCCTTATTTGGCAATTCAGAGATTTCTTCTTGTTTTGAAGCCATTTTTGGGAAGCTAGTGTGGTCTTTTGGGGGTGTTATAGAACGTTGTTTTGTCATATTACCAGAATTAGTTTTTGATTCCTTCTCATTTGGGTAGACTATTTCAGTGGAAAAATCTGGAACTCAAGGACGGCTGTTCAGATTTTTTTGTCTCATGGGGTGATCCCTTGATGTAGTGCACTTCCCCTTCCCCTAGGGATGCAGCTTCCTGCAAGCCAGACTGCAGTGATTATTATTAGTCTTTTGGGTCTAGCCACCCAGTAGGGCTACCTGGTTCTGGGCCAGTGCTAGACAATGTCTACCAAGAGTCCTCTGATGAGGTCTGTCTTCAGGTCTCCCAGCCATGGACCCCAGTAATGGGATTGCTGGGTCGAATGATATTTCTGTCTTTAGGACTTTGAGGAATCATTACACTGTCTTCCTCAATGGTTGAACTAATACACCAACAGTGTATAAGTGTTCCTTTTTCTCCACAACCTTGCCAGTATCTGTTATTTTTTGCCTTTTTAATGATAATCATTATAACTGGTTGAGATGGTATCTCATTGTGATTTTGATTTGCATTTCTCTAATGATCAGTGATATTGAGCTTTCTTTCATATGATTTTTGGCCACATTTATGCCTTCTTTTGAAAAGTATCTGTTTGTGTCCTTTTCCCACTTTTTTATGGGTTTGATTTTTTTCTTTTAAATTTAAGTCCTTTATAGATGCTAGATATTAGACCTTTGTTGGATGTATAGCTTGCAAAAATTTTCTCCCATTTTGTAGGTTGTCTCTTTACTGTTGATAGTTCCTTTTGCGCAGAAGCCCTTTAGTTTAATTAGATCCCACTTGTCAATTTTTGCTTTTGTTGCAATTGCTTTTGATGTCTTCATCATGAAATTTTTGCCTGTGCCTATGTCCTGAGTGATATTGCCTAGGTTGTCTTCCAGGGTTTTTATAGTTTTTGTTTTTACATTTAAGTCTCTTTAATACATCTTGAGTGAATTTTTACATATGGTGTTAGGAAGGGGTCCAGTTTCAGTCTTCTGAATATGGCTAGCCAGTTATCACAACACCATTTATTGAATATGGAATCCTTTCCCCATTGCTTGTTTTTGTCAGGTTTGTGGAAGATCAGATCATTGTAGGTGTGCAGTCTTATTTTTGGGTTCTCTATTCTGTTCCATTTGTCTATGTGTCTGTTTTTGTACCAGTACCTTGCTGTTTTGATTACTGTAATTCTGCAGTATGGTTTGAAGTCGGGTAGCGTGATGCCTCCGGCTTTGTTCTTTTTGCTTAGGAATGCCTTGGCTATTCAGGCTCTTTTCTGGTTCCATATGAATTTTAAAATAGTTTTCTCTGGTTCTGTGAAAAATGTCAGTGGTAGTTTAATGGGGGACAGCATTGAATCTATAAATTGCTTTGGGCAGTATGGCCATTTTAATGACATTGATTCTTATTAAAAAGCATGTATTGTTTTTCCATTTGTTTTTGTTATCTCTGATTTATTTGAGCAGTGGTTTATAGTGGTTTGAAGATCTCTACAAGGAGGAGAGATTGTCACCTCCCTAGTTAGCTATATTTTTAGGTATTTTATTCTTTTTGTCAACAGTTTTCTTTTGCATATTTCCTGTTTCTATTTTTCCTGTAGGTGTAAGCTTTTCCCTCTCAATGTTGTACTTTCCTTTTATAGTTTTATTTTTTTTAAAATTTGTTCAAGTTGTGTTGGCTTAGGTCTTCTGGTCGTTGACTTACCCTTGATACTGCCTTTGGTATCACATTGTGGGGCCCTTTGATTATCAGGTAATTATAAAATGGAAGGCCATATCTCAGTGTGGTTTAGGTTTGCATTTCTCTGATGACTAGTGATGTTGAACATTTTTTCATATATCTATTGGCTATTTGGGTTCCTTCTTTGGAGAAATGTCTATTAAAGTCTCTTGTATAATTGCTGCGGCTAGGAGTTCCAGTACCTTGTTGAAGAGAAATGGCAACAGTGGGTATCTTTGCCTTGTTCCTAATCTTAGAAGAAATGCTTTCAGTTTTTACCATTGAGTATAATATTACCTGTGGCTTTTTTTGTATGTGGTCTTTATTATGTTGAAGTAATTTCCCTTTACTCCTAACCAGTTGAAGGTTTTTATAACAAAAAGGCATGGAATTTTATCAAATGTTTCTTCTGTATTTATTGAGATGATAGTGTGGATTTTATCCTTCATTCTGTTAATGTGGTACATAATATTAATTGGTTTTCACATATTAAACAATCTTTGCATCTCAGGAGTAATTCTCATGGGTTAGAGTGTACAATCCTTTTAATGTGCCATTGAATTTGGTTTGCTAGTGTTTTACTGAAGATTTTTTCATCTATTTTCATTAGAGAGATTGGCCTGTGTTCTTTTTTTGTGGTGTCTTTGTCTGGCTTTAGTATCAAGGTAATGCTGACCTTGTAAAATGAATTTGGAGGTATTCCTTCCTCTTTAATTTTTTTGGAAGAGTTTTAAGGATTGTAATTAATTCTTCATGTATTTGGTAGAATTTACCAAGGATGTCATCTGGTCTTGGGCTTTTTTTTTTTTTTTTTTTTTTTTTTTTTTTGATGGGAGGTTTTTAATGACTAATTCAATCTCCTTACTAGTTACAGATCTTTTCAGATTTTCTATTTCTTCATGATTTAGTCTTGGTAAGTTGTATGTTTCTAGGAATTTATCCATTTCTTGTTATCCAGTTTGTTGGCATGTAATTGTTCACAGTAGTCCTTTATAATCTTATTTCTATGAAATCAGTTGCAATGATTCATTTTTTATTTCTAATATTACTTTTATAAGTCTAATATAAAGGCTTATATTAGAGAAGATAATCAGTATGATTTGAGTCTTCTTAAATTTGTTAAGACTTATTTTATACGCTGAAGGTTTTTCATTTTTTCTCAAAAAGTCAAGTTTTGTTGATTTTAAAACTTGTTTATTTATTCTCTATGAAAAATTTTTTTTGCTACAATTGTCTTTCCTTTCTTCCTTCTTCTAACTTTGGGTTGAGTTTGACCCTCTTTTCCTAGTTCCTGGAGGTATAATGTTAGGTTCTTTATTTGATATATTTTTTTTTAATGTAGGTGTTTATTGCTATAAACTTTCCTCTTAGTATTGCTTTTTCTGAATCCCATAAGTTTGGTATGTTGTGTGTGTGTGTGTGTGTGTGTGTGTGTGTGTGTGTGTTTGTATCTAGATGTTTTCTAATTTCTCTTTTAATTTCTTTTAAGCATTGGTTGCTCAGGGGTGTGTGTTTAATTTTCACATATTTTTAAATTTTTTAGTTTTCATTCTTTTCTTGATTTCTAGTTTTATTCTATTGCAGTCAGAGAAGATAATCAGTATGAATTCAGTCTTCTTAAATTTGTTAAGATTTATTTTATAAGCTAACATGTGAGCTATCCTGGAGAATGTTTCATGCACAGGAAAATTCAAATCAAAACCACAATGTGATGATATCTCCTTATATTTGTTAGGTTCTCTTGTTTGTTTATTGAAAAAATCCCAAAAGACAACAAATGTTGGTGATAATTTGGAGAAACTGCACATTATTATGGGACTACAAAATGGTATGGCCACTATGGAAAACAATATGGGGGTTCCTTAAAAATTATTAATAGAACAACCCTGTGATCCAACAGTCTCTCTTCTGGGTATTTATCCAAAGGAATTGAATTCAGGATCTTGAAGAAACATTAGTACTTTCATGTTAATTTCAGTACTTTTTGCAATAGTCAAGATGTAGAGATATTCTCAAGTTCCATTAACACATAAATGAATTAAAAAGTTGTAGTATACACATACAAAGGAATATTATTCAGCCTTAAAAAGAAAGAAATCCTTCACTATGCAACAACATAGATAAAGCTTGAGGATATTATATTCAGTGAAATAAACCAATCACAGAAGGACAAATATTACATGATTCAATGTATATGGGGTATTTAAAACAGTCAAACTCATAGAAGCGAATAATAGAATCAGGGTTGTCAGAGAAGGAAGGGAGGGAAAAATGGGAGGTTACTAAACAGTTGGTATGTAATTTCACTTATGCAAGATGAATAAGTTCTAGCAATCTACTTTACAACATTGTGCCTATAGATAAAATTTTGTATACTTAAAATCTGTTATGGGCTGGGCATGGTGACTCATGCCTGTAATCCCAACACTTTGGGAAGCCGAGGCGGGTGGCTCATTTCAGATCAGGAGTTCGAGACCAGCCTGACAACATGGAGATACCCCGTCTCTATTAAAAATACAAAAATTAGCTGATTGTGGTGGCAGGCGCCTGGAATCCCAGCTACTTGGGAGACTGAGGCAGGAGAATCCCTTGAACCCACAGGGCAGAGTTTGTAGTGAGCCGAGCTGAGATTGTGCCACTGCACTCCAACCTGGTGACAGAGCAAGAATCCTTCTAAAAAAAAAATAATAAAATCTGTTAATCTGTTATGAGCATAGATCTCATGTTAAGAGCTCTTAATACTTTTTTAAATGAGAGGCTTGACTGTCCCTTTCTATTACACTCCTAATATCCTCAGACATAACCAACCACAACACATTCAATATCAAAGAGGAGAAACAGTATTCTACAACGGTACTGTCCTGGGTGCAGCTGTCATTGTGTCAAGGACTTAATCCAATAACAGCTCCAAATGACTAACTTTTGCTGCCACATATTCCATTCATGGCCAAGAATATAAAACACAATGATTGATAAAACAGATTATGAAATTGGTAATGAAAATTAAACATTCTTCTATTGGGAGCAAAGATTTTTGAGCCAAAAAGAACTGGATTTGTATCCTAACTCACCATCTGCTGTTTCTATGACCTTGGGCAAGTTACTTACCCATCTGAGTCCCAGTTTCCTCACTTGTAAATTGGGGATAACAATAATGTTTATTTCACCAGGCTGTTGTGTGTGCAGAGGGTAAGCGCCAAGAGTTTGTGGTACATAAAATGCATGGCACATAAAGAGAAACCATGAGAATTCATTACATGTTCATTCTCCCTACATACTTCTTGCTCTCTATAGTACAGCTGAGGAACATGAACAGCAGCATGCACACACGAACAGGTATGTGCACATGCAGACAACTTCTCTAGGGTTTGGCCACCTTTAGAGTTTCCATTCCATTTCTAGTTTTCTCTGAGACTGTTTTCCTTCTCTTCCTTCCCTCTCCACACCATTCTTCTCTCCTCCGTCTTCCTTCCTCTTCTTCCCCCTTTCCCTTTCTCTTTCCAAACACCTTCCTTTCCCTCTTCCTCTTTTTTTTTTCTCCTATTCCTCCTCCAGGGATTTTGGGATGTTTTAACAGCAGCTACTGTGGGGAACGCACACACACACACAGTGAGAACTAGGATGAAATTCAGTGCTTAATTGCATTGTTGAAAACACCTAACTTGGTCCTAACAGCACACTGGCTGTAAATAACACAAAACAGAACTCTCCTTCCCCCACCAAAGTGGCCATTCTACAGGAGGATGATGTCATGTCATTACTATCAGTGGAAAGACTCAAACTATCCCTTTTATGGCTGCATGCTGGACTATTTTCAGAAATAGTATAGTTGTTGATTACTTTGATCGGGTTTTTATTTTTATTTTGCCACAAAGCTAAGGATAGCATAATCTCAATTTTAGGAGAATGAGGCAAATTTTCAGAAATATTTCTATCCTCTGATTATTCGGAATGTTTTCATGATCCTCATTTCATTCCTTTAGTTAATTTTTGATTGCAAAACAAGTACCCCTCGGAACCTCCAAAATTAAGTCAATAAAGGAGATTATTTAGAGTGAGGACATTAGAGAAAGTACGGTGCATAGAAGGGGAGGAGGTCCAGGGCAAGGGGTTTCATCTATGAGGTGACCAGCTGACCCAGATCCGAGGTGGCAACAGGCCCTCGCCACCCTTAACCAGAATCTCTACTTGGCTTTTAAAATCACTGATATATTCTGAGCCCACAGAACTCCACAATTTACTTATCAGAAAAATTTTTAGTTCAGAAGGGCTCAAGTTATTCTCCAGTTTTCTAAACTTCTGCAATGTGAACTCTGGTTAGAAGCTGCTGCTATGGGAGTTGCAGAAGTTTCCGAGGTCTTCAAAAAGTATGTATTGGATGTTTGTTGAGGGCTGAAGTGACGGTGCCTGCCTCTTGGTGCATACATCAAAATTTTAAAATGCTATAAAGTGTTAGATGCAATACTGCTCTCCAGGACCCTTAAAAGTATGCAAACAGAGAAATTAAGATCATGTGGATGAACAAATATGTAAAAGAAATACACTTGTAAAGTAACTAACCTTGCATCCAAGAAAAGATATAAGTGCTTTCAATAACTGGTGAAGGCAAAGGGAGAAAGTGCATGTTTAGCTGAGATAGGGAAAATAGTAAATTGCCTGGGTGTGGTGCTTCCAATGCTAAAAGGCCAAGAGGTGGAAACTTCTCCCAGAAGAGAAGGAGGGTATGGGGATATAGTTAGTGTCTTGGGAAAAGACCCAAAACAAGTGGGTACTCTGGCTAGTGTGAGAGGGGACTGATGCTGTCAAGGCAAGGAGGTAAGGGAACTTTGCTTTTCTGATATCATTTGCCACGCCCTGTGTGATGCATATGGAGATTGGATGCCCAGATCCCCATCAACTAAGGTTTGTTGTCCAGCCACTGGAAGAGCTGTTCACAGAAATTTTCTTAGCTACATGAGCCAACTTGCCTGAAGGTCAAACGCTTTGGAGTGTGGCCCAGATCCAGTGACTGACCAAGGAGTAAATATGAAAGGTTTGCCATTTTGGCCTAAGGGGAAAATTCTGATGGCCCATTTTAGTTCTGAAGCTCCCTATGGGGTCAGTTATGGCTGTCATCAGGCTTGCATCAAAGCTCGATTTTCCCTCTGACTAATCCTGTTTCCTTCCTTAACCTTTCACTGGTGCTGATCCTAAGAGCACTCTCTAATAAACACTCCGCATTCTAACTCCATTTCAGAGTTTGCTTCCCAGAGAACCCATCTGGGGCACTGTTTCAATATATTATGTTATTTAATCTTCATAGTAACTCCTTGAGGTTGATATTATTGGCTCTATTCCATTATATAGGTGAAAGATCAAGACTTTGAGAGGTTACATAATTTTCCAGAAGTCACAAACACTGGCATCTTCACTACGCTCTGTTTGACCACAACATCCATGATCTTTTTATTATACCATGCTGCCTACTAAAAGGATTGGCAATACACAGCTTCATGCATGTGTAGTAAAGATTAGATAATCACTTGTATTCCCTCCTTCAGTCAACAGCTATTTACTAAACATTCACCAGTGTGCCAGAAATGTTATAGTTATAGAAGGAAGAAATGTGAGATGTGAGAGAGATTTTCTATCTATATAAGGGCTGGGTAGACATGGACAAAAATCTTATTTTTGCCTGATAATGCCATTCTATAAGACTAAGGTCAATTTTGACAGTATCTTTAGAGAAAGACCTAGTCCAGATGTATTTTCTTTTGAAATTATATAATTTAATTAGAGAAATTAATAGGATATAAGTGCAAAACAAACAAAAAAAGTGTTGCTTTGAAGACTCACTAAAGACAGACACTAACAAAATTGCTGTCGAATTAGTTGAGACCAAGACAAACTGTAAAATATTGTAAGAAATTATAAACATCCAGGAAAGGTATATACTTGGATTGCTTCTCAAATATATTTAAGTCTTCTCTTTAAACGGTGCAAATGGAAATCTTAAACATTGCATTTTGAGTATGGTTCATGCTAGAAAGACAAAGGATGGATTCCTTTATCTTATTTTAAATTAAAAAATACTTTGACCCAACATTAAAAGATATGCCAATGAGTATACATTTATATGTTTTGAGTTAGAACAAAATATTTAATGTATGTATGCATTATTTTATAGGATTCTCTGCTTTCTCTTTTGGCCACAACTGCTGTTAAACCAAGGTCCTCTACCATGTTCAAGACCATGTGTTCTACAAACAGTAGATTTCATTAAGAATATATCCAATCCAAATTTATTCTGTGAATGAATCATTCCAAATGTATATGAAAATTGTTTTATGTCATATGTCATATACATTATATGCAAGCACCACTTGTAGATTTCTGTAAAATTTTTTGTTCCATTAGGGACAGTATTCAACCTTTTTTCTTCTAGAAGAAAGACCATTTACAATCTTTCTTTGTTAATGAAGTTCTGAATGAATTTTGCTCTCTTACTTTTATTGTATTAATTTTCAGTGAAACATATTAAATAGTTACATGATGAGGCAACACATTTGAAAAATATTAGCTAAAATAACAGCAGAAACTTCCTGTTTCTAAGCTAAAATTAATCAAAATCAGAACAGAAACCCTGTTAATTTCATACAAAACTGCACTGTTTAATGTTTTCTATAAGAATACTGACCTTTAATCTGCAGTGACTTGCCACTTTATTCTGTCTCTTTTATGTTTGACTTTTCTCCCAAATCTCTGAATAGTAATAAATTTCATTTTCATTGTGAGCTCACCATACTTTCCCACACATGGAATATCTACTTTTAGAATTACTCCTTTATAAACACACAACGAGATAAAAACAGTATGCTAACTGGGCTCGCCCTAGGTTTGTATGAATTTCCCCCATGCAGCGGAGTGAGAAAGCAGACACAGAACCACGGAACTGTTTTCATCTGGGTGACTCAATAGCTTGGGCTAAGATCCTTGGTTAGAATTCCTACCTAGATCTAAAATCCTAGAATTTTGCCATGTTTGGTGAGAATAACAAGAGGGACACTGGTAGTAGGCAGTATTTCTTGTGAAAAAGAAATACTGCAGATTTCTTGTGTAAAAAAAATACAGGCAGATTTTTAAAATGACAATTATAGTATACATATAAAGACTGTAAATTTTGACTACTTTGTTTTATACCTAAATCAAGATAAAAGTGAATCAAATTTAAATAAAATTATTTAGAAATATATTGTTACTATCCTCACTAAACATCAATATTTGGGATCATTATTTATTATTGTAGAGCTAGGTTAAAAACTGCCTTAATTATCCTGAATCTTTTCTTAGGTCAAATTTTTCATGGCTTATGTTTTAGTTTGTAATGGAAGTAACAAACTTAGTTTGTTACTTGTAACATGTCTTAGTTTGTAATGGAAGTAACGTTTCAGAATAACTTAATTTCTTTTCAAAGCTTTTCAATCTGGCTTTTGAATATTTTTGTTGTCTAACTCACTGTAGCCACCACAGAGTGCTAAAAGTATATGGTTCCGTGCAGTAGCAAAACTCCTTCATACCTATTTACATTGTTAGAGAGAAGACAATTTTCCTTAAAGCAAATCCACAGATGGTTTTTGAGTTAATGTTATGTGTTTGGTACTGTGTCAGATGCTATAAGGTAAATGAAGATATGGAGATGTGATTGAGGAGTTACTCTAGTTAAAGAGGTAAAAACATATCAAAATGCTCATATTTTAAATAACAAAAGAA
This sequence comes from Macaca fascicularis, assembly GCF_037993035.2. Taxonomy (NCBI): domain Eukaryota; kingdom Metazoa; phylum Chordata; class Mammalia; order Primates; family Cercopithecidae; genus Macaca; species Macaca fascicularis. The sequence continues at coordinate 128,849,869 of NC_088379.1, forward strand.
ATATTTAAAAGTCAAATTAATTGTTCTACAGGTACAGTTAAAGAAGGCCCTTCAGACCTCAATGATTAAGGGAGGTTAGGTTTAGCTGAGTCTCAGGGGACAGATAGGATTTGAGTGGGTGAGATGAGGGGCATTAGCATTCCAGATTGGCCGCGGGGGGCAGGCAAAGGGTGAGGGGCTGCGTAGAAAAAGTTGAATGTAGAAATTACAGAACCTATTCAGAAAAGAATTAATAAATAAGCTTGGCAGAGATTTTATGAAGGAAAATTGGTAAGATGATGCAATAATGGAGGTTTTGCTCAGATTAGAGGGTTGAGGCAAAGACTATTGGGTTTCATACTAGGCAGTTTTGGCTTCAGTATGTGCACCCGGTTTTTTCAAATTGTGTCCCATGGAACATCAATTTTGAAAGTTGTGAAGAGATGTACTACGAGGGAGCCAAAAAACAGTTCTAGAGGCAATCATTTGGCAGATATTGAGTTAAATAAATTCTCGTTTATTTTCTTTAGGAATTATTAGTCTTTAAATAGCAACATGTTTTGTAAATTTCCAAGAAGGTGAGGGGTAGAGCATATAGTGTTTTCTAAACTTATGGATATGAAAAAGAAGGCTCATAGAATAAATATCTTGAATTGATGTGATTTGGTGAATGATTAAGCATATGAAGTAAGAAAGAGTATAAACAAAGATAAAAGATGTTGCAGTTGAGAGATGGTTGAAAAATCATGTTTTAATCATTTCTATCATTTGTTAAACTGCTATTACGTACCATGTACTGCCGAGGAGGGACTGGGACTCAGAAGTTTAAGTAATTTGTCTAGGGTCATATAGATAATGTGGGCTTGTCACAATAGTGCAATCACAGAATAGTGAAATGATTGATGGGGAGGCACCAAAGACATAAGTTAAAGGATGTGAAGTTTCTTTAATCACAAAGGATGTGGAAGCTTATGGTACCAATTACACAAAGTAGGAGGCAGTGTAGCTGACTCCCAGATGGAGGTACAGGTGCACTCAATGCATGCTACACAGTGTGATGATTCTGAATCTGCCAGATGCGTTTTTTTTTTTTTTTTTTTTTTTAATCTATGTGACCATCTGCAAGTCACTGGTATGAAATAACCTCAGCATATTTTTGAGTGCTTGTTGTGGGACTGGGTGAATCAAAGGTCAGTTTCCTAGGAATGGTATCTCTTACAAGGCTCAGGCCTATCTGAGGTTCATTCTTATAGTAACTGTTAGAGGCTGGATTTAAATCAAGGTCTGTTTTGCTTCAAAGCCTATGTCTGTCCTGTATACTTGACTGCTGATTTTGTGGTATCAATTTAAGAATGGCAGAGCCATGGGAGCGCCATCACCTGTGATATTCCCTGTCCAGGTCTACTGAAGAGTTTGATTTCCTTTGTTCTATAGTGTGGGGATCAAACTGTCCCTGCGGCTTCACTTATTTTTTCTAAGTTTTCCACGCAAAAGAAGATCAGTATATGTTCAGATGGATTCGCTGGGTGTCACGTCCTGGTTGGTTTGTTTAAAGGAGGGGCTACTCTGTAGTTGTGAATCTTCGTCTTGAGCTCCGAAGACTATGATGTTGTAACATGCACAGCACACACTTTGCCAGGATGAGTCCACCAGGAGGAAGATTCTCAAGATGCCTTTTGACAGGCAGTTTTCTAAATCCCTAAAAACTCTTCCTCTTTATCCTCTTAGCAATCAATGAGGTAAATGCTATCATTGTCCCCATTTTTAAAATGTAAGTAATACAGAGGATAAGTAATTTTCCTAAGTTCACATAGTCGCTGAATGAGGGAGGTGGAACTTAAATCTAGAGGTTCAGACTTCAGTGTCAGTATTGTTAACTCCTATTCTGTATTGTGGCCGTGAAAATCATGCTATGACACAGGTGTTTGTTTTGATTCAGTCTCATCCTTGCCTTTCTCTGTTGATGTACCTTCTGTTTTCTCTTAGAAGTCTTATGGGGCTGTTTCTGCAGTCACTCCCAACCTCATCGTGAGACTTCCCCACTTTTCCCCCTCACATTTAACCTTTATGTCCTTCTTTTGATGACAAAGTCTGTCTTTAGGGATTCTTTGGTCAACACTCTTATGTGGATGAAGGAGTATCCTCCTGTACAGTGATATGACGCTCTTGCCTTTTTTCTTTCTCTCTCTTTTTAAAAACTGTGCCTTTGCAATTCCAGCTTTTTAAAACAAATATACTCCTTCCTTTGTTGACAAACTTAGACATGTTCTATTAAGAGATAGGAGTATTTGGTAGATGTTCAAGTATGTATGAAATCCTTTTTCTATTAATAATTTTTATTATAAATATTTTTTCTGAACTCTCTAAATTGCATCTTCTTTTTCTCTTATAAAACCAATACTTATTGATCTCTTGTTATATGCTAGGCACTATACTAGCAACATAAAGATAAATAAGAAAAAGTCCTGGTCTTCAGGTGCTCTGTGTCTCAGAAATGAATGTACCCAAATAAATAACTGTGTGGTGTAAAGTAAAAAGTGCAATGCTAAAAGAATGTTAAAAGTACCTGGAGACGGGGCATGGTGGCTCAAGCCTGTAATCCCAGCACTTTCGGAGGCCAAGGCAGCGGATCACCTGAGGTCAGGAGTTCCAGACCAGCCTGGCCAACATGGTGAAACCCCATCTCTACTAAAAATGCAAAAACTAGCTTGGCATGCTGGCATATGCCTGTAGTTCCATCTACTCGGGAGGCTGACGTAGGAGAATCACTTAAACCCAGGAGGCACAGGTTGCAGTGAGCTGAGATCGCACCATTACACTCCAGCTTGGGCAACAAGAACAAGACTGCATCTCATCAAAAAAAAAAAAAAAAAAGTACCTGGAAAATGGTGAAACAATAGAAAAAGGAAATAACATTTGATTTGGTGCTTTGAGAGATGAACAGGAATTCACCAGCTGGAAAAGGAGCGAAGGGCAGTTGAGGCAGAGGTGAACTGTGTGTGCAAATGCATGGACTTATGAAATGCACATGGTACACTGGAGGAATAAATTGACTTCTGATGTGTGTAAAGCACAGAATGTATGTGCAAGAATGGAGAGAAGTGATGATAGACCAGCTTTATATGCTGTGCTAGAATTTGAACTTAAGGCAATGAGAACTCCCTTTTCTTTTGTAACAATGCTTTCATCTCCCCCACATCCTCCCTTAACTCTTGCTCAGGTATAAAATTAATGGTAAAGCTGGGTAGGCTCCACAGCCAAGGAAGTTTCTGACTTCAAAAATAAATATTAGAAAAAATGCTCAGGCTTTACCAAACAAACCAGTAGTGGTTGTGGTAACATTTGCCAGGCTGGGCCAGTTTCACTATCAATTATACTGCATGGCTTTCGGGATCAGGCTGCCTTCCATACAGGACTGCTGGTTTGGTGAAGGGAAGGGCTTACTGACTACTCCCCTTTTATATGTGAGTGTCTTTCTATGTGACATTTGGATGCAGTTCACTTCATGTGTGTTTCAGTTGTTGGGACCATCCTTCTCCTCCTCCAAATTATCAAATATCTATCTGGGTAGAAAACTGCTCCTTCCCAGAAACAATGCATTTCCTGGAAAGTTGTTCATTCCATCCCCAGATTTATGAGTAAACATTTCTGTCATTTTTTTCTTCAAACTTTTTCTTGATAATGTCTTTATAGATTCATTTCATTGCCTGCCCTACTCACATAATTTTAAAGGAAAAATTTTCATACCATAGTCTCTGGCAGAGCAACACGACCCCATGACTTCTTCCCCAGTCACTGGATGAACCCTGGACCCAAGAACCACCAATCCCTTTGCCAATCAGTGACAAATTAAAATCTCCTTTTTGAGTTTTTTAAAAAAATTAATAGAGATGAAGACTGTTGATAACATACACGTTGATCCTTCTCATTCATTCTTATGCTGGAAAAATTGTCCTAAAATTTCCTCCACTTTAGCTATTTTGGATTTAACTGAATAGACAACACACACACACACACACACACACACACACACACACACACACACACACAAAATTGTGTCTTCCTGATGTCTATTCAATAATTTAACCGATAGTTATTTTCTATTTTCAGTATACATAGTGCTGAATTTATTTTCATAAACCCTAATCCTCTATAACATAGCATAGGTGATTTTTAAACAACCTTTGAAAAATGTCTCTACACATTTTTTTCAATGTTGTGGCAGGAGGGCAGATTAAATACTTCCTATATCAATGATATTTACCATGTTGTTAATATGTTGACTCCCTATTGTCTGTCTCAAATCAGGCATGACTCTTAGCTTTGTATCATGACAATGAATGGTAAAGTTGGCTTTCTGCCAGGCAGAAGGGGCATATGCAACACACACACAGACACACGCACACACGACACTCTGATATTTTTACATTTACATAATGCCAAGAAATTAAGTGAACATAGAAAGTTGCTAATGCTTTAAGATCTTGTTTTATATAAACAAGGAACCACAATAGGAGTGAGTCAATTTATGTCCTTTCTTCGTGTTCAAATAAACTACAGCTGAAATGATTACACAGCAATTTATACCAATTTTGCTCATGATTATGGTCTGCTCATTCCTCATTTATAGGCAACTAAAACTTATTTTTTGTAGTTTGAAGGAGAGGCTTAGGATACCATTTTATATATATGGGGGCTCTTTATTTTTATTTTTGCCAAACAGAAGCAAAGGTTGGAGTGTTCCACTGAACAACAACTTAGAGTGGTTCGTGGTTTTGCCTGAGAGTGCATTTGGCTCACTTTCACTTCAGCTTTTTAAACCTTTTTGTTCCTTTGGATTTGTGAGTCTTTTCCTTCTACTTCAGAGATTCACTTAACAGGGACGTGCCAGACTCTCAAGTTCCCTCGGCTTATGGTGTGGATCCAGCCGACAGCCCTGTACCATGCCCCGCCCCATGGCAAGCTTGCAGTGTAAAACTGCACCAATTGCGTGAGATGACATACAAGACCACATAATAGAGGGGATTATAAGAGGACAAACATTTCTTTGCTTCATTTACAGTATCATTGTGGAAGGATGAAATGCTCTAAGTCTGCTTTGCCCGGGTGTGGACTTGTAATAATCCACCCAAAACTTTGATTGTTCCCTTCACTTTGCCTTGTAAAAGCTTCTGTGGCTTTTGTGGATTATTACTTCATAATGTTTGGACAAACATCAATTAACATACATCAAAACGTTTCCACTTGTGTCCCTCTATGAATGGAGGAGACCCAAAAGACACATGGGGTTAGAAACACTCACATGGAGATGACAGGAGGCCAGGTTGTGCAGATAACACAGGTGTGCTGCTGGATATGTGTTGGGAAGGGGGCATTTCTTAATGAGCTTGGAGTAATTATCTAACTAGACCTCTAAAGAGTGGCTTTATTGGAGACCTTAGCTATTATGAGGACTTTTTCTTTAAACCTAGGAAATTAGTGGTTGAAAATCAGATGAAGTTTGTGAATCTGGCTGTTGAAATTGGAAGCAGCAGCAATTATGTTAGTTTTCATAGTCATTTGAGAACTTTTTAATCTTAAAAAAAATTCTTGAGAGAAATTTGAATTCATAAATATTGAAAATATTTCTGTGATAATGTCCAACAAAAATATTCACACAGCCATATTGTATTATGGAATTTTAAATATATGCCATCTTTTGGTGTTTGGCTTATTCTGGTAGGGATATTTTCTATCTATGAGGCCAATACTGTGAGTAGCTGTAACAAATTCATGGCCAAACCTTTACTGGTCTGTATTGTCAGTTATAAAACATTGACAACAGATTCTTGTCCAGTTGAGAGTACTACAGCTCCAAATATCTCTCATTATGTGTTTATATGATAATAATGTCTGTATTTGTGTGGCAAATCCTCAGAACATATTAATGTTGTTATTAAAGACTGTGTCTAATTTGTAAAGGCATGATAAAATAACCCAAGAATAACTTCATTTTTAGGATTATTTCGTATGTTATTATCATCAAGGCCTAGTTCCTGAAGAATTTAGTAAGTTTCAATAATCACATCAGGCTAATTTGCTGTATTTACAAGTCCACTTTATTAGAGTGGTATTAAAATATACTCATTTTCCTAGATTGTCATAAACCAAACTGAAGGGTTGCCTTTAGTATTAATTTCTTTTGCAAATAATTGTTTTAGCAAAAATTGCAATAATGTTCTTGTGTTAAGGAAATAATAGTAACTGAGTTTTGCTCTATAAGAGATACAAAACCTCTTTGTCTCTTAAGAGGACTTGTTAAAATGCAAGAATCATTCATTTGGTCTATTAAGCTAGGTAAATTCAGTGTTAAGTGGCCCACTTCGAGCACAGGGAGAAATCTTCGTGCTCTGGGGGGACAGAAACATATACAGGGCTACCTATGGTTCATATTAAAATAAAGGCGGATCTGACCTTATGGATACACCTGATTTTGAGAAGGGGTAGCATAACACTGGCATTTTTCACTTTCAGCTGACATTCTTTAGGTCCTTGCATGGGTAAAGGTGACACTGTATCCTTCTTTAGTCTTAGGTTGCCATTTGAGATGGATGCCTGAAGCCAGGCCTCACCTGGGGCTGCTTGTGTACTCACTCTGTCCTCTCCACATTTAAAATTTCTGCTTTTCTTTTATGTACGTAACTGCAGCCACAGGCAATCTTTCCATATGATCTTTAAAGCCAGTTATCTTCTATTATCTGTGTGAAGGGACAAACCTTCACATAAAGTCATTGAATTGTATTTGTGTTGAGGACAACAGAACTTTATGAGATATATGCTTCAAAATGTGCAAGAAATTGTCTTTTACTTTTGGCTCTGTGGACTGTGCAAAACTGTTTTGCTTACTCAGTTTAACTGAACATTGCAACCCTGTACCCTTTTGGAGTTCCAATATGGGCCCTGAAGAAAGGAAATTTAATCTGGTGGAAAAAACATGGGCTTTGAAGTCTGAGAGACTTGGTTTTTGATGCTGTCTCTGCTATTTATATCACAAGCTTATTAGTGACAAGGAGGATTAGTGACAATGGAGGATGTGTCCAGCACCTTTTTTGGGCATTTGATAGATTTAAATAGAATAAGAGAAAGCTATCTTGCTTGGAAAAATAGTCCCATTTCTTCTATTTCAGCTCCCAAATTCTGCAGTTTTAGCTTTATTTTATTCAGAAGTATGAGGTGACATGATGTCTCCCACTTGTATAATTTTACTGTGGATGTATAGGGGGGCAGACTGGGGAGACAATAATAATAATGAGGAAAAATACAGAGAACCAACAAGATATTACTGAATCATAGCCATTTATTTGTGGGATTCCTTTTAGACCTCTCACAATAGGAAAGTGGATTTAATTTAGCCCAAGAGGCAGTTGCATTTTTCTACATTTAATACCCTGTCTCATGGATAAGGGGTCACTTTGATTTGATTATCACACACTCAAGTGAAACTTTCCTATGTGGCTTTGAGGAGAGATCCCTGACCTGTTTAAGTTTAATCTATTTTGGTAAAAATACTTATTAAAAATGATATTAGACTTCCAAGGTCTTTTCCTACCAACTTGCTTTTGTTGGTTGCCTATCACTTGGCTATCATTTTTAGACACTAAATGAAAAGCATGTGTAGCAAAGCACAGAAATGCACTTCTATTCCATATTACCATGGGTAATGTCCAATATGAAATATGGGTTTTCTTGAAGTAGGACACACTACTTTAATTATTACATCCAGTTTGGAAACATGAATATTTATACAATTAGAAACTTGGAAGCATAGCACAAATTCTTTCTAGTTGGACTCTGACCTAGTCATTTCCCCCTCCCCCCCAATTCTGGCCTATAAATGCAGCCCCAAAGATGAAACACCATGATAGCCTTACGTTAACTGATTCTAGAAGAAAATGCTAAAAAAAAGTGGTCACATGAAATAACATTTTTGTTAGTACTGAGCTCCAAAGTCACCTAGATTATTTTTTTCCATTGTCTATTTTCATGTGAGTGATGGTAGGTGCTTTTGTTATTCATAACTTTTCTTTAGTTCTACATGATGAAAATGAAATCATACAAAAGAAGTATGTGGCTTATTAGAATATTTGAAGAGTGCACTTAAGGCTGTAAATCAGGTCTTATTATAATTCCTTCTTAATTGTTTGTTCATATTTTTTCCCTTTGGATTCTAACTTTTCAGTGCCAAGATAGATATTGTTATACATTTCCAAAAATTAATTGTACTCATGTGTAAATGAATAAAACCTATGTTCTTCATAGAAAACACACATGCATATCAAATACAAGCACACACACAACTGCAGTTCAAAGCATGAATCACTCTTAGGCTTTTGAGAGCATGCCTCTAGCTTGTTGTCCTAATGAAGAGTTGTGAGCCTGCTAAAAATGTTTCATTTCTAAATTTTCTAGATAAAAGTAGTTAAGGTTTTGACCATCTGCTAGTTTTGTTTTATTTGTTGTTTATTTATTGATGTGAAAATAAATTTACCTGAGTTCGTGTAATATAAGCTATTGGACTTTGTATAAATTGTTATACTAGGCTTTAAGATTTATAATGAATTTTAAATTAACAGTAATTCTATTTCTGATTATCAGATTAGTAATACTTAATAAGAAAAACACTCTTGTAGGTGTAGGTAAATTGTAAGAGCCAGAAAGCTCACTAGCAAAATAGCATCGTTTTAGTAGTGTTTTTCTCTTTCTATGTAAGAAACTTGTTAAAGACTTTTTTTTTTCCCATTTAGGGAACACTTTTTAGTAATTGACTTCTACCAGACACATTTCTGCTAGATTTGTTTCCTCCCTTAATTTGGTCAGGTAACATGGGGGAAGAAATGGTCAGGGTACCTAAATAGAATTTGTGACCAAAATTAGAACTGGGAATCTTTTCAATTAGTTTGTTGAAAAATATATGTGACTTTTTATAATATTTGTCACTGTTTTCATTGAGCCAATGAGAATAGAAAATAGGAACCTGTAAAAAATTCATTGAACTTGGGTCTTGTTCGTTATTGTATCACTGGATTTGTTGAGTAAATGGGTGTGCTTTCCTGGGAAAAGATATCACCATTTGTTATGCTCGAAGTGGATAGTGATACCAAGATACCTTATCACTGTCTACACAACTTGACAAAGATGTAGAGGAAAAACTTGTAATGGATCCCACGACCTCAAATTGAACACAACATATTAAGCACTCTTTTGTGAATAAGGCCTGAAATCACTAGTTTTTAGGGGCAGTTTGGGGTGGTGAGTCAGTAAAGGAAAACAGTCATTTGGTTTGCTTCCTAATTGTGATTATCAGTGGCTACAAATACTGAAGTCAGATAGGATGATCTGAATACCATCTATCCCCCTTCACTTTCAACTTTTCTATACTCGTATTGATACTTGCCAGTATCAGCAAAGGGAAAAGAAGCCCAGGGCTGGGAAGAAAGCTTATGCAATAAGTTGGTGAGCTTATGCAGCTCAATAAAAACTGATGACCCAATGTTATTTCAAGGACATATTACTCTAAATCTGAAAGGAATGTTGCAACCTAATCCTTACCGTCTTCACTCACCTGCTTCCAGTGAGGACTGCTACTGACGATGAGCTTAAAAAGCCTTGAAGAGGAATTTAGATTTGAGCCAATACACAACAACACAACCAGGCTTGTATTCCCTTAAAAATCCTGTCTTCCTGAGTATGTATACCAATATTATGGAAAATTATGTATGTGTTTCACCCACACTGATATGTTTTTGTTTTTGGCTTAAGACATTAAGGAAATCTGACACCCTTTTGAGGCTTCTTAATCACATGCTTTAAAAATATTTCAGACAGAATGGATTAAAATAATTGCGTAGAGGATGAGTGGTGGCATGGGAGAGTTTTCACAAACTTTTGTAGTCATAGAGATTTTTTTTTACAAGAAGAACTTGTAAGGAGAGCCATGAGGAAAGAGATAGAAGAGGCTGAGCATTGAAAGTGGGAGGTTATCTGCTACACCTGTCGGTACGATGGAGGGTATGTTGACCTGGAGGAGGATTTCTTGATGCTGAGGTTGAGTCCTTCTTCCCTTACCTACGTTTGTTGGGAATGTGGAACAGCTGCTCATCACCCATATGATTCCATTATTTAATCTGCCAGCTTTTTTCTGGGAATGAAATAATCCTGATTCTTTTAAGCTTTCATCGTGGTATCTGTTTCCCCGCTTTATAGTCATTTTCACCAAGTTCTTCTCCAACTCTCCTCATCACAATTACAACTGGGAGCTCCAGAAGGGAATAACGCTGCTGAATGTAATGGGAACATGACTAAGACTGTTTTCAAAAGCATCCTCCATGGGCACAGATAAATTACTGTACAGTTTTACTTCATTATGTGGTCTGATTTCAGTAATTGGGTTTAGAGGAGACATTGCCCAAAGAAGGGGAAGTCACCAGTTTCAATTATTATTATTATTTTTAATTTCTGAAAGGGGAAATTTCAGTAGTATTCTGTGTTTGTCCTTCATTTCCCTCAGATTTTTTCTATGTGTTAATCTGATCTTTATTGACAAACACATTGTATTCTGCTTATTTTAATTGGAGTTAAAAGTATACTAATGGCTTCTGTCAGTGATAACACTCATTTATTCATCCATTTATGCACTCAAGCCATATGTTTGAACTGCTAGCAAGAGAAAAGGTATATTCTAGGTGATAGGATTAAAATAGTGAATAAAGATAGATATAGTACCTACAGTCTCGTGGTAGAGAAAGGTATTATATAGATGCTTATGTAGTTGAAAATTGAAATATAAGAGATAAAAGAAAGAGCAAAGTTGTATGAGAATATAAATAAAGGAAACTCACTAGGGACAAAACAAGGCTTCTCCTGGGAAAACGAAGGCACTGGAGCTGACATTTGGTGGATGAGTTAATTGGACCAAGAGGCAAAGGTGTTGGAGAACTGCATTCTCTGTAGAGGGAACAGCATATTCAAAAAGTATTATATATTTTTTATACCGTTAGCAGATTTAAATTTCCTTAACTTTTATTGTCTCCTTTAATTATTTTAATTTGAATTACCTGTTTTCCCTTCATTCTGTCATAAGGAGTCTCTCATTTGAGTTTCTATTGTATGCTGATCCTGTAATAAGGGATTTGAATTTTTCCTGATTAAATAACAAAATTTCATATCGTGTTATACCATTCCTTAGGGCTCCACTTTGAATAAAAAACAGCCAGTGGCTTTCACTTTTCATCCTAGACTTTGTTTAGTGCAACACTTTCTAAACCCTCCGTAAATCCCTGTAGTCATGTCTGTGTAGACATACATTGTTACAGAGGCACTCTGTCCTTTTTTCTGCTTTTGGAGAATAGGTGCAAAATTTTCCCAAATTCTAAGACAGTTTTATTGAATAGGACAGTCACCTTATAAAATGGCGATAAGCATACATGACCCTCCTACATATCCCAGTAGCTCTATAGTTCTGCTTTGAGCTGCCTGATTAATTGACTCCCCAAGTCCCTCCCTAAATTCTTGATTAGTTAAGATTCCCCACATTCCTGACTTTTCCTTGAATTCTGTAGTCTCTAAAATTTGACTTACCCATCCTGACTGTTGCCTACTCTTTAAATATCTTAGTTTGGAGCCCTGATTGACAGTCCCTGCATGGTTGTTCTTCAAGCACATATGAACATTACATTCTCATGTGCCCTAGAACTGTGGGTTTGTTTGGTGTCTTTTAAATCATTCATAGAGAAAAAATGCAGGAAACTCAAACAAGATAGATAATATGATATAAAACAATGTTTAGAATATGGTCCTTCTTGGCTGGGCATGGTGACTCACACCTGTAATCCTAGCACTTTGGGAGGCTAAGGAGGATGGATCGTGAGGTCAAAAGATCAAGACCATCCTGGCCAACATGGTGAAACCCCTTCTCTACGAAAACTACAAAAGTTAGCTGGGCGTGATGGCACGCACTACTCAGGCACTTCCCGAGTAGTCCCAGCTACTCAGGAAGCTGAGGCAGGAGAATCGCTTGCACCCAGGAGGTGGAGGTTACAGGGAGCCGAGATTGCACCACTGTACTCCAGCCTAGTGTCAGAGCAAGATTCCATCTCAAAAAGAAAAAAAAAAAAAAAAATAGCCGGGCCTGGTGGCACACACCTGTAGTCCCAGCTACTCAGGAGGCTGAGGCAGGAGAATCGCTTGAACCTGGGAGGGGGAGGTTTCAGTGAGCTGAGATCGCATCACTGCACTCCAGCCTGGCGACAGTGCAAGGAGACTCCGTCTCAGAAGAAAAAAAAAAAAAAAAAATATGGTCCTTCTCTTCAAAAGAAGGACTGACAGTAAAAGGATTTCCATTTTCAGTGGCAATACCTTTGATTATTAAGGATGTTCATCACTTCACTTTGTGAGGCAGGAAGAATGACTTATCCAAATCATTCATTTTGTTATGAAAAGAATATTTTATTCAAGTGGGCACATTAATTCTTCCACATTGAGCTCTGTGGACTCCTAGATGATATGAGGATACTAACTAGATGTAGATAACTCCTAATTCTCTAGTGTCCCTCTCTTCACCCTTCTGCTCTCAGGCTTACCAAATTATGGACATGACTCATTTCTCTCCATATTCTATTACTCATACATCTTGACGAATATTCAAACGATACGGCAAAGATTGACCAGTGCTTTTTCTTTTTCTTAACTCTAAAACTTCTTGATGGTCTGTTATCTTCTGGGCTCCCCTTCTTCATCCACCTGCTTCTCTTATTTGCTTTTGAGCTTCATTAGATCTCCCATTATGATAGTTTTCTTCTCTACAAAAGTGCAAAAGAGAAATGAAAGATAAATACTTTCTCCTCTAACTAGATATAAGGAGTTTGCCAAATTGCAACATCAGAGGAAACAGTCCTCACAAGACTGCTCTTACCTTTGGACAGCAATTGCAAGTTCAGAGATTTCCCAAAACCACACTCAGTTTTGATAACCTGCTGTTACGACTCACAGAACTCAGGAAAGTGCTATATTTGTGATTAGTTTTCTATTGAAAGGAGGCAAATGAGAACTGGTCAAAGAAAGAGACACACTGGGCAAATTCTGGGAGGCAAAGTTTCTGGTCGTCTCCCGGTGGAATCCTGGATGGCATTACCTCCTCCAGGCTACTATGTGAGACAATACTCAACCAGTGCTGCCCAGGAGGGAGCCTCACTTGATCTTCAGTATCTAAAGTTTTCATGGGAGCTTCATTATGTGGGAATAATGTATTGCCATGTTTCCAGCTCTCCTCCCTCACTGGAACACCACATGTTCCAAGGGGTCGACCATAAATTACTTCATTAGCATAAACTGTTCAGGTGTGCTTGAGGGTTCATTATGAATAACAAATACACTCTTACATGCAGAAGTTCCAAGGGTGTAGAGATCACCTCCTGAAAGTCAGGATTCATTCTTACACAGTAGTTAATATAAGTTAAGAAAATCTGTCACTCTTTTAACTAACATATTTTTATAATATATTACTATGTATTATACGTCTAAACATATTATAACATATTCCATTTATAGTAATTAAATATGTATGATATGAGATCAAGATATCTGTGAAAATGATCAGTTGTTTGGATTATGAACTCCGAATTATATTTTCTTTTGAAGGATCTTTTATAGTCATGGGACGAAGTAAGTCACCACTAGAGGTATCATTATATATACAGTATTAGCACACCTACCTGAACCTCATTTTGTGGGAAAATGCCTCCAAATCTTTCATTTATTTATTAATTGGAATTATTTCATTCCTTTACCATTTAAAATGCATTACTTGAGAATCTAGGGTGGGTCAGGCACTATGTTATAAATTTTGTGATGAGAGCAACATAGTTCCTGTCTTTGAAGAGCTACCATTCGATTGCAGGAGGCAGTGAGAGAAATTATAATACAATACCATAAATGCTATACTAGTCAAGAACCAGATACTGTGGGAACTAAATGTAAGTACTTTCATTGAATTCATGGGTAAGAAGTATCATCCTGGAAACAAGTTTCTTATGTCTGTCACATTGTATGTATAGTACTGGACAAATTCCAATGTTAAAATTAAAGTTTAATTATATAAGTTGGCATAAAGTTTTCATCTGTGTAGCCACTAAAATAGAAGTTGCTATTATATTTAATAGCTCCTTTTAAAAGCACCAAACTGTTTTAATTAACAAAAAAATCATGAACACATTTTTTCATCAACTGCCAACAAAGTCTTCTGTTTGTATCATATTTCTAAGGAATTTCATCTTGTTACTAAGTCTGTTTTGAGGGCTAATTTTGTCCTTACTATATTCTCAAAAGGAGAAAAATCAGAATTCTCCTTTCTGATTATCTGTGAAATCTAGTATCTTGTTAGCTTCGTAATCATGTTTCATTAACTTCCCCAAGTACGTGCAAAATACTCTGAGAAACTGTACATTTCAGAGCTATATAAGAAGGGAATCATATATTTTGATATTTAATTAAATGTGGTTAACATTTATTGTATAATATTTTATTCTTCTATTATTTCATGTGTTAAACCTTTAACAGTTTCAAGTCTTGCAATAAGATAAAAATCCTTGAAGAAAATTATCATGTAACATTATATACATAGTAGTTAGATATTATTAAATACAGGAATATGAAAGTATTTTGCTAAAAATATATTCTCCTAGAAGACTTTCCAAACAAATTATATCAGGATAATGTGAGAGAATGACAGGGAATGTTGGAGAAGGTGCTCTTCCAAGGGCTTTGCGTGTAATAACTTATTTAATTCTCTTAACAATGAGATGGATATTAGTCTTATAAATGCTATCTTAGCAGGGTCTCTAAAATATATGCTTTTTCCTCTACTTTTGACTCAAGTGACAAATAATAAGAAAATGTTATTATCTAAAACTTGGAAGTATAGGAAAAGATAACTGTGTGACTTACATTGTTAAGTGACGGCATTGTCTAACAAGCTCACTTAAAGGTCTTCTGTCTTAAAAATGTAACTTTCCTTGACTTGCTATTTACTGGTATCCATGACAACATTTTATAGCTTTGTAAGCACAGATCTTAACTTGCAGAAAGCCAAGAGGGTGCATGTGTTTATTTTTCTGGTAGTAGTGCAAATGGTTTCAGCCCAGTAACAAAGATCACCTCAAAGTTCATGTCTCTGGCCCTGTCAGACAATACTCTGTTTTTGTTGTTGTTATTCTAATTTAGCAATCCCATTCCAGATTTCTTCTTTTCTTTCACTGACTCTGTATACGTGGGTCAGTATGTTTTAGTATAATGACCAGCAAAATAATGCCCTTGTGGATTTTCTTAACAAATTCAATAAATCTTTGACTATGCATCTACATGAGAATGATATTGTCTTAAGATTTTGAAAACTATGTTTGACAACAAATGACCACTTTCTTGAATTCTTACTGCATTAATCCATTTAGGCTGCTATAACAAATACTAGTAAACTAGGTGGCTTGTAAACAACAAACGTTCATTTTTACCGTTCTCGAGGCTGGGAAGTCCAAGACCAAGGTGCTGGCAGATTAGTGTCTGGTGAAGGCGCATTCTTCATAGACAGTGCCTAGCTGTGCCCCCACATGGTGGATGGGGCTAGCTAGCTTTCAGAGGTCTCTTTAAGAGCACTAATCCAATCATGAGAGCTCCACTCTTGTGACTTTATCACCTACCAAAAGTTCCCACATCCTAATTCCACTGCCTTTGGGGTTAGGATTTCAATAAATAAATTTTGAGGAGACAAATGTTCAGATCATAGCACCTGTTAACAGGTTAACTCTCCTATAATCTCTGCCCCAACTTGCTATCAATCTTGTATTTCACTTTTTTTTTTTCAGATGGAGTCTCACTCTCACTCTGTCGCCCAGGCTGGATGGAGTGCAGTGGCACGATCTCTGCTCACTGCAACCTCCACCTCCCAGGATCAAATGATTCTCCTGCCTCAGCCTCCTGAGTAGCTGGGATTACGGGCACCTGCCACCACACCCAGCTAATTTTTGTATTTTTAGTAGAGAAGAGGTTTCATCATGTTGGCCAGGAACTCCCGACCTCTGGTGATCCACCCACCTTGGCATTCCAAAGTGCTGGGATTACAGGCATGAGCCACCATGCCTGGCCTTATATTTCACTTTTAACCCAGCTCCAAAACAAAATAAAACCATTGCTCACCAGGGAAAGCCAGGATTCAATGTGAAACTCCAGATACTCTGTGCTAGATTTTCAGGACTGCCATAACAAACTTTCACAAACTTGGTTTATTAATACGGTGGAAAATGGAAACTTATTCTTTCACAGTTCTGGAGGACAGAAGTCCAAAATCAAGTGCTTGGTAATACCATACTCCCTCCGTGGGCTCTAAGGAAGAATTTTTTTTTTCCTCTTTCAGCTTCTGGGAGCTATTAGTATTACTTAATTTGTGGATGCAAAATTCCAGTTTCTGCATCCATCTGTGCAGTGCCTCCTCCTCTTCCGTGTTTTCTCCTCCCTGTCTGTCAAATATCCTTCTGCTTTACTCTTGTGACATCTGTCATGGCATGTAGGTCCACCCAGACAATCAAGGATGATCTTTAAATCTCAAGATCTTTAACTTAGTTACATCCGCAAAGATCCTTTCCCCAAATAGCTAACATTCAGAAGTTCTGGGAATTAGGATATATTCATATCTTTTTGGGGACTACCATTCAACCCACTATGCTGCCATATCCAGCCCCAGTTCAGCTGTCTATGCTTACCTCCCAGTGTTTCTTGATAAGTATTTCTGTTTATTTCTTGATCCCTCTCCTATCCGTAACCCACAGACTTTACTCTTTATGACATGTTGCTTTTGTTGATCATAGAGTTTCTCTGCCTAGCACAGCTCCCCGCTCCTTTTATGTATCTAGTGTACAATCTTCCTTCAAGCAGGCTTCCGCTGTCCCCATCCCCAGCTTCCCCAATTCCAGGCTGAGTCTGGTGCTTTCTCGGATGCTCTCACTGCACTGTGAACATACTCTTATTCTGTTGCTTCCTGAATTTCATTGGCTGTCCCCTTCTGTGTATATCTGTATCCTCCATCAATCTTTTCCTCAAAGAGCACAAACTGTGCACAACCTCACTCAGTGTCTGTCAATAACAGGCATTTACTAAGGGTTGTTAGATCGGTCTCTTACTCAAAACCTACTTGTTTTTAAAATTTAGCTGACGACTTTCTTTATGTTTAAACAAATCTAGCATGTGAATTATAATTTATTTTGTGTTCTGGTATTCCTCAGCTATCTTTCTTGTACTTGGTTGGTTCACCTAAGTTACTAACTTTAGAGGATAAAATTCATGTCTTCTGTGGTAGATGCATTGGGAACACAGAAATAACTCACTAGATTTGTTCACTTAATCCCCAGTGGAAATATGAAAAATATACCTTGGGAGGAAGATAACCTGGCTTAAGTTTATCTTTTACTTTTCTCCCCATTAGAGAAAGTCAGACTTCTTAACAGTTTACTAATGCTTTAGAACTAAGAAAAGTTGTGTTCCAGTTGGAATTTCTAGTTTCTGGGTTTTAACAAACTGTCAGCTTTCATAAAGCACATTGGTAGAATTTAATTTTCCTTCCCTATTTTATATCTTAATCATAACCACAGTACAAATAATTTGTTGTTTCAAAATCTCCATTCACTCATACATTTTATTCTTGTTGACCTTGGCTTATGCAATTTGGGTGGAAAGAATCACTAACTAGGAGAGGAATATTTGAACTTTGATTTTATGTTTCAGACAAAGTCTTAACTGAGACTTCAGCCACATGAAAGCATGAAATTATTATCTGCCTACTTTGGGAAAACCACCAGTTTAAAATATAAAAGAATTGTATTGTGTGATAGCTTACTCTAAGAAACTTTATTTTCTATTCTTAACTATTAAATGAATATTTGGGCAATGGAAAATTTTTGTTTTCTATGGCCTTATGAATGTTAGCCTTAAAATCATTTAAAAAATTCACCTGGTGTCAGGTATCATTAAAAACTCCATATTTGTGCCAGATTAACTGAAAACTTTGGCCCCAGATAAATTGGTGGATTTTGGCCAAGTTTTAGGCAAACTTGGGTCTTTCTTTATTTCAGGTAGAAAGAACATAAAGCTCTATGGATTCTTGCCCTCTGAACTAAACCAACTAAAATTCAACAATTTGGCCATGATTTCCTTAGAGGTTTCATATATTTTTTCGGCTATAAAATGTAAACCCAGGTCAAGAGGCATATACTGAAACCTCAATTTTAGTAAGAAAAATATTTATGAACTAAAAGTGGAAATTCTACAGAAACTTGGCTGCGGAGAAAACTTTAAAACTGGAACAATTAACTTAGATTATTTGGGAGAGGCGAATCTTTCAATGTAATTTGCTCTCTTTTTCTGTTCTCATAATTTTAAAGAGCTTTGCGCTAACAAGCTTCTATGCTGCATTACAATATTTTGATAGGTTCTGTAGAGAAACTTCTCTTATTTTTTCCCTTTGCCTTTAATGTTTTGACTCTTTAATTTGAATCACTCTTTTATTTCTTTTTAATGCTTTTCTATTATGAGGAACTTAGCAAATTTCCCTCAAGGACTGAATCAGAGGGAACAGTGAGTGAATCCAGGCAATATTGCCCTCCATATTATGCTCCCTTGTGATCCTTGTGTTGACCACTTTCTCTGAACAAGGACACAGCTCTGTAACATAGCATGACTGAAGATGAGTTTCTTGTGTTTTGTGGAAACACTCCCCAAGAGGTGAGGAGGTGACCTCTATCCCTCCCCTTTGTCTAGACATCTCAGTCCTGGAGCTCACAATTATTTCTAAAGAGTTTCTAGCTGTTCTCACCAGGAGTGTGTTGAGGCCTTATGCAAATAAAACCTCAAGAGGCGCACCTAAACTTATCTGAAAAGTCTCCTGAAGATTCTTCACACAACTTTTCTCTCCTTTCTTTTTTTTTTTCCAGTAACCTCTTTACCCCTTTCCACGAAGATTTCTATGCCTCAGAACAAAGTTGACCTCATCTTGAAGAGAAGATAGAGGGGAGATAATGCCTGTAAACATCTATCACAAAATGTTGCTCCAATTACTGATGAATTAATAAAAAGTCATATACTCTCTTCTGATGCCCATCATCTGCTCCTGTAAGCCTTATTTCCCACTGTTCTTCTATGTAGTGTATGCTCTAGTCAAAAATTTGACTCTTGCTATCATTCATTAGTTCCTTCAATCAGTGAGTGTTTTTGAGTATCTACTATGTGCCAGACACTATTCTAGCCTCCAAAGATCCATTAAAACAAGCGAAACAAAACCAGACACATTTCATGGTCTCCTGGACCCCATATTTTAGTATAGCCTGGGCATTCCAGCTTTGTACCTTTCTCTTCTTTGGTGGTCCCTCCTTAAGTATTGCCAGTCCTAACTTTCAACTGGTCCCTATGTTTCAAAGTTGTCTTGAATCCACAAAGTGTCTTAATAAATAGACTTACTCTTAACACTTGCAAGGTTGTGAGGCCTAGGATTGAAGTATGAATGAAACCTACATACTATTTGCATAAATATTTAAAAGATACAAGTTCAACTAAAAACCCTGATAGCTATATAATTTCAAAATTTAAAAAATGTGTAAGGCTGTGGTGTTTATTTGTCTAAAAGTTGGCAAAGTATCCAAGATTACTACGTGTATTTTTGAGCATATCTGGATATTCTGTGTTGATTAGCTGTTAAAAATTTTAAATGTTTAATATTGCAGAATGTTGCTCAGCTTCCCTGTGCACCTATTGCAAACATGCTAATTTGCTAAAGTATGAATGTGTCCACATGCCACACCTGGAACCTGCGGAGAAGAACAGCTCAGCAACAGCTGGGAAAGATGCTTCATTATCAAGAATCCTTTACACCCATACTGAGAACTGCACAAGTTAATTAATTTGTGTTTTCTCTTACCTAACTCTTCTGCTGCTCACATCTTTCCCAACAAAGTAGTATCATCTCTGAAGTCAGCAGCAGCTGGCCTCATGCCATTTCATACCATTCTCGTGCAGTCATCTTTTGTTCTGGGGACAAACGACAAGAGGTTCGAGGAGTTGATTATTTGGGACTTGAAGGAGGTTTGACATGAGAACCTGCATTTAAAACCACAGGTTGGACTCTGCTTGCTGGACCCCAGGTGACGATATATCCATGTATTCTATTATAAATCTGGGTTTGTATGTTCATAATGTGTGGCACTCTCTAAAGCATGAGACCCAAAGGAGGATATTCTTACACAGGCCAGAAGGAAATACTTTCTGAAGGAAACTTTACTTGGACTAGGAGTGATCTGTAATTCTGAAATCTCTAAACATTGCATTTTTTTTGTAATGCCCGGAAAAATGTGAGAAATACTATAATACTTCACCCATATGTCATATCGCCTCATAGAAAAAAAGTAGTATTTTATGAGTACGAAAGATATTTATTTGTTTTTTTCCGCCACCATCTATGCACAATAGATTCAAGATTATAGAGCGTTATTTTAAAAAATATTGAACTAAACTAAGTACAAAAATGCAAATAACTAATTCATAATCCTTGTTTTCTTAAACTTAAGAATAAGTTTTATACATCTCTGTGACGGGGTAATTAACAACTCCCACCACCAAATGGCAAATGTGAATTGCAGTGTGGGTGGGAGAGGAGGGAAGGAAGAAGCGTGAGAATCAGTTTAGTTTAAGAGGAAATTGGGAAATACTAATGGGAAAGCTCATGAAGGAAATAAGAGATACAGGAATAGAGGGCAAGGCAGAGATTAGGATTAGTGAATGATTTTTGCATTGTGGTTCAGAAATTATAATAATATTTGCCTCTTTGGTGATAATCAATACACTTCATAGGTGTTTCCTATGTGTTAATGATTCTATTGAATATTTTACACATACCAGTTCATTTAATCCTTAGAACCACATGAGGCTGATGTTACCACAGTCCTTCTCTTTGAGATCATGTAAATAAGGCTTTGAGATGCTTACTTGCTAACAGAGCCAGGAAGTGAACCCAGGTGTATCTGACTGCAAAGCTTCCTTTTAATCACAAGGACATTTGAAGTCATTGGATAGGATTCAGGCTCCTTGGAATAGGGCAAAGAAAAATAAAAGAAGAAAAGGACAGTTAGAGAATGGTAACATCTGGGAGAAGAAAAAGAAGCTTTATTAATTTGGCTAACTTATGAGTGAACAAAATCCCACTTGAATTGATTTAAGCAAAAGAGGGGATTTTAATGGAAGGCTAAGCTATGAAAGAATGGGACAACCGTGATTAGAGAAAGGTCAGTATCTTTTATAGTATCAGGAACCAAACCCCAGCATCAAGCTTCTTTCCCTGTCTCTTAGCCATGTTTCTTTTCTCCATATGTCAAGCTCATTCTTATCTCTTTCTAAAGAGTTTTTTCCATGTGGCAAGAACTCAGGTAACCAAAATTTCCAAAATTTTATAGCTTATGATTTCAGTCAACAGAGGCACATTGGAATGACTCTTTGGCTCTTGAGTCCAAAAATCAGGACGAGGTACTAATTGTCCCTGCCTAGGTCAAGACATACCAATAGTATTAGGATGCTTTTTGCTGCATAACAGAAAACACGAATAACCTCTTATTGTATATTTTTCTTACATAACAAGAACTCTAGAGGGAGGAGCTCTAGAGTTGGTCAGGGATAAATGATGTCAAGGGGCAGATTATCTAGGATTCTTTTAGCATTCTGTGTGGGTAGAAGCATTAATGCTGTTGTTGTCATAGCCATATCCTTATGGTAGCATATGAAGCAGAAAAGAGGCAGGAAAAATAACTCTCCTTGTGTGACATTCTCTTTTTATTTGGAGAGAAATAACTGCATTTCAGAGTTAATGGGATCTGAACCTAGTACAATTTTAGGATCTTCTTTAAGAAAAGCAGAAAAATATTAAAATTAAAAACGGGGCACAGGGCTTTGACTGGAGTCATTGTGAGTGTTGGCCTCTAAACTTCCTGGTAAATCAAGTCTCTGTTGAATTTCTTTTGTTTCAGTGGTTGGACTGAGTCCCATGAAGCCAGATAACTTCTGACTGCAAGGAGCTTGGAAAAGCAAGTATCTGGATCTTTTACCAGCTAAATTTGGAGATAGGTATCTACCAGACTGGGGAAGAAGAGGAGAAGAATGGCTGTTGAGTGCAGATCAATTCGTTTCCACTGAAGTCTATGGATGAAATATTTACGCATAGCCGAGGTATAGAACTGTGTTGTAAAAGGTGGTTGATTTGGTGGTAACTATGTGGATGGGTGTGATAGGCTGAAGTGTCCCCCCGCAAGTTTATGTCTACCTGGGATCTCAGAATGTGACTTTAATTGGAAATAGGGTCTTGCTGATGCAATTAGTTAACAACTTTGAGATGAGTCATAATGGGTTTTCGGTGGGTGCTAAATCCAATGGCTGGCATCCTTATAAGAAGAGAGGACACACAGACATGCAGAAGAGAAGGCGATGCAAAGATGGAGGCAGAGCCTGGGGTTATGCTGACAGGAGCCAAGGAATGCCGGGGGACATTAGAAGCTGAAAGAAGCAGGGAAGGAGTTTCCTCTATAGGCTCAGAGGATGCATGGCCCTGCTGACACCTTGATTTCTGGCTTCCAGGCTCTAGAACTGAGAGAGAATTAATTTCTGCTGTAATAAATCACCCAGTTTGTGGTCATTTACTGTGGCAACCTTAGGAAACTAAAACGATAGGGTAAAGGGCAGTTATCAGAAGGAGCGGATGTGGTGCTGGTAGACAATCCCAAAGGTGTCCATTGTAGAATTTATGAAAGGAGCTTAGTAGCAGGTGGAGTCATAGTTAGTAGTAGGATGAGGGCCAGGTTAGTATATTGCCTTGATGTTACGACAAGGCATGAGAATGTCAGTGCCAGGAAGAGTGTACACTGAGAAGTTGAGAAGAGGGAAGGCGTGATGAGACAGGAGGACAAGCACCTGGCCTTTCATCTAGACAAACTAATTCCTAAGCATTTCTACCTCCTTCCGGAGTCTGCCTGTGAATGCCCTTCACGTGAAATGCTTGTCACCTCACTCTGCTTGACTAATTCATTGCCGTTCCCTTTGTGAAACTGACATTGAAGGCACACTCCTTCAGTGTTCATGTTGTTGGTGTGGTGGATATGTGTGTGTGTGTATAGAGTGATACTTTCACAATTTTTTAGATTTCTTTTTGTGATAGGATATATATATATATTTTTTCTCACTCTGTCACCCAGGCTGGAGTGTAATGGGGTGGTCTCAACTCACTGCAACCTCCACCTCCTAAGTTCAAACAATTCTTCTGCCTCAGCCTTCTGAGTAACTGGGATTACAGGCGCATGCCACAACACCCAGCTGATTTTTTGTATTTTTAGTACAGATGGGGTTTCGCCATATTGGCCAGGCTGGTCTCGAACTCCTGACCTCAAGTGATCTGTCCACCTCGGCCTCCCAAAGTGCTGGGATTACCGATGTGAGCCACCATGCCTGGCTGTGGTAAGATACTCATGAAGTTATTTAGGAGGTGTTTAATTAAAGACAATGGCATGCAATGTGTATCTTGTGGAGTCCGAGCATAAGAAAAATAGGAGACACTGATATTAAATTTTATGTATAAGTCTTCTGTATTTAAATACAGTTATTTAACAAAATCTGTTATTTGGAGACAAAGAAGTATTTCATATATTTTCATTTTAGACATAAAGGAAATCAACTCCTTTGAAGTACCAAAATTTATAACTTTATATTATTTTGACATAAATATACCTAAAACATATTGTATAGTTCCCTGGATTCTTATACAGAATGCATCTTCTCCCTGCTGACCCAGGGTCAACATTAGACACATCCATAATTGTTCTGTGTAATATTATAATGTTCTTGGGCCTCTTTCCTAAACACCCTGACAATCGTGCTGCTCTTTTCTCTTGCTGTGAGCTGACCAGCTGTGCCCCTGCCTGTTGCCAGCACACTCCCCTCTCCTAGATCCCTGTTTTCCTCTGGTGCAGTTTTTAATTCATTGTGGCCTGGGAATCCAGATAACATAGCTAATTAGAAATGATCTAAATGTAAGAGTGAATGCCCCTGAGGGAGCATCTGTGGCCTTCTCTGTGAGTTTCTATGGGGATCTCTCCTTTGCATTAGATGCTGTGTTAGTGTATGGATGGCAGACCTATTTTTCCTTTGCTTCTCAACACTCAATTAGATCCAACAAGCTAATGAAATTCATGAGAGCATGCAGCAAAATTCTGTATAGGAAGTTTTTTCCCCTTCTTTCCATAGTTTCCCATGTTCTAAATTAGTTGTTCTAATGTTATCTATGTGTTTTTGTTTCATCTTAGGATATCAGCGGGATAATATTAACTGCCAAAATAATTCATTAGTTGTAAAGCTCCATCCTGGGGAGTTATCTTGGCTAAACTGTGGATAATGTGCCTCTTGGTTTAGACCGCCTAAAAGTCATTATGGTCAATGATTGACCCACAGCCACCATGTGAAAAACCTGGGGTTAACTAGAAAGTAAAAACTGCTGGAACAACCTGATTGTGCCGAGGTAGTATGTTAAATCTACGTAGAAGTAGCAGAAGTTACAGGAAAAAAAGCCGGTGATTACCAGGATGTCACGTTGTTTATGAATCAGGTTGCTGAGTCTTTGAATCTTGAGATGATATTTAAGTCAAAATTTCAAGAGTAGGAATTCTGAGGTCAGGATCAATAGTGTAGTTGGGTATTAGTCATTTGAATAAAAAGCCGGCTTTTGAGCTGACCCCTTTTCTCTTAGTTCCTTTTCCTAATTATCCTACTTTTCTCAAAAATGTCACTCACAAACTCTTTTGCTGTGAGAGTTAATAGTGAGGTGCATAAAATACACATAAAAGTTTCAAAAGTGAAGTATAAATAGCCATAGCCTTTCAAAATATTATTCGGGTTTAGGAAAACAAGTGCCTTTCACGTCATTCGAGCACCGGAGGATGATTCTAACTGCAGATGGGCCTTTAAATAAGTGTGAGTTTGCTGCTGCTTCTCAACTCCCAGTTGGATATTGAAAAAAAAAAAAAAAAGGATCTTTCTCAATTTCCTGTTCTTGTGCCTTATTAAAATCCTTCTGTTGCCCCCACCGCCACCCCTGCCTCTTTCTTCTTTTCCCATCTTTTTGTGTGGAGGATGTTATCCACAGTTCCCAGCAGTGATGATGCATTTGAGTCAGGAGAATGAGATTGTGACCCAGATACAGTGCATGAGAAATGAGTGATGGGAAGAGAGAGAATGACGGGTGGGGGAGGGGCGGGGGGGCGGAGGGGGGGTCGGGAGAGAGAGAGCGCAGTGGTGAAGGGTTATGAGTTGTACAGTTATTTCTAGCTTTGAATGGTTTCCAAATCTCATACATTCACAGACAACCTTGCCAAAGCCCACAGCTGTCATGCATTTTCAACAGATTCCACAGGGCCTAGATGAGGTTTGAAGGCATTCCTTTGCTCTTACACATTAGCTAAAAGGAATTACCGTAACATCTGATATTGTGGAAGTGGGACATTTGCCATCCTGACCTTGCCCAAAGCAGTCCGGAAATAGGGGTCTAAGGATGTATTATCTCATATGGCCCCTAAAGGTCACCAGGGGCCTGTCGGTGGCGTTCTGAGAAAATCCAAGCACCCAATATGCTCTGTATTTGGAGAGACTGGGCTGCTTTGTATGGACGCAGTGGGCAGACACATGTTCCCATTGCTCGTTGGATGTTTGTCATAGGAAAGGCATGTTCCACTGGAGAAATTCCCAGCTGTCAGTAATGTGCTGATATACCACAGCCAATCATCAGAGGATGAGCCAAATAAACAGGATGTTCACAATGTGTGTGATTGCATGAGTGTGTAACAAAACTTCTGCCCATTTCACAGCCTCATAATGGGATTGACATGCATTGCTTAATGCATCTGTCTGTTTAGGATAGAAACGCATAAATACCATGGAAACCATGTGTAAGAAAGCCCTTTCTTTGGCTCTATGGACTGTTGATATGACGGGATGAAATCTGGTATAAATTGGGAAAGAACATCGCTTTAATATTATGAGTTTGCTTGCTGGGAAGTGCCTTGAAGTCATCCAAACACAGATGAGAAGGAATAATCAGATAATCGGTAGCTATTGTGAGTTAACAAAAGGGGCTGAGTTGATATGAATATTTTTACATACCAGTGGCGTCATATTCATTCTTTCTTCTTGTAAGACACTCATTAGTTGAATTATTTATATAAATGTACAGAAACGAGTCAAAGTTATGTCATTGCCCTTTTTGTTTGGATATGCTGCTACTGTTAACAATTAGTTTCTAAATATATTCCTGAGGCAGCAGTTTGGGAAGGGGGAGTAGTGGTTCCTTCAGCACTCATGTGTAGATAGGTTCTTGGAAAAATAACATCAGGTATCCTGTTAAGTGTCAGATCTTTTACTTCTCTGAGTATTCAAATCCCTTTTGCTCAAGGTAGCACATCCATTCATGATAATAATAGTAATAAATAACATTTATTGTACATTTCCTATTTGCTGGTACTGAGCCAAGCCTTTAACACGCATTAACTCTTTTAATTCTCACAA
This sequence comes from Macaca fascicularis, assembly GCF_037993035.2. Taxonomy (NCBI): domain Eukaryota; kingdom Metazoa; phylum Chordata; class Mammalia; order Primates; family Cercopithecidae; genus Macaca; species Macaca fascicularis. Next base: position 128,876,506 of record NC_088379.1, read on the forward strand.
AAACATGTAAGATTGATACTATTATTATTACTATCATAATGATAAGAAAACCAGGGTTCAGGGAAGATAGTAGGCTTTTAAGAAGGTAGAGTTAGTAACAGAGCAAGCTGGAACATCTATTTATGTAGAGTACTGAATCCATGCGTTTAACCATTTCACTACATTACCCTTGTGTGTCCCTGCTCTATGTGAAATTTGATTCTATTACAGTCTCTGGTGTTAATTACTTTATTGCATTGAAATGTGATTTGTATTTCCTTGAACAGGACTAATGCACAAAGATGATTTTGGTATCCTAGGGTCCATCTGTATTTCACCACCCTAGTACAGTTGAAGATTGAGGAACATGCCATGAAGTCTTTGTCATGATTTTTCTCTGTTGTTAAGTTTTGGTCTTTTAATTGTGGTTATTATGTGCTGCTTTTCAAACATTGCCCAAGATACACTGATTTAGGAAAAAAATCCTATGTGTCAGGATGTTGCCTCCTAGTAATGTTAACACTTTCAATAGGTTTTATGTGATAAACACTGCAGGAAAGAAAAGGAGTTCTGAGTGTACAGAATCTGTGTGTTTATATTGGTTTATGAGATCATTAGAGACATGTACTACATCATCTGGTGGAAGGCAGTGCCGCATAATGGTTAGGTCTTGGGCTCTGGTGTTTCACTACTTATGATATGTGTGACCCTGGGCAGTTTTGTTGATATCTCTGAGCCCATTTCTTTCATCTGTACAGTAGGTATAAGATAATTTTTTTATAAGATTATTATTAGGATGAAATGAGAGAATTCCTGTAAAATGCATGGCCCCTAATAAGTATTTTAAAGAATGCTCTGAAATGCCTTTCAGCACTCTTCATTGCCAATCCTTGTACTGTTTCTCTTTGAGTCCTTATCACAATTAGACATACTGTATTATACTTGTTAAATGTCGTCTCCCTAAACTAGAATGTAAACTCCACAAACTCAGGTATGTGTCCTTCTCTCCTGTGCCCTCATGGCCTAGAACAGCACCTGACACAAGCTGGGCCCTTATGAATATTTGCAGATAAATAAATGACAGCTATTTTATTATCATCATCATTATCACTATTACTATGGCTCTTATTACCATGTGTTTCAGACTCAGATACCATGCTTAAGAAAATCCTAAAAATACTGTTTAGATTTGAATAGTTACCAAGAGGCTTAAGAAATGTTTGATTTCTGATCATAGAGGTTTATAGGAATATCTATTTACGTCTTCAATTTATAAAATAAAAGACTTAGGATACTCCAAGGCCAAGTGATGTTAATTGGTCTCACCTTAGTCAAGAATTACCAAGTGGCAAATAAGAGCTAGGATCCAGGCTGCACCCCCAGTCCAGTAAATTCTCTTTCTACTGTGCTCTACTGACATCTAACTTGGGTATCAATATGGCTCTCCACTCTTCCGCAGACCAGGCCTCAACAAAGGTGGGAACCATGGCCCTACTTTATCATTGCATTTTACTCCAAACTTCTTGTCACCTTTTGTTGACTGGTCATGGCTGTATCTTCCAGGTTTTTCACAGGAATGGAATTTCTTTTTGATGATAAAATGTGCTCTAGTGACAAGTCATACATGGAGATGGCTGAGAACTGCAAGACACTGCTTGGGGCCAGGTAGAGATGCCCCTCTCCAGATAACTCAGTGAAAATTGGATACCTTTTATCAGCTCTATTTGGAGTCTTTTACTGGATTTGGGATCTCCAAAGCATTTCATTCTGAGAGAAAATCAAAACAAATAAAAGCTATAAAGTTTATTACTCCTCTGGCTTAGAGCAGTCTAGGAAGAAAAATGTATGAATTCATTCAAAAAACTTATTAAGAGATAGTGAGAAATGGAAGTGTGTGAATGGATCTCTTTTACACATATTTTCAAGTTGCATCATTTTCCCTCAAGGAGTTTACAGTCTAGCAAAAAACAGATTTTTCCAAATTAATCTCAGTGATACATAACATGGTAGTGAGAACATGGAGAGAGGAAATGAAAATAAAATTTTGAGGGAGCTTGGAGGAGGAAGAGATTACTTCCAGATGGTGAATTGAGATGTTCATGGAAGAGGCAGCATTATAACTAGATTGATGGATCAGTAGTATTCTTCAAATTGCATGCATCTTAGATCAAATATATTTTAAAGTTGATTTCTTAGGAAGTTCATTTACTTCCTGACATTTTATATTCTTATGTATGCCATACAATAAACACAAATGTATATAATGTAATGTAACCGACATAGCTTATTTCTCAAAAGGAGACATTTATTAGACATTATTATGTATATTTTTATAGCCACAATTATAAATATTTACATGAGTTTATAAATAATAGCATGCCAAAAGAAAAAAATTGTATCTTGTACTTACACACATACAACATTTGGAGGCTCTACACATAGCTAAGATTATTTTTGGATGTTTGTGATTTGACTTACATAACTGTTTACGCTTAAGCCACAGAAGGTTTTCAAACTAAAGTCCATTATGATAATAGTGTGATGTATCAAAGGCATAGATGAGCTGAACTCATGTTCTTATACTGAAAGTCTTGGAAAACATTTACAATGTTTACAATGCCTTCACAGACATTTTTTTTCTCCTTATGGATTTATCTTTCTACTTAAAATAGCTGCATTTATTTTAGTAGCTGATCTCTTTCCTGGAAATTATTTTTGAAAGTAAATATAATGTTAGTTAAATAAATATTTTAAGTTTTACTTCACATTTTCAATGTATTAAGTACTACATGGTAAGTAGAAAATTGAAAGTTTTTATTAATTTGATTAATGAAAACCATATTTTACATTCAGCAATCCCAAATTAAATAAAAACAATCATAGAGGAATAATAAAGAATGTGATTTACATCGGTTTAGTGCTGGGATGGCTCTTCATTTTCTAATCTTCTCTTACCGTTTTGACTTTGCCTTGTTCCTGGTCAGCTGGGAAGTTATCTGCTGTGGAGTTTCCTTTTTGTCTATTGCTCTTCTACCTTGGGGTGCTCCAGCTACCCATTTGCTTTGCTCGCTCCTAAAGCTGTGACTGCAGCTATATAGTCTTTCGTGTTTCACTTGAAACATGCTGACAGACGTGCTGACTGAACATTTTAACCAGCACATTTATTCTGGCTTCTTCTGAAGCTGATGAAGCTACCAAAACAATTCTGTGTTCCTCTGAAAAACAAAGGGCAAAACCCAAAACATGAATCAAATAGAGCCAATGTGGAAAATGTACAGCTTTAATAGAACGTAAGAACTATGGTGTTCAGTGGCTTTTGGAGGCCACATTCTTTCATGTGGAGAGAACATGAGAACAGCTTACTGTCTTGCTATAGTTTGCTTTTACATTAGTACTAGCTCTTAGACTGGATTAGTCATTACTATTTGTAATGAGTCAATAAAACTTAAAAAATATATTGGGACAGTTTTCCTAAGCTCAGGAAACTATGAATATAGCTAGGAGAATGATTTATTTCCAAGTATTTATTGAGCTGCTATTATGTGAAGAAGACTTATTTAAAGAGTAGATATTTTTGCAAGACATAGTCCCTGTCCAGGGGAACTGGTACACCATTGCTGAAACTGGTGTGGGGTCTTCCATGGTTGAAGGAAGTCAAGGCTCTAAGCCAAATTAAGGATTTTCTGGTTGCTGATAGAATATTAGAACTGAAGGGTCTTTCAGATATCATCTACTCCTCTAATTTTATTTTATGAATATGGTAACTGTAATTACTTCTCGAAGATCACCCAGAAATTTAGCAAGAAAGTCATGTATGTACATATTTTTCTTTCCTCTAAATCTGATTTTTTTCGTGATATGACATATATATTTATACTAATTTAAATGGGTCAAATGTAATTTAATTTTACTTTTATTAGTTTAGTGTATGTATGTATATGTGTATATATATAAAATAGTAGTTCTCTCTGGGGATTGGCATTGTACATATACATGTATATATATACACACACACATATTCTTTGCAATAAAAATGAGATCACACTTAACCTACTGTTTTGTACCTCACTTTTTCATGTAACTATTGCATGAATATTTTTAATGTGAATGAATATGTTTAGAATATTACTTTTATTGGGACTGCAAATAGTCTATTCATCTTATATTTTAGAACATTTTACTTTAGTGTAACTTTTAAACACATTATTTAAGGTCAACATTTCCCTTTGTAAATCATTCCGCAATGAAGTGCCACATAATTATATATTTATTCTCACTTCTTTCCTTTATATTTCCAGACCTAGAGTTTCTGGGTCAAAGGCAATACATACATGCAAGACTTTTGATCCACAGTGAGCCCACCAACAACACTTTCCACTCCCAATTTCAAAATCCATAGTTTATATTCAGTGCTGCAGGACTGTAAAATCTGGCAAGGGTTAACAGATCTATAAAAAAATCCAAACAAAACTTCTCCAGCCAGAAATATAAAGTCACAATGGCTTAGTATCCACCCAGCAGGGCTGTCATTTCCTGAAAGGTATTAGACGGACAGGTGGCATCGATTAAGCTCACAGAAGAAAAGTGTTTGTGATGGAGTCTCCCCATTTCCAACCTTCAAAGGCAAGAGGATGATGATCTTAGATTTAGCAGTGGCTTCAGGAGGTGGCTTTTGTCACATCCTCATACATTTCTGACTCACATTTGCTAAATTTGGGATGTCAAAGGCATATATGAATTTATAACAACTTAGAAGTCTTCAGATGTTAATTAGAGAGCAAATATATTTACTGCCTAGGGATCATTGTGAGTCTCCTACTTCTTGTTTGAGTTTGCTTGCTGTGTGGGATTGCTTATCAATATAAGAGTAAATAAGAGTTATAGTTTAGTGGTTTACTGAAAGCTGCTAGATGTTTGCAATGAAAATACTAAATTCAGTGAGGTTTGCATCTATCTTTTAAAAGTAAGAATAAACATTCTAATATTTAAAAAATGTCAAAGAGAAAAATGCACATGTACTCTTTTTTTCAATTTCAGCCTCTGACATTTTGCTGCCTTATGTATACGTGCTCTTTGTTTTTCTCGGATAAGAAATAGCTGTAGATGGTTTTTCAAGCATATTGTTTTTAGGTAATGCTTTGAGATAATGATGCTTCATGATAATAGTTGTAGACAGTTTCAAGCATGATGTTTGAGCACAGAAATTAATCGCTATTTGTGTTTCTGAAGCAGTCTGGAAATTCAAGGAAAATTGTTTTGTATTTGATTGTTTTATACCATCTGTGATTTGAATTTTTCATGTAGTAAATTATTATATGCTATCTCTAAAGGTAAGATTATTTTCCAGTTAAGTGTTTCATTATCTAAGTAAATGCTAATCGAATTTTAGATTAAATTAATATTTAAAATAAATATATATGCAATTATTTTACCATCTTTATTTTATCTCTCAAGTATAAGCTAGTTCATATTTATAAAGGAAAACTGTCAATTTTAAATTTTCATTTTTGTTTACAAATTGATTTTTTTCCGATTATTGGATTCTAGGATAGCTCCAGGAAAGCTGATTAAAATTTTTATTACAGCTTGTTTTTGGATAATACAGATTTGTACTTGGTAAAGACACTCATATTAGTAAATGTTATCATTTTAGATGAGCCTAGTCTACTTCAAAAATGAAGAAGAGGATATTGCTGTACTCAAATATGGGAAAGGTACATTTTCATGGAATGGAGAGATGTGAGAAAAATAAAAAAGCCCACATAGCATAGATAACTTCTGGCTCAGAGGAGACTCAGGCAGTAACTGTGTGACTATTCTGGGTGATCACTAGGTAGTATGAGGGTCTTAGCCACCTGTCTGGGTGGGGTATGCCCAAGTTAAGAGTTGTATTCCACTTGCCCTTCACTCTCCCTGTCAACCCAAATGTTTGCTCTAGAGAACAGCTTCCCTCTGTTTCATCGGATCCCTTTTCTTCTCAAATGACAGTATAAGGCCCACTTCTTTCAGGACGGTTTCTCTAATTAACATCCGATGACCTCCAAACCATCGACATATTAATAATTCCGGATCATTTCATTTACTCATCACTTTTGTAATCATTATAGCTCTCATTTTTGTAAATGGGATGTGTGTCTGCGTTGCTTCCCTTATTAAACTACAATCATGAATCTGGGATCATGGCTAATCTTGACTGTGTTCCCTGGAACGATAAACAAAATAGTTATAAATCTGAGCATTTCTAAATAAATACAGTCTCTAAGGGGAATTTTATACCATGTTCTTAAACATTATGTGGAAAATATATTTATTCATAGGATTAAAAGGAGAGGAAGAAAAAGAGATGGGTCTGAGCATTGCCGATGTGGAGATACTGTTATATCCACTTACAGATGAGGAAATGAGGAGGTTTTTTTCTGAGTTTCAGGACGTTCAGAGACTTGGTCTAGGAAACATCATTAATAAATGGAAGCATTGTGACAAGAACTCAAAAAAATATGACAGGAAAAACTTTCTCTTTGCCAATTCTAACATCTTCCTATTTATTTTCTACTGGGCTTATCTTAACGAAGTGAAGTAATGCTTTAAAACCCCTTTTTACATTTTATACTTGCAAAGCTTTGGTGCTTAAGATTTATAGTTCAGTAATTGATTTTACTTTATGGACTGAGAATTCTACGGTGGATCATTCCACAGTAGATTCCTTACTCACCTTATCTATAAATATAGGGCCATTGAATATTTAATCTGGAAAGGATTCTAGGGATCACTTCATTCTGTACAACCATTATAGAGATTCTCTGGTTCTTAACAAAAATATCCAGTTAAAACCTGTTGTGAAAATAAGAAGACAGTGATTTTTCATTGCAGTGTAGGGCTGAAAATATCATTTTATTAGTAGTGGTAGTATAGTATTATATTGGCTTTGTAGGCATGCCAGCTCACATAGTTATTTACTTGCTCATCATATCTTACTTGAGGGAATAGTGACTATTCTAGGTTATATTCTTTTTTGGTTACTATGTCATATTTGTTTTCAAATGAAATCTAAATCAGACTGCCAATTCTTGTCAAGTAATGCCTAAATTGTAATACTTTACAGTGTTAAACACAACTTTCTACCAGCATAGTATAGAACATAATTTTATTAATAAAATATGGATACAATGCAAACTGTACAGAAAGAAATTGACAATTGCAGAAAGATGTCCCCAGAAAGCAGGTCAAATTAAATGTCACAATAATTCCCCTCCAAATACAAACATCTTTGACTTAAAAGAAAGATCTGCTTTATGATGTTATAAGCATATCCTTCCCTGGAGCTGTATTGATAATTAATGCCACATACTCTTGGTTAGAATTATGTATGAGTTTGGTCATAAATGTTCTCATGCACTTTAAATGTCAATAAAATAAATAGCCTTTATTATTTCAAAATGATTACTTGCTCCCAGACACTGCTACTTTGCAGGAGAGGATGGCTGCCTTGGCACATAATGAAGTATTACAGAGACATGCCGTAAACATTTGGAAGACACACTCCTAGCTCTCAGGCAATGCAGCACGGGGAGCATATAAGGGCATAAGGAATATGCTTGAAGAAACCCAATCCCTGTCCTTGCTTCCACTTGCGCTCTCATAAATCAGCCTGTTAATATCTTAAGCTTAGAAATAATTTTTAAAAAGGACAATGTTCCTCTTTTGTGGCTTGCAGGGCCAAGTGCTTTGTTTCTGGTCACTCTTACTTTCTAGATACAGCCTTCGTTATTGTTTTTGATTGGAAACAGGGAGTGTCTCGGTCTGTTACCCAGGCTGGAGTGCAGTGGTGTGATCTCAGTGATCCTCCCACATGAGCCTTCTGAGTAGCTGGGATTACAGGCACATGGCACCATGCTCAGCTAATTTTTTTTCCATTTTTTTCTAGAAACAAGATTTTGCCATGTTGCCCAGGCTGGCCTTGAACTCCTGTACTCAAGTGATCTTCCTGCCTTGGCCTCCCAAAGTGCTCAGATTATAGGTGTGAGCCACTGTGTCAAATTCTTTTGTTTTTAAGAAAATCCCCAAATGTTTAACTTCTGTAGGCAATTTTGTCCCAGATCAAGAGAGAAGGACTTATATATATTCTTATTTCATGACATATTAAAAACATGTAAGACTGACATATAGGTAATGAATAAGAGGAATTAGTCCTTGCCATAGGAAGAATTATCAATTGAATAAAAAACTAAAAATAGGACTTCCAGTTTTAGCTTTAGCATATAAAGAGCTTGGAAGTTGTTATGCCTATCTTTACAAGAAAAAGCTAATCAAATTGTGAATCAAAGATTTTTCTCGAATCCATCAGAGAATAGACATAGCAAGGCAAATTTCTACCCTGAATTTCAGAAAGACAGGTGAATCTAGAGTCATAGCTGAGGTCTGCTTACCTGGAGCAGAAGCTGCTGGCATTATAATCTGGTAAGAGCAACTAAATGGTAATTTTGAGGAAACGCTGGAGGCTAAGTGTGAACTAGAGGAGAGTGAAAAACTTGTGGGGGTTGCAATTTTATGGGGTCCTCTTGCTTTTATGAGGTTTTACTCCAGGAACTTCACTGGATTCTCACAGTGAAGATCCAAGATTGTCTTGTGGCTCTGTCATGGGGAGCAAAAGAGTAATTCTTGCTAGATACTCCAAGACAGTTCTCCATAACAAAGACCTATGCTGGAGGAGAAAAAAGTTGACTAGAGTATATCCGAGCTGGGGGAAGGGCATTCTCAATCCAGTTACCTCTAGCCTTCAGGTCTCACCCAAGGGGGATGTATTATACCACTGAAGAAGCACTTGTGAAGGTCATAGCCCAGAGACACAGGACCACTAAACACACAGAGTTATGTATAAAATTATAGAACGCCTGACTTTCCCCACATCTTATCATCATACCAACAGGGGTTCAGTATAACAACAGTGTATTACAATGAAAGAGCTGTAAAATGCAGTCTCTGAAGAAGCATCTTAAGGAAGCCCAAAGTCAACAATGAAGATAAAAACAAGGACACTAGAGAAATTTGAGTCCTGTGGCACCTACAGTTGCAGTAAACATTAATACAGCATGTCTGGGTTTAAAAAAAATTATAAAGCATGCCAGAAGTCAAGAAAAAACACAGTCTGAAGGGAGAAAGTAAGAATCAGACTCAGACCTTGATATAACACAAATGTTGGAATTATCAGACAGGAAACTTAAGATGACGATGATCAACATGTTAAAGGTCCTAATGGAAAGAACAGGCAACATGCAAGAACAGATGGGTAATGTAATCTGAGATAAAGACAACAAAAATAAAAAATAAAAAAAGATAAAAGAAGTGCTAGAAATCAAAGACAGAAATGAAGACTCTATTTATCAGTAGAGTGGACATGCCAGAGGAAAGAACTAGTGAGACTGAAGATATAGGTCAACAAGAACTTTCCAAACTGAAAGAGAAAGGAAGGGAGGAAGGAAGGAAGGAGAAAGGAGAAAGAAAGAAGAAAGAAAGAAGAAAGAAAAAGGAAGAAGAAAGAAAGAAAAAAAGAAAGAAAGAAAGAAGAAAGAAAAAGAAAAGAAAGAAAGAAAGGAAGGAGGGAGGAAGGAGGAAGGGAAGGAAGGAAGGAAAAGAAGAGAAAAATTCAGAATACCCAAGGACTGTGGGGCAACTGTAATAAGTATAAATTATGCATAATTGGAATACCAGAAGGAGAAAATGGAAAACAGCAAAATAAATATTTGATATAATAATGGCTGAGAACTTTCCAAAATTAATCACAGACATGCAGCACAGTTCCAGAAAGCCCAGAAAACACCAAGAAAGAGAAAAAACAAACAACAAACAAATGAACAAAACAACAACAAAAACAAACACCATGAAAGTATACCTAAGCATATTATATTCAAGCAACAGAAAAGCAAAGACAAAGAAATCTTGAAAGAAGCCAGAGGAAAAATAATACTTCTTATTTGTAGATAAAGAAGGGATAAGAATTACAGTGGTTTTCTCATCAGAAACCACGTAAGAAGAAAGTGGAGGAAAATATTTAAAGTTTTGAAGAAAAGCAACCCCCATCCAGAATTGTATATCCAGTGAAATTATTCTTCAGAAGTAAAAGAGAAATAAAGACTTTCCCAGACAAAAACCGAGGGACCTGATTACCAACAAGCCTACCCTGAAATAAATGTTAAAAGAAGTTCTTTAGGAAGAAGAAAAATGATACAGTTCAGAAACTAGTGAAATGAGATTGTTCCCTTGACCCCTTCACGGGACTTGTGAAGGGGGTGGCTCATTTACTCAGTTTGTAGCTCTCAACCCCTCATGGGAGGGGGAACATGCAGGTGACTGGGTGCAGGGGCCAGGATGAGCACTGGTGGGGAACTGGCAGGAACAGAACTCCACGTGGCCCACAGCAGCGTCTAGGGGTTGCCTGTGACTCCTGGAGCCCCACAGGGTGTGTATTACAGTGTGCTCTTTTTGCTTTGCCATCTGCGGATGCTTAAGTGTTCAACAGCTCAGTGGAGGGTAAATGTGACAGCCTCTTGCACCCAGGTCCTGTCTGACGTCCAGGAAGAATGAGGTTACAAGTCACATGAACAAATTGGAGGGTAGTGAATGCAGAGGATTTTATTGCCAATGAAAGTGACTCTCAGTGGGAAGGGGGACTGGAAAGGGGGTGGAGTGGGTAGGTGGTCCTCCTCTGGAGTTTGGGTGTCCTGCTATCAAGCTGTCCCTCTGAAGCCAAGCTGCTTCTCTCTGATATCCAGCTGCTGATTCTCTTCTCTCCTTCTCTGCCACGCTGCTCTGCTGGTAGGGCCTGGGGTTTTTATGGGTACAGGATGGGGGCTGGGGCAAGCCAGGGTGGATTTGGAAAGGCAACCTTTATGTTGGAAAACAGGAATGCATGCTCTCACTTTAAGCTGCACGTCAAGGCTTGAGGGTGTGGCCCTCGCCGGGGACCACTCTATTCTACCCAGTATTTCCCTGTCTCCTGTCTGTATCACTAGGGTTTACATAATAAAGGAAGTGTGTTGGAGAAGTAATGGATCAAAGTAAAATTAAATCTTTTACTTTTCTCATTTTTAATTATGTTAAAAGATAACTCTTGAGAGCAATAATTGTAACAAAGTATGGAGTTATAGTATATAGGTAAGTGAAGTGAGTAACAGCAATGCATATGGGATGGGAATAGGGAATAGTCTATTATTAAGGTACTTGTATTACCCATGAAGCAGTATAGAGTTATTTGAAGGTGAAATTAGATTACTTTAAAATGTTTACTTGAAAATCTAAGCCAACTACTAGAAATATTTGTAAAGAAATATAATTGATAACCTAAGAGAGGAAGATTAATAGAACCATATAATATAGTCAGCTGAACCAGAGAAGGCAGCAAAGGAGGAGAATGAAAAGAAACAAAGAACAAATTTAGTAATTAAATAATTAAAACATGGTAGATATTAATTCAACTATATCATTAGTCACTATTAATTAAATGAACATAGATTAATTAAAGGAACATAGATCATCAGAGTGAATTGAAAGTAAATACAGAATTGTATTAAGTTAAGGCTAGCTACTGTAACAACTAGTCTTCACAATTTCAATAGCTTAACACAATACAAGTTTATTTCTTGCTCATATTAAAGATGGTCAGGGATCCTAGGCAGTGGGCAGCTTCTGCTACATAGTGTCAGGGATCAAGGTCTTTCTATCTCATGGCCTCACCATCCCTAGGACTTCATAAATTCTGCATCTAGGTGCTGCAAAAGTGAAAGAGAGACCAAAGGGGAAGAAGTCACATATGTTTAATTCATAAATTTTTATACAAAATATCTTTGATAATCACAACTTAATTTTATGATACTTATACATTTTAAAGGCAAGGTGTAAAACATTAGGGCTGAGAGCAAAGAATGCTTATGAACATCAATTTAGGTTACCCTGGTCCATGAATTTTTGTAAATTATTGTCTCTAAACAAAGATGTAGTATTTTGACTAAGTTTGCCAAAATACTTTGAAATTTTAAGAAATGTAAGAAAATTTTAATCATGTTAAAAATTATTTGGAAAATTTCTGGAAACCAATTTTGATAAATTTATTTTGGCAAAAAGTTATATTTTGAGTATTACAATAAATGGTCCAATTTGGTGAACGTCTAAAGTTAAACTAGTTTAAACAAAAAATGCTGGCCTAAAAAACTTGCCTCTCTCCTAAATTTATGACCCTTGTTTCCATTCATTTACAACAGATTTCCATTTGGATGATCTAGTAGATAATTAAATACATATGTCCAAAAATTTTTTTAAAAAGCACAATAAAAAACATAAGGATCTTCACTAAAAGAACATTCATGATTGAAAAGACAGAATAAAGGTAATTCAATTAATTCATGAGAAGCTAGTAAATAAGAAGAAAATAAAAAGCACAATGTAACACAAAATGGAAGAGAGGAATACAAATATATAAAACTATCTCAATAAATGCAAACTGATTTTTTTTTTTTTTTTTTTTTTGAGACGGAGTCTCGCTCTGTCGCCCAGGCTGGAGTGCAGTGGCTGGATCTCAGCTCACTGCAAGCTCCGCTTCCCGGGTTTACGCCATTCTCCTGCCTCAGCCTCCCGAGTAGCTGGGACTACAGGCGCCTGCCACCTCGCCCGGCTAGTTTTTTGTATTTTTAGTAGAGACGGGGTTTCACCATGTTAGCCAGGATGGTCTCGATCTCCTGACCTTGTGATCCGCCCATCTCGGCCTCCCAAAGTGCTGGGATTACAGGCTTGAGCCACCGCGCCCGGCCTTCAAACTGATTAAACAAAGATCAAAATACAGAGATTTTTATTGTTTTTAAAAAATGTATGTACTTTTTTGTAGGAAACAAAGCAAAACAATGACATAGAAAGGTTAAAAGTAAGTAAATGGAAAATGTATTAGAAAAATACTATGTTAATATAAGCCAAATTGATTTGAAACCAAAAAATTTTACTGAAGTTATTTTATGATGATAAATCTGCTATTTTCCAAGAAGATGCAGCAGTCTTGAATCTGTATGTAACTAAAAGCATATCCTCAAACACTTGAATCAAAATTGAAATAAGTTCAAGAAAAAATAAACAAATCTACATAGAAGATTGCAACACAACTCTGTGATGTGTTGGTAGATCAAGGATTCAACTTTTGTTTCATATACAGACAAATGGAATAACACAATTAAAACTGGTCTAATGCATATATAATACTTTATCTAACAATTAGACAAGTTAGAGAGTGTTTTTCACACACTCTTGAAACTTTTAGAAAATTTGACCACATACCAGGCCACAAAACGCATCTTAACAAATATCAATGAACGGATATGATGTCTGATCACAGGAAATAAGATTATGTAACAATATTTTAAAATAGACCACCTAACTCATATGTTTTGAATTTTAAAGCAACACTCTCCAAAATATTCCATGGATTTAATAATGATGATGTTTATAAGAATGACATTGAGGATAATGGCAGCCAATTTCAATAGTTGTTTACTATGGGTCATGTACATATGTGCATTACATATACCTCATAAAACCCTAAGGGTAAGTTCTACTTCTATTGTTATTATTTTGCTGATGAGGAAACTCAATCACAGATCTAATGAATGATGGAGCTAAGATTCAGAGTCCAGATAATTTGATCCCAGATACCGTGCTTTAAATCACTACATTGTGACAAAATCAAAATGAAAGAATGAAACAGCAATGAAATACTACATATCAAAACTTTTGAAAGGCAATTAAAATAGGTTTAAAACGTGAGTTTTATCTTAAATTCATTATAATAGTGCAGAAGATGCACTGAAAATTAATGTTCTAAAGGTCAGCACCAAGACTTAAAAGGAGAAAAGCAAAGTAAACTCCAAGATAGTAGGCAGAGGGAAATCATCAAGATAGAACAAAATTAATTAAGTCTAAAACAAGGAAACATAAATCTTGTAGATGTAAAATCTCTTTTTCATTTCACTTCATTTTATTTCAATTTCATTATTTATTTCTTTGTTTTTCTTTTTCAGACAGGACCTTCCTCTGTCACCCAGGCTGAAGTGCAGGGGCATCATCATAGCTCACTACAGCCTGGAACTCTGGGGCTCAGGCAATCTTCCTGTCTCAGCCTTCTGAGAAGTTGAGATTACAGGCATCCCAACATGCCTGGCTAATTTTTTTTTCTTTTTTTTGTAGAGACTGGGTCTTGCTATGCTTCCCAGGCTCCAACTCCTAGCCTCAAGTAATCTTCCCACCTTGGCCTCCCAAAGTGCTAGAATTACAGGCATGAGCCACTGTGCCCAGTTAAAACCTATTTTTGTTTTAATAAAGAAATTTATCTGACAAAACTGGTTAAAAAAACCCCAACATGACTGTATGTAGAACAGAGATATTAAAACTCAATGTCAAATTCCACAAGGGACTTTTATACCAATACCAGGGTGAACTGACCAACTTTCTAAAAAAGTGTACACTACCAAAACCGATAGAAGAAGAAATTAAAAACAAACCATGAATTAATCTAAAACCATCATAATCACTTAGTTGGTAGTCTAGAGCCTACCCACAAAATGGACACAAAATTAGATATGTTTATTTACCAGTTTTACCAAACCTTCAAAAAATAGATAACATCTATTTTGGGTACTCTTTCAAAAACTGAGGAATAGAGAAGGTTGCTAATTCACCAAAATCAGAGAGAGAGTACAAGAAAAAATTTATGGCCCGATTTCATTATAAGCATAGATGCAAGACTTCTAAGATATTAGCAAATTCAACATATTTTATGTTTTTATGAGATATATAACATTTAATTTTGAAAGTATGTAGATTAGTGTTTTATAATTGACATAGCAAAATTGTTTTCAGTAACAAAGTTGCATAATGATGAAAACATTGCCAAACATCTGTTTTCAAAATTCTGTCTTGATAGCAGGAATTATTTTCCAAAACAATCATTTTCTCACTTCTTATTAAAAATGCCTCTTTTACATTGGGACATATTAAGGATGGGTGTGTATTTAAATACTGCTAAGCAGGCATTTTTCATTACAGAAAAGGTCAGAAATTTGGAACAGCTGTTTGTGTGTGTGTGTGTGTGTGGAAGAAAAACATGTAACTCTTCTTCAAATTCCCCAACTCTTTTAAGGACTTTACCATTAGACAACCAGCAAATCACTTTATGGCACGTAGGATTTTCATGTCAATTCCCCATTTTAATACAATACCAGTCAATATTCTGGTCCAAGGATAATTCTTAAAATATATATTGAAGTGTTAGATTTACAGAGGCTTTTCTTTAACTTGAAGTGTTTCTAAACACAGAAATATAGTATATTAATTCTAACCAATTTGAATATCAATGATGGCATTCATTACGAAAGATAGGCAGTGATCATCGTAGCGCCACATTTTAAATAGCAAGGCTGAAATACTACTTAAGGAAATTACCTTTTTCAATGTCTAGTTCTAACTCAGTTCTAGTTGAAGCATGGTTTCAATAAACACTAATAGAAATTTCAGCTGCTACAATATCAAGCCCTTAAAAGACTTTTTGAAAGAAATATCCTTTTCTAACACTGGAGCTGGACTCTCTAAGAGCATGTTATATGTCAGGATATCAATTACTTTTATTTGCATTCATCAGAACTGGTATTGCAAACAATTTGTCTGGGTGGAATAAAAGAAGAGACTGAAGTCCTTCAGTAACCCCTCTCATTAATTCTTTGTGCAAACAAACTCTAGTTTGGTGTAAAGCAAGATAACCTAATGGATGTTTTGTAGAGGATGTACAGCCACTTTGTTTACCAGTTAAGTTTTATCAAATAAGATGGACCAAGAAAAGCCAAGAGAAGTTTGCAGCTCTATAAATCTCAAGCTATATTTTGAACATTCCTGAAACACCCACTCTGCAGACTTCAGCTTTGAGTAGATTTATAAGAGTCAAAAGTCACAGTTCTTGCAAACAGAGGAAACAGCACATAGAGTTTTTGTTTATTTTCTGTCTCTTAAAAAAATCAAATATGGCCATCGAGGATGTAAAACACCAATAATCAACTACTGGTAGCAGAAATAAGGCCTGAGGCTGTTTTTGTCTCCTTGGTTTCCACGTGTAGCAAAGGCAGGTGAAGAATCTTTCAGGTTTTTTGTATTTTGTTTTTAACCAACTTTTTAATACATTTGTTTTGAACAATAGAGGAATTCCATGAAACACTGCAAGGAGAAGACAGATCAGTTCACTTGCTAATGGACTTAAGAATACAGACCAAATGAAGGCAGTTTGCTGTAACAGAAAGATTTCTTCATCCTCAGGTTGGAAGGCATTGAGTTTTAGTTCTAAAATTTTTATTTATTAGGTCTTGGGACTTTGAACAAGTTATTCAAGCCTGCTTTTTATTTCTCATCTGTGAAATAATTGATATCTCTGCTACATGGTGTTATTGAGAGGATTATGAGAAATCATTGACAGGAAAACTTTTTTATTGTGGTTATTTTTGTTTCTTAAAGACTCATACAAATTTAAGATATCACAATATATTTTGTGACTGTGCATTCTTCTGTTCCTAGATTGACTGACCGAGGTCCTTGCTCTGGGATCGCTTACCTGCTTTGACTGGGGAGCAATGAAATCCTAGCACAGTGGCATCAAGATGAGCTACTATTGTTTTATTAGCAATATTTGTCAGAATTAATTTTCCTTTTTTTTTTTTTTTGAGATGGAGTCTCGCTCTGTCTCCCAGGCTAGAGTGCAGTGGTGTGATCTCGGCTCACTGCAAGCTCTGCCTCCCGGGTTCACGCCATTCTCCTGCCTCAGCCTCCCGAGTAGCTGGGACTACAGGCGCCCGCCACCACGCCTGGCTAATTTTTTTTTGTATTTTTAGTAGAGACGGGGTTTCACCGTGTTAGCCAGGATGGTCTCGATCTCCTGACCTCGTGATCTGGCCGCCTCAGCGTCCCAAAGTGCTGGGATTACAGGCGTGAGCCACCACGCCCGGCCTCCATTTTCTTTACATTTCATTTTAGAAGACCCTACCCAGTGCCAGCAGCGATTTTCCGTGGTCTTATTGGGTAGATATATTTATAATGACAGCTGCACTACTGCTAAACATTTAGCTTTTCAAATGAGTCAAAGGTAGAGAATAAAAGACTATCTCTGTTCCCTACCCATGATAAATATAAAGAGTTTAACCTCTCTGAACTTAGAAAAATTAATTTTGCTTTTTTTTTATTTTTTGAGATGGAGTCTCTCTCTGTCACGTGGGTTGGGTGCAGTCGCACCATCTCTGCTCACTGCAACCTCTGCTTCCTGGGTTCAAGTGATTCTCCTGCCTTGGCCTCTGGAGTAGCTGGGATTACAGGCGTGGGTCACCATGCCCAGTTAATTTTTGTATTTTTGGTAGAGATGGGGTTTCCCCATGTTGATCAGGTTGGTCTCAAACTCTTGACCTCATGATCCACCTGCCTCAGCCTCCCAAAGTGCTGGGATTACAGGCGTGAGCCACCATGTCTGGCCTTAATTTTACTTTTAAGTTCTAAATTCGTTGGAAAATATCCTTTCTACTTTTTCCTAGCAAATCATTGATTCCCAAATGTTGCTTGTGAGTAATATTTATATATGACTAAATTTTTCATGCATTACAATAAGAGTAATTGATCTTAGGCCCTTGTAGTAAAATTCTTTTAAATCAGAATATTAGCTTATGCCAAGGCTTCTGTCTAGAGCTGATCCAAATTTTGGTTGTGGAAGACTTGTGGAAATGTCCTGCTTTAACTTTTGTCTCCCATTACCCCTTGCTTTTTTAAAACAATGATTATAAAATATTTCTGGTATTAGGAGCCTTAATTAGGGAGCCCTAAGTACCTTTATTCTATTTCCTTTGAGTTCTACTTGATTGCCAACTAGCCGGGAAGATAGAGGTTTAGAAAGACTGGGCTGTGATGCAGACTGTCCTAGGTTGCAAAAATCCTGCTCACCTTGTTTAAAGATATGAACTACTTTAGGACTGAGGTCCTCAAGCAGATTTCTAAGCCTGTAGCCAAATGCTTAAAACACTGAGTCATGGAATGATTTTAATCTTTCTGAACTAGAAGTTTCCCAGGGTTAGACAAGCTCTTATGCTGAAAACATTGCACAAAGTCCATTGATGACTACTGATATGGTTTGAGTCTGTGTCCCCACCCAAATCTCATGTCAAATTGTAATCCCAGTGTTGGATGTAGGGCCTAGTGGGAGGTGATTGAATCATGGGGGCGGATTTTCCCTTTGGTGCTATTCTCATGATAGTGACTGAGTTATCGTGAAATCCGGTTGCTTAAAAGTGTGTAGCGCCTTCCCCTTCACCCCTTTTCCTCCTGTTGCTGCCATGTAAGACCTGTTGGCTTCCTCTTTGCCTTCCGCCATGATTGTAAGTTTCCTGAGGCCTTTCCAGCCATGCTTCCTGTACAGCCTATGGAACTATGAGTCAATTAAACCTTTATTCTTTACAAATTACTCAGTCTCAGGTATTTCTTTATAGCAGTGTGAGAATGGACTAATACACGTACTTTCTCTAAGATTACCTCCTATGCTGTTTTTTAGTTAGACAATTTCCCAATTACACCCTGATTATGGACCACCTAAGTTGATATTGGCTCTTGGCTATGATCTTCTCAATAACACTTTGAGATATATCAATGCTTCTTGAATTCTGTAGATTGAGTAGTAAAGATTAATGTGTTCATGTAACATTGGATTTAGCACTTAACTGAATTTAAATAATATAATGATATCAACCATCAACTTCTCCTCTTAGGGCATTAGTAAAATGAATGTTAATTTTGGGAAAAGTCCTGAGTTTCTTAAAATGAATAAACTTTACAAAAATGAAGGACCAACAAAGGATGAGGACTACTCTAAAAAGCTCCTAATTTGTTGGTGGGATACCTTGATCCCATAGGAGAAGTCTTCCTAAAATGAGAATTGGTTCTCAAAAAGCCAGACATAGTTCTGATTGGAGAGGATTCACTTCTGGCCTTGGAGGACATGCTATACAACTAAGGGAATTCTAGTCTCTGACCAAGAGACCAATTCTTCATGTGGTTTACAACAATTTTTGTTTTATCTGCTAAAGAATAGAAAGCTGAATAAGATATGATTCTTGCTCTAAATAGTTTTTAAATTTTGTGGAGGCTGCAAGGCACTAATCTTACACTTGGAAATTTCTTTTGGATACCCAGATAGCCATGACAATGGTGTAATGTATGGGGAAATTTTCCTCCATCATTCAAGTGATGCTTGTTTTGGGCGGGGGGGCAGTCAGCTATATATTCTTAGAATCTGCATGCAAAAAAGATATCCATTCAATTAATGAAGGAAAATATTTTTAAACTCTTGCCCAAGTCATTCTTCTAGGTCCAGGGTATACTTCACTTTTACTGTGAATTTCTCCTCATCCCTCAGGTTCTGTACTCTAGAAGCTTTCAAACGCCTTTGTTATAGCACTCATCGGTTATGATTTATGTATACATTTTTTCCATTAGACTCTGAACTCTTCAGGGAGAGAGACTATCTATTATTTGTCTTTTAAAATTTTGAACTCGTTTTATTTTGTTGTCAAATACAAACATAGAATTGAATATTTGTAATAAAAAAGTTTGAATTTCTCTCTAGTAATAATTTCTAAGAGGAAACTGTCATTTTTTTATTCCTTCTCCAGATGTAATTATTGACAGTTTATTAAGTAAAGTAGCATTTTCTTAGCAGTGACAGGTATGAGTTTTGTCTTTTGAGACTGTTTATAATATTAATATTTTATAATGTGAGCACATGAATCCATAATTGTCCAAATGAAGAATTCAAGAATAAAGAACTTGATTTAGAAAGATTCAGAAGAGCTTCAGTCTCTGGAACTGAAGTCCACTTCAGATTTACATTTTGCATCATAATCTTGGCTTTTAGAATGCATTTAATGCATGAGAATAATTACCGGGTACCAATCACTGCTTTGCATAGATTGTTTTATGTACTTTGTGCAGTAGATAGCTTTAATATTAGTTCTATGAGTGAGGGAGCTTTGAAAGATTATGTAATGAGCTTTAGGTAATATAGGTGGTAAGTGGTCCTACCACTTTCCTTAAACAAGGAACTGTGGTCCCTTGCCTCCTTTTCTACCCCAAGCTTCTCTCATCACTCCCTGCACCCTGTCCCCAATTTATTGACCTCAAATAATATTCTACCTAGTTGCAGACTGAAGTGAAGGTCTTAGCAGATTTTGGGACACATGGAGTGCAGCAGAGGTTATCATCGCACACTGTGTTTATAGCTTCACTCAGCCAGGGGTTTTTGGCAGTTTTCAGGACCGTAGAGACCTCCTTTCAACACGGGAGCCAGTGTAAATACACAACAAAGAGACCACACCTGAGGAGGGTTTTCTGTTTATTTTAGTGACCTTGTTCGTGGCTGTGGGCCACTGGTGATCCTTCTCACCAATCAAATATTAAACTTCTCTTTCTGAAACTTCCCTTAGGCCTGCCTGAAGATTTTTGGTCCCCATGTTTTATGAGGTGATAAAGATTTTGAGCTTTTCAAAGACAAAGCTGGTTTGTATTTTTTAGATGACATTGTCATCATGATTACATTTGCCATGTAAATTAATTTTTATTTTTTTAAAGAGTAAGTTACTACTGAAGTTCCTCTTCTACTTGATAGTTGTGAGAAGACAAGATAAGTGCTTAGGTTTTGACATTCACAATCTATGTAACAGGAGGATGATCAAAAGTTGGATTTCTGATACCCGATGAAAGCCATATGGTAGGGCTGAGCTAAATCAGATTGAACAAAGATCTTTCCTTCCTGTTTCTACTGAGGCATGAATACTAATAAGTTAGTATGTTTTGGGTGCCAACCAAGTACCCATTTTAGAAGACCTTTAAAGAATATAAGAAATGAGTGACAAGATCCATGCACATGAGGAACTTAATTATTAAGAAAGATTCTAACAAACTCTGGATCATTAACAGTTTGAAGGCATGGTTTTTTTTTGTAAACTGAATATGAAAAGATGACAGGAAATAAATGGTTGAAATGTGTAATAAGAGTGGTGGTATTTGAAAAGAGGAAAGCTTGGAACATTTTTGGTTTGGTACACTCACAAATGTTGAGGGACCTAGCAGATTTGCAAAAATTGAATCTGGAAATTTGGTTCCTAGTGTATGAACAGTGTGGTCTGAGAGCCTGAGATAATTAGCAGAAATTAATCTTAAACTTGCTGGCATTAGTTTCCAAAGAGGCTGCTGACATGACTTGGTGCTATGCAAGACAAAGTTGACATGTAATGCAAGAGACATTAATTCTATCTGCCAAAACATTAAAAATATGCTTATTAAATAGAAATAAATATCACTACATATGTATATAAAATAACCACAATGAATATTTATAAGTATTGGATATAAATGAAAAAGAGAAAATTTCGTACGTGCTGGTTAGATATAGATGAAGCTGTTTTGCATGCTTCTCTTTCTTCAGTATTTAATTTGGAGATTTATCTACCTTATCATGTAACTTGATTTTATATTTTATGTGTAAGAAGGTGAATCAACTTTTCTGTATTGAAATAATCTTTGTTAACATTTTCAACATGTACTTTCACTTTAGTTGATTTATAATTGAAGCTTCATTGCTTTATTGTCATGTTTTATTCCTAATAGAATGTGCTTCTATATTTAAGGATGATATGGTGCAGAAATGTTGTTAAGCATACAAATTGATGGCATAATTTGCCCTTGACCTTGGATCTTGGTAGTTGCTAGAACACTGAGGAGAGAGCTTTTTTTTTGGCCATGTGGGGGTCTTCCAAAGGCATCAATTTTAAAGCTAGACTGGAGCAATTACCATTACATTTATGTTAGAGGTTAACATTTGTATTATTTCCTCTTATTGCCTGGCTTTACAGAATGTTATGCCCCACTGCTTTTATTAAATCCAGGTAATAGAGGAAATAACAGTGTTATTAACCTCTAACACTGATGAAAAATTAGTCTTAAGTAAAACATGGTTTAAAATCAGAGCCATTGAGCCAGTACTTTAGCTGGTTCCCTGACCAAGCACAGATAGGCTTTGTATACTCATTGTGCCTGTATTCATTATGATAAAAGTAAAACAAACTATAACATGAAATAAATCTCTAGGAGAAAAAGGGATTTGATTTGAATATGTACTATGTTCTTACTAGTAAATGTTTTACGTTTGCATGATGTTATATAAATAAATATTTATCAGAAGAGTACCACTTTTCTATGACTGAAAGAGGAATTCGTTTTGATAACTTGATTACTTTCACAGAAAAGCACTTAGAAATTTAGTATATAATAATTGACCTCATCAGAAGTCTGTAGTTAGGTGCTTCCAAACACAACTATTGTTAAGCTGAGGATTACTTTAGAAAAATTCCCTTTTCTATGCTTGTTTGCATTTAAAACAATAATTTTTCAAAGTGATTTTTGGGATTTAGGCAGAGTTTGCTTCCTTTGTTATACAATGGTTACACATGGTTTTGTTGGATGTTTATTCTAATTGAGACCATAAAGTTGTGAGTGAATTTATACAATTTAGGCAAATTATGAAATATAGACTTAGTCAATAAAATTAGAGTGATAATTTATTATAGGAAAATAAGATTTTGGTATCATAGTTTATTGATTATGTAATTGAAATAACCCTTTTAGATGTATTTTGTATGCTTTGATTAATAAATATTTTATTTAAATTTAATATTAAAGCAACACATTTCTATTAAGCAATGCATATGTGTATCTAAGTAACTTCAAAGGTTTTTCAATTGTCTGATTTTTAAATAAATCTCTCTGCCTAACATTTATTAGTGAATTGCCAAATTATTTAAAGGTATTTTTCTTTTGTGGAATAAAATATACTTCTTAATATAAGCATATTGGTTTCTAAATTACTCAGTATATTTACCATGATTTTGTAAATAATGTAGTAAAAGATTTCCTTTTAATCTATTATTTTAAATATAGAATTCATATAATTGATTAGAATAAACATCATTGAGAGAGAACATTGTATCTTATGTATTTATTCAAAGGATGGGGTTGGGTAACACTCGATTTAAGAGCTTTTGTGTGAATTAAATAAAACTGCACATATAGAAGTGTCTTGTAATTATGTAAACATTAAGTATTATATTATTCTCATGACTTATAGTGGGGAAGATGTATAGAAACTTCATAGTATTCATGGCATTTCTATACTATAAGTTGTTTAATAGAAAATAACAAAGAAAAGTATGCATTGTACTTCTTAATCTTTAGGTAAATATACATTCCAGTTGCATGAACAGTCCTATGTAAAGGCTCAACAATCCGTTTACTTTTTAAATTAACAACCACTTCAATGGTTAATTGAGTATTTCTAAGCCAATAAATTACCCTTTAACATTACTGACTGGAAGCTTATTTAGTATCCAAAACAAGCCTGGCATTAATGAACTCATTCTCCAACAAAAGGAAAAGGAAGCATCAAATCTGAACTTTGGATGTGTTCGGTCCCCTTATTCTAAACACATTAGTACACTGTATTTTCCCACTTAGAGAAGCTTTTGTACACTGAGCATGTGGCTGTTTAAATGCCCCAGCGGGACATCCAGAGGCTGCAAAAAAGGGAAAAATTATTTGGAACAATTTGCTTTCGTTCAAGGGCAACCATTTTACAGCTGGTTTATTGCTATTCTTGTGCTGTTTAAGCTGTCTTTCATGTCAAAAGTCCTTTCCTGCTTACAGATCATCAGGAAGCATTCTGCTGCGTGCTGTTTGCCTAAGTTCCTCCAGGGCTCCGGGCCTTTGATCACGGATACCATTTGCAATCTGGTTAAAAATAGGAGGCTGCTGAGATAAGCTTGGGCGCTGGCAGTGAGGAAAAGGCCCTTTCCTTTTTCTTTTTTTTTTCTTTTTTTTAAACTTTGTTATTTTGTTTTTTAGCATGGGAACACATAATCGAAGCGAAGAAAATAGTGCTTAGAAATTATAGTATGCTTAGAGGTGTGAAAAGTTTCTGTGACAAAAGGTTATTGGTTGTTAAAAAGTTCAATTTTTTGAAACCAGTGTCATTATTGTAGTAAGTTAAAGTTTTGAACGTAATGAGTACATTCTTTTCTTTGAGTCTTTTCTTTGAGTTTGACACAAACAATATTTGCTCTCTTACATTTAAAATACACTACTGGTTGCACAGCTTTCAAGCTTGTACTCCTAAGGATGGCATTTAAACCAGAAGCATATATATTTTTTTATATATTTTAGTGAGGAAAAATGTATTATTGTCATTAGCAAACCTAATATAAAAGAACAATAATATATTTTAAATTGCTATTAGGTAACAAGCATTGTAAGGATAAAATCAGAATAAAAGACTCATATTTTTATAATTTTGTATTGCTTATCATTTTCTAGTGCTTTCTTAAGTTTATCAACTTATTGAAAACAAAAGCGTGAAGATAGACATGATTTTTAAATTATAGTTTCTCTCAGAATTTTGATTAACATGATTGTATCATTCTTATGATGTAGGGGTATGGTGACTTTCATTACTGTTTGCTTAAGCAACAAATCAAATATATCACAAGCCAGGAAATTAGAGAATTAATTGGAAATGAAACATAGCCTAGATGATAAAAGTGCAATAACTTTGGATACTAGAATATCAACATAAAATTCAACGTAGAATATTTACTGTGAAATAAAATGTGCTAGAAGGGATCTTGGGATTTTAATTAATTTTTCTGCCAGTGGGCAAGATCATTTATTTGTTAATTTACTCAAATAAAGATCTGTGCAAAGCTAAAACCTGTAAAATAAAGCAGAATAAAAGAGTGCCCTCCGAGGCTAAAAACATGTTTACTGTAATGCCACATGCATTCTTGGCAGTTTGGGGTACTGTGTATATTTTGGAGGGACAAAGAAGAATTAGTCAAAGGAAAGATTGTGGGAATACATTTGTAGAATGGAAGGTAGGTGAGGGATTAGAGATGAAGGAATCGGTTTATATGGATTTCAGCATGAAAGAGAGTTTAGAAAGAGAGTTCCTGAAGCTGCAATTGGTGCAGTTATGCCGGACTGGAACAACTTGGGATGGGAAGTGCGGTGGGGAGGCAGAGTGGACTGAACTAAACTGGCTGGGAGTAAAGTATGGGATGAAGTTTACAGTGCTAGGCGGGGTCAGATTATGGAGGAACATGTGCTGTGTACACTGAGTTGTATTAATTGTTGTATATGTATTTTTAATCAATAGTGTACTGACTTGTGCTGCTGAGTTTACTGAATTCATATTTTTAAAAACTCTAATTTGCCTTTCAAAATAAGGCATCTAAAGCTTATTAAGCATATAAAACAGGAAACTTGATAAGTTGTTCTTGTGTTTGTGTTTACATATTACCAAGTATATAATAGCTCACATTCCGGCAGAAACAATACTGTGGCTTAGTCATACCACGTTTCGTATTACAAATAGTTTTACGTAAAATGAATGCTCCAATCTATATCTCCAGAATGGAGACGGTCCTCTCTAAAAGGGGCTCCTTCATCCTGAAAACTAGCTCAGAGGTTTTTTTGAGCTTCGTGTCCTGTTTATCACTTCTTTGAGTACCTTAACCTGCAGTGTAGTTACCCTTGCCACACTGCAATATCCTAAAAAGGGCATCTTGTATCTCTGTCTCAAGGTAGTAATGGAGTTGAAATGTATATCAGGGAAAAGGTCAGGATTTCATTGAAAAGATGGAATATACATTTTGCACTAATGTCTGAAAAATCAACTTGCTCATTAGTTTTAAAGGACCACAGGTGCAAGCAGTGCAATTTTTGCAATTCTCTTTCCTGATATATTCTAGCATGGTCATTTGCCCCTAAGCCTCAGAGTGTTAACTGGATCTCATAATAAGTGAATGCACCCAATCACTCATGATTTTGGAAATTTTTAAATTGTTATTGTTTAGGCATTAACACTGGAATATCAAATTTGACTTTCTTTTTATTGAGTGGGATTGTTCTAAATTTGCTGGTTTTATGACTTTTGTAATGAAAATTATTAAAAATGAACACTAAAGACCAACTTTAATAAAAAATTGCCTGTGTTGCTCAAATAAGTTTTTTATCTACATGTCTAGAAAATAGGTTTATGGAAATTTAAATCTGCTTTGAGCTCTTTGGGACAAGTGTAATAGCACTAAATCACGTATTCAACATGCACCACAGGTGGTCACTGTGTGGTAGTGTTGCTGGTCAATGAAGTGACTCTTACTAACAAGGAAGAAATAGGAAAAGCAGGGGGTCGAGAAGGCAAGGCTGGACACCATTGTGTGATTAAAGTAGAAAGTGTTTTTCTAATATAGTTCTGTGCCTTATTTGTCTCTCCTCTTTTTTTTTCTTTTCTTTTTTTTTTTTTTTTTTTTTTAAATCTTTTTGTCCTACCGTTTTGCTTTCTTTTTTCACCTGTTCTGTTTTGCTGAGATGTTAAGTTGTAGGCTGTATTCTGGGTTTAAGTTGGTTGTACAAGTATCAGAGATAATGATATTTTGAATTTGTTAAAAGGCTTTTATCTGAAAATTGTCAGGGTATTTTTGTAAAGCAAGCAGAAAACACGAGAGGGGCAATGAAAACATATTTAGCCTTAAGACCCATAGATTTTTCTGTTAGATCCATACAACTCAATAGAGAATGTCATGAAAATTCATCCATGAGTGAGAAAACTGGCTGCATGATATCTACCATGTAACTCCACATCAAGAAAGGCATCACCATTTCATTCACTCTAGGCTTTCATTAAATTCACTACACTAGAGTGAGAGACCTGCCTGTACTCTTAAAGGAAAGGGAGGGGGCTGGGTGTGGTGTCTCATGCCTATAATCCCAGCACTCTGGGAGGCCGAAGTGGGCGGGTCACCTGTGGTCGGGAGTTCAGGACCAGCCTGACCAACATGGAGAAACCCGATCTCTACAAAAAATACAAAATTAGCCGGGCGTGGTGGCACATGCCTGTAATCCCAGCTACTTGGGAGGCTGAGGCAGGAGAATCGCTTGAACTCAGGAGGCAGAGGTGGCAGTGAGCCGACAGCATGCCATTGCACTCCAGCCTGGGCAACAAGAGCAAAACTTTGTCTCAAAAAAAAAAAAAAAAAAGAAAGAAAGAAAGAAAGGGCAATGAGCTTACCTAGATGATGGGTTGATAGGTGCAGCAAACCACCATGGCACATGTATACCTGTGTAACATTCAGCATATGTACCCCAGAACTTAAAAAACAAGCAATGCTCAATGTATCTTTAATGTGTTTATGTGTTTACCTTGACTAATTTTATAGAATAACTATCTTATCTAAATACACTAGAACTATCAACTCCATATTTGTTATAGTGTAGTTAATGTGTAATATCTCATCCCAAAGTAAACATATTTAAAGTTGCCGGGCGCGGTGGCTCAAGCCTGTAATCCCAGCACTTTGGGAGGCCGAGACGGGCGGATCACGAGGTCAGGAGATCGAGACCATCCTGGCTAACACGGTGAAACCCCGTCTCTACTAAAAAATACAAAAAAAAAAACTAGCCGGGCGAGGTGGCGGGCACCTGTAGTCCCAGCTACTCGGGAGGCTGAGGCAGGAGAATGGCAGGAACCCGGGAGGCGGAGCTTGCAGTGAGCTGAGATCCGGCCACAGCACTCCAGCCTGGGTGACAGAGCAAGACTCCGTCTCAAAAAAAAAAAAAAAAAAAAACTCAATAAGCATCATATATATAATTTCACTTAGTAGAGTAGCTTATTATCTTCACTAATGGCTTATCAATGAAGGAAAATTTATTTCAAAGAGGACCATTATACGGATATATCAGGAATTAGTGTTATCTTAGGTTGTATCTTCACAAGGAAGAGATATAAAGATATTTCTTATTATTGCAGCATATTTATATGCTAAAGCATGTTCTCTTAAGGGATCATATCTTTGGCAGAAGAAAAGACATAAAAGGATTCTAAAAGTGGCTACGATATTGAATTCCACAGTACCAGAAGATTAATCTGCCACAATTTCTTTTGCTTTAATCACTATATGTCTTAGGTTTTCTCTTCTTTTTGGGTACTTCCTTTCTTAATGGTAGTTGAATTCTCAGAGTTTAGCATACTGTACTTCTGGAGGAGTGGAGAGCTCTAGAGAAACTCAAATACTTCTTTTTACAAAATGTATATTTGTTTTATTCATGATTTGTCATGTTCTGGAATACAAAAAGTAATTATAATAATGGTTGAATTTAACAAAAAATTTTTAACTTCAACTTAAAACATGAACTCATTAATCTCATTCAATGGCAATATTCAATGCTTAAAGAAACAAAAACAAACATGTACACAATTGTGCAGTTTTCATAAGGGTTTATTTTATAACTGGTGGATAGCACATTTAACAGTTAAATACATTTAAATAATGTATAGGTGACTACACAATTGCAGCACTGGTAACTAGATAGATAACCAATTCAACCAAAAACCAGCTAACAAGTAACAGTCTAAATATTTAAAAAACAACTCTTGTTTAAGTCATCTTTTGTTCTGAACACATTCTTAGGGGGGCAAAAGCCTGCTGGTCACACATTAAGGCCAAATCTTCTGATATCCATTCTCAGGGGCTACTTTTAGCTGGATTAAGCCTCTACCTCTAGGGCAAGCACACATTTGTGGCCTCCAGTATCAATGCTCTTCCTGTCTACCAGAGCAGACAATGTAAGATTTACACCAGGCCTCAGAATCTGAGGGTAGCCTGCCCCAGTCAATATAGAGTTGTTGACTTTTGAATTGAACATTGTAAAGGATGAATAGCCAGATAAAGCGATACATAGGGTGAGGTCTGGAAGAGTCCTGAGCCTGGGGGCGTCCGTCCCTGTGGAGTTGGTGTGCACCACTCTCCCAGTGTGTGGATATGTTCTTTTTCACCTCATTGGAAGCCCTGAACTTCTCAAACACTTCTAATAAGAAGCATTACACAGTAGTTTTGGGGGAGACCATTGGAAGGTGATCTCCCATTTAGGAGATGAACTTTCATACTGGAAAGG
Source organism: Macaca fascicularis (assembly GCF_037993035.2). Taxonomy (NCBI): domain Eukaryota; kingdom Metazoa; phylum Chordata; class Mammalia; order Primates; family Cercopithecidae; genus Macaca; species Macaca fascicularis. The sequence continues at coordinate 128,905,588 of NC_088379.1, forward strand.
CTTGGCCTTTCAGATATCTGATGGAGAGCTACATGCATCATTTATGATGGTCCTGAGACCTAGACCATTGGGGTAGTCACACTACTGAGGATAGAACACTTCACACAGACTTCTAGATGTGAAACTTTGAATAACTTTGAGGAGAAGGCCCGGAATTTAAAATACCAAGATTTTATGAGTAATTGTAGGTAAAGATAGTTTTCTAAGGGAAAAGTCCATTGTGGCATTCATTCTCAAGGAGTCAGATCCCACTAAAAATAGAAACATATCAAACCCCAAAAATCTCAAATGAATCTCAGTCTTAAGGAAAGAGGATTGTGTAGGCAGATTTTCCCAGTATGGGGAGAAACAGTACATAGAAGCTTTTGAGTCCAGGGCAGTTTTTATTTTTATTTTAGAAATCCCTATGTGAGAGGTACTGAGAAAGAGAAATATTTTGGTCTTTGCAAATTTAGGAGACTTTACAATTAAAATTATAACAATCAGAGATAACTCATGAGGAAAACTGCTGCAAATATTCAATGTACAAAATTCCTAGACATTAGGCATTCACAGATATTGGGGAGTTCATATAGGAGAAAAACCTTAGAAGTGTGCTGAAACTTCATCTAGGACTAAATGACACATTTGCGGATGTTACCCCTTCCTCTGAGCAGACATAGCCTTGCACCAGGGCTTCTGGCTTGGTGAGCAGAGGATCACCTCATATTTTCCCCTTGTTCGGTGAATTGCTAGTGCAATCGTATCAGTCGCCCTCATGGTACTGAGTTTCCTGGCAGTGAGCAGGCCTGATGACATTCTACCTGGTTTTGTTTGTATTTTTTGAAAGCATACTGCATGTATCTTTTGGATTCATACTCAATATACTCAAGTGATAGATGGGGGTGATTATTTTCACTTTGGAAGTTTATTTGCTTTACAAAAGAGTATAGGATGATTTATTTAAAAATAATTTCTTCCATGATTTAATTTATGAAAGATTAAGCTTGCATCTAATAGGTAAAATTCACTCTTAAAATTTTTTGTTGTCGGTCTAGCAAAAATTATAGAGATGGTAAGTCGTTGAAATGATTACAATATGGAATGTCTACTCTCTTTTTTTTTTTTTCTTAGTTTAAGGAAGTTTCAGACATACTTACACACAAATATTTATGGTAGATTGTATTATTGTTCTAAATTGTTTGTTCACTCCTTACCCCTGAGAAGACAACGCATTCTTATGCTGTTGATTTGAGGCTTGGCCTTGTGATCTGCTTAAGCCAAGAGATACGCCACATCTGAGCAGTTCTTTTCCTTGTAGCCCCTGCCATGTGAGCAGTGTGTACAATGCTGCTCCTTTAGCATGGATCCTGGGATGAGAAGACTCAGGGAGCAGGCTCTGCCAACACACAGCCTGCAGCAGAGCCGCAGCCAGCAGTAGTCCTCATTCAACAGGAGCAAGAAAAAACTGCTCGTCATCTTTAGCGCTGAGATTTGGGGGTTGTCTGTTATCACAAAAAGTACTGTCTCATAGAAGTTTGTAATATAACTACTACTACAACAACTATTGCTATAATGTTTATAGCAATCATTGCTGCTTTACATTGCAATGATATTGTTGCTTGCAAGCTGCTATCAAATAGATGACCTTGTTGGAAACTCACAGCTACAAGGGCAGGTGAGGAAGCTGAAGTAATGAGTAAGAGAAGTTAATGAATTATCCCAAGGTCAAAGTACTGGAAAGTAGGACAGGATTTGAACTCAGATTTTCTTATTTCAAGTTGTCCTTTTTCTGGACGTTAGTTTACTAGTCTCCAATACACTTTACAGAGTTCTCAAGGTATCTTAAGTATAGCATGCCATCTCAATTGTCCATCACTTCACCAATAGAGACCCTGTCTCTATAGGTACTTCATCATACAATTCCCTCACTGGCATTTCCAAGGCCTTCTAGTAGGTTCAGGAGAAAGATGAAAATCCTTAACATGTTTGACACAATTCTGACTTGTCTAAGTTCTGCACATCTCCCAAGCCTCAAATGCCTCCTTAGTTGCTCCCTGGATTGCTCTCTGGCCTCCAGCTACACTAATGGTTTTGGAAGCCCATGGAGAGGTCTTGCCTTTTTCAGCCACAGGACTTTGTGAATATAATATTTTTCTACCAAAATGTCACCTCTGTACCCTAAATTCTTACCATGTACCATCCTCATTCTCCTCACCATGTATTCTTTCTCTGGATCTCTACTCAATAGACAATGGCCGAGAGACCTCCCCCGACTTTCTGATCAGGTCAATCCCCATACTTAAAGGGCATTTACCTCTGCCTCAGCGGTGGTTGATGTGGTTCTCTTTGGGTAATATCTCTTGTTCCTTTATTATTCTATTTATCATCGCTTGTTTATTCATTTTGCTCACCCTAGTACCTAGCATACTGCCTGCTACATAGGAAGTATTCAGCAAACTTTTCTTAAATCTCTGAATATTCAGATACAATGCTGAACGCTAACTATTCAGCTGCAGCACTGCAGCTGAGCTGTCAGAAATGGGGTAGAAGTGTCTTGAGTTTTGATAAGGAGAGGGATCTGCTTGTTACATGAACTGGAAATAGTGATGAGATGGAAATTTGGTGTGAAGAAGCCAAGAGGTCATTTGTGGTCATTGTAACATCACTAGGTAATGATCAGAGAGGCAATAGAGAGCATCCCTCAGTGGCTGTGTCTACACAAGACTCACCGCTTTGAAGAAGCACATGCCAAGAACTCACATCCCTTTAGTGGCTTAAGTCTTTGAACTTTCTTTCCAGTTTTCATAAAAGTTTTGTTTACAGGCTTCACCAATAGTAAAGCTAAGATGTTTGCATGTGTTTTACCAGCCCTATCATTTCAGTAGGGCTGGATTTCTGGAAGATTATTTTTCTCTGCAGATTTTATTATTTTTTTCCCCTTTGTTTTAATAAATAACATCTTTCAGGCCAAGTAGAAAAGAGGATGAAGTATATCCAGTAAATCTAAGGATGGCACAATGGCAAACACTATTACGGAGCACTAACTGCTTTCTGGTATTATTATTTAGTTATGAGGGCAACATAGGTTGTTCATGTCTGTATTTTCATATGTCTTTTCATTTTCTATCCTTTTATTTTTAGTAGAGATCTGTTAAGGATTTTCACTCTTTTTCACTGGGCTGCTTTTCAATTTTATTTCACAGGTAGCAATATTAGATTTCTACTAAAAAATAAAAACAAACTATAACTCTTTGCAAGTTTTCTGACAAATTTAGGCATGTGTGGGGTATTGGACTTAGGATTTTTAGAATAGTAGGTTAGTTTATGATGACAAAAAGAGAGAAGTGGTACGGGAATAGAAAAAAGTAGCAATTGTTTGCCTGCAAGGATCCAATTTGAGAAGATGAGGATGGCATGAATATAGTACATGGTGCATACCAGTGTTCAAGTTAATGATGGACAGTGGTTTCTTAAGATTATAATGGAGCTGAAAAATTCCTTTCACCTATTGATGGTGTAGCCATCATAACATCATAGTGTCGCACATAACCTTTTCTATGCTTAGATATGTTTAGACACACAAATGCTTACCATTATGTTACAATTGCCTACAGTGTTCAGTACAGCAACATGCCATACAGGTTTGTAGCCTAGGAACAATAGGCTATACCATATAGCCTAGGTGGGTAGTAGGCTGTACCATCAGATTTTTGTAATTACACTCTACGATGTTCACACAAGAACAAAATCACTGAATGACACATTTCTTAGTATATATTCCTGTGGCTAAGCAACACATGACAGTATTGATGTGGTCAGAGAGCAACGGACAATGAATAGGAACACACAAGTGATGGGCTAGCCTGGAAAATATCTCAGTGTGAGCTACAGGGAAAGATAAGATCTCATCGCAATGCTGGGGTGACTGCATCAGAATGTGCTCAAATCCCAACATACACGTACATTTCCTAACCTGGATCCTCTGTTTCAGTCTAGAGTACATTCAAGTCATCTCTGATGTAGGTCCTGCTGCATGGCCCAGAGCCCCATAATTTCTTTAATTGTCTAAAGGTTCCCAGTCTTTGGGGAGTTTATGGTCTGGTTAAGAAGACTTAACTTTTTAAGAAGACTTAACTTTTTCTATTAATAGTGACACACAAACTGATATAGTTTGGATATTTGTCCCTCCCAAATCCCATGTTGAATTGTAATCACCAGTGCTGGAAGTGGGTCTGGGTGGAAGGTGTTTGGGTCATGGGAGAAGATCCCTCATGGCTTGGCCCTATTTTTTGTGATAGTGCGTGAGTTGTCGGGAGATCTAGTTGTTAGAAGTGTGTGGCACCTCCCCTTTCACTCTTTGTCTCACTTGCTCCTGCTTTCTCCATGTGACATGCCAGCCCCCTACTGTGCCTTCTGCCATGACTGTAAGCATCCTTAGACCTCTCTGGAAGTCAAGCAGATGCCAGCACTATACTTCCTGTAAAGCCTGCAGAACCATGAGCCAGTTAAATCTCTTTTCTTTATAAATTACCCAGCCACAGGTATTTCTTTATAGCAATGCAAGAATGACCTAATACGCATACCTTCTTTCCTTCCATGATATCTACAAAAGGTTACATCTAGTTAGTTGAATATAGTTTAGAAACAATCCTACAGCTGCCAAAATAGGTGATGGCACAGTCTTAGTAATGTAAAATAATAAGATTTGCTAATGTTTGCTATCACTTGCCATTAGTTCAAATAAGTTCTTCTGTTTGGTCTCTGAATCAACACAGTAACAAACGGTGATTCCATGACTCATTCTGTCACCAAGTGGCAATGTCCCTGATCTGTCTCCCTTTTGCTTGGCCATGCCTATTTTCGGATCTTCTGGTAGAAGTCTAATACGTATATTCCAAAACTTTTGATTTTTTATCTTCTATTTTCAATTTGCTCTATCACTTTTCCTCTTTGATATTTTCACAAGCCCTTTATCCCTTTATTCTGTTTTCCTTTTCTCTACCATTCTTCATATAATTTACCCATCTTTGCCATCACTTTTCTAGTCATCCTCAGCCAGGATGTGAGCGTACTTCCTTACAACATATTCTTCATTGTAATATAAAATGTTACAGCAATTCAACCAAATTCATATATTTTTCTTTACTTAAAAATACTTATGACATTACACTTATTTTTTTTATATGGGTAGGTCTCTCCTCTGTGATGTCTCCTCATCTTGCTTAGGAACTTATCATAGAGATTTTTCCTATGGCTAAAGACCACAGAATCTAGGCCTTTGCATGTGGGAATAATAAGACACACCTTCTGTGTAACAGCTTCATTTCTGGATAGGGACCAAAGATGTACCAGGCTGGAACCCTTGTATAATTTTCTTATGAATATAGAAAAATGATAATTTCAATAGCATTTTCATCATTATAGGTTCTGGGTGTATCTGCTATGCCAGTGCTAAATGGTTTCATTTCTCTCTTTTTCCATGTAGCTTCCATTGAATTTTTCTGATGGCCTCTGAAAAATCAGAAAAAACAATTTTTCTCTATTTCTGGCAATGAAAGAGAAGAAAGATTCTTTAGGTATATTTCCTACTGTACCGTTTTCTCTTTGATACCGAAGGAATGGGACGATTACTTCATTAATTATAATATGGAATTATATAACCAAATAAAATGATTTTATATGATCCAGCAATTTCATTTCTGGGCATACACCTAAATGAAATAAAAGCAGGAATTTAAAAAGATACTCTACATCAATATTCATAGCAACATTTTTCACAATAGCAAAAAGGTGGAAGTAAACCAAATGTCCATTGAAGGTTGAATGGGTATACCAAGTGTGGTTTGTACACACAATGGAATATTACTCAGCCTTGAAAAGGAAGAAAATTCTGACACACGCCACAACATGGATTAAACTCGACATTATGCATAGTGAAATAAGCCCATCATGAAAGGAGAAAAATACTCTGTGATTCCACTTATATGAGGTACCTAGAGTAATCAAATTCATAGCAACAGAAAGTAGATGGTGGTTGCCAGGATCTGGGGGAAGGGATGAATAAGAAATTATTGTTTAGTGGGTACAGAGTTTCTGTTGTGCAAGATGAATGTAGTTCAGTGCTGGTGATGATTGCACAACAATGTGAATGTACTTAATGCCACTGAATGGTACACTTAAAACTGGTTCAAAAAGTAAATGTTATGCATATTTTATCATGATTAAAACAATAATAATTTTAGATTGCACCTCTAAAATGTGAAACTAATTGTAAGTTGCCTACTTTGTGCCAGATGGTAGACTGGGTACTTTACATACATTATTTCTGATAAATATGATTCTCATTTTACAAGTGAGGAAACAGAAGTACATCAATGCGGCCAGGCATGGTGGCTCATGTCTAATCCCAGCATTTTGGGAGGCCAAGGCGGGTGAATCACATGAGGTTAGGAGCTTGACACCAGCCTGGCCAACATGATGAAACACCATCTCTACTAAAAATACAAAAATTAGCTGGATGTGGTGCCGCGCACCTGTAATCCTAGCTACTCGGGAGGCTGAGATAGGAGAATCACTTGAACCTGGGAGGTGGAGGTTGCAGTGAACCGAGATCATGCCACTGCGCTCCAGCCTGGGTGACAGAGCAAGACCCCATCTCAAAAAAAAAAAAAAAGAAAAGAAGTAAATAGAGGCTAGCTTTGATGAAGTTAAGCAATTCAGCAGCAGAAATGTGATCTGAATCCAGGTCTGTGTACTCTCTCCATTAACCACATCTCTGCTCTGCTACTGCTCACGGGGAACTCACATATGTGTGCAGGCATGCACATACGTCTCTGTATTTTTGTCTCTATGTTTTATTCCCTAGTTTACAATTAATTTTGTTAGTTACTATAAATACAAATGTTGAGGCTAACCACTTCATTAATATCGCAAAGTTAATCCACATAATCGCCTTATAGTATGTGGCATGTACCAATTCTCATTGCCAAACGAATCTGTGAGGAAGAACTGCCCAAATACAAACAGCTTTATTGGATGCCTCAGGAAGCAGGGAATTAGAGTGATTGCTTAGGCTTCAGGCTTTGCAATTACAACCTGACATTTTGGCAATTTAAAATTTAAGTTCCAAAAAGGCTTAAGACCAAGTCTGTCATTTGACACTTTTTTCCCTCCACATTTTTGAGAAAAGAATGAATTACTTAGAAATGGATCTTGTGGAACTGCTAGGAAATTTTTCTACGTTTTTTTGGTCTCTGAAATGAACTTACTTAATGTGTGTTCATTGTGTAAAAGAAGCAATCTGTCTGGTATAGACAGGAATTGGATCCCCATGGTAAACAAAATTGCCTCAGCCTTGCTGAAGCATGTACTTTCTAAGTAGTGGGCACAGAGACAGTGTAATTGGCTACCTCCTGGTTGTAAGTATAGGTATGTTAAATGTGGGCCTGAGGGAAACCTCCATTTTGGGTTGTAGTTTATTATTAGGTGAGGAAATTACTGGACACCTCCAGCTGCCATTAATCAGCCACAGAGTCAGACTGGAGCCAAGGGAGAAGCCTGTGGGTGGATTCTGCCCAGTGCTGTGGAAATACAAGAAGACAGAGACAAATGTTTTCCAGCCTAGCAGCTCTAAACTCTGCCCTTTCACAGTCCTTAACATGCATGTTCAAATTGATTTAGTCCATTTACCCCCTCAACCTAACCATCTATTTTCCTTGAAGACTGACAGTTTTATGTGTTGCTACCATGTTATTATGTGTTGCTGCTCTGCTGGTAGCTATAGTATTTCAGAAACATTTACTTCCAGACATAAAGGATGAATGGGGGGGGGGGGGGCGTGTAGAGAAATGGAGGTGAGGTTGAGTCATTTTAATTCCTTTTTTATAGGGTGCAAAACATGCCCATCGTGGCACTGACTTTCTCTCTCCCTCTCGTTTTTTCTTTATTCCATTTCTGTGTCAATGATTTCCATGAAAAATCCTTGAATAACATTTCCGACCTGAGAAACGCATCTGTCAGGTGATGTCAACGCCTGGCTTACTCCTCTTCCTGTTGGGTTGCAAACACGGCCTTCTCTCACGGTCCTGGAATGCTGACACGGTCGGGCAGCCAGAGCCTAACACAGGTAGGGTCAAGCTGAAAACGTGGGCAAGCCCTGCTGTCCTCAGCCTGACTTTGGAGGGAATGGGAAGAAACTAGACACAATGTACTGTCTTTGCTGCTATGTAAATTCAGAAAAGGGAAACGGTGTAGGTAAAAGCAAGACCACAAATAGCCTCTTGTCAGCTGCAGGGAGGTCAGTCAAGACATTCCAAGTATTTGTCCAATGAGAGATATTTGCTTCAGGGTAAGTGGGGATTCAAATCTGACCCCCACCCTCAACATTTTTGGAACTGGATGAAAGTGCCTTATCTGAACATGTAAGAATATTTCTGGCACTGAAGGCCAAAGACTAAAACTCTGAGTTAAAATAAATACTCAGAGAAGGAAAGGAAACAGTGAGGTGAAAGGTTTGATCAGATATGAACCTCTGAACTCACTGACTACCATATCCTTGTTTTATTCTATCCGGTTTTCGTGTACGAATCCATGCAAAGGCAAACAGAGAGACTCTCCTTTTACTTTTCCTGCTTTTGTGTGGACAAGTAGAAAATGAAAATTCTATTGATTTATGCTACACAAATAAAAATAAAACACAGAAAATAAAATAAGGCAATTTGAAGTGTGTAACCAAATATGAAAATTTTCTGTTATTTCCTGTGGGTCAGGTCTCAGATATGCATAGAATCTGATTCTATTGAGTAGTCATGATGATTACCTAGTAATAGAAAAAGGTTTTAAAGTAGTACCTTGAGAGCAAATTATTTTATAATGAAATAGAATCTGAGGAACATTGAGTGAGACAGACATGCTTATATGGATATACACACACATAAACCTATATATGTAATTTCTTTAAGGATAAAACCTTATTACTCTAGCATAAATTAAACTTATGGTTCAGGGTTGTAGTCACCCAGTGACTTTTGACATGGGTCCACTTTGGGCTGCTGGAGGTTTCTGGGAGGAGTCCCTGAGTGGGTATTGAGAGGGTGTTTGTGGTGATCTTTACATCATCAGCATTTAGATGACAGTCCTTGTTTTCCCTGCAGTTCTCAGGGTTTGCATGGTTGACTGTTCCTAATCAGAGGTCACCTCAGTGATGCACTGAGTTCTTCTGAAGCAGGGCACCCGTAGGCCCCTAGGGAAATGAAGCATGTGGCTCCTTCAGCCATTCAGTCTCCGTTTGATGACTATGGAATGACTGAGAAAGCCTCACAGACATTCACAGGCTTTTCTTCACCCTTGTGCTCAAATACTGTTGTTGGTTTGGTGCTGGGAGCTTTGATTCAGATTGCCTTGCAAGGTCGAGGGTGGCCAAATGAATTACCTGTATTGCCTTCTGCAACCACTGAATTTTCTTTGATGGGATTCCATGAAAATACCATTTGACAACACAAACCTCGTTCAGTTTGAAGAGTTGATGGATTGTAAAACTACTATAGGGAATCTTTTCCTCTTACAATGAACTTTAACAGTTACTTAAAATATCTTTTTAAAGGGCATGGGAGCATGTGTCCATAAAGTACTTAGTCATTTAGAAAGTTACCTTTGTTGCTGGCACTGTAATACAGAAGCTTTCAACACTATTGGCAAGTGGGAGATTGTCTAACTGTTTGTTCTGAATCCAAAATTGGGATATATGTTGTAAAACATTATGACTGTCTTTATGGGAACCACAGAACAGTCTGTTTAAAATTGAGAATTTTTCAGAAAATTGGAGCTAGTGATTGCCATAGTAATAGCTTAAATAATTAATATTTTGGCATCCTTCCATCATATTTTACCTTTATAAAACTTTTCCCTAACAAAGTATGATAAAAGTTAACCAGTAAAAGCATTTCTATTTGAATTATCTAAGGAATTCTCTCAAGAGTCAGAGAAGAATCTAGATAGAGAAAGCACTTGTGATAAAATTGGTCGCCTTAACCTGCCACTTTTTTCATGCTGGCAGAAAGTTAGTAACCCAGTATGGCTTTCTGGTGCAGAAACGAAGCTTGAGAATGATTAGCAAGGTATGAACAACCTGTACTTAAAGACTTAGAAATTTGCTGCACTGTCTTCATCTTTTAAATAAGCATACCTCTTCAACTGTAAACAAAACCTCTCAGTGACAATTTCTATCTGAATAAAATTCACTGCTTGATAACTGTTTTTAAACATGCAAGTGTTGGTGTACAATAAATAATGACTGTTTTTTTCCGGCTATGGCCTTGTTATGAAGTATTCCTTAAAAAGACCTGAATCCATAAAAAATGTGAGATGGTAATAAGTGACCATAGCTTATACAAAATAAGGATTTATGCTTCACAGGGAAGATGAAAAGTAATAAAAGAGGCAGACTAAATCTTATTCCAAAGTGTAAATTGTCATAGTAAATAAAGCTTATTTCTTACATTCTTTCTGCCATATCATATTCATGGAAAGGGCCAGTCTTTTGCCTTTTCTCCTTTTCTATAATTCTGTAGGACACTATTAGATATAATATATATACATATAGCTGCTACTTTTGACCAAAGGAAAATGGCCCTGGTCATCCTTTAAGTTCAGTGAATTCAGGGAGCTAATTGTAAGGTCAGGGTACTGTACTTTGACCGCGTAAGGAGGAAGCCCTTTTAGTTGTGCAGCCATATACTTCATCGTGGTAATACGGTATTACAGCATATAAACCAAAGAAAGGGGATCAGGATAAAGAAGCCATGGAGAAAGGACACACAGTCACCTGGATACTTAATTCTTTTTAGTTAAATACTTGTGACTGAGTTATGTTTAGGCTACAAGAGGAGGCAAATGAGTTTGAAAGACTCAGTACGGACACCCATTACCAGTTTTGTCAAACAGTGTCTGACCTAGCATCAACATACTGGAAGAATACACGTTACTTTCCAGAATTCTAGAAAATACAATCCAGTTAGAATAAGTAGCAGTGATTTCTTTCAGCTGCTTTGTAATCTTAAATCATTCTACTCCACATACTTCAACACGGGGATTGGACAAATACGAGAGCTGGCCACCATCACTGCATCTCATTATTTTATTCAAACTATAGATAATTTGATTCCATATCCATTTTTATTTTTAATCAGAGCTTACCTGCCTTTCTACTCCCATTAATGGCAAAAGCCACGATTACTTTTGTGCAGTCTTCATAGATATTTGTTCTTAGGGTACTTTGGTAAAATTCAGGAGCCTGGAAAGTAAACAGAGCATTTTATTGTTTGACGAAAGAGAAACCGCAGGAGTGCTGTGACAATAGTGTGTCCAAGTTGCCTTGCACTACAGGTGTACATACTGTTCTAGGACATTTAAAAATACAGAGAAAATTCCACCTAGAAATTTGCATTTTGATTTGAACTTCTCCTTGTGGGTGATCATCCAATTTACTCAAGAACTTTAAAATACTACATGGTTTTTCTTAATTATGTGTGTGACTAGACTTCTTTTCTCCCTCCCAATTCTGATATTTTATTATTTTGTGATTAAAGACACTGGATCTAGCTGCTTGCTGTGTAAGGAGCACAATGCCTGAAGAATAAGTAACACTCTCCTTGCTCCTCTTCCTATTCTATTTTTTGATGACTGGTGAATTTCATAGAACTTAGCCCCGCATATGTTAAAGACAGTTTCAGAAATTTTGTGAAACTTTTAATAAATTATTACCTTGGTGCTCAACTTTGATTTAGTGATCATTATGTTAATTAATGCTTTCCAAACTGCTGAGGTTTGGTTAAGTCTAGATTATAGCAGCTTGAATTATGACATGCTTTATCTTATATTTTAGTTATCAAAACCATACTGCATTAGCCTTCAGGAAATCTGGCCAGTTTCATGATAAATTGACTCAGCCTTGTAATGCATAATTCAGTTGCACAGCTGTGTAGTCTGGCGTGTTCTCTGAGGGATGTAGTTTTACTTGTAGGTTTACATCAAGAAAATCTACTCCAATAAGTTTGATTTATACCCCAGAAACATATAAAACTGTGCATACTGATTTAACATAAACCCAAATTATATATTTTTAATAAACACTGAATATATTTTTTCTTAAAACTCACATGCCAAGTTTTAAAGAAAGGCAGAAAATTTTGTGAAAGTTTTTTTACTTCATTCTAATAATGGATCCCTCATTTAGAAAAATCTTGTTTTTTTTTTTTTTTTTTTTTTCCGGTCATAGTTCCAATAAAAATGTTTTTTAGTAGTAATTTAAAATAGGTGTTGAATTTTTTATTATGAAGAGGTTATTGGGCATAGTGGCTAAGAGTATGAGTTTGAAATCATAGACTGGAAGTATTCCTTTTTTGTTTTCAAAATTGTTGAATGCCATTAACAATTAATTGCTGTTAACCAATATATGCGAATGTGTGCTTTCTTTCATCCCCATCTGTGATTGAGATAAGGACAACAGGGGAATGTAGAAATCCCCCTAGCACTGATTCAATCCCCAATGAAGTCATAGTCCTGGTTACACTTAGAAAAGGTAGGATTCCATGGACCTTATTAAAATGACACCTCTTAGCCGTGAACAGCCCCAGGCATTGTATAAACTGTTAAAGTCCTGCAGTGATATTGTTTCAATGTAGAGAATATCTCATTGACAGTCATTGACTTAAAATATCTCCATCAAACTTTAGCAATGCGTAGTTTTGAAGGTTTTAGGAGGGAGGCAAGAGAGTTTTTCTGAATGTTTGAAAAAATAATCGTTTTAGGAAGAATGTTTAGGAAATGAATTTTTACTTTGGTTTTGCTTACCTTTGAGGAAGTTCAGAAATTTCAACTTAAGCAGTGGAAGAAATTCAATTTCAGGGGAGCCTTTTTTTTTTTTTTTTTTCTAATTTCTTCTTTTAAAGGACTTAAGCAGTGGAAGAAATTCAATTTCAAGTGAGTATTTTTTTTTTTAACTTCTTCTTTTAAATGATTGGTGGCATAGACATACCCTTCTTAACCAGAGGTTCATTTCAAAGACTGTGTTGAACACAGTGGGCCTAGCTGATATGCCTGTAATCCCAGCACTTTGGGAGGCCAAGGTGGGTGGATCACTTGAGGTCAGGAATTCGTGACCAGCCTGGCCAACATGGTAAAACCACGTCTCTACTAAAAATACAAAAAAAATTAGCCAGGCATGGTGATGTGCACGTGTAATCCCAGCTATTTTGGAGGCTGAGGCATGAGAATCCCTTGAACCTGGGAGGTGGAGGTTGCAGTGAGCCGACATCGTGCCACTGCACTCCAGTCTGGGTGACAGAGCGAGACCTTGTCTCAAAAAAAAAAAAAAAAGAAGTCCTACATTTTACTTCCATTTGACTGTTATTTTCATGGCCATTGTCATTATTCCTAATTGTCAAAAATATTAAATAGAGATGAAGATGAAATTAATACTAAATTTTTATTCTTTATTAAAATGTTTGAATGATTATTTGATGGAGATAAATTTGTATAACTTACATGTCAAGTATTCTTTTTATGATTTTATGTACATGCTTACTATTACATAATCAATTTTGTGAATAGCAACAAGGTAAGAGTGTTGTATAAATACCAAGTATCGATTATATTAAATACTTATTTTTATGTATTTAACAATATTATAAACCGATAGCTGAAATCCAAATATTGTGCGCTTAGATAGCCTTTCAGGGTCACAATATCACTAGAATAGAATCTTTGACCTATACAGTATAACTAAATTTTGACAATACTTCAAAATTTTTAGGCAGTTTACTTTATGGATTCGTGGTTGTTATATGTATCTAGTATGATTTTAAAATATAGATCATTTACTAAAGCATATTTTTTTTTTTTTTTTTTTTTTTTTTGAGACGGAGTCTCGCTGTGTCGCCCAGGCTGGAGTGCAGTGGCCGGATCTCAGCTCACTGCAAGCTCTGCCTCCCGGGTTTTTCCGCCATTCTCCTGCCTCAGCCTCCCGAGTAGCCGGGACTACAGGCGCCCGCCACCTCGCCCGGCTAGTTTTTTGTATTTTTTAGTAGAGACGGGGTTTCACCGTGTTAGCCAGGATGGTCTCGAATTCCTGACCTCGTGATCCGCCCGTCTCGGCCTCCCAAAGTGCTGGGATTACAGGCTTGAGCCACCGCGCCTGGCCACTAAAGCATATTTGATAATGTAAACTCTATTTCAAGCAATTTGGTTTCTACTTTCTGTTTCCCTCAACAGTCTAAGACAGAAGAAAACTGCAGAAGATTGCTACCCATTCAAGTAGAAAAACTCAGGCTGGAAAATTAACAGCACAGCTGGAAAGGCTAATGAACTTAGCATTTAAAAATGCTTGTAGAGCTGCCAGATCTACCCCTTGATCCCAGAGGTAGCTGTTTTTGACATAATCAACCAATCATGAAACTTCAGAACCTTTTAAATATCACAGTGGTGAAATAGATTTGTTTATACCACAACCTTGACAATTTTTCTCACAATTGTCTTTCACCACCCATCATTTGCTCATGACAAAGTGCCATTTCTTATATTCTCTTTAAAAAGACAAGTGGCAAATTGACCAGCAAGGTAGCTGGCCAGGGTTAGAACTCTGTTATTGAATTCCTATGGTGGGAGTGAAAACAAAAATACTGATGGATACCCATGTTATGCCTACAATTAACAGAGTAAACATCTTAATAGGCATAGAAGACACAAACAGATGTTCTAATTGCATGTCTGTGAGAAACTGATGTTTACTAGTTCCACTCTGGCTTGGCCTTTGAGACCTCAGGAAGTTTCTCTCCCAGTGGGGATTTCAGTGATTTATTGATTTCAGTACAATGAATATTTCAGAAGCTCACAGGATTTTTAAGAGGTTAAATACATCCTTACAAAGGTTAGCATTATTCACGCTTGAAGGGAATGCTTACTCTACTTTAACCAGGGTAGCTAGGGCCACATTTGCCACATTCTTGCCTAAGTGGGAGAGAAGATGGATGGGGTAATGGAAGGGACTTTCTAATAGAAAATGTAGAAATAAAACATTGGCACAGAATTTTTTCTTTTCTTTTTTTTTCTTTTCACCTTGAGCTGAACAAAAAATGAGGGAGGTATAAGTAACAGCAAACTCCTAAGCATTCCTGGTTGAAACACTGAGTAGTCTTGATCCAAACAGTAAAGATATTTTTTGGCTCATATCTGAAATTCAGAACCAAATAAAAATAATAATGCTTGGAAACTGGGAAGTTTTTAAAATGCTTAAGAAATGCTTAATTTATCACTCACATTCTGTACTGGTTTTCCAAGTCCATTCTCTTGTAATTATTTGTCTGTTTTTATTTTTCATTTTTTATTTTTATTTTTATTTTTTTACCAGAAAGCACCTAAAAAGTAATGGGTACTTTTTACTCTTATACTTTTTTCTTCTTAGTCACACTCATGGATATTAATAAACTGGTATGTTCTCATTGCTGTTAATAATGATACTCAATCCTTATCCAAAATGTACTTCATACCAGGTACTGTGTAAGTGCTTTAAACAAATCATCTCAGTGAAATAATATCATTACATAAGATAACCAGGTATGAAATCATTTACAGACTATTTTGTAGTAAACAGAGAGAGTATTTTATCTTAGCTACTCTTTCAAATTGGGCTTGATTATTGGTTATTTGCAATAAGATTTGGCTAACTTTTTTCTTCTTAAGATTAAAAATAAATAGTAGATAAGAATTTTGTTGTGGGCCAGGCCTCCTGCTGGTGTGTTTTATGACTCTAGGCCAGCACTGCCGAATATAGTAGCTACTGGCTAAGTGCAGCCGTTGAATGCCTGAAGCATAGTTGGTCTGAATTAAAGATTTAAATGTTTTCTCTTAGACAATATTTAAAACAGCATTTAATATTTTTGTATTGATTAGATGTGGAAATGGTAATATTTGGATATATTGGATTCAATTAAATAGATTATTAATATTGATTTTAGCTGCTTTTATTGGGGGGAAAGTAATCCCTATTCAGTGCATGGTACAGGGACAGCTGGCTAACCATATGTAGAAGAATGAAACTGGACCCCTACATTTCACCGTACAGAAAAGTTAACTGAAGATAGTTTAAAGATTTAGATGTAAGACCTCAAACTATACGAATCCTAGAAGAAAATCTAGAAAATACCATTCTGCACATTGGCCTTACGAAAGAATTTATGACTAAGTCCTCAAAAGCACTTGCAACAACAATAAAAAAAATGACAAGTGGGACCTAATTAAACTAAAGAGCTTCTGCTCAGCAAAAGAAATGATTAACAGAGTAAACAGACAACCGACAGAATGGGAGAAAATATTTGCAAATTATGCATCTGACAAAGGTCCCTATAAGGAATGTTCACAACAGAACAAGCAAAAAAACAAATAACTCCATTTAAAAATGAGCAAAAGACATGAATGGACACTTCTCTAAAGAAGAATATTAAAAAAATGCTCAATCTCAATAATCATCAGAGAAATACTAATCAAAACCACAATGAGATACCATGTCACACCAGTCAGAATGATTATTAAAAAGTCAAAAAACAACAGATGCTTGTGAGCCTGCAGAGAAGGGGAATGCTTACACACTGTTGATGGGAATGTAAATTAGTTCAGTCACTGTGGAAAGCAGTTTGTAGATTTCTGAAAGAACATAAACTAGAATGATCATTCAACCCAGCAATCCCATTATGGAGTTTATATGCAAAAGAAAATAAATTGTTCTACCAAAAGGGCACATGCACTCATATGTTCGTTGCAGCCCTATCATCAAAAGCAAAGACATGGGATTGAAACCACCTTTGCAAAAAACATAACAGAAAATTATTGCAATGAGAGAGATCTTACCTAACCAACCCCATCTTGCTTCTAAGCTCCAAGTTGTCCTTGGCGTAGGCCAAACTAACTTTGGGAGGAACTTAGTTTATAGTTTAGCTTTGAAACAAAGATGAAAACAGCCTTTTCTCAAAACAAACCCCTTTCCTGCCTGGGTACTAGGCTGCCTTTGCAGGACTAAAAAATTAGCCACAAGATTAGAAATTATGGTTTAGGAGTTATGCAGCTGGAGGCTGCAAAATTCTAAATCTCCTCAAATTGCCCCTGGGGATAACATCACTATTGTAAAACCTAAGATCCCTGCTTAAGATATTTTGCAGACCTTCCCTGTGGTGGATGGATCAGCTGGCACCACGCAAATGAATAAACTGGCACATCTGATCCTGTGGCCTTCATCCAGGAACTGACTCAGTACAAGACAGCTTCGACACCCTATGATTTCATCTCTGACCCAACCATCAGCATTCCTGACTCACAAGCCCCCTTCCCATCAAATTATCCTTAAAAACTCCTAACTCCAAATTCCAGGAAACTAATTTAAGTAATAATAATGTCCATCAATGGTGGATTGGATAAAGAAAAGAAATGTGACACACACACACATACGTGTGTATATACATATATATACATGTATGCTATGGAATGCTATACAACCATAAAAAAGAATGAAATCACGCCCTTTGAAGCAACATGCATACAGTTGGAAGCCTTATTCTAAGTGAATTAATGCAGAAACAGAAAACCAAACACTGCACATTGTCATTTATAAGTGGAACTTAAACAATGGGTACTCATGGACATAAAAATGGCAATAGTAGACCCTGGGGACTACTGGAAGGGGTAGGGAGGGAGAGGGACAAGAGTTGAAAAGCTGTAGGGTACTATGCTCAGTACTTGGCTGATGGGATCAACTGTACCCAAACCTCACATCATGAAATATAGCTGGGTAACAAACCTGAATATTTACCCTCTGAATCTAAAAAGTTGAAATTATTACTTTTTTTACCTGCTTCTTTTTACTTTTTAAAATGTGACTACTCGAAAGTTTAAATTTTCATAACTAGAATTATTTGTTGAGCAGCATACAATTTCTCAAATCTTGGAACTAGATTGGACACTGACAGCTTGATTTCCTATTCCACACTGATTATTGCATTTTACTTGCTTTTATTTCAGCAACCATAGAAAATCCAGCTCCACAGAGGTGTGGCATCATAAAAAATGTAGCATAACTTGGAACACAGTTTGGGAACCACAGATATATACTATTAAAAACTCGACAATTTTTAGTTTTGTTACATATGCCATCTCTCGGTGGAATGATGAATTCTACGCTGTTATCAGAATACATATCTTATTCACCTTTATACTCATTCATCTATTCATTCATTCATTCACTTAGCTATTCATATTCAGTATCTAAAATGTGCAAAACATTGAGTGCTGTGTGCTGCTGATACAGTAGTGAGAAACGCTGACAAAAATCCCTATCTTGTGGAGTTTGCATTCTAGTAAATAGAAACAAAAAGAGAGAGAAACCTGAAGTGAACAGGAAAACAAGGTAATTGCAAGTCATGATAGGTGCTATGGAAGTGAGACGCCATGGAGCACTGCAGGGGTGGGGTGGGGTGGCCCCTTGGATGGGGCGGCCAGAGAGGCCTCTGAAGTGACATTTGAATGGACACCAACAAAGGGAATAGTCAACCTGGAAAAGCATCTGAAAAGAGCATTGTGAAAGATTAGCAACAGCAAAGACCTTAAGAATGGAAATAACTTGGTTCCATAACTTGGGGTGTTAGCACAACAGAAAGAAGACTGCTGTAGTTGAGGAAGGGGAAGCCTGATGTGACAAGCTGTAGAGCTTGGCAGGTGCCTCTGTGCAAGACATTGTATGCTACAATCAACAGTTTCAGTTATTATTTTCCAAAAGCAAGGCTTAAGCTACCTAGTACAATGCTTTTCCTGTAACAGGCATCAAGTAAATGTTTGTGGAATTAATGTAGATAGCCAAATAATGGGTGCCAAAAATGAATACAGGATCCAGCTTTTTAAAATAAGTCTTAAGGTTTTTTTCTGATCAATTTAATTTTTTATTCTTTCAGAAATAGACTTGTTTTATTACAGGAAAAATAAATGACTAATTATTAACGTCTTCATTTGCAATTAACCACTTTTTTTTATATATATGAGTTTGTCAGGAGTAGGAAGCTGTGATGGTTAATATTGAATGTCAACTTGATTGGATTGAGGGATGCAAAGTATGTTCTTGGGTGTGTCTGTGAGGGTGTTGCCAAAGGAGATTAACATTTGAGTCAGTGGGCTGGAAGAGGGAGACCCACCCTCAATCTATATGGGCACCATCTAATCAGCTGCCAGTGTGGCTAAGATGAAAGCAGGCAGAGGAACGTGGAAGGACTGGATTGGCTTAGTCTTCCGGCCTACATCTTTCTCCCATGGTGGATGCTTCTGGCCCTCAAACATCACACTCCAAGTTCTTCAGCTTTTGGACTCAGACCTTTGACCAAGGCTGAAGGCTGCACTGTTGGCTTCCCTTTTGAGGTTTTGGGCCTTGGACTGGTTTACTTGTTCCTCAGCTTGCAAATGGCCTACTGTGGGACTTCACCTTGTGATTGTATGAGTCAATAGTCCTTAATAACCCCCCTTTATATATAGGTCTATCCTATTAGTTCTGTCCCTCTAGAGAACCCTGACTAATACAGAGGTTCTGTATAGGGACCAACCAAGACTGAAATCTTTGGGGAATTACCTTAATTCAATGGTAGCTTCCAGGTGTGCTACCAGGCAGGTAATCCAGAGCTCATGAAACAGAAAGACTGACAGACCAAATAAAGCTGCTTGGATAGTGAATTTATTAAATAAATCATAAACATACAGCAATAGCAAGGGCAAACAGACTGAGTAGACTGACATACTTGGAAGATGGAGCAAGTGGCACGGAAGGCAAGTCCTAAGTTATGCCATGTGTACATACTCTGGATTTTCCTGCTGACAATGCGGCTACAAGAATCAGGTGAAAGTGTGGTAGTCAGAATAATGGTCCTTGAAATGGCTTACACTTTAATCCTCAGTATCTGGGAATATTGGTGATTCCCTGAGTCAGTGTCTATGCAAATATCACTTTAAAGAGATCTTCCGGCCACCCTATCTCAGCTATCTTACATGGCTAAAGGGATTTTGCAGATGTGATTATGTCAAAGACCTTAGCAGGGGGATTTTCCTAGATTATCCAGATGGACCTAATCTGATCACACAAGTTCTTAAAAATTGGACAATATTTCCTGGGCTCCAGTCAGAGAAGTGTGAGGATGGATGGAGAGTCAAAAGAATGTGATGCTGCTGCTGTTGAAGATGAAGGAAGATGTCCACCAGCTAAGGAATGTGGGTGGCCTCTAGATGCTGGAAAAAGCAAGGAAGTGGATTGTCCCCATCAAGCCTCCAGAAAGAAATGCAGCTTAGCTGACATCTTGATCTTTGTCCAGTGAAATTCATGCCAGACTTCTAACCTATAGAAGATAAGTCTGTGTTTTAAGCCACTGTGTTTGTGGCAATTTGTTATGGCAGCAATAGGAAAGTAATTCAGAAAGTGAAGCTGCGGGGCTGGACAGGTGAGAGGGGCCTTAAGCCAACACTTGCTCTATGAGAGATGCAAGGGCAAGACGCTGGCCATGGCCTGGCCACAGTTGTAGTTCTCTGAGCAGCTATAGCCTTTGCCTGAATTTTGCAAGCAGAGCACATCTGGAGAATGAGTTGGTGGCTGCATCCAAGACACCTGAGCTGTCGATCTGAGGCGGCATAAACTGTGTCTTGTAAATATTAAATATTTGTTTGGTCTTTCCATCATTTTTTACCTAAATTAAAACTCTCATTTGTTTCATTAAAAAAAAACTATACTAAAAATACCATAAATTCCATCTATTCAACCTTTTTTTTTTTTTTTTCCTCACTCTGTCACACAGGTTGGAGTGCAGTGGCATGATCTCAGCTCACTGCAACCTCCATGTCCTGGGTTCAAGCACTTCTCCTGCTTCAGCCTCCCGAATAGCTGGGACTACAGGCGCCCACCACCACGCCCGACTAATTTTTGTATTTTTAGTGGAGACGGGGTTTCACCACGTTGGCCAGATTGGTCTTGAACTCCTGACCTCAGGTGATCTTCCCACCTCGGCCTCCCAAAGTGCTGAGATTACAGGCATGAGCCACTGCGCCTGGCCTTAACCTGTTTTTAACATGCTTTACTGACTTACTCTTTGACATTATTGTTAGGGTCTGAATGTTTTATGTTCCCCTATCCCCAAAATTCATCTGTTGAAATCCTGATCCCCAAGATGATGGTGTTATGAGGTGGGGCCTTTGGGAGGTGATTAAATCATAGGCGAAGAATCCTTAAGAATGGAATTAGTGTTCTCGTATAAGAGGCCCAAGAGAGACCTTTTGCCCCTTCCGCCATGTAAGAAACCAGTAAGAAGGCACTCTTTATGAACCAGAAAGTGGGCCCTCACCAGACACTGAATCCAACACGTTGATCTTGGACTTCCTAACTCCAAGATCTGTGAGACCTAATACTTTCTACTGTTTATAAGCCACTCAGTTTTTGGTATTTTGTTAGAGCACCCCAAATGGGTTAAGACATTTATGATATTTGTACATTTCTTTTTACCCCTTTACACACTGTTAGTGGGAATATAGATTGGTGTAGCCACTATAGAAAACAGTATGAAGGTGCCTTAACATTAAAAACAGAACTGTCATATGATCCAGCAATCCCACTTCTGAGTCTATATTGAAAGGAAATACAATCAATGTGTCAAAAAGATATCTACACCTGCATATTCACGGCAGCATTATTCACAATAGCCAAGATATAGAAGCAATTAAATGTCCATCCAGAGATGAATGGATACAGAAAAGGTCACACAAACACACAAAGGAATATTAATTCGACCTTAAAAAAGAAGAAAATCCTGCCATTTGTGACAACATGGATCAACCTGGAGGACATTATACTAAGTGAGGGAAGTCATGCACAGAAAAACAAATACTAAACTACTTATGTGATGAATCTAAAACGGTCAAACTAAAAGAAGCAGAGAGTGGAATAACAGTTTCCAGGGGCTGGGATGAGGCAGAAACAGGAGGTACAAAGTTATAGTAGAGATCTACAGTAATAATAATGTATTGTATACTTGAAAATATGCTAAGAAGATTGATCCTATATTAAGCATTCTTATCATACACACACAAAATTTTAATAAATAGGAAGGCAAGAATAAATTTTTGGAGGTGATGGATAGGTTTATGGCAGATTGTAGTAATGGCTTTATGGGTCTATACTTATCTCCAAACTCACTGTGTACATTAAATATGAACAGCTTTGTGTATGGTAATCATATCTCAATAAAGTCGTTAAAATAAAGAATCCCACAAAAGGCAATCCTCCAAGGGTGTAAATAAGTTGAGTGTGTTCAGTGTGCCCCTTCTGTTGAGTATGTTTAGGGATTCTTGCTTCCTTGATGAACCTCACTTTTGTCATACACCTCCCATGGAACTGAGGAGGATATTTTGAGAATTTTCCAGTACTTCAGGCTGTCTGACAGACTCTCAGTAGATATGCAAGCTTTTCCAGGTGCTGTGAACTGTACATTCTGTTTATAGTCTGAAATCGAAGTACATTATTTCAGTACCTTGGTGAACACAATTATCTGTGTGCAAGGACAAATTACAGCTGTAAACATTTGTTACACATGTAACATACAGAGAGGTTAAACCAACTTGCACACTTGAATAATCACATATTATAATTGTAAGAGACATGAAAGTAATTTAAACACTATATTTGGCTTTTGTTCAAGTTTTAAATATTAAAAAAAACCCACTAGACCATTATATTTTCAGTGTAATATCAGATCAAGGAGGCTGATAATGGCGTGACTGTGTCCCCACCCAAATTTCATATCGAATTGTAATTCCCACCTGGGAGAAACCCAGTGGGACGTGATGAATTATGGGGGTAGGTCTTTCCTGCACTGTTCTCATGATAGTGAATGAATCTCACAAGATCAGATGGTTTTAAAAAATGAGAGTTTCCCTGCACAAGCTCTCTCTTTGCCAGCTGCCATCCACATAAGATGTGACGTGCTCTTCCTTGCCTTCCACCATGATTGTGAGGCCTCCCCAGCCATGTGAAACTGTATGTCCATTAAATCTAATTTTCTTCCCAGTCTCCTATATGTCTTTATCAGCACTATGAAAATGGACTAATACAGAGGCTGTTGTCTACTTAACTCGTTCAGACAAATGTGGTTTTTGATAAAATTTTGAACTAAAAATTAGAGATTGGTCTACTTTGATTATTTTTCAAAAGCACCACTAATACATGATTGGGTGGTTGGAGATGGTCTGAGAGATGGATTTTTCCTAACATAGAAAATCAGTTAATATTCTCTTGAATCATATCTATATATGTGAAGCCAGGTTTCTCATTTAAAGGACCTTTGGTTAGTGTGAGGTGCGGCCCATTTCTGAAAGGTTAGGAGTCAGCTTTTGTTAGCTGAACTTAGTTCATTGATTCCATACTTTCATTTAGAAGTTCCTTTTCTTTTCAATTTGTATTTTAGGAATAAGAAGACCAGCCTGGAAACAGAGAGAGACCCTGTATCTAAGAAAAAAAAAAAAAAAAAAAAAAAAACAACTATTAGCCAGGCATGGTGATGCATGCCTGCAGTCTCAGCTACTCTGGAGGCTGAGGAGGGAGGATTGCTTAAGCCCAGGAATTCAAGGCTGCAGTAAACCGTGATCTCACCACTGCATTTAAGCCTGGGCAACAGAGTAAGACCTTGCCTTTTAAAAAAGGGATGTGAAAACATTATTAATATTTACTTACCTTAGCAAGGTTTTCTATCCTAATGCAGAAATCAATATTATGTTAACCTCTCTTCAATTACAAAAGAACTATTAAATAAGCCAAAATTTTCTGAAAGTCAATCTCCATTTAGTAGTTTTCTTAAAGAATTGATTAATGGCCAATATAATAAAATATTTTTCTTTGGGCTGGAAAAATTCTGTTAAACCATTCAATTTCATGCCAATAAAGCAGTGTTTAGACAAATGTTATAATTGAACTGGATAAGTATTAATTCGATTCAGATTTGCTAGGACCAGCCAAGCAACCAGTATTTGCTAGTCTGTTGCAATAAAACCTTAGCATTAAGTTTTCTGTTCATGTTGTCACCAGGTTATATCCTCAGAGATCTGTCCTTGGACAATTAAATAAAAGCCATTTAGCAATTAGTCCATGAAGGTGTTAAAATTGTCTTATAGTTCACTAGTTATACTTTGATGTTGCCAACTTCTATTAAATAGATCAAGGTTGAGGCAGTAGGGAAGGAAGAATGTTTTAATGGAGACTTTATTGCAACTGAGAATTACAAAAGATGAAGAAAAGTTTAAGCTTATTTAATAATGGTAATAACATAAAGTCTGATATTTAAATGTCTTTTAAGCACTTTTCATTAAGAGATGATGTGGGAAATAGGAAGGAATACGTTGACCCATGGAAAATTAACGATGCAGCATGCACGCAGACACATCCCCACTTCTGATAAACAACACTCATCATCAAATACAGTGCACATATGTAGAGACATCATTATTAAGTTAGAGATTAGACACAGCTTTTTTTTGGAGTATGAGAACCTTAATAATAGGCCTCACATTTATAATTCTAAAATCTAGAATTTACAGATAGCTCTTTCATTTAAAAAATAGAAAGCTTAACCTTATTTAGGGTATCTGTAGCTCAAGCTGATTTCTGTAGAATTCAACATACGGGGCTGCAGATATGGCTCTTACCTTGGGAATAGTGAGGACGATTGCCAGCAGTCCCCATGGCTTTTCCCTCTCACCTTACTTTGAGAGGATTGGGGGAGGTAGGAATCAGGGGAGGCTCTGGAGCCCTAGCTGGAGAGTGGAAAGACAGAGAAATCAAGTCATAGAACTTCTAAACCCTACTGTCTCTTGCACTTGTCCTATGCTTCTTGTCCAAGTTGTATGGACTGATTCAATAGCACCTGAAGTCAACTTGCATATGAGAATGAGCAGATTTGGGAGGAGCATAAACTGGGCTTAGCAATAGTTAGTAGTGCTTACTATTGGGAAGTCATTAAGAATAGTGCCTTAGCTGTTCAGAGAATTGGCAGCTTACCTTGTTCCTGAAATTGTCTTTGAATTCCTATTTTCAGAAAGAGGAGAAAACAAATAGTGAATGTATGCCTGCACTGTGACAGGACTACTTTTTTTTTTTTTTTTTAAGAAATATCAGATACATAACCTTTCAGTGGAGGACAAACCATGTTCAAAAAGAAACAAACTCAGAAAGGAAGAGGGAAGGGTCATATGTATAGAATATGGAAGTGGATTTAATCACATTTATATAAAAAATTGTCCAAATGGCTAGTCAGATAAATACGTCTCATATTTGACCATTCTGGTGTCATGAAAAGATGTTCTTTTACCACCTTGATAATCACACGTATGACACATAAAAAAAAAAAAAAAACAAAGTCAACCAAAAATAAATTCCTAGTTTTCAAGTCTGATGGTGAACAGAAACAGCCAGTCTTTGTTAAGGTTTCTGATTTAATTACATACTTCTATACATCATAGAAAATATTTTGGTTATCATTGTTCTTTAAGGAATTAAAAAGCATTAACAGATGTCTAAAAAGTTACTACTTTAAAGAACTGTATAAGAACATTTGGGAAAAAGGTTTAGAAACCCAGGCAACTTTACAAATAGGTAACTAATAATAATTATCCTAGAATCATGGAAATAAAAGAAACTATAAGGTCCATCCTTTTGTTTTAGTCCCACCTTTGTCTTCCCAGAACATTTTGTATTCTGTCGTATCAGGTAGTGTTCTTTCCACGGTACTACATTGTGATTAAAAAATGTAGCAAAATATGTACAAAAGCATTTTATATAGATAAATAGGAAGCAATTCACTCTTTAAAGAAAACTTGTAAAACTAGTTGCTAATGCCAAAAGGAGTAGAAAAGCTGCGGTTTGTGTTAACTCTGTTTGCAAGTTGAGACAGGGCTGGAGTGAGCGTGGAGCATGTTCTTCAACTGCAATCGCGTGTCTTAGGTAACAGGATAATTCTCTTTCCTTAGTGACTGCCTCCATAACATTCACAAGAGCAGCCAGTACATACTGGGGTGAAGGTGGGGGTGAAACAGGGGGATCCTTAAGGTGTCTTCCTTCCAACACATCTCAGTTGAGCATATTTGTTGTAAAAATCAGAGAAACTCTTCAAAGTTTTGCAATATAATTCTTTGCCATTTCTGAACATAGTGGAGGTGGTTTAGGAAATCTTAATGTCTCTGAAGCTTTCAAATAGAGAAAACAGAGCTCATATATGTCCTCCACAGTGTGGAAACAAGCAGTTTGTTGAACAGTCTTTTATGAGACTTGTCTTATTCTGTAATATGACCTTAGTCATTCTTGACCAATTGTCTTGATGTCTCCATTAGGTTCTGAATGACTGGACCCTTCTAGGCACTGCTGTGTATCCAAAGTCTTAATCAGTAGAGTAAGTAGTTTCTAAATTAGCAGGCCTTAGAAAACATTAATGTACCAAGCCTTACCTCAGTTTAGGTTTATAAGATATTTTACATTATAAAGCTCATTAACATTACTAATACTTACCTATTTATAACAAAATACTCAATATTACTCAGTCTCACTGTGCAGATCATATCCATAAGGATGGACATCTGATACCCAATTCATTATTGTAAACATTTGATAAACATTTTATTTGACCCCATATTAAGCCCAGGGATGTAAAGAAAACTAAAGCAATAAAGAAGGCAGACGTCTATAGGAAAACAAAAGAACCAAAGTAAAATAAAGCCCAATTGACTTTAAATATAGGGGTAAGGGGGTTCTAGTCATATCATTAGACCTTGAAGTCAATATTGTATTTTTAACACAATACTTTCTGAGGCTATCAGGAAAACTGTCATGTTTAAATGAACATTCTGTTTAAGAAGGCATGGAACACAGGTATATCCTTATGGAAACATTCATCAAGCTGTATACATAAGATCTGTGTACTTTTGGTATGTAAATTATAACAATTAAAAGAAAGAACATATGAAAGTATAGATTATACCCAGCGTCTATACTAAAAAAAGAGAGGCTCTTTTGGCCAGTCTCTTAGCTATTTCACCCACTTATTTGGAATATTTGTTCTGTACAGCTCAGGATTTTTGTGTTCTAATGTGTAGTATGCATTAGTATAATATTAAATTCTTTATCTCATCATTACTTTTGGTGAAAAGTTTTACTTCTTATACAGGATTTTTAAGTACCTGCTCATTTGTCTAATGCTTAAAATATACACACAATATAATTTTCATACTACATTAGTATCACATTCTTCAGTCTCATGTGAGAGACTAAATGCTAGAATTATGAAAAGAACTTCATTTTGTTTCATGATTTGGGGATTTTCTAGAACACTGGGTTAGGCCAGATACACTTTCCACAGTGACCATAGATCTAGAAAAAATATTCTTGTGCCTTGAAGCCCTGGCAGCACCCCAGAACCCCAGACTATGGGGTTACAGGTCTTTATTCTGAACATTATGAAACTTCCTCCTAAACAATAGATAAATTGATTTTGTGGTCAGAAAGCCCGTGCTTAGATATAAGACAGGCTGCAAATGTGAATTTATGCAGTTTGGAGAAGGCATAGAGATAATGTCAACTTTAATTCCTGTTTTTCTCCAAACACAGAGAATAGGCCAAAGGTCATGTGTGGAAATTAAAAAAAAAAAAAGGAAAACAGATGTTAGGAAGCCCCCTATAGGAATGGAAACACAAGCAGCACTGAACATTATTTAAAAGCAAAACAAAACAAACATCTACTTAAAAAAAAAATCTAGAAAGTGATTATCTTATGAAGGTTCTATTTTCATAATGATTTGTTTAATATAGTTTGACTTTTTACTATTTTTCTGAAGTTTAATTTTATATAATCTTTATGTATATAAAAGTTTAATTTTATATAATCTCTTCCTTATATCTAGAGACAGAATTTGGGAGCAAAACAAGATTTTAGAATCTTCCCATTATAAATTCCTAAAAAGATGATGTCTGGAGAATAGCCTCTTCTCAAGAACCAAAATACAGTCACTTTATTCCTCAAATAATCTAACTTAAAAAATGTTTGTCTTTCAATTAACAGTGGTGTTATCTTTCAAAATGCTTATTATTCTTAAATTTTCATTCCATTAAGACACATTAATAAGTTTCCTTGATATTAGTAAGAGCCATGCAGATTTATTGTGGTGAAAATAGACAGGTATAATTTCATGTTAGATTATAAATTACACCCTAATGACTCTCAAATGGATTGTCAATTCTTTTTGTACTTAAAGAAGATCTATGTGTTTGACATGCTTTGACGTTTTATATATGATCTTCAGCCAAATAAAAGAAGATATTGCAAGATCAATGAGAATACAGAAATATATGGATGATGATCTGAAACTTTATAAACACACACAGAATGGACATCTAGACTCTATCTTGAAACTTTTCTCTGTGTTGTGTTTTAAAAATCCAGATAAGATTCATAAAAATGAAAGAAATGTAATATGATTAAGAAGCAATTTCTAAAATTTTAAATTAAACTCAAATTAAGAGGAATTATTAAAAATACACATTCCTATTGCTGTTGTAATCTTGTGTAGGAATGCAGAATAAGCTTACTCAATGTTTTCTTAAATTAAATAGTTATTAACCTTTCAGATATCACCATGTGTTGGAATTCAAGAGTTATGAATGGCCCTCACTATACCAGTGCTTTCTGACTGAACTTCTCTCTGTGCTAAATGCAAGAGACCCAATAGTTAGGCAGGTATAACTTCGCCCCTATACAGCCTGAAGAAGTTACAGAAGACTGATCATTGTCCCTCTGCAACCCCTAGGATTAAGGGTTCTCTTATAAAAGGGAGGGGGGAAATGTCAGAGGAATTAGAACCAGAGCAACTCCATTTTGAATAGGGGCTGAGTAAAATAAGGCTGAGACCTGCTGGGTTGCATTTCCAGGAGGCTAAGGCATCCTAAGTCACAGGATGAAATAGAGGGTCAGCACAAGATACAGGTCATAAAGACCTTGCTGATAAAACAAGTTGCAGTAAAGAGGCCAGCTAAAACCTACCCAAACCAAGATGGCAATGAGAGTGTCCTCTGGTCGCCCTTACTGCTACACTCCCATCGGCACCATGACAGTTTGTGAATGCTATGGCAACGTCAGGAAGTTACCTATATGGTCCAAAAATGGGAGGCACAAATAATCCACCGCTGTTTAGCATATAATCAAGAAATAAGCATAGAAAAGGGCAACCAGCAGACCTTGGGGCTGCTCTGCCTATGGAGTAGCCATTCTTTTATTCCTTTACTTTCCTAATAAACTTGCTTTGGCTTTAAAAAATAAAAATGAAAAATACATAATTCTCAACATATCTTTCTATTCAAAACTTCCCACTGATGGCTTTCTTGTGTGTCTGTGTATTTGTTTGGTTTAGTATTAACCAATTGACTTAAATGATGACAAAGGAGAGCTGGCATGCATTTGCAGTAGGTGTATAATTAAGAGGATGTAATTAAGGATTATTGCTGGATGTATTTACATTAGGGATGTAATTAGGAAGAAAGAAGAGTCAGTGCAATAGCCAAGGCATGGATGCCAAAATGTGCTTGGAAACTCAGAAACTGAAATGTATTTCTTTGTAGGAGGAACTTCCGTGGTCATCCCAGTCATGTGATGTAAGGGCAATGACAGCAATGGTATAAGGAAGAGTCCGGAAGCCACCATGCCCAGAACCATCAGCCTCAAGCAAATCATCTTCCCTTGTCCTCTTGCTCTCATCTTACCCTTCAGACAAAATCCATGGTATACTATTTTTATGTGCGTTCTTATTTTCTCATGAGTAGAAGCATTAACGTGATGAGTTTAACTACAGTTCATTTTATTTATGAGTCTCTGGTTAAATGTTAATAGCCTGAAGTCAAGTATCAAACAAGAATTTAGGGCTAAAGATCTTGCAAGTTGTACTTACTGCCTATCCAACAATGTTAGGATCCCGCCAATCCTGTTTCTTTGTATGTTTTAATGTTATCAAGAGTGAACACTTACTATGCTTTTTAAATGTCAATAACTGTTCTAAGCATCCTGGATATGCTAACTCATTTAATCCTCATGATGTGCACATGAGACAGCTACTATTATTATCATCTCTATTTTAAGGTCGAGGAAACTAAGTCAATAGAGAGGTTAAGTAATTCACCCAAAGTCACACAGCTGGTGAGAGGCAAAGCTAGCTATGACTACAGAATATGTCCTGTTAACCACCATACCACCATCTGTGCCTTTTTACAGTTGCTAGATAAATCTTTTATGATCATCTCTTATTATAAGAGGAGTAAAAATTATTGGATTGGACGTATGCTGGATTTTTCATATTGCATAGACAGTGATGGGGAGTTTTCTCCAATTGTGTAAGTCTGTTTTATGTTTTGAATATACAGCTTGCACCACTACAATACCAATTGACATGCTCTCTAATATCACCATGCAGATTCATTCTCATCCTGTCTATAGTGTGAATAACTCATAGCCTCAAGATTAGCGCAATAAAAAAGATTCTTAATAAAACAACATGAGATTCTATTCAAAGACTCGAAGGAAACTGATCTCATGTCCATTAAACTGCTAGTTGGATCTGTTTGAAAAACTTCCAAAGGGTTAGTATATGTGTTTCAGTGCCGTGTAATGAAAATTCAGGACTGGTGGGGGATTTAGTAAAAGTGAAAAGAAAGGAGAAGTTAAAATCTGAAGCAAAGCAGACTTTTCAGAAATAATTTATTGTTCCTCAGTTATACAGAGCCTTCATATGTAGAGAAAGGTTAACCTTAGATAGAGCTTGCCCTGCATATCAGTAATCTTTATTATTGAGACACAACAACTTTATTTCATAATCATTTTCTTCCGGCCAACCAGCTGTGATTACTCAAGGAAGATTAACTAAAACCTGATGGATTTCAGCCCCTATTCAGCAATGCCAGCCAAATACTATAATTACACAGGATGCAGGCTGAGATAATGTCGACCTTGTACTTAGAGATAGTCCTAGATAAGTGGAACGGTCAGATTTGCAGGTCAGGTTTTTCAATCACTGGGGCTGTATCTGTAAAGGGAAAGAGACAGGAAAAGAAGAAGAAAAGCAAGCAAAAATCCTCTCATCATTTTAGCCATCCTGAAAGAAGGCATTTAATAAAGACAAAGACTTCAACAGACAGGAGTGGGTTCACCAGTGCAGATCTTAGAAGCTGTGTGGAAGATGTATAGTTCCTAAAGTAAAATGTCATCTCTGCCCCTCCTGAGTCCATGTGTTATGTGGATGGGACGTGTGTGAGCCTTTCCATTTGGCAGTTTGCACTTCACGCTGCTGATGTTATGAAATTTACATTAAGTTGGAAAAACAGTCTTTGTCATACTTTGTCCTTTTGGAGGAAATGGATTTCCTTAACAAGAGCACCACTTTATTTCCCCTATGAATTCAGATACAGAAAACGTTCCTGAATGGCATTCTACCAAATAGAAAGGCTGCTAAGGAAGGGCTTATTATTCTAAAAATTTTAATGACCCAGAAGCAAAATATTTTTGGTCCTTATATTGTAGACATAAATGCTTAAATTCAGATTTCAAGTGCCAAGACCTCTGAGATATTACTGTTGGAACTTAACCAAAGATGAGGGATGCAGGAGGTATTTGTTAGTGGTTAATGAATAATTCCTTAAATCATTTGGTTATTAACTAGTTCAAAATGCCTCACCTCTAGAGCTTTGTAATTTTATTAAACTACGCAAAAGTTTCCCTGCTTTAATAAACTTTATGTGAAATGTGAAAATATTTTACATATATCAAATGTGCTTTCCTTTTAATGATTTCTGAGATGCTGCATATTCAGACATTTGTGCCTTTGCCCGTGAGCCTTCTTTTTTAAGGGATAGCTTCGTTCCCACTCATTTTCTCCTAGTGAACTCCTATTCATTTTTCAAAGCCTACATCAGGACAGTATGTTTTTGTTATTTTTATTATAATGTTTCTTTTTCTTTATTCTAGTAATTAATTGCCCCTTCCCCTTTGTGTTCATGGTATAATAGTCCTTCCTCCATTATACTGTGTATTAATAATAATAATTATTATTACTGTAATAATATTGCTATTATTATTATTATTATTATTAGTTAATTGGCCATTTCTCCAGCTAGAGATCTTTAAGGACATTGATGGTGGCTTATTTTTCTTCGATCACTAGCATAAAAGAACCAGGAACATGATAGGCATTTAATAAATATTTTTTTGAAGGCATGAGTACATAAGTAAATAGTGAAGTTATTCTAAAGAAACAGGTTAGTTTTCAGTACTGCTGCTAAATTTTGAATCTTTCAAAATATCAGAGAAGATTGTGTTTTTAATATGTAAGGCCAATTGTAGAGTAGGAAGCTACTGAAAATAACATTGGTCTTAAGAGTATGTTAGAACACTTCCTTATTCTTCATGCATCCATAGAGAAAAGGAAAAGTCTTCTTAACTCTCCAGAAGAATTAATAAGAGGAGCATTTCTAATTTCTTTCCACCCACTCACTCACTCTCCTTCCACTGACCATTGAAAATGGGGGAAGAGAAAAAAGTATGATTGGCTAAAGTTTTTCTGGATCCTCCCCAAATTTCTTTGGCTCTGCTCTTTACCTTCTGGCAGTCTCAACAGAGGAAACCAGCATCTTTAGATGAATGGGTGCTATGGATTGATTGTGTCCTCTCAAATTACTGTGTTGTGAACTTAATTGCCAATGCAATAGGGTAGGGCCTGATGGGAGGTTTATAGGTGGAAGAGACTAATGCTGCTATAAAAAGGTCTTGAGGGAGTGAGTTCTATCTCTTCAGCTTTTCTGCCATGTGAAGACATAGAGTTTGTCTCTCTCTTGCTCTTCCATCTTCTGCTGTGTTAGGATGCAGCAAGGAAACCCTGATCAGATACTGGAATCTAGATCTTGGACTTTGCAGCCTCTAGAACTGTGAAAATACAGTTCTAGGGGCCTGGTGTGGTGGCTCACAACTGTAACACCAGCACTTTGGGAGGCTGAGGTGGGCGGATGATGAGGTCAGGAGTTTGAGACCATCCTGGCCAACATGGTGAAACCCCTGTCTCTATTAAAAATACAAAAAAATAACTGGGTGTCATGGTGGGCGCCTATAATCCCAGCTACTCGGGAGGCTGAAGCAGGAGAATTGCTTGAACCCAGGAAGCAGAGGTTGCAGTGAGCCAAGAAGAGGCTGTTGCACTCCAGCCTGGGTGACAGAGAGAGACTCTGTCTTAAAAAAAAAAAAAAAAAAAAAGGAAAAGAAAAAGAAAAGAAAAGACAGTTCTGTTCTTTATAAATTACCCAGTGCATAGTATTCTGCTTTAGTAGCACAAAAGGAACTAAGGCAATCAGTATTTTCAATGTAGGGTATATTATTAGGCCTGCAGAAGAGTGTGGCTTTATCAGTAACCCAAAGCTGTTCATTTTTATTGATAACAAACGTAATATTTGACCTTAATTTATCTGACTCCTATATTCATCTTTACTAAGTGTCCAGTCTCAGGTAGGGGAAAGGAGGTATTAATTATTGTACTCTGCTACCACCAAATAAATCCAAAATAATGTCTCTAGTTGTCCATTCCCAGAATATTGTGGAATTATAAAATTTTAGTGAACTCTTACTATGAATACACTGTAATTAATTCAAATTTAATATTTTAAATTACAGAATTGAGGCAGAGATACCAAATAATCTTATTTACTAAAAATATTATTTCAGAATCCCTTAATTGTCTGCCTTTTCAGAGAATGACATCAGGCACGCAGGGCTTGTAGAGGTCTAAACTGTCATCCAATACAAGAGTTGAATAGAGACCACATTCGAGTTGAAGACATTAAGCCATCTTCTTTCAGCCTGAATCTAGTGATCAGAAGCTCACTAACTCTTGATGCTTCCTGCTTGCTAGTTAGATAACTCCAAAGATTAGAGAGTACGTTATTTTAGTGAGTAATTTTTTTTCTTTTAAATTCTTCTAATTTTACTCTCTGGTGGAACATAAGCAATCTATTTTATATTTTTTCCACTATAAATCTTTATATTGTAATGTTATTTCTTTGAAATCAGGGATCATATATCTTTCATATGCATATCCTCTTTCTCTGCTTAATATTAATATAAAAAACATCTTTTGAGCACTAGGCACTGTGCCTGGTGTTTGTCACAAAAATGAATAAGATATGATTCCTTTCCTCAGGAAGGATATACAAAAAAAAGGCTATACAAAGTATATATAAAGAAATGCAGACAAGCCGTGGTATAAATTGCTGTAATGAAAGCATGTACAAAATGCTAAAGGAAGCTGAGAAAGAGAGCATCTAATATGGCTTAGGAAAAGAGGTTGACCTAGCCATGAAGAAATTTTTGGGTGAGTCTTAAAAGATAAATTTTCCTGGCAGAAAAAGAGGGGAAGAATTTTGGAGTCAGTGAGATCAGCATGTCCAAAGGCACAGAGGAAAGACAGTTTGCAGCACACATAGTAAACATCAGTGTTCAAGGTTGCTGAAGTGAGTGAGTGTGTGGAGGGTGGCAGAAGAGCCCAGAAATGAAGGCGCTCAGAGCATGAATGGCTTCCTATAACCTACTAAGGATGTGGATATTGACTTAAGGAAAGAAAAGCCACATTAAGATGTAGAATAGGAAAGTGGCTATGTTACATATATTAGAAAAATCACATAAGCAGTAGTACAATGGAAATGTGATGAAATTAAAAGCAGGAAGATCATTTAGAAAGTTCTTGTTTGCTTGTTTGTTTCTCTTTGGATTTTTGCAGTCGTACAGATGACTGCTGAATAAGGGACAGTGGGAATGCAGATTACAAATAAAAGATGGACATGAAGGGTTTTTAGCATGTAGAGTATATAGGATTTGTGGTTAGATAAAGGTGGGATGAGGGACAGAAGAGATTTAGGAAATAAAAGAAGTTTGTCCAGGTTTGGTTTCTTCGGAGGTGTTCAGGTAAAAGAAAGTTCAGAATAATACAAGCAGTAAAGGCATGAATCTTGGAAGAGAGTTCCAAGACTGATAATATTATAGAATTGGGAAGCTCTAACATATGAGTAGTACTTGAACCATAGAAATGTGCAATGCAAGAAAATGCCATGATCAAGACCCTGGGGAACATTGGCACTTCAGAGCCTATTACAAGAGAAGGCCAGCAAAGTAGACTTAGAAGAATTGCTCAGAGAGGTAAGAGGAAAACCAAGAGAAATTAGGGTTATGGAGGCCAAGAATGAAGAGATTTTTCTGGAAGTAGAGAGAAGTCCTCATTGTGAGAGAACATCATTTCATGCCTGTGAAATTCCTTGTGGAAAGATATAGGTAAAATTTAAAGAAAAAAAAGACACCATCTAAAATGTTTAAAATACCAGTCTCATAGATTGATGCAACTTTAAAAGCAATTAATGAAAAGAATAAAAAGATAAAAAGGTCATGTTAAACAAGGACTGATACATTAATGGTGGATTTCTTGATGAAGTCATTATCGATCACCCTTACACAAGAGTGATTTGCGTGAGTTGAAATGGTGAAATAAAAAGCAGAGATGCTGTATTACAGACAGTGGCTGAGCTAGAAGATATTATATCAATGAATATATAAAGACTATAAAAAGAATTGAGCTTCTTAGGGTCCTTTACTTGTCTATTTTATTTATTATTTTGCTTTTTCTCCTTTTGAAAAAATTATGCCAAGCAGACTAATACCATACTACATATTAAGATAGGAATATTTGAATTAAACACCCACAGTAGATTTATGGATATGTTTTCAAAATCTCTTTTCACTGATTCTGGGGAACCAAGTAAAATTTGCCAGTCTCAGTCATAATAGAGTCAATGTGACCAACCTTGTTCACTGCCTATGGGAGGATGTATGAACACCATTATCATTTCCAATCTTTCCCCATGGTTTGCCTGAGCAGCCATCACTCATACCTTAAAGGCTTCCAAGATTTGCTACATATTTATATACCCTTCTTGAATATAAAATCCATAATATAAAGTGTGTTATTGAACTGAAAGTTCCCAAATGCCTGTGAAATTTCTTGTGGAAAGTATAGGTAAAACTTAAAGAAGGAAATAAAAAAGACACTCTCTAAAAAGTTTAAAATACCAGTCTAACAGATTGATGCAACTTTAAAAAAATTAATGAAAAGAATAAAAAGATTAAGTGAAAAATGTCTATTCTGTACTTTATAGAATTATTAGGAAGTCCCTATTAATGGCTTAATAATAGTAACAGAAATTTCTGGAAATTAATTGTGTTGGGAGAAAATAGATTTTTTTTCAAATCCCTAAGTAATGCCCAATTTAATGCTCAATTTTTTATTTTGGGCTTTGTCAGTTGGAAAAGAAAGAAGTTAAATTTCCTGGAAATTATATTTGATAATAACACAGTAATTTAATTATCTTGTCATTGTGCAGACTGATATTCAAGAAAATGATGTGTCATGTTAGATGTTTTGCTGACTTACTCTACAACTCAATTACAGCAGTATTTAAGGGCAAAGAGAAAATGGCTAGAAGTTACATTAATTTCATTGCAACTTTGACTTGTAGTTATTTTCCGTCTGATTTGGTAGGAGTTGGCTGAAGCTATTTCATGGAAATGATCCTTATTTTTCTTTTTTAACCCTATGACCTCTTCTTGAAAATAAATCCCTTCATTGACAGGCTCATTCAGAGTTGGTCTCAAATATTTTCCCCATCTCCCAGGTCTTCAATTGGAAACCTGCCTGAATGGCCCTAGGGAATAACAAGCTTCTAACTGCATTACATGATCACTTTTTTTGAAATATATTTTGGTATCCATAGTTTTGATCTTCTATTAAGCAGTTGATTTTGCCATTAAGTTACGTGTCTGTTATGAGTAGATGCTATTTCACTTGGTAGAAAATCCCCAAAGCAGGGCTTCAACAGGACAGACATTCATTTCTCTGTTATAGAAATGAAATCTGAGGGTACTTATTTCAGGTGCGGATGGCACTGTGTGGTGTCAGAGACTGAGGCTCCTTTGGTCTGGCTGCTCCCCCACCCTCAGCACATAATTTCTATCCCACGTTTCAAGAAAGCTCTTCTTGCTGTTGCCCCTTTGTCAGCATTCCAGCCAGCAAAGGGTAGGAAGGGTGGAGAAAAGGCAGGCCTCTCTCACTAAGGATGTTTCTAGAAAATGGCACACAATGTTTACATTTACATTCTATCAGCTAAAACTTAAGCACAGGCCCACACTGGCAGAAATGGAGTCCGGGAAGTGTAGTCTTGACTCCAGGTGGCCACCTACCCAGCTAAACCTGAGAGTTCTATAACTAAGGAAAGAGGGGAGACTGGATCCTGGAGAAAAAACAGTTATCTCTGCCACAGTTTTCTTCTCCCTGCTCAGCCTGTCACGTCATCCCTGCCATTAAATCTCAGTTTGTGGTCTTCCTATTCAACTAGAGCTTTTTTGGATATTAGCCACTCTTTTTCTTTGGCTTTTGGAAAAATGATTTCTTTGCTCTTCTCTTTATATACTGTACTTGTATTTGTGTTCATCATGTTTTTTCTCATCTATTAAATAGTATTCCTTAAGGAAAAAAGTCTTATGTATTCCAAGCCTAGTTGCACAGTTACGCACCCTGAGGAAATTCGGTAATACCATGAGTAAAGTCAGAGGTACATTATTTAGAGATATAAATAAATATTAGTACTGTTCTTGCCAGAACAAGTTTTCTTTAGAAATATCGTAAAATTGGGCTGAGTGTGGTGGCTCACGCCTGTAATCCCAGCACTTTGGGAGGCCGAGGCAGGTGGATCACCTGAGGTCAGGAGTTCGAGACAAGCCTGATCAATATGGTGAAGCCCCGTCTCTACTAAAAACACAAAAAATTAGCCAGGTGTAATGGTGGGCACCTGTAATCCCAGCTAGTTGGTAGGCTGAGGCAGGAGGATTGCTTAACCTGGGAGGTGGAGTTTGCAGTGAGCCGAGATCATGCCTGAGTGACAGAAGGAGACTCCATCTCAACAACAACAACAACAACAACAACAACAACAACAAAAAAAAGGAAAAGAAATATCGTAACATCTATTATGTCTTCCTAGGAAGCTGCTCTGCTCCATTCTAAGTCTTTTGTTTGATGTACTTCTGAGCTCTGCTCTCTGTCAGAGGCACTGTGGTTTTCCATGCATGAGGGACGTCTGAATAGGTGTGTCTTGTAGCCTGGAAGGTGAGATCCAAGAGACAATGTCCTCAGATATAAACTGGGAGAATCCCTGAAAATATCCATTTTCCACAGCAACAATGAAACCAACACTCTATGACTGAACAGTTCTTTATTCTCTCAAAGTACTAGGAAGAGATGTGAGAAAGAGAATAAATACAAATGAATTGGTACATACTTACTGATTGAGATTTTCTAAATCAAGCTCTGACTGTTTTATGGACAGGTTAAAAGCCAATGTGGGGTAAACCAGCTTAATAATAATAATAAAACAGCCACTAGAGTTTCAAGATAAAATACATGACAGCCAGTTAAATTTGGAGTTAAACAGTGAATTTTTTTTTATTATATATATGCCCTATGCAATATTTGGGATATATTTACACTCAAAAAGTTTCTATTTTTCTAAAATTCCAATGTAACTATGTTTCGTGTATTTTTATTTGCTAAATGTGATTAATGTTTTACTCTATCCATGGCACTTTGTAAGACTCTTTTCTCAAAAGGTGGAGAGTATTTCTCTACTCTGCTGAATTGGGGATGGCCTTAGACTTTCTTTGGCCAATAAAACGTGGCCCAAGAAACACTGCAAATTGGGCAAATTGGGGTACCCAGGGTTAGGTTGCACTAGTAGACCCCCCAGATGAATGAAGTTTCTCAGGTGACCCTGGATAAGCCTGCAGATGGACCACTCAGCCAAACCACAGA
This sequence comes from Macaca fascicularis, assembly GCF_037993035.2. Taxonomy (NCBI): domain Eukaryota; kingdom Metazoa; phylum Chordata; class Mammalia; order Primates; family Cercopithecidae; genus Macaca; species Macaca fascicularis. The sequence goes on from NC_088379.1 coordinate 128,944,597, forward strand.
ATCCTGTGAAAGTGCATAGCTATAGTTTTAACCTATTGTATTTGGGGTAGCTTGCTAGGCAGCAATAGATATTTGATATAATTCTGATTAGAATGAGTATTTTTGAGCCATTTGAAATGAGGAATTTATAATATTTATTATAATACTTAGGACAGTGACCTACTGTTTCTAGAAGAATGGCTAGATACTGAATGACTCTTCCAACGCATAATGTATAAATAAGCCTAGATAAAATATTTAAAAATACCATTTTATGAAAGAAACATGTCTGTATTAGCACAAAAAGAAAAATACGAGAAAACAAGAATAAAGTGAAAAAACTAAAAACAACCAGGAGGCACTAGAGCACTGAGGCTAGAACAGATAAGATGGAGCAAGGGCTGAAAATAGCCAAGACACTCATAAAAAGTGACACATTTTATTTTTTTCTTCTCATGCCTGCTCTCACCATTTATGAAGTACAGGTGAAAATTCACAAACCATGTATCTAAATACTTAAAAATTGTACCTGAAGCAAGCCCACAGCTTGGTCATGAATCCCACCAAGGGCCCCACAGCACATTCCCCAGGGATGGCCTTAGAAACTCAGAGGCTAAAGGACCAAATCCTTGCCCAAGCCAACCCTTCAATCTGGTCTATCAAGTTGGTCTTCTGGGGTCAGGCAGGGCAGAAGCTGAGCCCAGGATTCCTGAATCCTGGCAGTGAATGGACCAGGTCAAAACCAGGCTGGAAACTGAGTAGGGCAAGCTCCCAGCTTCATCCTTCCCAGGCTGTTATATAAATGCCCCATGAATCCAGACATCATTCTGAGGCTGAGGAGGGAGGGATAGGCAATCTTAGACAGCAATGGAATTGAACATGGATCACTGAACTGACTGAATATAAATCCTAAATTAACTGAGCACAGACTCAGCATATATCTGTTATCAAACTGGAAGTGACTGAGTTGCTTTGAGGTGACAAGAGTAATTATTTTCTGCTTTATGGTGTTAATAAAACAAGTTAAGGCTGGGCGCGGTGGCTCACACCTGTAATCCCAGCACTTCTGAGGCCGAGGCGGGCGGATCACAAGGTCAAGAGATTGAGACCATCCTGGCCAACATGGTGAAACGTCATCTCTACTAAAAAATAAAAAAATTAGCTGGGTATGGTGGCACGCGCCTGTAGTCCCAGCTACTTGGGTCGAGGCAGGAGAATTGCTTGAACCTGGGATGCGAAGGTTGCAGTAAGCCGAGATCATGTCACTGCACTCCAGCCTGGTGACAGCGTGAGACTCCATCTCAAAAAAAAAAAAAAAAAAAAAAAAAAAAGTTAAATAAATCAGTTAATATAGTGAGTTAGTTAAATGAATGAATGGAAGGAATTATCACAGTGCCTTATCCATAGTAAATACTCAGAGATATTATTATTGCCATTGGTGAAAATCTGGACTCTAAAAAAAACTGAGCTCAATATATGAAATGAAAGACTGCCATTTAGATCTATTTCAGTCATATTATATAAAGTAAACTCACTACAGTTATGAAAAAGGTATATAATGATAATGACTGAGGAATGATACCTCATGCTTGAAATCAAAATAACCAATATTTCTACTATTAAACCCAATATTGGTGGTTTAATTTCAAGGTAACATCATCCATCATATGTAATTCATTCTGTTAGTTTCAATTGTATTATTTTTGCAATTTTTGAATTCATACATTTGCTATGATTTTGTAGTTTTCAAGCTGTATTCTCTGATTTAGTTTTTTTCTATATTTAAGAAGTATCATTAAATAGTTAACACTAGTGGTCCTTAAAACATGTTCTCCAACAAGGATGATTCCTTGCAATTCAAGCATTCAACAAATACATAGTTTATTAAGCAGTGTATTATGTAGTGAATACACAGAGGTGAATTAAATAGACGTAGGCCTTTTTTCTTATGAGGCACAGAATTTATGAACAAGATGACAATAGACAAAAATGTTGAACCTAGAAAGAAGTAAGAGAAAAGTAATAAAATAAATAGGATAGTACAGTACACTTTTATGAGAGGTTTTAAAGTTCCAAAAATAAATTAATGAATGATAAGCGAAAGTCAGAATTTTTCTTTCACATTTGTCTTTAGCTCACCTGAATTTTTACTTTTTATGATGAGAAGAAGAGATGCAGTGTCATTTTTTTCGTCCCATAGGAATACATTGTTATCTCAGGACCATTTTTAATGAGTTCTTGGTCAAATAAAAAGTTTTGTAAATATCTGGATCTGGATTGTGGGTTTAGTTCCATCATTTCAGCAATACCATATTGATTTAAATGCTGTTTATCATATGGTTTATAATAAGACTCAATATCTGGTAAGGCCAATAGCTCACTGGATTCTGGACAAGAGGAACCCTTACCTTAGTCCATGCTTTAGCTGACCCACAGAAGTATTTTGTTTGGATTTGTTTGCATCTTGGTGTTTATATTTTTTTAGCAATCAATTGAGCAAAAGAGAATTATGAGAAGGATTCATGACAACTAAAGCCCCTAAGGCTAGAGGATAAAGGGGCTGAAAGCCACGTACATACATGAGAAAAGGAGAAAAATCAGTTTTGTCCTTGATATGGTTTGGATTTGTGTCCCTGCCAAAATCTTATGTTTAATTGGAGGAGGGCCTTGGTGGGAGGTGATTGGATCATGGGAGTGGACTTCTCCATTGTGGTTCTCATGATAGTGAGTGAGTTCTCATGTGATCTAGTTGTTTGAAAGTGTGTGATACTTCCCTCTTTGTTCTCTCTCTTTCCTGCTCTGCCTTGGTAAAACATGCTTGCTTCCCCTTCACCTTCCATCATGATTGTAAGTTTCCTGAGGCCTCTCAGTCATGCATTCTGTTAAAACTATGCAACTGTGAGTCAACTAAATCTCTTTTCTTCATAAATTACCCAGTATTAGATAGTTCTTTATGGTAGTGTGAGAAAAGACTAATATTGAAAATTGGTACCGGAAGTGGGGCACTGCTATAAAGATACCTGAAAATGTGGAAGTGACTTTGAAACTGGGTAACAAGGAGAGATTGGAACAGTTTAGAGAGCTCAGAAGAAAGGAAGATGTGGGAAAGTTTGGAACTTCCTAGAAACTTGTTGCATGGTTTTGACCAAAATGCTGATAGTGATAAGGACAATGAAGTCCCAGCTGAGGTGGTCTCAGATGGAGATGAGGAAGTTATTGGGAACTGGAGTAAAGGTCACTCTTGCTATGCTTTAGCAAAGAGACTGGTGGCATTTTGCCCCTGCCATAGGCTTCTGTGAAACTTTGAACTTGAAAGAGATGACCTAGGGTATCTGGCAGAAGAAATTTCTAAGCCCCAAAGTATGCAAGATGTGACCTGGCTGTTTTTAAAAGCGTATATTTATACATGTAAATAAAGAAATGGTCTAAAATTGGAACTCATATTTAAAAGAAAAGCAGAGTATGAAAGTTTGGAAAATTTGCAGCCTGGCTATATGGTAGAAAAGAAGAACCCATTTTCTGGTGAGAAATTCAAGTTGGCTGTAGAAATTTGCATAAGTAAAAAAGAGCTGAATGTTAATAGCCAAGGCAATGGAGAAAATGTCTCCAGGGCATTTCAGAGACTTTCATGGAAGCCCCTCCCATCACAGGCCTGGAGGCCCAGGAAGAAACAATGGTTTCCTGGGCCAGGCCCAGGGCCCAGCTGCTCTGTGCAGCCTTAGGACATGATGCTCTGCATTCTGGCTGCTCCAGCTCCAGTCATAGCTAAAAGGGGCCAAGGTACAGCTCTGGTCATGGCTTCAGAGTGTGGAAGCCCCAAGCCTTGGTGGATTTCACTTGGTATTGGGCTTGTAGATATGCAGAAGGCAAGAGTTGAGATTTGGGAACGTACACCGAGATATCAGAGGATCTGTGGAAATGCCTGGATGTTCAGGCATATGTCTGCTGCAGGGGTGCAGACCTCACAGAGAACTTCTGCTAGGGCAGTGCAGAGTGGAGATGTGGGGTTGAAGTTCCCACACAGAGTCCCCATTGGGGCACTGCCTAGTAGAGCTTTGAGAAGAGGGCCACCATCCTCCAGATCCCAGAATGGTAGATCCAACAACAGCTTGCACTCTGTGTCTGGAAAAGCTGCAGACACTCAATGCCAACCCGTGAAAGCAGCTGGGGGTGCTATACTCTACAAAGCCAAAGGGGTGGAGTTGCCCAAGGCCTTGGGAGCCCTCTTCTCGCATCAGCATGCCCTAGATGTGAGACATGAAGTCAAAGGAGATTATTTTGGAGCTTTAATATTTAATGACTGTACTGCTGAATTTCAGACTTGCATGGGACATGTACCCCTTTGTTTTGGCTAATTTCTGCATTTTGGAATGACAGCATTTACCCAATGCCTGTACCCCCATTGTATGTTGGAAGTAACTAACTTGTTTTTGATTATACAGGGTCATAAACAGAAGGGACTTACTTTGTCTTAGATGAGACTTTGGACTGTGTGCTTTTGAGTTAATGCTGAAATGAGTTAAGACTGGGTGACTGTTAAGAAGGGATAATTGTATTTTGCAATGTGTGAAGGACCTGAGATTTGGGAGGGACCAGGGATAGAATAATATGGTTTGGATTTATGTTTCCACCCAAATCTCACATCGAATTGGAGGAGCCTGGTGGGAGGTGATTGGATTATGGGGGCGGGTTTCCTCCACACTGTTCTCTTGATAGTGAGAGAGTTCTCATGAGATCTGATGGTTTAAAAGTGTATGGTGCTTCCCCTTTTACTCTCTCATATGGAAAGATGTGCTTTGCTTATCCTCTGCATGTTGCTGTGATTGTCAGTCTTCTGAGGCTTCTCCAGCCATGAGGAACTTGAGTCAATTAAACCTTTTTTCTTCATAAACTATTTAGTCTCAGATAGTTCTTTGTAGCAGCATGAGACAAATACAATCCTAAAACCCACAACAAAGTTTTACTTTGTATTTAAAGTTGAATGCTCTAAATGAGTCAAAATAGTGTCCAAGAAGACTGGGTGCCCCAACTAAATGTACTTGTTCCTTCCCATTTGCTTGGGAAGTAATTTTGGGAAGCATTGGAACTTCCTGTAAGGATTCAAGTTAGACTTCAGAAAGAAATCTGTTCACCTTGTGGGACACAGTAAAAGACTCTGATCATTTCTCTGAGATTTGACCTCTAGAATTTTGTTCTAAAATGTATCTACCACTTTTTATAATCAGATATGGTAAGACACACAGACACAGAAGCGAAGAAGTTTATATTCCCAGTTTGCTAGAAACAGGAGGCAGGGCATGCCAGACAGGCCCACGTGGGGAAACCCCAGGGTCGTTTAAGCGGCAAAGAGAGTGAGGGGAAAGCATGGGCAAGAGTCTTTATTGTGGTTTTCTTGGGAAGGAATTGGCAGGCTAGGAGAGCAGCTGAGCAGCTTTGGGATTGGCTGGTTTGAATAATCTCAGCAAACTTCAGGGTGTAAGGACTGCCCCTGCTTTCCTAGAAACTGGCCCTGAAGGGATATTAGGGCAGGGAAATAGAGAGCTTGTCAGAGGAGGTAGTAGGGCATATGGACCATGGGTTGGTTGGTTCACATATGAAAGGCATGGCCTCAGGACAGTAATTAGCTTTGTTTAGGAATTAGCTAGCCCTGGACAGGGAAGTCTCTCCAGGATCAGTAAGATCCAAACTTCAGAGTATTATAAAATACAGACAATTAAAAAAAACAGAACCACTATAATACAAATCTGTACATCACTTTTTTCTCTCGACAAAACCTGACTCTTAGATTAAAATCATATGTTTCATAGTTCTTGCACCTAAAGTGAGCATCAACAGACGATCTTGAAAGTTTGAAACCAAACAAACAATTGTTCTTTTCTTGGATGAGTCTGGCCCTCCCCATGAAGCATGCCTCCACCTCAGCTGGGGGAGAACTATGAGAATGATTGTGAATGACAAATACAATGGATAGTTTTTCAAAATACTATTCCATAATCAAGTAGTTTAAAACCATTGATTAAAGTAACAGCTAATGACGAGTTATTCATTGCATGTTTATTCCTTTATTTTTTGCTACTAAAGTTCAAGTTAATATGCATGAAGATTGAATCCATGGAAGTAATTCACCAGCATAATGACTATCATATTAAATGCATGCTTAATATGGTATAGATAATTTTGTCTTTGGCATACTTATAATTCCATCTACCTCTAGGAAACTGATCATTGAGAAATATTACTATAAATTTGGTGATACAACAGAAGATATTAACGGTCATGATCAGATTCACTTTTTAGAACTATAATCCTACAGCAGAAGTCTGAAAAGTACACTTAATGGGCCAATCTGGCATGACATCCATTTTCGTAGATAAAGTTTTATTGGAGTACAGTCATGCCAATTTAATTTATGTATTATGTATCTCAGTTTTCATACTACATCAGTAGAATTGAGTAGTTGAAATAGAGACCTCTTACCTGAAGAGCTTAAAATACTCTCTAGACCGTTATGAAAGAAGTTGGCTGACTCCTGCGCTAGAAGATAGACTGAAATGAAGGTGAAAATATTTGAAAATAAAATACAATGAAAATGAATAAAAAAGTTATTGTTGTGGTAAGACAAATGATAAATTGAGCTAAGGAAGTAGCAACAGGAAGAGAGAGAGATCAGATGATATAGAATTTGGTGACTGACTGGATAGATCATGAAGGCAAGGAAAAGACCAAGATGAGTCTGATGACAGGGTGGAAGTTGGTGCCATTAACTGAGGTAAGAACCACATGATAAACAGTAAATGAGTGTGGGTGGTATATATGCATGACTGTATTGTAAAATAAGCATTGGGCGGTGGCTATGTATAAGAGTAGAATGAAACTCATGAAGATTTGGAATAACCATCCTATGTCCAAGTGAGACCTTTGAAAACATGTTTATCTCATTTGGACATAGAATCATGCATTTAAAGCCCAAGTGATTGACCAAGACTCTACTTGAATAGGATATCAATTAGCTCATAATATAAGGCTATTGAATTTGGCTTTTCTTTATCGTTGTATTTAAGTATTTTTTCCTCTTTTTCAAAAACATTTTTAAAATATCAAGGATAAAGAGTAATTCCAGCATTTCTAATAAAAGTAGAGGCAATTTTTTTTTTTTTTCCTATTCAGTGATGTAAACTTCCAAAAAAAAAAAAAAAAAAAAAAAGAATCTGGAAGAAAAAGAGCAAATTAAATACAGGGAGTAAGTAGAAGAGAGGAAATAAATATGAAGGCAGAACTCGAACAGTAACAAAGAACAAATAGAGAAATCAAATAAACTAAAAGTTTGTTCTTGAAAATTTACAAAAGCGTAACTAGATTGGTGAAAAAAAGAGAACATAATTTGCAATAATTTGAGCATATTAAAATAGTAAAGGAGAAAATTTCTGTTTGGGGTGATGAAAACACTTTAGAAATAGGTGTTGGTGATGTTGTACAACATTGTAAATGTAGTTTATGCCACTGAGTTGTATACATAAAAAGATTAAAAAGTAAATTTTATGTTATTTGTATTTCACCACAATAAAAAGGATTTTTAAAAAGGAGAAAATATAATTGAATTACTTTTAGTTAAGTTTAGGTAATGAGCATTAGAGCCATAACTTGGATTTCTGAATGTAATAAAATTTTAAATGAAAAATAATAATTAGATCTTGTTATTGCATTTCCATTTGGCATGTGCTCCTTTTTCAGTGCTAGTGTAGCATTATAGAGTTCCATGGAGACACTCATCATACAAGTGTTAAAGAATAGAAGAAAACATATAAATGCTACATCTGCCTTTCTTTGTCAGACTCCTTCCCCAGTGGTCTGGCTGTTCAGAACTGCCCCAAGCTGACTTGTTAAGCAGGTCCCTCTCATTTCATAATAGGGACATTGCTATAAAATGACTAATGATTCATGTCTTCTTCTCTTCAGACTTAGAGTCTACAGTTTTGCACATTTTGATTATTTGATATATTTACCCATCCACCTATGAATATGAAGAAAATGTTTTTATATTCCTTTACTACCAATGGAATCAATTAAGGTCACTAAATCCATTTCTTTGTCTGTGATTAAAAGAGGTAGGCATTTAGAAGGAGCTAGGAAGGGAATTCTCTCACACCAGTGTCCCTCCTAGGAAATCATCAAAATGACGAATATCTGGCCCTGAAAGCTGACATCGTAATCACCTGTTATGGTTACTTTTTCTGTCTGACAAACTATCCCTAATTTAGCAATGTAAGAAAACAATCATTTTGTCATGCTCATGGATTCTGTGGCTCAGAAATTTGGAAGGCGCAGCATTGAAGGCTTGCCTCTCCTCTATAACGTCTGAGTTCTCAGGCCAGGAAGATTCAAAGGGTAGGGTTACCTTGAGGACTAGAGACTAGAATCATCTGAAGGCTCATTCATTCAAATATCTGGTTCCTGGGCAAGGAGAACTAAAAAACCAAGACTGCCAAAAGCAATGCCTACGTTTGGTCTTGCCATGTGGCTTGGCCTGATAGCCTGGCAACCTCTGAGTACATGGTGGCTCAGGACTCCTAGTACCAGTGCTCCAACTGACAAGTTAGAAGCTTCACTGCTCTTTCTGACCTAGTCTTGGAATTCATGCAGCTTCGCTTGGTTGCAAATGAGTCATAAGTCCACCCGTATTAAAGGAGGGGATTCACAGAACACCACTTTTTGATGAAGGTAGAGAGCATGTCATAAATGAGAATGTGAGATAAGACATATTTTTGCTACCATTTTGGAAAATTTAGCCTGCCATACTATATGATTTCTAGTTATCTTCCTATTCAGTTATTCACTTTCCATAATTCAGTATGACTAAAACTACTTGAAATAGAATTTGAGCATTCAACCTTCTTCTACTTTCATCTTCATTTCACCCTGGCCTCTGTTGCTTTAGTATTCTATGGTTGTAAGGCTAAGCACTAAGCAGAAGATCAACTTTTATAATGTATAACATTTTGTTTTTTGTGGGTGTGTTTATTTTTCATGGCTTTCCAGTTCTGAAGAAGGAAATGTACTGTTATGACTATAAAGATGTCCTGCTGAATGTCCTCCTGCTTGGGAAAGTAAAACTCAATGTAGAAAAAGTATCGCTAATCAAATCTACAAGTAAGATTTACTTTGATGAGGAATTTGATGCTCAAGAAATATTTTCTGCCTTTTATTGTAAATTTATAATCCTGAATTAGATTTCAATGAAAAGAGGAGCCATATTAAGCCACTCTTTAAAAATAAATCATGTATTGTTATGATTTTATTTCAAGATGTGAATTTCAGTTGTAAATTAATTCATTCTGCCAATGTTTGTTGTGTACCACTTCCCTTTCAGACACTATGCTAAATAGGGGTCTGCAATGGTGAATGGAACCCAACGTTCTCTAATGCAGCTTCTAGTCTAGCTGACAGGAGGGTTGGGGATGGGTAATGAGAATCATCACATGAGTAAACACGTAAGTTAATATACTATTCCAGATTGTGGTCAGTAAAGTGAAAGGATAGGATAGAGTCCAACCGGAGAGAAGAAAAAGGAAAGCTCATTTGGATTAGGTAAGTCAGGGAAAAAATATTTGAGAAACTGATGCTTAGCTAATACTTGATGGTGATAAATCACAACAAGTTAGACGAATTTAGTGTGAAAATTTGTTTAGGTAGAGGGAAGAACTTTCTCAGAGGCCCAAAGTCAGGTAATACACTGTATTATTTTATTTTATTTCAGGAGCTATAAACCGAGAAAAGATTGATGAATATTAAGTAGAAGAGTGAGAGGGTCATCTTTGCATTTAAAAAAGATCACTTGCTGTTGCTGTATGGAAAATGAATTGGAGCAGGGTAAGATTGGAGCTGGTTCTTGCTAATGTTTGTGAAGATGGAAAATAACTAGGGAAATAATTTGCTAAGAAGAAGAAATAAAGGACCTTCCAAAATTTAATAATTATTACATAGAATTGGTAATGTACTCCTCATTACTATACTCACCCCATAATTATTACTATGCTCAACCCATAATCTCACCTGAGTGGTACAAAGGGTACTAAGGGTCTATACTCATACAATATCACAACTAGAAATTTTCCCATGCAGCCACTTGCATGCCTCTTGAGCTTTTCTCTTTTGCCTCTGCAAGTAACTTTTTCTAGAGAAAGCCCTCCTCTCTTTAATTATCTGTTGAAATCTTAACCATCTTTCAAGTCCCAATTTAAGTGTTCCCTCCTCCAAAAAGGTTGACTTTTGCTAACCAAATATTTTCTCTTTCTTTACTTTAGCTCTATTGCACTTAATTTTAAATGTTTCTTATGCCATTTTTCTGTTGAGTGCAGGCCTAAATTTACTTGTGTAATGCACCATTCCAGATTCCATTCACCATTGTAGACCCAGGGCTTGGCTGTGTCTGAAGGAGAGGTGGTGCACAACAAACACTGGTGAAATGAATTAATTTCCAACTGAAATTCCAGTCCTGAAACATAATCATCAAAGTGCATGGATGGCTTATTTTAACTCCTTTTTTTCATAAGCCATTCGTCTACAATCAACTCTCCAGTGTGTATCTTCAATGGTGTCTTGATAAGTATTTATTAAACTACATTTAACTTTCAATTTATATGATATTTTAAATTTATTTTGAAAGCGGTTATCTAGGATTTACTCATTTATTTGGATAATATGCACTCTTACTGCCATTCTGAAAGAAAATTTGCATAGATAAAACTGTGTTAAAATAGCACAAACCCGTGAAACAAAAGCATTTAAATATTATTTTCCATCCTTAGATATAATCTAGTAAAGTATCAGTTAAATTGGTGTCCTTTTGTGAATTTATGATTTTATCACTCTTAATGCCTTTAAACCTGTTTTTATTAAAGTAAGCAGTTCAACCGAGTCATTAGGAGGGATTATATGCAAATGTAGTTATGTAGTGTTGTGTAATGTTACTTGATGTTTAGGATGAAATCAATACTCTTAATTTAAGAAATTAAAAAAGAATGAACAGTCAATTGTACAATAGAAACAATATAAAATATGTTGTATTTAAAGTAAAATAAATTTTTTAATTCAGGAAGTTGTGATCAAATACTTGCTACAAGCATTTCATATTAGTTCATAAGGAGTTACAGCTAAGTGACACATCAATAGAAAAACCTTTTTGATTTGTTCAGTCTAATCTAAGCGCTACAAAACTTCCCACAAAGAACTGCCCTGAAGTTCACTTTTATAAGATTATCAATGAAACTTACAGTATATTTCCAGTTCTCACATTTTCCTTAAAATTTGTTAGACTTAAAAAAGAAAACAGAGAGTGCTCTTATTTATTCAATAATAAGTAAGCAAACAAATAACAGGCTAATTTAGATCTCTTTAGAATTTCTTTTGTGTAAGTAGTATTTGTAACAAATAGTTGTCCATTTCACAATTTCGAGTTATAGCAGCTTTTACTATTCAACTTTGTGATTTTATAATGGCTAAAATATAGCAGTACTCAGTAAGATATAAAAAGAACCAGCTATTTAGTGGAATGAGGGTTGAAAAAAGCAATGTATCCCTTCCTCCCTACCTCCCTTTCTTCCTTCCTTGTTCCTTTCCTTTCTTTTCCTTTCCTTTCCTTTTTTCTTTTCTTTTCTATTCTTTTCTCTATTTCTTTCTTTCTTTCTTTCTTTCTTTCTTTCTTTCTTTCTTTCTTTCTTTCTTTCTTTCTTTCTTTCTTTCTTTCTTTCTCTCTCTCTCTTTCTTTTCCTTCCTTCCTTCCTTCCTTCCTTCCTTCCTTCCTTCCTTCCTTCCTTCCTTCTTTCTCTTTCTTTCTTACATTTCTCTTTCTCTCTCTCTCTCATTCACTCACTCTCTTGCTCTTCCTTTTTGTATCCTACTGAGTCTAGCTGATTCAATAAATTAGTTATACTTAAACTGAAAAAAAAAAAAAGAAAAAGAAAAAAAAAGAAAAAAGCAATGCACTAAGTCACATGATTCAAATCTCTTCTTGGTTCCCTCACTTGCAGTTATGTAATCGTGAACCATTTTTTTTCCCTTAATAACATGACTTAGGAAGACTTGTTTTCTTCTTTTGTCCGTAATTATATTGATGGATCAATTAACCATATTGTTTTGTTTTGTCCTCCCTTTCCCCAGATTGCTTCTAAGTATTAAAAAAAAAAAAAAAAAAAAAAAAAAAAAAAAAATCACAGAATCAGCATTCCACTTGGTAGCTAGCAATGGCTTAAAACATGTCAGTGAACTTATTTTTGCTTTAAAATATGGTTATCACTAAGCTTTATTTTTATCTAGGCTGATTGCAGATTAGCATATTTGGAGAAAGGATTAAATATTTTACCTGCTTGCATTGGAAGTAAGTAAAGAGAACTCCTGGATAATATCAGGTGATAGATAATTAGTTTGGTACCTTACAGAGTGAGGTCCAGCCATGAGTATTTTATTACTTAGTAACACAAGTGAGCATTCAGCTTTTGGGTCAACTCAGATACCTAAAAAGCAGCTATTCTGGCACATTTACAACTTGGTGAATAAATTTATGCAATTTTAGGTCCCTCTGCTGATTTACCTGGAAAGGCCATTATGTAAGATAATGAATTCGACAGATGAAAATCAGTGAATGCATTTGCACAATGTCACTTTATATTATAAGGAAAGATCTGGCATTTCCTTACTGAGGCATGTCCATCTTCATGTGATCTACATATTAAAGATATGGCCCCTACTTTGGAATTGCAAACTTCCCTTGATTAATTTTTCTTTGAATATTGCATATATTTAACTTGGGTATTTTAAAACTGAGTCAAGTGCATTTATTAGCCAGATATCATCAAATATTCAGGCTAACATGGTAGTTAATGATGCAAATACAGAAAATATTCATTTTTTCCATTATCTGCATTTCAAAAACTAGATGAATCTCTAATCCAAACATTTCTTAATTGGGGTAAGGGCTGCAACTGGGGTTGGAGTGAAGAAGAAAAGTGGCAAATAGAGTATCTTTTCTTCTTTTAATGTCTACATTTTCAAGAATGATGACCCAGATTATTCTTTTAAACATTCTAATATTCATCAGTAAAAGGAAGCTAACTAAGCAGTTTGTGAGAGGGAGAAAATTGGAAAAAAAAAACGTAGAAAAGACTAACTAAGAAATAAACTGAAATGAGTCAACTAATAAAACATTCAGAAGAAAATAACACACAGATACATCAACAGAAATTGAAAATCATCAAATCCAAGAAGATAATTAAGAGTAGGAACATAGAAGAGATTTGAAACAGACACTTGAAGACCCCCCTTGTAAAAGTCTAGAAAGAATAGAGTGAAAGGAAAAGAAAGAATGAGACAAAAAGTTGAAATTTTAAGAAGATGGGGTTCAAATTACTTTATTAAAGAGTGGTTTATTTGCAACATGGGTTGATGTGACTGATCATCCTGTGATAGTCTTAGCCACCTTGTTGGTATATTAAAAAATCAGATTTATAAACACTTGGATATCTTTTATATTAACATCATCTCTGACTGGCATTCCTGATTTTACTATTTTCAAATCATTATAAAGTAAACAGTAAGAGTGAGCAGTCAAGGAGACAAACTGGGATTTAAATTTTGGCTTTGACACTTAGCATCTCAAGATACTTATCTTCCTGTGAGTCAGTTTTCTCACCTGAAAAGTAGGTATAGTAATATCACCTGTCTCTTAGATTTATTGTGTACTTTATTTTTATTTTTTGAGACAGAGTTTTACTCTTGTCGCCCAGGTTGGAGTACAACGGCAAGATCTCGGCTCACTGCAACCTTCGCCTCCTGGGTTCAAGTGATTCTCCTGCCTCAGCCTCCCCAGTAGCTGGGATTAATGCCTGGCTAATTTTTTTTTGTACTTTTAGTAGAGATGAGGTTTCACCATGTTGGCCATGCTGGTCTCGAACTCCTGTCCTCAGGTGATCCACCCACCTCGGCCTCCCAAAGTGTTGGGGTTACAGGTGTAAGCCACTGCACCTGGCCCCTATCGTATACTTTAAATACATTAACACATGTGAAGGTCTTGAAAACCAGTGCTTCTGATATAGTAAGTGTTATCTAAGTCTTAGGATTATTATGTTTGGATGAAGTCTTACAATATGGTATACATTATTGTTTTCTTCTCCAGAATCAAATAAATTATTTTTTTCTTTGTAAGACATCTCAAGGAATTTATAAGTTGCAAGGTATTTTCTTGATTTTCCGTCATGTTTATGTTTTGAACTGAGGGGCAGATGGTTTCAAAAATTGTTTAAATGATAGAGATGATGGGGCAATCATTTTGAGGAGTTTTATTGGATATGACTAGAACAAAGGAGATGGTCTGGGGTTGTCAGCATACAATCTTCATCTGTTAAACTCTTCGAGCTCTATTTTCTTTACTTTAAATCTCCTTACCCAAGAGTGGTCAGGGAAGAAGCTGGGATTGAGTTTGAGTAGAAATTGAAATACATCTGCTGAAAATGTAAAATTTGTGTTAGTTGATCACATTTCTTCTATCATCTAACGTTCCTTGAGGAGTGATACTGGATGATTAGAATTGCTGGTTTATAGAAACAGCTGGTATGGGTTTAGCAGTTTAAAACTGCACTGAGAGCAGAAACTAACCTCACATATGTTTTAGCTTAATCACATATGAGTTAGCTTAATCTCCTGATAGGAGTTCAATTGATTTGGAAAGAGTTAATCAGAAGTCAGGATGCATTCTTGTGTGCAGCAGTGATTGTCCATCGCACCAAGTGACAAAGAGAAATGCATTACTGAGAAAGTTTGCTATATGCAGTTTTTGTTTCTGGAATTCTACATGTGACTGGCAATAAAAAGGTTTTGCCTTTTTCCCACAACAATACTAAAAATGGCGTGACTGTTTACCATCTTTGCTACTACTGCTTTCACCCAACCAAGACTAGAACATAATAGCCTTGGTTGGTTAAGTGGATACTGTGACAGACTTACGTTAAGTGCATTTAAAATATAATTTCACATAATCCTTACAAAAACTCTGAGGTAGTCGCTAACAAGCTAGGTTTATAAAATTATTGATCAAAGCTATTAAATTATTAATCCAAGATTATCCCAAAAGTAAGAAATAGAGTTGGAATTTGAACCCAGCCTTATATGATGACCAAACCATATGCCCTTTCTATTGTACTTGCCTCTTGTTTCGTTCCCATAATTTTCTATTCCAAAGGTCTTTATAATTTCTAATATTGGAATCATTTATAGGCCTGAGTCAGGATATTTCTAAAAAGCAACACATATAACCTCAGAATAAACTGAATATAATTAGTTTTGTGTGTTTGTTTGTTTGTTTTGAGACCGAGTCTTACTTTGTTGCCCAGGCTGGAGTGCAGTGGCGTCATCTCAGTTCACTGAAACCTCCACCTCCTGGGTTCAAGTGATTCTTGTGCCTCAGCCTCCTGAGTAGCTGGGACTACGGGCACCTGCCACCACACACGGCTGGTTTTTGTATTTTTAGTAGAGACTGGGTTTTACCAAGTTGGCCAGGCTGGTCTTGAACTTCTGACCTCAGGTGATCCACCCGCCTCGGCCTTCCAAAGTGCTGGGATTACAGGTGTAAGCCACTGTGCCTGGCCCTGAATATACTTAGTTTTTAATTTGGTTATATACTAATTGAACGTATTTAGCCTTATGAAAACTCACTACATTATCCTTAAGGTTCCAAATAAGAAATAATTCTTACTTGTATACACACGGAGGAAAACTTCTGGATTGGCATCAGCCTAACGATTTCATATTTAGGAATCATCACATGACACCACAGTGACTTGATTGCTTCTTACTCTAGGTTAAATCCATGTTTTTTATTAGATGAGTTACTGAAAAAAGATATGTGTAAACTGACTATGCCTATGTTAGACTACACTCTCTCATTTGTTTCTATCATAAGTGAGAAATGTGCTTCTGTGGGAAATAATTTGACTCTAACTCATAATACACATTATTCTTAAAAAGCCTAGAATCCTTGTGATTTTGATATACATGATGAATTTTTTAAAAAATAAAAATCTGGCTAAATTTTTAAAAGGTGAGGCAATTTAAACTATAGGTAACACTCATGCGGTGCTTACACTGTTCCAGGTATTGTTCTAAAAATATATACATTGAATTCCCATAGCAATTCTAAAAGGAGGCACTATAATGATTCCCATTTTATAAATGAGGAAACAGAGGTGCAGAGAAGTAAAGTAACTTGTGCCAGGTCATGTAGCTAGCCAGTGACGGAGCCGCAGTTTGAACCTAAGCAGTCTAGCTTTAAGACTCCATGCATTTTTTGTTTGTTTCTTTTTGTTTGTTTTCTTTGAGACGGAGTCTTGCTCTGTCGCCCAGGCTGGAGTGCAGTGGCCGATCTCGGTTCCCTGCAAGCTCCGCCTCCCGGGTTCACGCCATTCTCCTGCCTCAGCCTCCTGAGTAGCTGGGACTGCAGGCGCCCACCACCACGCCATGCTAATTTTTTCTATTTTTAGTAGAGGCAGGGTTTCACCGTGTTAGCCAGGATGGTCTCGATCTCCTGACGGCATGATCCACCCGCTTTGGCCTTCCAAAGTGCTGGGATTACAGGCGTGAGCCACTGCGCCTGGCCCATGCTTTTAATTAATATGCCACACCTTGTGTTTTGTGTGCTTGTTTGTTTGCTTTTCTCTATGCTGTGCCCTGCTCTGCCATGTGAGAAAAGGTTAGTAATACTTCTTTAAACTTTTTTTCTGAACATACTCTGTTTAGCATCAGCATCTTGATACTATCTTTTCCTATAATGCTACTTCAATTTTAAAAATACTGCTTTGCGTTACTTTTTATTTTAAATATTACATAGGGCCATTTATCCTTCTTTTTCTATTCGTTACCTACTCCTCATCAATTATTGATTGATCATAAATATTGAATGGGAAAGCTACCCCTCATGTGGAGATGACACAGGGGAATGTGGAAAAAGACTTGGAATATTCTACTCTCATTGGCCAAACTTCCTGTACTGTGAGTTAGATATCTCACAGCATCTTCCCCTGATGTTATGAAGTGTTAGATTTTAGAACTGTCTTTGTTTTGATTTGATAATAGTCAATGGTCATTTTCTGGCTTTCCGTTTAGGAAGGTCAGGTCAGCTTATTTTGCTCTCTGCCTAGAGAAAGAGGATGCTGTGTAGACATCGAGGTATTCCAGTTCATGTTGCAGTTACTTATCATTATAAATTAATTAAAAACTTACCCGGTTATGATATGAATTTCCAAGTAGATGTGACTAATAACAAAAATAATAATAGTGACCAACTCATGGGTTCCTGTGAGAACAGAAAGAGGTAATCTGTATGAGGCACTAAAGCAGTATGCACTATAGTGAGCTCTCAATAAATGGTGACTGTCATTATTATCACTACTGTTGTTTTGGGAAGTGGTGCTGACCCGGTGACTGATTATGTTGTTGCCTATGACAGCTTTTCAAAAATTTTAACAATGGAATAGATATCTTGGAATTCTGGATTAAATATATATACATACATATGTGTATATTTAAAAACAGCACTTAATTTTCATAATAGCATATAAGCTTATCCTCCACATAGGTTAATGAAGACTTGTTAAGAACTGAGCATTGCCCTTACAGACCATTTAATGACAGTGAGGGAAGTCATAACAAACTCATAAGAACAATAAACACAGCATGAAAGCATATATAATTAAATTATCTATGGTGTGGTCTAAGTATTGTGTGGTGTTCAGAACAGAAAAAGCTCAACTAAGTTGAAGTATTCAGAAAGAATCTAGTCATGGAAGTGCTGGGACATGAGATTTCAAAGGAAACCTTTAAAGAAAGAAAAGGGTCTGTCTAGTAGAGAAGGAAAAACATAAGCATACGTCTCTACACAGAAATAAGCACAGTATACTTGTGGAATAACTAGTAAAGTATCATTGCTCTGTATGCCTTTCTTATTGCTTATCACAGGCACTGAGCAAAACTTTTTCCCATGAATGAGAGCAAAATAATTTTCAAACAAATCCCAAATCATTGTTTCTGTCAAAGTCAATGTTACTTTCTAAGTAAATGCTGAAACTAATGGCTTTATAATGATATTTCTACAGACTTTACTTATTTAAATAATCTCATGGCTATTAAATTACTACATTGGATCTGGCAGATGAAAGTATCTGTGTTTTGCTTTATAAACTTGTTCATATCAAAAACTGCCTCTTCAAAAAAGGATAATGACCTTAGGGTATAGTGATCATGTCATCCCATTCTAAATAGATCTGTGTTTCTCACTTTTAAATGGAAAGAGCAGGGTGGTAAACCTAACTGCAGAATAAGTCATATTTCATTTTGAAATATGCAGGCTGGCATTCATTTGAAGACAGGAAAGAAAACACAGACAAACATTTACAAATGAGAGGAAAGATTACAAAGGGTGGAGTAGGTTGGTAAAGATAGATAGACCCCTTTCTTTCTCTCTCTCCTCCTCTTCTTCCTCCTCGCCACCTCCTCTCCTTCCCTCTTATCTTTCTTCTTTGTGTCTAATATGAATTAGTATTACTCACCCACATACCAACTTTATTGTCAGAGGTTAATCCCCACAAAACATTCCCTAGGTAGATATGAGAATTCCTCAGGTTGTTCCTTAATCTGTGCTCAAAAACAAACTCCCAAACTGCTCTGCTTCTATGTCTTACCTTGCTGTTTTTTTAGGGAGAAGACTATTCTCACTTGTGACTCTGGCATTTTTCTCAGAAAGCTGTCTTCCATCATTAGTCACCAGAGTGATCACCACCATGATCTTGGAGAAAGAAACATTGCTATCCCTTGGGATGGTCCCGTTTTCTGTAATTTCCCACACATTGAGACTGGTTGTAATTTTTAACAGGGTTTATGGAAGGTTAAGGAATAATGGAAAGAAGCTACATCAAAAGTGTAACTCACAGCTACTGGCCAGGCTCAGATCCATGTCTTGCTAACCATACTGTCTCCCTGTAACACTGTCTCCCATACAGGAGTGCTACCACACTGTCTCCTGTATGGTAGGTGAGAAGGGCTGCTCACCTCCCATATCTGAGACTATTTCAACTGTCTATAGGCCAAATATTCTAAGTTCTTTTTCAGCTTAAGATTTGCTGCCTAGATCTTCGTTTTCTGCCATAAGATTGATACCTTTCTGGGATTTTTGACAACAGGAATTTCATTCTCTTATGTTGGTAGGCCTTCCTTTGGGGTGAGAGTATGTATCTGGGATAGCTGTAGGAACCTCATCCCACTCGAGGAAACATACTCTGCCTCTCTTCTTCTTAGAAGGCAACCTTGCAGTAGTCCAAGCCTAGGATGTTTTTGAGTTAGCTGGTCTACTAAAAACCACAGGTGGCAAATAATTGTGTCCAGGTTAGCCCACACCAAGCTGAGTCCAGTCCCTCTTCCATCAACCCTTTCCAAAGATTAAAACAACCTTGGTGTCTAGACTCAGGTTACTTGATATATATATTCATATATCTTATTTATTTTTTAATATTTCTTTTATTATTATTTTTAATAGAAACAGGGTTTTATCGTGTTGCCCAGTCTGGTCTCAGACTCCTGAGATCTGCCTGCCTCAGCCTCCCAAAGTGCTGGGATTATGAGCATGAGCCACCATATGAGGCCTATATTTGTATATTTTAAATAATTAATCTAGCTTTAATTGAAAATTAAGGATTATATATATTTATTGTGTATAACATGTTTTGAAATATGTATGCATTTTGAAATGATTACTAGAGCTAATTAACATATGCATTACCTCACATAATTGTCATTTTTTGTGATAAGAACACAAAATCAAATCTTTCAGTGATTCTTCAGAATACAATACATTGTTACTAACTTCAGTTATCATGTTGTACAACGTATCTCTTAAACTTATTCCTCCTATCTAACAAACTTTGTATTCTTTGACTAACATCTGCCCATCTCCCCACTCCCCCAACCTCCGGTAACCACCATTCTACTCTCTTCCTACAAAATACACTTTTTAATTTTAATTTAATTTTATTCTATTTTGAGACAGGATCTCACTCTGTCACTGAGACTGAAGCAAGTGGTGCGATCTAAGCTCACTGCAGCCTTGACCTCCTGTACTCAGGTGATCCCCTTCAACCTCCGAGTAGCTGAGATTACAGGTGCATGCCACCACATTTGGCTTTAATTTTTTTTTTTCATACAGTTGGGATTTTGCCATGTTGTCCAGGCTGGTCTCAATCTCCTAGGCTCAAGTCATCCTCCTGTCTTGGCCTCCCAAAGTGCTGGGTTTACAGGCGTGAGCCACTGCACTTGGCCTGGTTTGATTCCACATTTTCTTACTATGATAGAATGCTACATGCTGGGAAATTTATAAACAATAGAAGTTTATTTGGCTCGTGATTCTGCAGGCTAGAAAGTTCAGGATCAAGGGGCTGAATCTGGTGAAGGACTTCTTGCTGCATCATCCATGGCAGAGAGACACAGAGAGTGAGAGAGAGAGAGCCAGAGATTAAACTTACAGCCCCAAGCCCTTTTATAATTGCTTTTAATCCATTCATGAGAACATAGCCTTCATTATCTAAACACTTCTTATTAGGCCCCACTGCCAAACATTGTTGTACTGGGGGATGAAGCTTCCAGCACATGCTTTTTGGACGACATACTCCAACTGTAGCATGCAGATAAGTGAGATCATGTGGTATTTGTCTTTCTGTGTCTGGCTTATTTCATTTGGCATAATGTCTTCCAGGTTCACCCATGTTGTTGAAATGACAGGATTTTTTTCCTCTTCTTCTTCTTTTTAAGGCTAAATTGTATTCCACTGTGTATATATACTATATCTCCCTTATCTAATTATCTGTTGATGGACACTTCGGTTGATTCCATATCTTGGCTATTGGGATAATGCTGCAGTAAATATGGGAGTGCAGATATGTCTTTGAAATACTAATTTCATTTCCTTTGGAGATATATATATGTGTGTGTGTGTGTGTATATATGTACACTCATACATATATATGTATATAAGATTGCTGGATCAAGTAATTTTTTTAATTATACTTTAAGTTCTAGGGTACATGTGCACAATGTGCAGGTTTGTTACATATGTATACATGTACCATGTTGGTGTGCTGCACCCATTAACTCATCATTTACATTAGGTATATCTCCTAATGCTATCCCTCCCCCCTCCCACCTCCTCACAATAGGCGCCGGTGTGTGATGTTCCCCTTCCTGTGTCCAAGTGATCTCATTGTTCAATTCCCACCTATGAGTGAGAACATGTGGTGTTTGGTTTTCTGTTCTTGCAATAGTTTGCTGAGAATGATGGTTTCCAACTGCATCCATGTCCCTACAAAGGACACGAACTGATCCTTTTTTATAGCTGCATAGTATTCCATGGTGTGTATGTGCCACATTTTCTTTTTTTTTTTTTTATTATACTTTAAGTTCTAGGGTACATGTGTACAATGTGCAGGTTTGTTACATATGTATACATGTGCCATGTTGGTGTGCTGCACCCATTAACTCATCATTTACATTAGGTATATCTCCTAATGCTATCCCTCCCCCCACCCCCTCCCCACAATAGGACCTGGTGTGTGATGCTCCCCTTCCTGTTTCCAAGTGATCTCATTGTTCAATTCCCACCTATAAGTGAGAACATGCGGTATTTGGTTTTCTTTTCCTTCGATAGGAATGATGGTTTCCAGCTGCATCTATGTCCCTACAAAGGACATGAACTCATCCTTTTTTATGGCTGCATAGTATTCCATGGTGTATATGTGCCACATTTTCTTAATCCAGTCTGTCACTGATAGACATTTGGGTTGATTCCAAGTCTCTGCTATTGTGAATAGTGCCGCAATAAACATACGTGTGCATGTGTCTTTATAGCAGCATGACTTATAATCCTTTGGGTATATCCCCAGTAATGGGATGGCTGCAAATGGTATTTCTAGTTCTAGATCCTTGAGGAATCGCCATACTGTTTTCCACAATGGCTCAACGAGTTTACAGCCCCATCAACAGTGTAAAAGTGTTCCTATTTCTCCACATCCTCTCCAGCACCTGTTGTTTCCTGACTTTTTAATGATTGCCATTCTAACTGGTGTGAGATGGTATCTCATTGTGGTTTTGATTTGCATTTCTCTGATGGCTAGTGATGATGAGCATTTTTTCATGTGTCTGTTGGCTGTATGAATGTCTTCTTTTGAGAAGTGTCTGTTCATATCCTTTGCCCACTTTTTGATGGGGTTGTTTTTTTCTTGTAAATTTGTTTGAGTTCTTTGTAGGTTCTGGATATTAGCCCTTTGTCAGATGAGTAGATTGCAAAAATTTTCTCCCATTCTGTAGTTGCCAGTTCACTCTGATGGTAGTTCATTTTGCTGTGCAGAAGCTCTTTAGTTTAATTAGATCCCATTTGTCAATTTTGGCTTTTGTTGCTGTTGCTTTTGGTGATCAAGTAATTTTTTGAGGAACCTCCATACTGTTTTATGTAATGACTATCTTAGTTCGTATTTCTATCAACAGTGTGAGAGTGTTTCCTTTTCTTCACATCCTCACCAACTCTTGTTATCTTTCCTCTTTTTGATAATAGCCATTCTAACAAGTGTAAGGTAGTATCTCATTATGGTTTTAATTTGTATTTCTCTGATAAGTCATAAAGGTTTACTGAATTCATTTTTTAATTCTAACAGTGTTTTTGGTGGAGTCTTCAGGGTTTTCTTATATATATAGGTTTTCTAGGTATAAAATCATGCCATCTGCAAATAGGAACAATTTAACTTGTTTCTCATCAGTTTGGATGTCTTTTATTTCTTTCTGATGCCTAATCTCTCTGGCTAGGACTTAGATTATTATATTGAATAAAACTGGCATCGTCTTGTTCCTGATCTCAGAGGAAAAGTTTTCAACTTTTAACCGTTGAGTATGATATTAACTGTGGGTTTGTTACATACGGCCTTTATTGTGTTGAGGTACATTCCTTCTAAATTTATTTAGAATTTTTATCATCATATATTTATATATTTTTTATATTATCTTATGCCAAACAGAACTCAAGACAGTTTTAAAAATACGGGCAGTATAAAGTAAAATTAGGAATCAGGCCTGAAAAACAATTACAGAAATAAGAAATAAATTAGAGAATAGGAAAAGTAATTACAGATATACATGCTGGAGCTTCCTCAGGTTGAGCCACAAATTTGGTCATAAACTTTCTGTCAGGAAAAGAAAATGGAGGCATGACTGTCAATTACTGAAGTCTTAAAGGCATTATTTATTTGAACATTTCTAAAGAAAATCCTGAGTAATAGAGGAGTAGCCCAGGGAACATAGGAAAGCTTGTTAACATCCCTGAAAGAAATTTACCAGTTCACATATTCTCCGTCATCAACACTTTAGTCCAAGACTTGATCATCTCATACCTGGACTATATAAAACTGCCTTCTAATTAGTCTCCCCTCTTCTACTCTTATAGTTTATATAGCAGCTTTTTAATAGTATCTTTTTCAAAACTTCTTTTAGATCACCTCAGTTCTCCTCTTAATGGGAAATCTTTCTATGGCTTTCTATTGTGAGAAGAGTTGAATCTAACTCTACTTTGCCTCAAATACCCTGCCTGATCTAGCCCTGGACTATCCCTCCAGCACCATCTCCTACCCTGTTCCCCTCATTCACTCTGCAACAACCACACTGAGCGTTATTTGGTAGCTTGCTTCTACTGCAAGCTACCAAACTTGCTTCTGCTGCACTAAGCTCCTGTCTTCACACAGCTTATCCCAAAGCCAAGGATACCTATTTTAGGTTTTTATTATGATAGAACCCACTTTTAGGCACCCAAGCCTTCCAATTATTTTCTGCTGCATAATCAACCACTCCAAACCTAATAGCTTAAAAAGCAAACAGTTATTTAGCTTAAGAATGTGCAGTATGGGCAGATTTTAGCAGGGAAGGCTTGTCACTGTTTCACGCAGTATGAGCAGAAAAAAACCTTTGACAATTTTACTTTGAAAACGCTCAGCAAACAAGGAAAGGAGCTAAAAGAGTTTCCCACACTTGAATAAAGGGCATCTGTGAAAAAAAAAAAAGCTAACATCATGCTTACTATTGAAATAGTAAAATTCTTTTCCCATGGATTAGAAAGAGATCAGGATGACTCTTCTCACCACTTCTATTCACTATTGTATTAAGTACTCTAGAAAGTGTAATAAGGCAAGAAAAAGAGAGAAAAGGCATAAGAACAGGGAAAGAACAAGACAAATTGCCATTATTCACAGATAGTATGATTTCTTACATAGAAAATTCTATGGAATTTACAAAAAAGTATTGGAATTAATAAGCAAATTCACAGGATACAAGTTTGATATGTGAAAATCAATGGCATTATTACATATTTGTAACAAATGATTACAAGATAAAATTTAAAAACTATCATTTTCTGCAGCATCAAAAATTATACAATACTCAAGAAAATTTTAATGTAAGATGTTGTGGCAGACACATCCTGGGTTGACCCCAATGCTCCATGCCCCTATATAGTCTCCTTCCCTTGAGTATGCAAAGAGGTTGTGACTGGCTTCTAACCCATGTAAGATGGCAAAGATGATGGGATACCACGCCTTTGATTAGGTAACTCTGTATGGCAAGTGGACTCTAGAAAGACTCTTCTGTTAGTCTTAGAGAGGCAAATGGCCATGTTGTGAACTGTTTATGAAGAGAGTCATACAAAAAGGACAGTAGGCATCCTCTAAGACATATCTAGAATACTAAAGACAAGTTTGAAAAAGGGAAAAAAACAAGTTGGAGCATTTACCATATTCTACTTGATTTCAAGACCCACTACATAAAGTAATAAACAGAGTGTGATATTGGCAGCAGCAGAGACAAGCAGGTAATCAAAACAGAGTAGAGACTAGAAATATATCTCTACATAGATGGTCAGTTGAAATTTGGAAAAAGATGCCAGGAAAATTTAATTTAAAAAGGAGTCATTTTATTTATTTATTTATTATTTAAGATTCAGTGTGTATATTTGAAAGTTTGTTATATGGGTATATTGTGTGATATTAGGGTTTAGGCTTCTATTGATCCTACTACCCAGATAGCGAACACAATACCCAATATGTCACTTTTCAACCCTTGCCTTCCCCTCTCCCTTTGCTGTTTTGGAGTCCCCAGTGTGTGTTGTTCCTATCTTTATGTCCATGAGTACCCAATGTTTAGCTAGTGTTTTGTTAAGGACTTTTGTGTCTATGTTCATCAGGAATTTTGGCCTATAGCTTTCTTTTTTGTTGTGCCTTTGCTAGATTTCAGTATCAGAACTATGCTGGTTTTGTAGAATAAGTTAGGGAGAAATTCCTCCTCCTCAATTTTTGAAATAGTTTCAATAGGATAGGTACCAGCCCTTGTTTGTATGTTTGGTAGAATTCAGCTATAAATCCATCTGGTCCAGGGCTTTTCTTGGTTGGTAGGATTTTTATTACTGATACAATTTTGAAATTTGATATTGGTCTGTTCAAGTTTTCACTTTCTTCCTGGATCTATGTTTGGAGGTTATATGTTTCCAGGAATTTATCCATTTCCTCTAGATTTTCTAGTTTGTGCATATACAGATGTTCAGTGACTACTGTCTCTGAGGTTCTTTGGTATTTCTGTGGGATGAATTGTAATATTATCTTTTTCATTTCTGATTGTGATTATTTGGATCATCTCTCCTTTGTTAATCTAGCCAGTGGTATATGGAACTTGTTTATCTTTTCAAATAACAAACTTTTCATTTTGTTGATCGTGTGTATTATTTTCTTGTCTCAATTTCATTTAGCTCTGTTCTGACTTTACTATTTTTTGTCTTCTACTAGCTTTAGGTTCAGTTTGTTCATGTTTTTCTAGTTCCTTTAGGTGTGAGATTAGGGTGTTTGAGATCTATCTCTTTGATTTAGTGCTATAAACTTTCTTCTTAACAAAGGCTTAACTTTCTTAAGCCTTTGCCACATCCCAGAAGTTTTGCCATGTTGTGTCCCTATTTTCATTTGTTTCAAAGAATTTTTTGATTTCTGCCTTAATTTTGTTGTTCACCCAAAAATCATTCAGGAACAAGTTATTTAGTTTCCATGTATTTGTGTGGTTCTGAGAATTCCTCTTGCTATTGATTTCTATTTTTATTTGACAGTGGTCCAAAAAGATGCTTGGTATGATTTAAATTTTTTGAAATATATTGAGATTTGCTTTATGAGCAAGCATGTCAACAATCCTAGAGTATGTTCCATGTGCAGAAGAATGTATATTCTGTGGTTTTGGGGTGCAGTATTCTGCAGATGTCTATCAGATCCAGTTGGTCAAGTGTTCAATTTAACTCCAGAATTTCTTTGTTAGTTTACTGGCTTAGTGATCTGTCTTATGCTGCCAGGGGGGTGTAGAGGCTCCTTCTATGAGTGTGTGGCTGAGTCTTTTCTTAGGTCTAGAATTAATTATTTTATAGATCTGGGTGCTCCAATGTTGGATGCATATATATTTAGAATAGTTAAACCTTAATCTTCTTTTTGAATTGAACCCTTCTATCATTATTTAATGCCCTTCTTTGTCATTTTTGAAAACTGTTATTGGTTTCAAGTTTGTTTTGTCTGATGCAAGAATAGTAACCCCTGCTTTTAATGTTTTCTATTTGCATGATAAATCTTTCTCCATTCCTTTACTTTAAGCCTATGGGTGTCAAGGTGTCACAACATGTGAGATGGGTCTCTTACAGACAGCAGAAGGATGGGTCTTTTTTTTTTTTTTTAAATTCAATTTGTCACTCAGAGAAGTTAAAATGTGTTTTCTACATATGGGAAAGACAGAGCTAAGCCTGATTCTGGCCTAAGCAAGCCCGAATGGCCTCCACAGTACATGTCTGTGTCAGCATCAGCTTGCCTGCTGGGAAATCATAAAGCAAAGGATTCATTGGGTAGATGCTGACCAGTGGGAGAGGGAGCTCTTGGATCCCTGATGGAGGCAGAAACGATTAGAGGAGAATATCTTGAATAGAATGGCATCTGTCTGGGTCAATGAAATTGTGGAGGAGATTCTCCCTCAGATTCATTCACAAGAGAAAGAGTTAGTTTGCGTATCAGTCAGACTTAGAGGATGAGATGAAAGCTTCTTAGTGTATCCTCCATCTCCTCCTTATGAGTTGTAAGGGTAGGAAAAGATGTGCCAGACAGAGAAAGAGCAGATGCTCAGTGTTGCCACCTCCTCTACCCACTTCAGACTTTTAGGCTTTCGGCAAGCAGCAGGACTAAATGGTAAGGCGTGGAGATTGGCATTAAATCAAGTTCCGTATTCAACTTCTGAACTCCAGTGGAATTTCAACTTCTGAATTGATACTGTGTGACTATTTTTTATCTAAAAAATGAAAAAAAAAATCATAAAGCCACTGGAATTTTCATATAGAAACAAGAATAAAACCCCACTGAATAAATTTTGAA
The DNA here is from genome assembly GCF_037993035.2 of Macaca fascicularis. Taxonomy (NCBI): domain Eukaryota; kingdom Metazoa; phylum Chordata; class Mammalia; order Primates; family Cercopithecidae; genus Macaca; species Macaca fascicularis. The sequence continues at coordinate 128,972,079 of NC_088379.1, forward strand.
GAAATATGATAGAATTTTTTTTAAGTTGTAGTTTTTTAAAAGACAAGGTCTTACTTTATTGCCTAGGCTGGAGTGTAGTGGTAAAATCTTGATTCACTGCACCCTTGAATTCCTAGCCTCAAGCCTCCTGAATAGCCGGGACTACAGGTGTGTACCACCATGCCTACCTAATTTTTAAATTTTTTGTGGAGATGGGGTCTTGCTACATTGTCCAGACTGGTCTCAAAGTCCTGGCCTCAAGCAATCCTCTCACCTCAGCTTCTCAGAGCACTGGGATTACAGGTGTGAGCCATTGTACCCAGCCAAAAAGTTGCATCTTAATTACAAGTATATACCTGTAGCAATTGTTTATTGGTATATCAAAGACAATTGTTTAAAAAAATTTAATAATTTCTTTCTAATTCTATCAATTGGATGAGTTTTGAGTCATCTCACTTTTATTGCATTTAGCTGGGGGATGGCCTGGGGCTCAGCTGAGATAGCTGAGATGGTTGAGCTTCTCTCTGTGATTTTTCATCCTTAAGAACGCTAGAAAGGGCATTCTCACATGGTGGTGGCAGCCTCTAAGACTGCAAGGCCTAATATGCAATATGCAATTGCTTATCAAGTCTCTATTTATATTACATTTCATGATTTCCCATTGGCCAGAACAATTTATCTATATCAGTGATAAATTTATCTATATCAGTGATAAACTGTTTCCCTCTTGTAGGAAACATACAAGAGGGAAATATACAAGAATGTGGATACTGGGGGCATGTTACTTTGGGGACCATTTCTTTGGCAATCTACAAAAATCTACCTTCTGGTCCCAGTGATTTTTAACCTTTTCCATGGGTAAAATACACTTGCCTCCTTTTAAGCCCAAAAGTCTTACAAGATTTGAAGTTCATAATCATGTGAATTGCATCAGGTCCAGAGCTGGAGAAAATTTCTTAGGTGTAGCTACGTTTGATTCAGAGATGTGTGAATAAAAAAGACATGTAATCTCCCCTGCCTCCACTCCCATTACACGGTGTTAGGTGAGAGAGGAGCAGGAGAACCATAAAAGATATTTCTGTTTAAATTAGGGAGGAATGAGAGGAACCTAGCAGTCACAGGTTCATAGCAACTCTGAAATCTAGCTGAGCATATGTTGTCAGGATTTCCTGCTCTGAACACAAAGAATGTTTCTTACTAGAACTCAGTTTGCCCCCTGAGAACAATTTGCTGACTACAGCTCAATTTCCTGCAGAGTTCTTGACTGCCATCTGAGAAGACCTTTGTTTTTCACAGGAAAGACCCTTGCTTACCACTGAATAGTTTTCTAAGCCTGGTTACTGCCTATAGAAAAGTTGGGGACCCAGACATCTCTTTCCGTTTTGAACTTTCTCAGTGCCTTTTAGTCTAAACTGGCAATACTTTGATTAATCCCATTCTCTTAGAAACATGGAGGATTTTCTATAAATCTTATTGGTATTGGCTCCATGTCCCACAGCCACATTCTTTTTTCTTTTTTTCAAGAATGTTCTACAGTAAGCAGCATAATGACCTCTCATATTTGTGTATTTTATAATCTCACACTTGTAGCTATGTTATGATACATGACAAGGGGAATCAAGGTAGTTGATGGAATTTAACTTGCTATCCAGTTGACCTTAAATAGTGAGATTATCCTAGTGGGCCCAATGTAATCACGAGGATTCTTCGTTGTAGAAGTGAGAGGCAGGAGAATAAGTGGCAGAGTGACATTATGTGAGAAAGACTCAACAGACTTCATTTAGATAGCTTTGAAAAAAGAAGGTGGCCATGAGCCAAGGAATGTGGGCAGCCTGTAGAAGCTGGAAAAGGCAAGAAAATGGATCCTTCAGAAAGAATCACAGTTCTACTAACACCTTGATTTTAGCCCAGTAGAGGTCAGTTTTGGAATTCTGACCTCTAGAACTATAAGATAATATATTATGTTGTTTTAAGTCACTGTTTGTGGTACTTTGTTACAGTAGCAATACCAACTATTACATTCATCTGCATTTGGACAACACCTTTAAGCTACCTAGGAACATTTTGTTCCAATGCAAACTACTATGGCTCAGTCTCTTACATTTAGATACCAGAAGATGTACTCAAATAATTTCATATCAGCATTGATGATGATAGCAAAGTACTGAGAAGAACCTACATGCTCATTATTAGTGGCATGGATAAATAAATTTTAGAGTATTCATACAAGGAATATGTATTCTCAGTTAACATTGGGTAAATATCTATCACGTTATTGTTAGGAAAAAAAGCTTTCCTGGAAAATATAATCTCTGAATCCTCTTATGTAAAATTCAAAAATAGTATACTTTAAAAAATGCTGACACGTGTGTTTTAAAGATGTGAAGAAAAGTAAGAGATTTGCTCAGAATTCATTATAGCATTGGCCCCTGAGGGAAATGTGACCAGGGAGGAGGTACTGGTAATGTTCTACTCCTAAACTAGGTGGTGAATTTCTAAGTGACCATTTTATTATTCCTTAAACTATGCTTTTATATTATATCAGCTTCTTGTACATAAAATTTACAATAAAAATTCAAGAATTAAAAAAAGTAAAAAATAGAAAAAAATATTCCAAATGGTTTCCAAAGAAAACTGATGTAGCAATGTTGCTATTGAACAAATAAAAGGCATTATTAGGAAATAAACAGGGGTCCATTAAGCAAAATAAAAATAACAATTCACATAGAAGATATAATATTCCACAGCCTACTTTCTTATTTATTTATTCTTAAATTTCTTCAGTGAATGGGAGATATTGATGAAATGTAAGATTTATAGTCATTTTAGAAAACCAAATACTAATTTTTTGTCGTCCTTACGTTACTTTGGTGGTAGCAATCATGTGTGTTGAGAGAGACACATAAGAGATGGTGGAGAAATATGTTTAGTAGAATATTATCATGCTAATTAATACAATTTCATAATTTTAAGTAGTTCATTCTGTGAAGGCTTTTTGAAATGGGTAAATTCACAATGATTACAGCTGAATACAATATATATTTTTCCTACTAGTTACAAAATAAGAATTAACAACGAAAACACAATGTCCTCTCATAACTTCCCTAAATTTTAAAAAAAGCCAAAGAAAAATATTCTTTTGAAGACTTAGTAAAGCATAACGGAAAAAGAATGCAGGAAATGATGTTAAGAATTTTTGATACTTGATTTTAGAATAACAATTTTAATACTAATAAACACCAATTTCATACTGAAGACATGTCTTAGGGCTTAGTGTGGACCTCACTTATCTCAGAAAACAGGAATTGGATAGCAGATATCAAATAAATGAGGCAACCAGATATTGGAGATCTTGATGGTTAAGATTAAAGTTAATATGTCATGTTTTAATTTTTTCCTAAATGGAAGCCAGATGATGGACTAAATTATCCTCCCCACCCAACTCCTACCACCTTTCTGCTTGTTTTCTTTGTGCTGCTCCATGGGTCTATGGCATAAGCAACTGTAAGTTACACTAGGATGTAGGAGAACATTCAGGAGCGTGTGGTTCTCCATCACTGAACAACCTCTGGGGAGTTTTTTGAATGCTGACTCACTCATTATTGCAGCCCCAACATGCAACAGGACACATATTAGACGCTTAGTAAAGACTTGTTGAGTGAATGGTTGACAGAGTGCATATTAATAGTAAATAATAATAAAAGGAAATGATTTTCAAAAAGAAGTTGCATTACTATTTTTAAACATCACACATTTAAATATTCATTATTGCTAGTGCTGTGAGAGCTTTATTGCAGTCCTGCTACTGGCTTTAGGTGTTATCTCATGCAAAACACCTAATTCAGGCAAGAACCAGCCTCGGCAGGTTTTTATAACTATTTTTCCTTGCAGTTCTAATATCTTACACCTCTTTTGACTCACTTGGACTCCTTTTGGGTAGTTTAATATGTATGACTCTGCTTGTTTATTCTATCCTTAGGTAGGAACTAATTTAATAATATTGCCACTTCCCATTTACAAAAACTTACAAGTTAAATGGACTTGACCAGATAAAGCAGGCTAAAAAGGAACAAGATTAGACTTCACAGTGAACACAAATCTGACTAGCATCTAATGTTGTTCTGTGATTTTCCTAGATTTTTGTTCTTTCTTTAGGAAAAAAACCATTTTCACAATTTTCTAATTAATAAAGTAATACATATTCAATTCAGAAAACAGAAAAGAACAAATAAAAATATACTTAGAATTCCACCATACACAAATAACTACTTTTAAGGATTTTACTATAGCTTTTCTTGGCCTCTGTCTATCTTTTCATAGATTTACACAATTTATTTTTTTTTTTACATAGGGCTTCCTTCTTTTATTTATTTAGCAATGTGTCAGCAATGTTTTCATGTCATGAAATATTTTAAACTTGTGAGTAATGCTGATTTTTAAATAATGTATTTAATAATATTTAATAATAGTAAATTATAATGATTACAAAATTCATTTCAGTCAATCCCCTACAATTGAACATTTAAGATGCTTTAAATTATTATTATTATTATTATTACTTCTGGAAACAAATTTTCTCCACATATGAAATTTTTATAAAAATCTTGATAATGATGGTTAGGTATACATATTAGGAGTATGCACAAGTGGCCTTTTAGCCCTTGTATTTTGTAAAAATCTGTTCTTTATTTTTGGAAGGCCAGATTTACAAATGCTTACCTCAAAATCGTTTCTGACTTATCTGAACTCGGGCATGATGAATGATCATGTGACCTTACAAGTTATAACTATATCTTCAGGTCCTTTTTTCTTTTTCTCTTGGACAATTACGTATGAGAAATTGGGCTAGGCACTGAACAAAAGGGAAATAATTACAATTATAACTCTTGCCCTGAGCACCATTTACTCTCAACCATTGGTTGGTCATCACCAGTCAGTTCGATGAACTTGAGAATAATTTTGTTTTCTGTCCAAGGAAAAGACCACTTGGAATTTTTATTAAAATTATATTCAATGTGTTATTTAATAACAGAAAGTATTTACATTTGTAAAATCCTGAGCCTTCCTATCTGTTCCTGAATCTATTTATAAGCATGATTTTATATTATCTATAAATATCATTTTTGAGTATATTCAGGTCATGTAAGTCTTTAGTAAAATGTTACCTTTTCCTTCTTTAGGCCCTTTAAATAAATTGTTAATAATCCTCAATTATACTATCAGTTACTCAGTGCTTTCCTGATGCAAGACAGTGTGCGGAACATTTTGCATGAATAATTTTTTTTTTTTTTTTTTTTTTTTAAGACAGAGTCTCACTCTTTTGCCCAGACTGGAGTGCTGTCGTGTGATCCTGGCTCACTGCAACCTCCGCCTCCTGGGTTCAAGTGATTCTCCTGCCTCAGCCTCCTGAATAGCTGGGATTGCAGGTGCCTGCCACCATACCCGGCTAATTTTTTTGTATTTTTAGTAGAGATGGGGTTTCACCATGTTGGCCAGGCTGGGCTCGAACTCTTGACCTCAGGCGATCCACCTGCCTGGGCCTCCCAAAGCATGAATAATTTTATCTAACCCTCATAACAACTACATGAAGAGGGAAAAATTATTATCTCTGATGCACAGATGGGGAAATTGAGGCTTGGATAAGTTATATGTCTTGCCCAGAGCAATATACCTAGCAAGTTGCAGAAGAATTTGAGACCAAGCTGTTTGAAAAAAAATTTTTAAGTAAACTTTTTATTGAAGCATAACATATGTAAGGAAATGAGCAAAATAATAAGTGCACAGCTCAATTGATTTCTATAAAATAAACATACTCATGTAATGAACACACAGAATATTACTGGTATCCCTAGGTACTTCTCCTAGGCCCTCCAACTGTCATTAATCCCCTTGGGGATAACCAGTAGTCTAATGTTTGCCACTGTAAACTAGCTATGCCTTATGTGGAACTTCACTTTTCTATGTCTAGATCATTTTGTTCAACATTGTATTTTTGATTCATTGTTGGGTTTAGCTATAGTTTTTTCATTGTTGTGTAGAATTCTATTTTACATATAAAACACTATTTATGTATTCTATAGTAGGTGGCATTTGAGTTGTTTTCAGTTTGGGATTATTTAAATAATGTTACTATAAACATACTTTTTCATATTTGTTGGCATGTAAATTTCTATCAGGTATGTACTTAGGAGTGGAATTGCTAGGAAGGCATATGCTTAGTTTTAGTATAGATTCCCAAATTTCCAAAGTGACTTCATCCTTTCCCACTTTTCACTGCAGTTTCTGAGAGTTCTTGTTGCTCTGGAACATTTTGCTCTTGTGTTTTTTAACTGATAAGTGTTAATGAAATGGAAAAATGTATTTTTTTCCTGTATGTTCATTTTATATATTTTGCTAAGTATCTTATTTTTCTAAAAAAATGCTCTAAAACTATGATAATATCTCCACCTTTATTTCTAATTTTGTATATTTATACATTATTTATTACACTAAGAGTTTGTCTGTTATTGGTTTAATTTCTAGCAAAATATCTATGAAAATTATTTATTAATTCTATTGTTTCAAAAATTAATATTTTCTTCTTTCATACTTATTCGTTTTTAGCTTTCCTTAAGCTTATTTTTCAATCTTCATTAGCAGAGTGCTTACCTAATTGATTATTGTTTAAGAGTAAATTGTCTCTGCTGATGGAGTGAGCAACATAAATCCAGGAGAAATCTGCTGGAGAGATATTGAGTATAAAATATTTTTTCATTCAGAGAAAGAGAGAGACAGAGACACACAGGGAAAGAAATAAGGAGTTAATTATCCATTTCCTTCCCCGGGACTTTGCCATGTCTGCATGTGTGGATGAAGAGTGTGATTTTAATCTTACAACCAGGAAGGGAGTTAGTCATAGGGAAAATTACAGAGCAGATGATTAAAGATATGGTGGTCTTTTCTGATATCACAAAGTCACAGCCTTTCATCCAACTTCCTCTTATTAAAGACCAAAAACATTAAAAATAAAAAAAGGAAAAAGGAAATAAATATTTTCCCCAATTTTTAAACTTTTGAATTCTGTTTTCTATTATTGGCCAAGGCATTTTAACTGATTCGCTACCCATATCTTTCTTCATTTGTGTTTTGCTTGATGTAACAGGGACAGAGAGCTATGAAAATACCCTCCTACTGTTGTTTCTGTTTTTTTTTGAAAAACTAGTTTTTAATTATGTGATCCTGTATTTTATTATGATTCAGCTTGAAGATTCATGAGTTATAATTTTGTGTCATAAACTTATTTTGTTCTTTCCCATCATATTCTTTTAAAAATACACAATCTACAATTTTTTTACCCAGCTTCTTATTTTAAAGTATTATTTTGTTAGTATGTGAGAATTAATTTACTTTTCTTTCAAATAGTGTTAAAATGTACTTTCTGATATAATGTTGTTAAACAATTACTTATACTCAATGCTGTGTTTACGTATTTTCTGAGACTCACTTCTACTGTTCTTAGGCCATAATTTCCCCTTTTATATGTACAGATAAACCTTAATAGAATACTTTCTTGGTTTACTTTTTCCAGGATAAATAAATAGATGATATTCTTTCAGCTACTTTTACACATGAAGCAAAACTTTGGTGAACATAGAGCATCTGGCTTAAAATTTGTTCCCTGATGCATTTGTAGCCGTTTTCCCCATATTCTGGCATTTGGTGTGGTGCAGAAGTCCTGCCTCAGTGTAAGTGTTCTCCTGTGCTAGGTTACGTTTTTTACCACCTCTAGGCTGGTTGTCTTTCACTTCTCAACAGGGTATATCTGGTTTGGTTTTTACTCTTCGGATGTAACCTCTTTAAATGTTTAGATTCAATTCAATTTTTTTTCTACTAATACTTTATTTCAGTATTTTTTCTGTTCTATTTTTCAGAATTATTGATCAAATTTGGATCTCTGTGTGCTGTCCTCCAATTTAATACCTTCTCTGTTGCTGTTTTGTTTTCTTTCTTCTGGAACGTGGCAGAGTGCTTCAAGGTGGGTCGCAGATGTCTGACTCAATCTTCTACATTAATAGGTTTTCTCTGTATTGTTATAATTAATTTTAAATTGATTTTATAAAATTTATAATTATAGGATTTTTTTTCATGTTCAATTCCATTTAAATTTTTTCCTATTTGCCCATTCTTCTTTTTTCTTATCACTTTGAATATACTGATCTCACACTGAAAAGACACATTGATAGAAATGAATTTTTGAACTGAGTCCAAAGATTTAAACATCTGGTTATACCCTGATGAAAAAAGAAAGAAGACAATCTCTTTATCATGTCTGTCTTTTGTTTTGAAGTTATTACTTAAATTTTGTTAAAATAAATTGTGGTTTATTGCATTATTTTCCTCATTTCTTCACCTCTTCTTGCATCTGTTCCTTTGCTATGGCCTCGCCATCACAGATGGCATGTACTCATTTCATCTTGTCTCTGGGCTTGGCTATGTGACTTGCTTTGGCTGATGACACATGAGCAAAAGTCACAGTTTGCATTCTAAGCGCAAGCCTTGAAGATCTCACATGTTCTTGCTTGTTTTATTTTCTTTCTGGCAGATCATGGAAATAATATAACTGTGGGTAGTCTGCTGGTCAGCAGAGCCACCCTAGGTAATTAATAGATATGCAGTGACAAAAAGAGCTTCCCAGTTGAGCCTAGCCTATGTCAATCAGATTCTAGTAGGTTCACAGATGCATGAGCAGTAAGAAAAGTTTACACTTATTGGAGTGATTTGTTACATAGCAATAAGTAACCAACACAATACATTTTAAAATATTTTCTCTGGTAAATCATTTTCAAAAGTAATTCTTTCTGTGCTTCTTGCTTAATAAAACTTTTTGTAAATCTTACTTTTAAAACGTTATTCTTCTTTGTCTTGAATTCCTCATTGAAAAAAGATTCATAGTTTTTTTTTTTTCCTAATTCATCTGTCTTTAAATAGCGATGAGACTTCCTCTTTGAAGATCACAGGTGAGAAGATTAGATGCTTTCTCGGAAGCCCAGCAACCTGATGGGATTGTGGAGTGAGCCAGACCCAAATCAGAACTTCATCCCTGCATGGTTTATTTTGCTTGTTTGGCAAACTTGCCCCGCAGGTAAGCAGATCCAGTGTGACAATATCTTCCTGTGCCAGCTGTTCATGTTTTCAAAGAAGAGATTCTTCGGGGTTTTGTTTTGTGCCTTGAACCCTTCAAAAGCAAATGTCCCAATTCTAACTGGCTTATTACTTGTCCTGCTTCCTGCACTTCTAAAGAAGTTATCTGCTGCTTTGGGGAAAATTGTCAGCATGGTTCAAGGCATTTTATTTGCTTGATATCCTTGAAAGAGACTAGCCAACTGCTCACAAATCTCACTTCGTCTCCCTCTTAGACATTCAGCTAACCTATATTTTTGTTTCCTCTGCCTGTGGCCATGTGATTGATTTCTCAGGAATACAATGTGAATAGAAGTGATATTGTTATTTCCAGGTCTGGCTCATAAAAACTTTCTATGAACAATTCCCAACTTTCCAACAGAGGCTAAAGAAAATGGAGAAAGTCCAATAACTAAGGATTGCATCTGACCCACTGTAGTACGCAATAAACTTTAACAATTATTGAAAAAGCAGAGATTTTGTAAGATTCTTCAGTTAAACAAAGTAACTATACTTGTGGTGAAGATCAAATTCAGAGAGATCTAGACTATGGCAAAGAGTATTACTCACCTTTACTATTAAATCAGACTGTATGTTATGTCTTTCAACATGACCATCTTTGAATTTAACCTTAATCTCTCCATTTTCTGCTAACTGCTACCACAATGCAGTGTCCAGTCATTTTTGTGTAGTGCTCCTACCACTTACACTCACACACCCTGTTTAGTTCAGATTCCGATGTCTCTGGATCAATTAATGTGAAAGGAAGGTGGCAGAAGTGGGATGGGGCAAAGGAAGTACAACTGTGATGCACCAAAATGGCAGGGTGCTCTGGAGTGAGTACTGATATACAGAGCCGGGGTCCCATTTTGGGCCCAAATGGCTGAGTTTTTGTCCTCTGCAGGGCTGAAAATCAGTTCTTGATATTCCTGCCTTGCTCAGTCACCACAGTGGGCACTCACACATGGGTGTGATCTTAGCCAGATCTCTACAGTTGAAGATGGCCATTTGGGAACCAACTGGGGGCGCTATCTGCTGACTGACCATACTCTTGGTGACTAGGCAGTGACTTCTACCAAATTCTAGTTAATCTTACATTTCCTCTCACACACTAGTTTTTTCTTCCATTTTTTTTTCTAATATACTGTTTTTCTCCTCCATGAAAATGTTTGGTATGACTCCTAACAGTTCTCTATTTTTTTTTTATTAAAAGAAATTGGCAGTGCTCAATGTCTGTGCAGAGAAGAGGCAGCTTGAGACAAATAACTTTTGATCACCAAATAATTACGTAAAGGGCTGTTGGTTTCTTTTAGTTATCAAATTTTATTGGTATACCTAATGTATTTGACACTTGAAGTAAATAATTTTCAAATATCTTCCCTCTATTCTAGAAAATTATTTTAGTAAATTTCATAAAATGAAATGAGTAATAGTAATGGATAGATTTTTAAATTATGCTTTATATGTATAATCATATAGCTTAGAAATACAAAAAATTTAAAACAAACCAATTAAAACAAAAATAAATAAAACAAGAATGAAAAAAGAAAAAATAGAAGGAAAAATAAAGTAATTAAATGGTATAAAAAGAACAAAGTACAATTAATTCAATAATTTTAATAGCTACATAGCAATGAAACTTTGAACTTTTGGTTACAGTCTAATATAAGTTATCTATATAATTGGCAATTAATAAATGAATTATAAGAGAAGCAAAATATCTATAAAGGCTAAAATTTAGGCAACTAGGTCATAGCCCTGATGTACCATTTTATTATTATGATTTGTTTATTATTTTAAAAACAAGGTAGTTTCTTAAAAAGTTAACCATAAATTTATTATCTGACACAGCAATTTCACTCTGAGGTATTTATGCAAGAATAAATGAAAACACATGTCCATTCAAAGACTTGTGCACCAATCTTCATAGCAGCGTTTTTAATAATAGCCAAAAAGTGAAAGCAGTTTAATGCCCATCAGTTGGTAGAGGAATTAACAAATGTGGTATATCTATATGTGGAATATTATTTGGCAATAAGAAGGAATGATGTACTGATACATGCCATGACATGGATAAACCTCAAAAACATCATGCTAACTGAAAGAAGTGAGATGCAAAATATTACATAGTGTATAATTCCCCTTATTTGAAAAGTTCAAAAAAGGCAAATCTGTAGAGTTGGAATGCAGATCAATGATTGCCCCTGGTTGCGGGTAGGAATGAAGACTGATTGAAGAAGGGCACAGGAGATCTTTTAGGGCTGGTAGAAATGCTCTAAAACTAGGTTGTGGTGATGGTTTCACAACTCTAAATTTGTGAAAAATCATTGTATTCTTAAAATGAATGATTCTTTTGCTGTGCAAATTGTACCTCAATAAAGTTATTAAAAAAGCAAACACATAGCAATTAAAATGGATAAAGTGGAAAGACATTAAAAGTCAAAATTTTATTCATTTGTACTAACAAATCATTAGTTTTGGTGTTTTAATTTTTAAACACAAAAATACTAAGTGTTCCCATAGAATGACATAATTGAAGTAATTCAAAGTGTTTTTTTCATTTTCACTTCACTAATTATTATTTATTTTGAATCTGCTATTGAGACAAGGAACTATGCAGCCAAGGAATTGGAGACACAAACAGGCAACTAAAAGTGACATGGAAGGTTCTGGGCTGTTTGAACTTACACTCAGATGAGTACGCAATGCTGAAGCTTCCCATGTTGGCAGACTTTATAACTGACATTTTCATGAATTAGCTTTATGGTAGAACATAATAATTATTAAATGACAAGTAATTAAAATATTCTCATTTAAACTCCACGTGTATATTATTAAAACACAACTGTTTCCACAGCAAGTGTTTACAACTTACAGTATATCATATTAATAGAACAGAAGTGAAAGAAAACATTTCAGTAGATGTAAAAAGTATCATTTAAATTAACATTTATTAGTAAATATTAGCTTATTGACAACCCGATTTAAATGTAATATAATAGGAGTGGATGGACATGGTTTTAACATACTAAAAACAGTTTTGCCTCAAAGGAAAGCTAACATTCTGCTTAACGTTCATTCACTGAAAAGCATATTTTAACTTGTGTGATGATACTTGGCAATACAATTAGAAAAAAGCAAAAGGAAAAAGAGTATAAGATGTAAGATATATATGCATGAAGTCCAGATTCTAAGATTAGATTGTTAACCCAGAAAATCTAAAAGAATGAATTTAAAAACTTAGGGGAGAGGAGGTCAAGGTAGCTGACTAGAAGTGGCTAGTGTGCACTGCTCTCATGGAGAGCAGCGAGTGGTGCGTAAACACTAGCTCCTCAACTGGATGGTCCAGGTGGACACACTGGGATTCTTAAAGGAAGTCAGGCAATCCATGGAGAACGAAGAAGAGTGAGTCAGGACAGCCGCCCAGTTGGGATTGGCATGGCGTCAGGGGAAGACTCCCCACTGTGGGGAAACTCTGATTGAATGAGACCCCCTCCCTGCCCCGAACACAACTTCCTCCACAGACCTTTGTAACCATAGTGTCAGGAGATTCCCCCATGATGTCACCCACTGGGACCTCCACATTGACAGAGAGATACTTGGAATCTGGGCAGAGCTGCTGCTCAGGCACATGTGGAATCTCAGGGGCCTTGGATCCCCAGGTACCCGGCACCAGCACCTGCAGCTCTGGCAATGGGGGAGGTCAAAGTCCCTTGCATATGTCCAGGATAGGGGCTGAATCCACAAGACTGACGAATGAATTGACTGCCGGCCTCACCTCCACTGCACCTCACTAGACAAGGGCCTGGGACTCTAGCATGGCCAGGTCAGCCCTGCCTGAGCTCACTGACTGGTAGCAGCCTGGCACTTGCCTGGGGTGAAGCTCCCAGAGGGAGTAGGCAGACCTGTCAGTTATGCTGCTTTGCAGCTCCTGCCCCTACTGCCCTCAGGCTCTGGAGGAAGTGAAGTGATAAAGGACTAATTCAGGCCCCCAGCACAGAGCAGCTGCCTTACAGAAAAGTGGCCAAACTGTTTTCCACATGGGTTCCTGCTCTTCAGTGAGCAGGCCCTCAGCACAACCTCCCTATCCCATCCTGAACACTTGAGTTGGTGGCAGCTCTGTGTTTCTTTGGGGAGGAAATCCCGGAGACAAACCACAGCCCCTCTGACATTGCAGCTGCAGTGGTACCACCCTTACCGCTCATGGGCTGGGGAAAGAACAAAGGGCCTGGACCTGTCACCGCTACCTCCAGCACACCACAGCCACAGACCCTCTTCTCTGGGAACCCCCACACACTACTCTTCACCAGATAGGGCCCTCAGATCATAACTGCAGAGCAGCCACTTCACTCCCGACTGAGCATTCCTGCTGGTAGTGGCTCTGCGTTTCCCTGGAGTAGAGCTTCCAGAGACAACTGACAGCCTCTTTGCCATTACCACTGCAGCAGTTCTACCCTTGCTGACCTAAACTGGGGAAAGAATAAAGAGCCTGAGATCTTTACCTGTGCCTCCAGCATGCCACAGTCACCATACACGGAGGAGTTCAGTCTCTCTTCCCTGTGAGTCTCTGACTCCCTACTCTTCATCAGGCAGGGCCTCCAGCTTGGGTCAGGAGTGCAGCCACTCCCCAGCCCCAAGCTGAACATTCCCATTGACAGCAGCTCTGTGTTTCTGGGGTGGATCTCACGGACGCAAGTGAAGGCCTTTCTGCCACTGCCACTGTGCTGGTACTGCCCTTGCTGCCCTTGGGCTGGGGAAGGAGCAAAGACTCTGATTGCTTTACTCACACCTCCATCCCACCACAGGCATCCTAAGGAGAAGAGACCAATCTGTCTTCCCTGTGAGCCCCCACCTCCCCTGCTTGTCACCAGGCAGGGTCCTATAGCTTGGGCCACAGTGTAGTCACTCCACCCAAGGCTGATTGATCTGATTGGTAGTGGCTCTGCATTTCTCTGGGGTGGAGCACCAGGAGATAAGTGAAAGGCCCTCTGCCATTGACACTGCCAAGTTTCCTTCTCCTTTGCCTGCAAGCTAGGAAGGGAACATAAAACCTGAGCTTACCTTACGACTGTGGTATGCAGCCCAGGAACACCAAGCCAAAATCTGCCTCCAGCACTCGAGTGGGAGAGGAGGCCACACTCTCAGAGAACTGAGAGGAAGCATGGCTACAAACATGAGGAAATACAGAGGAGCCAAGTGGCTGAGCAGCAGCTTCCCTATTGGATGGTGCACCTAAACACCATTTACTGGATCACAGCCAAAAAATCAGGGCCAAAAAATCAGCTCCAAAGTTACTTTGCTAATATTATTCCCTCACCCCATGAAACCAAAGACAAGACTTCAGCTACAAATAAAGTCCCAGCACAAAACCTTGTTCCTCTAAAATCATCCAGAAACAAAGTCAACAAAGACTATACTAAAATTACTCCACAGTTAAAGGAACATTAGCCTACACAGATGAGAATGAATGAGGGCAAGAACTCTGGAAACAGAAAGCTAGGGTGTCTTCTTTCCTGCAAATGACCGCACTAGTTTCCTAGCAGTGGTTCTTAACCCAGCTAAAGTGGCTAGAATGACAGAATTCAGAATATGGATAGGAATGGAGATCATTAAGACTTAGGAGAAAGTTGAAACCCAATCCAGAGAATCTAAGGACTGCAATAAAATGATACAGGAACTGAAAGACGAAATAGCCATTTTAGGAAAGAATCAAACTGATGTGATAGAGCTGGAAACACACTATAAGAATTTCATAATACAATTTGCAAATATTAACAGCAGAACACACCAAGCTGAGAAACAATTCTCAGAGCTCAAAGCCTGCTTCTCTGAACTAAATCAGTCAGACAAAAATAAAGAAAAAATAAAAAAGAGTGAACAACATCTCTGAGAAATATGAGACTATGTAGAAAAGCAAATCTAAGACTCACTGGTGTCCCTGAAAGATAGAGAGAAAGCAAACAACTTGAAAAACATATTTGAGGATATCAATGAAAATTTCCCCAACCTCGCTAGAGAGGCCAGCATTCAAATACAGGAAGTTCAGAGAACCCCTGTGAGATCCTATACAGGATGACCATCCCCAAGACACACACTCATCAGATTCTCCAAGGTCAAAATGAAAGAAAAAATGTTAAAGGCAGCTAGAGAGAAGGGGCAGGTCACCTACAAAGGGAAGCCGATCAGACTAACAATGGACCTTTTAGCATAAACCATACAAGCCAAAAGAGATTAGAGCCTGTATTTAGCATGCTTAAACAAAAGAAACTCCAACTGATAATTTAATATGCAGTCAAACTAAACTTTGTAAGAGAAAGAGAAGTAAAATTCTTTTCAGACAAGCAAATACTAAGGAATTAATTACCACCAGACCTATTTTACAAGAGGTCCTTCATGGAGTGCTAAACATGGAAATGAAAGACCATTATTGGCCTTCACAAGAACACAATTAGGTACCTATACTGTTGGCATTATAAAGCAACTGCACAATCAAGTCTGCATAATAATCAGGTAACATCATGATGACAGAATCAAATCTGCACTATCAATATTAACCTTGAATGTAAATGGGCTAAATGCTGCAAATAAATGGCACAGAGTAGCAAGTTGGATAAAGAAACATGACCCAATGCTATGCAGTCTTCAAGAGACCCACCTCACATGCAGCCACACCCATAGGTTCAAAGTAAAGAAATGAAGAAAAATCTAACAAGCAAACAGAAAACAAAACAAAACAAAAAGCAGGAGTTGCTATTTTAATTTTAGACAAAACAGACTTTAAACGAACAACAATCAAAAAAGACAAAGAAGGGCATTACATTGTGGTAAATGTTTCAATTTAACAAGATTTAACTGTCCTAAATATATATGCACCAAACACAGGAGCACATAGATTTATGAAACAAGTTCTTAGAGACCCACAAAGAGACTTAAGTGTGGAGGGTAAGAGGAGGCTGAGGATCAAAACATTACCTATTGGATACTATGGGTATCACCTGGTTTACAAATAATATGTGCACCAAACCTACACAACATGCAATTTATTTATAGAGCCAACCTGCACATGTACTCCTGAAATTTAAAAAACAAAAATTTAGAAAAAAATCAGATGCTGGGAAAATTCAGAGTCACAGCTCTTTTTAAAACTTTTAATAAGGAAAATGTTTTTCCATATATAAACAATAGCTTATTAGAAAACATAAATGAAAAGAATCACCAACAAAGTAAACACAACTGACATTTTTTTGGGGAAAAATTGCAATACTTCTGGCAGAAACTTTCTTTGATTTTAAAAAAGGTCAAACAATATCATGGCAGTCCAAATCAGATCATTTAAATGAGGAAAACATTAGGGATATATATTCAACAAAATAGTCATAGACCATGGAAACAAAAAGTCCCTAAAAATGTTAATAATGTTGATTTTTATTGTTTTCACCTTTATTTTCCAGTTTATGCACCCAAGATTTTCCTTTGCACCTCAGAATGCTTTCTTTAAAATGTCCTTGCTTTCTTAATTTTTTGAGTTGCTACTTTCTCATTTTCCTTGCAGATTATAAAACAACTGAAGGATAAGAAACACATGTTTTTCTATATCTGTTTTTAATTAAATGTTTGGTAAAACTGAGATGATTGTAATTACTCTTTTGTTATCTTCAAGAATCTACTCAAGTTTCCTCAGTTTCTCAGATAATTCTTGGGCAACAAACAAACAAGAAAGATGACGTCTTATTATCTGGTGTCTGGCTAGCTGATTTAATAACCTAGAAGACAGCGTTTGAAGAACACAAACTCTAAAGTCCTTCACTTTCCAAAAAAAACTTTCCCAAATTGTTTACCATTGCCTTACCTTCTTCAGTCATCTCTGATGTTGTCACCCTTAGGGTAAGACGTACGTGTTCATAAGGAACAATAACTTCCTTCAGGAAATCCAGTATGCCCTACAATTTTACCTAAAACTTTGTTGTTGTTGTTTTCTGTCCATTTTGCCCTCTAGGGAAATGGATCTCATGCTGTTTATCAGTTTCTGAAGGTTGTTATTAATCTCCCCTCATCCCAAAATGGAAGGACTTTGCCTAAATCTTAGAATCAGAACCTTGGCTCCAGTAATAAAGACTTTCAATATCTTCATCTGCCATTGAGGCTTACCTAACGAAATAGAGCCTCCAAAGTGGGAATTTGAAATGCTTTGGAATCTTTTTTTTTTTTCTTTTGACATAGTGATTGGTGGGATGCTACAGGTAGTTAGTGGTTAGGATCCAGAAATGCCAGACATCTTGCAGTGAGAGGGATAGCCTATACAAGGAAGAATTCTCACATGTTCTGACTAACATTGGATGCTATTACCGGTGAAAACTTTGGAATCATGTGAATCTCAACCTGTGTTTTACATATATATACATGAAGTGAGTTTTGTATGCTTTATTTTTTCACTATTTGAAAAATGTAACTGTTTGTTTTCTATTGTTGTGTAACAAATCATAGGCACTTAGCAGCTTGAAAAAACACGCATTTATTATCTCACATTTTCTATGGGTTATAGGCCACTAGTTTGGACACACTTAGCTGAGTCCTCTGCTCAAAGTCTCACATAGCTGCTATTAAGATATTGACCAGAGATATGGTCTCATCTAAGGATTAGGTTCTCTTCTGAGTTCACATGGTTGGTGGCAGAATTCATATCCTTGCAGCTGTAGAACTCATAGCAACTTGCTTCTTCAAGGCCAGCAATAGAGAGAACTGCTGCTTCCAGTCTCTCTGATCTCTAGACTCTCATCTAAAGGGCTGGCCTGATGAGGTCAGGCCAAGTCAAGATCATATCTTTCTTAATGAACTCAAAATCAACTTTGAGAAACCCTAATGACATGTATTAAATACTTTCATTTTTGCCACCTGGTGGGCAATAATCACTGGATTAATATCTCATCAACTTTGTCGTAGTCTATTGGTTAGAAGCAAGTCTCAGGTTCCACCTACACTCAAGAGGAGGGGATTGTAAAGAGGTATAACTAATTGGGAGTCACACTTGAGTGTGTCTGCAGTAACAACCATTGCATAAATCAAGGAAAGATTGAATTTTGCTTTGCATGAACTCTACTTAAAGTTGTTCACCATTTTGAAGAATGAGTTTACCAGTAGCACTTCTTATAGCAGTCTACACTTACAGATGCTCTAGTCACCATGAATCCACATAAAAATGCAAACATCTGACTACTTCACTTTGTCTTTTAGAGTACAGAGCTTTACATAGAGAAACATTTAGTTTTATATAAATGACCCTCTCTTATTTTCTTTATATTATAACTAATACATTGCATTCCCTTTTTGAAATAACATGCATAGGTAGTTTATGTTACCTACAGGTTTAATTTCCAAACAGTGAATGCAGAATTATAAAATATCTGTTGGTCTAATTGGGCTGAAACCATTGTGATAGGTAGGTAAAGTGGGCTAAAGACATGAATAGACAATTCTCAAAATAAAATAAACAAATGGCCAACCAACATACGAAAAAATGCTCAACATAATTAATGATCAGGGAAATGCAAAGCAAAACCACAATACGATACCACCTTACTGCTGTAAGAATGGTCGTAATAAAAAAATCAAAAAAACAATAGATGTTGGCATGGATGTGGTGACCAGGGAACACTTCTACACTGCTGGTGGGAATGTAAACTAGTATAGCCACTATAGAAAACAGTGTGGAGATTCTTTAAAGAACTTAAAGTAGAACTACCATTCAATCCAGCAATCCCACTACTGGTTATCTACACAGAGGAAAAGAAGTCATTATGCAAAAAAGATACTTGCACACGCATGTTTATAGCAGCACAATTCACAATTGCAAAATCGTGGAACCAACCCAAATGCCCATCAATCAATGAGTGGATAAAGAAACTGGAATGTATATATGATGGACTACTACTCAGCCATAAAAAGGAATGAATTAACAGCATTTGCAGTGACTTGGGTGAGATCAGAGATTATTATTCTAAGTGAAGTGACTCAGGAATAGAAAACCAAACATTGTGTGTTCTCACTGATATGTGGGAGCTAAGCTATGAGGACACAAAGGCATGAGAATGATACAATGGGTTTTGGAGACTCTGGGGGAAGGTTGGGAGGAGGATGAGGAATAAAGACTACAAATATGGTGCAGTGTATACTACTCAGGTGATGGGTGCATCAAAATCTCACAAATCACCACTAAAGAACTTACAAATACCACCTGTACCCCAATAACTTATGGAAATATAAAAATAAAAATTCAAAAAATTCTGCCTTTCTTTTTTACATGAAGAAACTTAGAGTCTTTTAGCCATAATCCCAACCCATTAGCACAGACTAATTTATCAGATTAATTTGAAAGCATAGGAAGCCTGAACCTGAGTGAATTAAGTAAAATAGCTAAATTGTGAAACTGGCTAGAGAAGAAGCTATACACAACTAGGTCAGCAAAGCAATAGAACTTATGAGTTGTCTGTCAGCTGTGGGCTTCTCACTCAAACAAGGAACCTGGGAAGTGGACACCCAATGTGGCAGTTGCCAGCAGATATGGAAGACTTATAAAAGACACAGTCATGGACTTCACTCTTGGCTTAGGGTGACCCTAATTATAAAATGACTAATTCTACAACATGAAATGTGTTATTTATTGACTTTCTTAAGATAACCAACTTATTCTGAAACTAAACCAATAATTGGTATACCGATGCTAATTGACTGGGATTATTAAAAGGCTATTTTCCCCCAAATTAAAAAAAAAAAAAACTTTTTAGTATGTCCCTCTCCCTCTTTCATTCCCTCTCTGTTTTTGTTTCTTTCTTTCTCCCTTTCTATCCCCTCTTCTGTCTTTGGAAAGGTCAACAGAATGTTGCTAACAAGTTGACACTCAGGTCACATTAGGTACAATACGCTGGTTGCATAACAAGGCTGTCAATGGTTTGCCCATTGGGCAGACAGAGTAACTAGGGACATCTTTCTGAAAGCAGCAATTGCTCATCACTGCAATGTTTTAGTGCTTATTGCCATCTGCCCAAAGTTCCAGGGCACCTGCGTGAGAGGCCTCTTTTCGCTCCCCTGAGAGATCCCTGTTCCTACCCAGTGGTATTATCTGCCTTACTCTTTGAAGATGCTGGATATTTGTAGGGCCAAACATTGGGAATTCGTATGTGGAGAACAGGGTTCAGTACTTGAAGAAATAATTTCGTACACTGCAGGACCAAGGCAATAGTTTGGAAAGGCTTCACAATAAGAGAAAGTACTGTGGAATTTTCAGTCACAAATTCTCATATTTAACTTGAATAAACCTCAGCAAGGGCGATAACATCATTATAAGATTTAACAATAGACATTCAAATCTCATTTCTTGAGATTTGGGTAGCTCATCACTTAATAATGAATATTGTGGTGAACAGAGTGGCTGAATATGGCCATGACACATGGCCTATTGGGTAGAGGATTTTGATCTGAAATAGCCTTGTTAATTGCATTCTGTATCAGTTTAAAAGGTTAGAAAATTTCTGTAAAGCCAAACATTCTAGTCACTTTCCAAATGTAAGCTTAACTTCTGAATACGAATTTATAGATTCTTTAAACCTAGGAAAGAGAATGCAAAGCAATTACATTTGACATAGTCATTTTTGCTTCTATGCAATTTTCACACTTGAAAAATGCATTGCAGCTGTGCATGGATGTCATTCTAACCCCCAGCTTTTTCTAACAGCCACTGGGTGTTTTTCTTTTTCTCTGCCCCTTATCTTCCTACTGACGATAATTTGGAAGGTAAAGAAGAGACACGTATGTTGCAGGAGCAACATATGATAAGGACGATTTTTCTTTTTGTCTTGAAAAAATGGTAACGGTGATTTTTGGCCTTGTTTACGATTGTCTGCCTGTGGTACTGAATACCATTAGGGGATGGCCTCTAACAATCTAATTCTGACCATGTCACTTCTTTTTTCAAAGGCGCCCAATGGCATTACACCTCAGCCAGAGAAGAAGCTCTTAAGGGATCAGGTGCCTCATTTCACCCATGGGCTGCTCCAGCATTTCCAGCCTCCTCACTCCTGACACACACAGGCACGTGCTCTCTGTGGAGTCTTTGCACTTCTGCTTTCCCTCCTGAAATGCTCTTCCTCTCAGTGTCTTCATCCTACCTCCCTCAGCTCTTTCATCTTGTTTAAAAAATGTCATTTTCTCAGTGAGACCTTCCTTGTCTTACTCAGTTTGGGCTTCTCTAACAAAAATACTATAGACTGAATAGCTTAAGCAGCAGAAATTTATTTCTCACAGTTCTAGAGGCTGGGAAGTCTGAGATCAGGGTACCAGCCTGGTTGGATTCTCAGTTTAGAGATAGCCATCTTCTCATTGTATCTCACCTGGTGGACAGCAGAGAGGGAGGAAGCAAGCTCTCTCACGTCTCTTCTTATAAGGACAGTAATCCCATTCATGATGGCTCCATCCTCATGACCAAAGGCCTTGCCTCCAAATAACATCACATTGGGGATTTGGCTTCAACATTTGATTTTGGGGGTGGGGGACAAAAAATTCAGTCCATAGCATTCCTAAGTGATCCTGTTTAAATTTTCTACCTAATCTCTTCTGTGCTTAAATTTATCTCCTTACTGTTGTTTATCTATTGCCAATGTAACCTATCTATGTATTTATCTATTAATCACCTATGTATGTATGTATGTACTATGAATGTGTGTGTATGTATGTAGGTATGTATGTATCTACCTGTCTAGTTTATCTAAGTCGCTTCAGAAATAGGAAGCTCTTTGAGGAGCAGTGCTTTTTTCTTTTTAGTTGCTCGTTCATGTATAACCGAACTTATACATAAACATGGTTATGGCGCCAGAAAGTAAGAAGGCAAAAAGATTCTTTGCATATACATTTATTGACGTACATGCTAATTGAATAAAAATATTTTATATCTACTGCCTTGGCAACCTGTATGTTTTAAGGTCTACAGAAGAAATTACAAAAATATACAGCACAACAAAACCATGGCTTTGACGTCTTACTTCTTCTTCAAAGGTAGTACGCAAAGGGAAAGCCATGGCAATTGTCAGTCTTGTAAATGGGAATTGTGGCATTTGAGATCTAGGTTTACTTTATTTAAACGCGCTTTCTACAATAAAAAGTATGTTTCCAGACACTTATAATTGTATTTTCTGAAAGGAAAAGAGAGTGATAATAGTTCCCGTGGTCTTAACTCTGTTCTTTTATTAGATTAACACTTTTCCTTAAATATCCTAAGAAATAATTGGATTCAATTTTGGACCAGAATGAATGTGGGAAGAGCTACAAATTTAGGTGGAAAATTAACCATCCCAAATTATAAAAGTCAATATTTATACACTAATCTGAAAACAATTGCAGCAACAATGTGTTTAAACAGAGCTATCCTTGTCACATTGTCATTCTGGGTAAAAGGGGGTCTCTTCTTTATTGAAACCCAAACCACAAGAATTCCCAGTTCCAAATTCCTTCTTTTCTGTGTGTGGCTAATACCGATTGAAGAAGTCTGAGGAATACTGAAAATGCGTTTCCTGAATCAGCTTCTTTTTTTATTTTAAAGAAATATTTTTTGATATAGATACATTGCCAAAAGATCTTAATAAAGAATTTTAACAACTGGTTATCCACAGAAAATGCAAATTTTTGCCTCTAGTTTCAAACAGAAGATGCAAGTGAATGACACCTAAATAAAGTATTATTAAATTCAAGGGTGTGTTCTTTGGGCATCTTTTGAAAAATTGTTCTTTACATAAGTTTTTATGTAGGACTTATAAATGTGAAAATGTTCACATCACAATGCACACAGGTTTGCATTTGCTTTCTTTTCTACTTAACTTGGAATTTTCTGTGCTTGACTATGTAATATAATAGCATTAAAAGACACCATTCTTTCTTCCTTCATGTTTGGGATGCAATTAATGAATATCTAACTCATGGCCGTTCTCAAGAGATCTTAGTTTCATTAAGAAAAAGTTGAATCTCATAACTGTATTAATATCTTGTGAATGTGCCTTATCATATTTGTCTGGGTTTTTGCTGTTCATTTCCTTGTGATAAAATTCCTGGGCAGAGCAAGTCTTCGGAAGTAAGCCCACAGGGCTGCCTGACAAGTTTATTTTGGGAAGGAAATAATCAATTTAGAGCTATTACTGCAGGAGTCCTTATCGAGCTCATTTCCTCATCTAATGCTTCACAAGCTAATATTACATGTTTAGCAGCAACTTCAAAGAAACAGTACTGTGCTTTGTAGGTTTTATTAATGCGAAATTTCTCTGAGGGCACCAAGTGTTTACCATTAACATGACTACAATCCACAGACTTGCAAACATAGGTCATAAAAACCTTAGCAAAGACTTGTGCTGCCATAGCCCAAGACACTATTAATGTGATTCTGTGTTAACTGCTGAATTACAAGGGCTAGGGCAGAGGCTGGGGGCTGGAGGGAGGGCAGACTGAGCTAGGAAGCAGTATTATGCCAACAGTCTTGATTTGTCTGCACTATCTCTTCTCCATTATTGTCCAATGTATTGAAAATAGTGATTTAGCCTAACAGCAATATAGTCAAAACAATGTACAGAGAGTGTCAGTCCATACTCAAGTAACAATAGGAGGATTGTTTTTTTCTGTATGGCACATTTAAATCCAGACCCTTATCCATACAGAGAAGCATTTAATGTTCTAAATTAGAATAGCAGAATAGCAAACGTTTAGGTATGGCACGTAAGAGATTTCAAGTAAGGAAAGATCAGGGTTAGGTTCAAGGCAAGAGCCTTGATAATCCTGAAAGTTCTTAATTAGAAATATGAATGATTATATCTTCCAGATCAAGATATCTTGGTGTTCATTTCAGGACTTTGCAGTGTGATTGTTTTCTGACCTTAAATACAAGAAAATTATTTTCATTTGCTATATATTAGATTAGACTCATGGGACAGGCTGTTCTCTTTGTCCACTAATAGCAAGCCTCTGTTGGACAGAACTAAGGAGATAATTTTAATTAAGTGTTATCTATACATGTCTCATATAATTTCCCACTTGAACACTATTTCTATTCCATTTTAAGCCACTACCATTCTGTTCAATAAAAACCACCTTAGGAGGGCTTCTTTTTCATATACAGATTAAACCAGTTTAAGAAAAGTCAGGGAGGAGGAGTGCCCAGGCACAGGGTCTGCTAGGCTTTACGGACACCCTTGCTGCAAATGAGCTGCAGCTGCACACTAGGAATGGCTCTAATGTCCAGAGTGAGAAAACCAAAACATCCCCTGGAATTTGGCGAGACCTTCAGGAAAAACTGGATAAAAATACGGAAATTATAGGAAAATCATTAGCAGTTGTTTGGTTATTTTTCTGTGTCAGTAGACTTTTGTTTAACATATTAGATATTTGAGCAGCACTGTAAGGGCTTTTGTTTAGTTTCTTTCACATTAAAAATAGCCAGTTGAGCAGCCAGCTTTACAGAGTAGGGTTATAAATTAGGAAAAGAAGAAAGGAGAAAATGATATGAAGCTTCTAAGTTGAAATAAACCTTCCTATCCAATTTAAAGTTTATAAAGGGGAGAGATATATCTTAGAGTTAGCTATCAAACTACCTCTATGATGACTAATATTGGTTTAGAACTCAATTCTTGTTGAAAGGGGAATATTTTTAGATGGGGATCTTTTTTCCAATTAAAACAAAAATTGAAAAACCCTAAATAAAATTTTGAAAAGAAATTAAAGATAGGACTTTTTTTTGCTTTCTTTAAGCAAATTATTATTTTATATTTTCATACAATCCTTTGAAAGAGGCGGAATAGTTCAGAATAGTTATTTTGAAATGCAGTTGCCATAAAACTCAACTGTTTCATAAACCAAGTCAAGTTATTTTACCATGAAAGTCAAATGATGGCAATTTTTGAAGAGAAAATATATAAAATGGACCTACCTTTTTCAATTTTTCTTTTTTTTAAAAATAACTTAAAACATTTTCCTACACCCAAATATAATGCAATATTTGATTTGGCACAGACATACATTTAGTTTATTTGAGTTTAATAATTATTTGGTTTAATAATTCCACATTTCATCGTGTTCTATAAAATGGCTCACAGCATCCAGGTGCTCTTCTACCTGAACAAAACTGGGAAATAAGTACCTGTGTCTGTCTTTCAGGCTATTTCTTGAACTCTACTTTATTTGAACTTCATGGGGCTTATAAAAAAAATAATAGCTTTAAATAACAAGCCCCGATCTCCCCTCAGAACAAGCAGAGAACAATTTGAAAGGAATCACTGCACACAACATTTAGGTTTCATCCTGTGTCCTCGACTGTTTCAAAGTTTTTGGCTTCCTTTTGGGTCTCCTTTAAAATCAATATCACTCATGAGTGCTTCCTTGCCTATATTTATAAAAATATGTATATATTTAAGATGCAGTTACTTTTCAGAGCATCGTTTCCTCTGATTTTCTTGCTTCCTTCTCCCCTTTAAAAAAATTTTTATTTCTAAGTTAGCAGAATGACTGTAACTTTTATCATATCTTATCTTAGGATGACAGATTTATCCCTACTTAGTGCCTGCCTGGATGTTGGGTATGGGAGCAATGATACACAATTTCCACCAAAAATTGAAATAACAAGATACGTAATTTTAAAAGTGAATTTAGAAATTTCTAGAATTTTTAGAAATTTTCTAAATTTGTAAAATCTACTGCAGGATATATTGGGATACTATAGAAATTGTCATTTTTGTAGGTAAAAATAGTCAAATACTGCCAGTGTCAGGAGGTTCATTAATTATGTCACACCTGCATTTGTTAGACATGTTATATTGATTTCCATTGTTTTTACTTCAATATACTACAAAACTGTAAACATTTATTTGGAAACAAATAGAATCTTCCTCATCCCAGCTTCGTGAGAACACCACTCTAAAAATAATTAACGATGTCTAATTCCCTGATGTACCATTTCACAATTGCATATGTTTTTTCTAAAACTTCAATTACTTTCAGTTGTTGCCCCAAATGAGTGGAAATTCATAACATCACTTGCTGACTTTAGCTGGAATTAAAGTACCAATAATACTCTTTAAAAATCTATATATTTTGCAATGAGATAGCTGGGTTATATGATGATGTCACTTTCAGCAACTTAATGCGCAATATCCAGTTTTCTCTCCCATGGTTTTGATGATTCATCTGTCTTTTCCTGCTTCTGGATGAAGACCACATTTTACCAGTAGTCCTGTTGCATCCTCCCTTGTTCAGTAGAGGATTGATCCCACCAATATTCTTTTTTCCTGTTAATACCTGTACCAAGCTGTTGAGGAAATAGTTTCAAAGCAATCCTTGAAAATGAGATTCTTGTCTCTACATTAAATGAGGAAACATTTCTTTCAAATGGGAGAGAGATTGTTATAAAGCCAAAATTACTTGTAGTCTCATCTAAATATTTAATTTTACTTTGTTACTAACGTTACTTACTGTAGTAAAAATTTTTCATGGGCATACCCCACTGAAAATGGAACCTATGGTTCAATATATCATATATCTTGTTTCTGTGTTATTACACTATGTTAATAGTCCATATATTTTCCAGACTTAAATGATATGAAAATGTATAATATTTCCTGTATTGATACTCAATACATGAAGTTGCCAAATTATTATGAATAACCTCATTTTTGATAATAGTCAAAATTAGTTTGTGAATGCATACTGAATCCTTCCATCCATCTGTTTTTCCATCCATCCATCCATCCATCCATCCATCCATCCATCCATCCATCCATCTGTTCTGTTCATCTATCATTCATACTTTATTCTGGATACTCTCTATGTAGAGATGGTTTGAGGATTTGTGGAGAACACATTAACTTTTTTATAGTGTTGAAGAAAAGGCAGAGAGGTTGGCCTTAAACTTGGAAATGAAGGTTGAGGCATAATTCTACATTGGTTTCTTGAAGGATGTGATCATTCAAAGTCAGGAAAGAAAAAATAGAATAAAACACATCTTTTGTTGGAAGAAAGTCATTAAAAACAAGAATAATTGCAATTTTACATTTATAAACAGACGTGAAATGCATTACAAAGATACTCAGTAATTGTTTTCCTGAGGAAATAGCTGGTGTGCAACACACAGAAGCCTTCCAACATTTGTCTCTGCTTTTCTGATTCGAGATAAACTTTAGTTACAGTTGAGAGAAAAAAGCGTGATCTTGAGCCTAAGGTCTATAGAATGAAAAAATAAATAAGAAAATTAGAAGCTCTTCTAGATAAAAAAGGAGAAGGAGAAGACAGATGGAAAAAGCAACACACATTTAAAATGACAATAAATATGAGATTGATTCGAGAAGGAAAAATGCGGTATTTGGAGTTAAACAGGATTGGGTTAGAATCTCTAGCTCTCTTTTCCTTTGTAAATTCAGGTAAATTATTTCAATGTATCCCAATATACATTTTCTCAATTATCAAATGAACTCAAACATTTTCGTGAAAATTAAATGAGATAATATATGAAAAGCTATTATAATTTTGTCTGCACTATAAGAGGTACTCAATATTTGATAGATACCTTGCCTACATTACTTTTGGCATGAATCTCAGGACTTCTGGTAAGCTTTTGTCCACATCATTGGACACACAGTAGACTTTTAAGAACACTTAATAGAGTTCCTGAATTAATTAGGTTTGGATTGTTAAGTTCACACTTCTAAAGATAAATTCAGACACACTAATGACTTTCTTTCTCAACTTCTTTCCCCAATCAGTTTTCCTAATTCAGTGTTTGAATGTTTATGTCATGTGACATGAGGGAGTGGGTGGGAATACCAGCTATTTTCTCTTCTTGACAATTATCTATATTCCATGTATGATTCAGAGTGGAAAAGAGAGGCAGGAGGTGAAATTCAAGAGAATCCTTGTCTGAAACCTTGAACAGGCTGGCTAAGGAAGCGGTGAAATTTTAATGTCTTTCCTTTAACTCTTGGCCCTTGAGCTTAGTCAGAGGAGGAACAAGAAAAGCTTTAGAATCCTTGGTATTTCGGTACCTCCTCAGTTTCCCTTTACTTCAAGTTTCAGTTCATTTCTGGCTGGAAACTGTGATACTTTCCCTGATCACACCAAGGGACATTTCTCTGTCTTTTCCTAATTTACATACTATTGACTACTGCAATACATACATATTACTTTAGTAATAATTTGAAGTATTATGTTTCATATGTATGCAAATTATTTTCCTAAATAAGCAGAAAGATATCTTCCCAGCCTGTATCTACATGGTGACTATCACAGTATTGACAGCAGCAGGAGACAGACAAATTCCTAGGCAGACAAGGGTGAGTCCCCTGTGAAACCCAACCTTCAAGCCAAAGACAACCAGAAGCCTGAAAACTGGGCTGCCAGTTCCAGATAGAGTTCATGACGACAGTGAGAACTTACTCAATGCCTTTTAGTAAATTGAATGGTGCTTTTTCCAGGCCCACCCATGGACCAATCAGCATGAACTCCCCCATTCTGAGCCCATAAAAACACTGGACTCAGATATACATGAGACTACCTGCCTTTGGGCCCCGTCTCACACAAAGAACTGCCCACTTTGGGTCCCCACTCATGTCGAGAGTTGCTCTATTGCCCAATAAAGTCATTCTCCGCCTTGCTCACTCTCTGGTATTGACATAACCTTGTTCTTCTTTGACATGGGACAAGAACCTGAGACCTGCCAAATGGCAGGTGGGAAGGAGCTGTAACACTGTAGCCCTCCCACCCTCTGCCGGCACTGGGCTGCTGCCTCACATGATGGGACCCAGCGGAGGGCAGGACCAGGTCAGTCCAGGAGCCGCTGGCCAGAGTGGATGGTAGGAACAATTGAGCTGTGCCATGCCCCGCATTTTCCAAAGTGTGCAGGAGTGAACAAGCTGAAACATGCCCCCGCCCCTGCCCCCATATACTGCTCTGTAGGTGGTGGAAACAAATGTGAGCTGTAACACAAATGAGCTGTAACACGCTGTCCCTGCCCTGTTTGCTGCACTGAAGGCAGCACAAAAGAGAAGGAGCTGTATAAGTCCTTGGGGGCTCAGGTCTTGGGACTCCCTGGGCAGGAGCCATAATACTCCTTGGGGTTCCATGGTTGCTGGCATCTCTGGGTTGGGTGCCACCACATTCTCCTTGTCCAGATGTCAGTACCCAAGGCAGAAGACAATTCCATCATGCCCAAATCAGCACAGAGCCATGGCAGGTGTGGACTCCAAGGTGGTAGTGCCAGCAGAGTGCTTCCTACTGGCCCGAGTGGTTGGAGTGAGCCCAGTGGTGAGCCCAGAGCCCAGCAAGGCTCAGGCAAGGCACTGCTGGCTGTGGAGATTTGTGGCTGCCGAAGTGGCATGGAAAGAATCCTGTGTCAGTATTCTGTATATTATAGTGTGAAAATATAGATATTACATGCATAGTCTATTCATTCTAACTTGATGATATAAATATATGTACATATTTCTCATTTTCAGATTTATTTGGTTTTTCCTTTTTTCACTCAATTTGTCAGCATATGCATTTTATTAGCTTAGTTTTAAGAATTAACAGTTTGAATTTTTATGTATTTCTGCTTTCTAATTTGTCAATATTTCCTTTAATTTTATTATTTCCTTTCTTCTCTGAAAATTGCTCATTGTTGCTTATAAAGTTTCTAAAGTTGGGCCAGGCACGCAAGCTTACACCTGTAATACCAGCACTTTGGGAGGCCGAGGCAGGCGGATCACGAGGTCAGGAGATCGAGACCATCGTGCCTAACATGGTGAAACCCTGTCTCTACTAAAAATACAAAAAATTAGCCAGGCGTGGTGGTGGACGCCTGTAGTCGCAGCTCCTCGGGAGGCTGAGGCAGGAGAATGATGTGAACCCCGGGAGGCAGAGGTTGCAATGAGCCGAGATCATGCCACTGCACTCCAGCCTGGGTGACAGAGCGAGACTCCATCTCAAAAAAAAAAAAAAAAAAAAAAAAAAAAATTCTAAAGTTAATGCAATTTACTTATGGTCATTCTTTCTCATTTAATCATGAAACATTTTAAAACTGTGACTTTGTATTTAAGATTAGCTAAGCCCTGCCTACTTAAATTTTATTAAAGTGTTTTTACTTTCCTTATGTTTTAGTTTGATTTTATCTTTTAAACCATTGTGTCAAGAGGAGGAAGCCTGGACATATTTCATTTTAGGTCATTTATTTGAGGGTTCTTTTCTGTCCTATACATTTATTTGCTCTCTGTTGCATAACATTTTTATTATTCAGCAGATTCTTGACATACTCATATTTAACATTTATGGTATTAACATTTATGAGTTACCCTGAAGTTACGTACGTGTAATCTTTTTCTATTTTTCTGAGGTTCACACTGGAAGTTAATGTGTTATAAAACTAGAGAACAAGAAAGGGGTAATCAGCAAGTCAATAGTTCTAGTTGTCCATTGAATATTCCTACTTCAATATAGTTGGTGGCTGTCTCAGGGATGGCAGATCCACCACAATTCTCCTTAAGTGTTAAGAGTTATGAAATATCCTCAGTTATGCGATATTATATTTGGTGAAGTAAATTATATTAGACAGGTTTTTTCCAAGTTTAGAGAATGAAAATATTTTTGGAATTGTGTTTGTATGTGTAACAAATCTTATCAATTTATTACAAAAACTAGTTTATATTCAACTTATTTACTTGCTACACAGTGCTTTAGGTCTTTAAACCTGTCTCAACCATGGTCTTAATGTCAATTTTTTCTTATTTTCAAACTCTTTTTGTTTCATGGATAAAGACCTATACAATCCAAAAGTGCACACATATAATGCTTTGTTACTCAATACATTGTTTCTCCATTCACAGTTTCCTTGAGGATTATACCCTTCAACAATGTGAAATAACTGTCTTTTATTCTTGATTATTAAATTCGGCCTTGAATTTTTACCTTGTCTAATTTACTACTCCTTAGTTTCCTTACCTTTTACCTCATAAATATAATACTATACTTTTATTGGTAACTATTTGTGTATATTTTTGAGGTCTGAGTATTTTAAGTAATTAATAGTTAGATTTTGTTTTAAACACTAACCTGAGTGTTATGTGTTTTTAAAACATATTTTAAGTGAGAAATTTGAATAAATGGCGTAAACTCTGAAAGATACAAAGTGACATATAGTAAAGAACCTTTCTCATATAACTTTCTCCTGGATCTGTTTCTTCCCTTCCAGAAGAAACTACTGTTATCAATTTCCTGTGTATCCTTTCAGCAGTAATTTATGGCTATATAATTGAGTGAATAAATGCACACATTTTGTGTGTGTGCACGAGTACGTGCATGCACACATACACACCCCCAAAGAGTTCCTGCATCTTGCCTTTTTTTCTTAACAATTAACCATGTAGATTGTTCCATATGAGCACATAATGTGTTTCGTCTTTTTAAGTGGCTGCATAGGATTCCATTTTGTATGTGGACTCAATTTATTTCATTATTCTCTTTATGTATGGTTAGGATGTTTTCAATCTTCTGATATTAAAATTTTTCAGTGAATAATCTTATGCACACCCCATTCATTTTTCACATTTTTACTATATATATAAAATCTTAGAACTGGAGATGCAAGATCAGGGGCATTTGTAATTTCCTTTTTAGAGAATGTATTTTAATTTTTTCAGTTATTGAGTAGATAATGCACCACATATTATAAAATCAAAGAAGACAATAGAGTAGGGGCAGACTAATGCCCCTTTCCCCCATCTCAGCCAAAGCTGTCAATACTCTAATTCCTAGAACTTGAGAGTATGTCACATTACATGGAAAAAGGACCTTGCACATACTTGGCAGATGCTATTAAGGTTAAGGTCCTGGAATGGAGAGATTATCCCGGATTATTTGGTGGACTGATCTAATCACATAAATCCTGAAATTGGAGAACACTTCCTGGCTGCAGTTACAGAGAGATGTGAGAATAGATGCAAAGTCAGAGAATCATGATCTTCTTGTTTTAAAGATGAAGGAAAGGGGCCACAAGTCAAGGTATATGAGTGGTCTTTACAAGCTGAAAAAGGCAAGGAGACGGATTTTCCCTTAAAGCCGTCAGGAAGATACGCAGCTCTCCTGACACCTTGATCTTAGCTCAAGGAGACACTTGTCAGACTTCTGACCTCCAGAAATTTAAGGTAATAAGCCTGTGTTGCTTTGAACCCCAAAGTATGTGGTAATTTGTTACAGGAGCATACACAATGAATAAAGGGGGAAATAGGGAAGAGTAAATCTCCATATACCCCTTCCCAAAGTAAACTGATGTCTCTCAGCAGATGTAGCCTTTCCCCACTTTTCTATGCCTGCTTTCAGATATATTCCATGCCTTTACAAGCACTTACATATCATATGTCAGGGATTCTAGGGAGCTTATTTTTTCCTTTTTTCACAACTGTGAAATTTGGATGCACCTTACAATCACGAGTTCTTAGACTTGAGTTCTCCTTAAGAAGATTTGCATTTGCTTTTGTCAGTCACTAGAAATGCTACCAACCTGAGATTATTCTTAAATTATCTGCTTGAGCACTCTCTAAGTTAAATCAGAGAGGTTAAAAATCTGTTGTTTTTTGAGCCTCATTGATAAGGTGAATTCGCTCCACAAACCCATGTGAGTAATGGTTTGTGCTTCAAATTCTTGGGGGAGATTCTTTTTCTCTCCAAGTAGTGTCAATGTCAAGTTTGAGACCAGCCAGTTTTCCTGCTATCTCTCTGCATGATAGGTTTGGTTTCCATTTGCCCTTTTTTTGAGAATGTAGCCATTTGGTGACTCAGCTGTATGTATGGATACTTAATTAGATTCTCAAGTTTATCCTTGGGATAAATTGCAAATAAAAATTGCGAATTAAAATGAAAAGCTCTTACCTTTGATGACATACGCTATATAAGGGAATTTCCTTCTATGGAAAGATTTGTGTATTCTCTGTTGTAGTCTATGGAGATCAAAAGGTTTTGTCAAGTTGTCAGAAAGATATCAAACATCGCTGCAATCATTCATGTTAGGAACATTCTTTTTTATTCTTCTACTTTGTAGTCTCAGTCATAAGACATCACCAATATTAATTGCATCAATAACAATGATGTCTCCATCTCCTCTCACTGTTCCTGAATGTTGGCACATATGAAAAGGAAAGAGGCCTTGCCATACAATCTGGACTTGTCGCTCCCTTTACAGTCAAGGAAATTCCCTTCCTTTCTCTCTCTTCTTGTGTATTCTGCTTAGTGGCCAAGCTCCTCTTTTTGTTAGAGCAGCTCACAGCTACTTCTCGAGAGAGAAAGAAAGGTGAGAGATAACTTTTCAAAGATAATTTATATGTAAAATGTGTTTATTCTAATCTTCTATTTGACTGTCATTTTTGTGTCAGGAATCTAGGTTGGAAATAAGTTTCCTTCTGTGTTTTGAAGGCATTTTCAAATCATTTTGTTAATTTCTTGTGGTGATGTTAGTGAATGAAAGCAATTCTGATTCCCAGCAATTTGCATGTAACCACCTTTTCCCTTTTTTGGTTAGTTTGTTTTTTCCATTTTTATCTGGAATCTATTAAAATCTCCTCTTTGCATGTTTTTGAAATTTTACATGAATGTACTTTGCTGTAGATCTACTTTTGACATTGTGTTGGGAGCTAAGTATACCCTTCCATTATAGAAAATCATGTCCTTGAATCTTGTGATACTCTCTTGAATTATTTTATTAATAATTTTCTCCCTCTGATCACCTCATTTTCTATATTTCTTTTTCCTCTTTGAAGTTCCTATTATTCTGATGGTGAACCTACTAGAATGTACTTCCAAGTTTCTTACCTTTCTGTCTTAATCTCTGTGTTCTTTTGTTCTATATTCTAGGATAATTTCCATAACTTTATGTTTTATATGCTTTTAAATTTACTTTAACATTTTAAAACATGTTTTATTTTATTGTACTTATTTTGTTTCCTTTAAATATCTTATTTTTAAATATTTAAATTGTTTTCTTTTTTCTTTTACATTTTAAGAGCTACTTTTTGTTCTCGACATATTTCTTTCCTTGGAGGATGCCCATCTGGCTTCAGGGCTGCAATTTATTTTCTTATCTTCTGTTGATATCTTTTTTTTTTTAGTAACTACCTTTAAAAAATGTCTCTGCGTAGTTTCTATTTCTTCCAAATTTCTTTTATTCTTTTTGGTTTGTTTAGTCTCTATCTTATATGGAAGAAGCTTTTCTCAGATGACAATACTGGGATCTCTGCTAATGACTAAGGCTGGGGGAGTAAAAATTGATTGGAAGCATTGACAGGTGGTTGAGATTGAGGACTTCGACTTCATTTCAGGGTGATCAGGAAGGGCTAATGACGGCATAGATGTCATGTAATTCCCTATTTTCATTAGGTACTCAGTTGTTTAACTATGCCTGGAATCCTTTTGTCCAGACAATATCCCTTTTACCTTCTCCAGACATTAAACCTTAGTATTTTTTCAAAGATGCAGAAAAAAGTAGCTACCTAAAGTCATAAAGCAGGAGAAGGCATCTAGGGCCTTAAGGATCTAATGACTCCTTAAACATCTTCTCTTCATCTTTCACTTTATTGTAGCACAACATCCTTCACTCCAATTCCAAATTTCCCAATGCAACTGCATCCTGAGCATTTTAAAGATTGTCCTGTTTAAACTGGATTGCCTCCCCACTGTGCTCACTACAGTCTTAGATCCCTTTACTAAAGAGCTGAAGCTTAAGGGTTTTAAACAATTTTCCAGTGGATACCGCCCCAAGACAATTCAGGGAATGTCTCATATAGTTCTAAGGGGAAAGTCATGGGGCTTGGTTTGTGGGCCATGTAGAGAGAAATTTTGAAAAATTATCATTTATCTTTCTCCTTTTCACCTTTAGTCTGCTGTTCAACCTGTATAGTGAGATCACTTTAAGTAAAATCCTGTTTTACTCAAAACACTATGAATTTCTTCCAGTGTAACTCCAGTTCCCAAATTCTCACTTGAACTTTAATATATCATTTGTGGAAGAAAGACCACACTAATTTATCCAAATTTCCCTTTGAATAAACTTTAAAGTAGCCAGAGCAAACGTAATTATACTTTTACCGTTAATCAATAATAGAGATTTGCTAAAAGGAATACCTGAAAATCAATACACCCAGCTTGTTTGTGTGTTGGTTGGTTTTGGTCATCATGACCATATGTCCACCACTTTCAAGTTTTAGAATTGATAATTGACTTCTCTTATGGGAGAGAGAAGAAAAAAGAAGAGGAAGAGCAATTAGATTACATGATTTAGGAAGAGAGGGTAGAATAAAAAAATGCCAGAGAACAGAATTGAAAAGTAGGAGTTTTTGGATTTTTGTTGATACTGTTTGTTTATTTTAACCTTAAGGCCATTCGATTTGGGTGAGGAAGTTTACAGCTTTGAATGACCAAATAATAAATTCAGTAATATAATTTTTAAGTGAAGTCATGTAGCTCTTTATCTTTTCCTCTTATAGGCTATATTCTAAGGCATCCAAATACTTAAGGTCTTGTTTATAAAGTTGCTCAGAAATCTATGGGATAAACAGACCAAAATTTGATTCCATTACATTCATAGTTCTTAATTAAAATACACATACATAAATTCAGTTTCACAATCGTATATCTTGATGGAGTACCACTTCATTATATGGCCTATGTACTTTGCTGGGCATATAAATTTGGCTAATTACGTAGCTCCTATCCTTAGCAAATTTATAGTGCAGATGGGGAGAAAACAGCTGAACAGATATTTCAGAATAATGTGATCCATGTAGACATTTATCAGTTACAACTACAATTGTGTATCACAGAAAGTGGCTTAAGTACAAAATGGCATTTATTGGCTCATATAAATGAAACATTCAGGGGTATGCTTCCTTTTCTCTGAGGCACTAATGCATTCACATAAAGTCACTATCTTTAGGCCCCACAGAGGAGCCCTGGCTTTGCCAGGCTCATATTGTTAGCCCACCAAATGTTTAGGAAAATAGATTCTAGCTTTCTCTCTAATTCAAACTGGAATCGAATCTCATCATCTTGAATCGGTCTTATTTGTCTTGTTAACATCTGCCTTAACCTACTACTTTTATTACTGTGACCAAGCACACTGGAGTATTGCAGTAATACTGAAATGCCTTGAATGAGTCGTGTATGTGCTGAGTATAGAGTGTCTTCAGCCTTCGGGCCCGGCGCCGGTGGCTCATGCCTGTAATCCCAGCACTTTGGGTGGCCAAGGCGGGCAGATCACGAGGTCAGGAGATCAAGACTGTCCTGGCTAACACGGTGAAACCCCGTCTCTACTAAAAATACAAAAAATTAGCCGAGCGTGGTGGCAGGCGCCTGTAGTCCCCACTACTCCAGAGGCTGAGGCAGGAGACTGGTGTGAACCTGGGAGGTGGAGCATGGAGTGAGCGGAGATCACACCACTGCACTCCAGCATGGGTGACAGAGCAAGATTCCATCTTAAAAAAAAAAAAAGAATATCTTCAGCCTTCAGAGCAGGCAAGCAGAATCTGAGGTAGCCAGAGTCCCCTGACTAGCCACCTGTGTCCATCAGCAGCTTCATGTGACATTCTAATTAATATCAATTTTATGTGGACCATGCTAAGGATAAGATTGGGAAGTCCTGTCTTACCCAATTTTTATTACTAGAGAGATACAGTACTTTGATTGGCCTTCCTTGAAGTTGGCTGATGTCAATTATATGTGAATTCTATGAATGGACAGTCAGCGAAAGAGTATAATTCCTCTAAAATGCCTTGGGTAGGTTGTTAGCAGAATGAAGGAGTTTAAAACAAATGGTCACTCAATGCAGTGGTGAAGGTCTGATTCTGTATTTTATTGTCAGAAAATTGGAGCTCTTCTCGTGCTCTAGAAATAAAATATCACAGAGCTTTATGTTTGAAATGTTTCTCAATGGATACATTGACAAAATATTTGTAAGAATGCTACCTTTTTTCTAACTTTACATTAAAATTAAATGTTTGAGTATTTACACCAAGCAATTTGTATTAGTTAAAAATAACCAGGAAAAGAAAAGAAGAGGAAGAACTTGAAGTGAACATTTTCAAGGAAAGTGTATCCCTGTGTGAAAGCCTCCACTTCATGGGCATGACAAATACCCCGTGATGTAGGCCTCCATTATTTATAGGCCTGGAGCATGCTTTTAACTGTCTGGGGAACCCCCAGGGAAATTGGTTTCTTAGGATTATTGCAAATAAGATCTGATTAGTTAATTATTCCTTTGTCTGAAAGAGCCCATTAAATTTGATGAAGGAATCTGTCAATACATTAAAAGGTACAGCTGAGCGAAAGGTGAGAACAAATGCTGACAAGTATGGTAAACATAAGACACACCTGACAAGACACAGGACAAGTTAAGCAAATGGCTCATAAAGCTGATTTAGCAGGAGGACAGTAAAATCCTTCCTTTCAAGGGATTTGCCTTTTTACTAAGCATTTATTTGGAGACAGGGTCTACTAAGGAAGGTGGACTGCATGGTTTTTACTGGAATTTACCGACATCAATCTCGTATAATAATTCTTTATAATGGCACTAAATCTATTAAGTTCTTACAGACATTTTCCCTTTACATAAACATTTTCTTTGACTAAAGTCAGACATTCACTCTTTCTCGGCCATAATAATTATTTTTGACAGATACTCTTCTGTATCTCTTTTAAACATCATACAGAATTGGGTTTCTGTTGTGGTGAAAGTCACCATAAGGTAATGATTTAGAAATAATTACGATGAGAAATTGGCCTGGGGAAGACCCAAAAAACTTCACCCTCTGCTAAGAAATTGTATAGCTACTGTTTCATATTCCTCTAGTTATAGATGATTTCATCCAATAACTACTATGATAATAGTTATTATTCATATAAAGGCCTTTAAAAGGATGGAGATTTATTTTGTTTTTAAATAAGCACCCAGGCAATTAGATGTTTATTCAAAACATATTTGAACCTCATTGGTCTGGAAAATGCTTAAATTCATGAACGGTTGCACAATTTGTAGCTCTGGATCCCTTTGGAAGACAATGAAACCAGACTTCTTGGTAACATTTTATAGTAGTCTGAGATTTTCTCATTGTACTGTCTAATGAGACATCTACATGTATTTTGTTTTTTAAGGCTGTGGTGAATGTCAAGTTATGCCTGTTCTTTGGCCGTCATTGCTACCGGGCAAAGTCTGTTCTCAAAGTTATACCCCTTTATTAACAACAATGTAATGCTAGATGCTGAAACAAATAAACCCCAAATTCCTTGTGGCTTAACATAATATAAATTTATTTCTCACTCATATCAAACTGAAGTGGCAGCTGGGGCTCTACTCTCTGCAGCTCATAGGGACCCAGTTTTATGAAACACTCAGCGTCCAAGATCACTCAGCCTCGAAATCCAGCCTGCCGATGGGAATAGAGAGAGTGGAAATCTCATGGGAAAATATTGTTAAAATATCACTTCTGCCAACTTTCCATTCTCCAGGATTTAGTCTCATGTCTCGACCCAGATGTAAATGGTCTTGGAAAATGTTCCTTCCTGGGGGAGGGGAAGAGGCTCCTTCTCAGCAACTAATGCATACTGGGAAAGAAAAGCAGAGATATTTGGTGGCCAGCTAGCAGTCTCTGTCACAGCCTCTGCATAACACTTTGCTGGAGCTACAGTTGCTTATGACATGTGTGTCAGAATGAAAAACTGCCATGGAAATAAGTCTCCAATCTTCAGTGGGCTTTCCATTTTAGGCAGCGAGGAGAGCTCCAAAAACATTTTGTTAACTCCCAGTGTTTTAGGGACAGTGAAAAGAAAAATCTTCAAATTCCCACTAGTCTAATGGCTTTGGAGATCCCTATAACCTCTGAGCACATTCTGCCTTCAGCATTGGCCAGGCCTGGAGACAGCGACCAGAGTTCCAGCCTTCAAGTATGGCAGACCTATAGGTTGAGGGTGCTGTTTGGTTTTTCAGTGGCCTTAAGGTATCCCTGAATTCTCCATTGGTTGGTATGGGCTGAAGATTTATGTTAAAGTACTTAGTTTTGACAAATTAAACTGACATTATACATTTTAAAAACTGAAAATGTTTCTATGAAAGGAGGTTGATGTTTTAAGTAAGCCAGAAGACTCTTTTCTCAGTTCACTCAGTAATAAAATTATTAATAGAAATAGTAAAACTGCTTAGATAGGGCCCTGCTCAAAGCATTTTAGAGGTGTTAACCAATTAAATCTTCAAAATTACCTTGTGAGGTACCATTATTACCTCCACTTTATAAATCAGCACATTGAGGTTTGGAAATTTGCTGTGTCAGAGCTCCAGGAAATGGTATACCCAGCATACTAACCCAGGGAGTATGACTTGCTGGCTTAAGCAACCAGGCAGTTAACCACTACACTGGCTGTCTCTTCCTTGGCTCCTTGATAAGCTGGTAAGATGAAACCCATTGTTATAGTGACCCTATGTTTTCTATTTTATGAGAAAAACCAGTGTGCTAAACTGGTTCTCATGAGTAGTACAGCGCACTAATATTTCTAATTGTGGGGCCTAGATATGGCTTAAAAGGTGCAGTGAGGATGTGGGACTGGGAGGTGCTAATCATGAGATAGATAGCAGGTATTAAAGACATTTGATGAGAGATAGGCAAGATGAGGTCAGTTTACTATGGAGAAGAGCCAGCTGAAATTTGCATGTATGTGCATATACAATACAAACCAAAGAACTGCTGGCAGGATGCTACATTCCTTTATGGTGAGGTAAGGCTAAAAATGTATGCTTGTCTTCCCTCCAACACCGGCAGTGAAATAGCTTGTTTTCTGCTACCTCCTTTCCAATCTAGCTCCTTCACAAAGCATGCTACTCCATTTTGGTGTATCTTTCTGTTGACTACCTCTGTGATTTATTTAGAAATTATTAATCAGATGCTGTCTTCTTAAAAATATAAGTGCTCATGTAATTTCTCTTAAACAAGATTGCAAATGCACTGAAGGTAGAAAGAAACATCTTTTACTTCCTTTTTCTCTATATATATCAGTTCGTGGGATACTTAATTTTCACTAAGTGTATTTACAGAGAACCATATGGAGTGGAAAATCATAGCCAAATTAGAGCCTTGTAGTCAGTCAATTCTTTCTAAAATGCCCACTGTGTTATAGTTTGCTTTGATTCCAAATTATCAGTGTCCTTCTCAGATGCCTGAATGTAGAAAACATATACCTCAGACAAAAAAGTTTTCTGGACAAACTGCAGCAAAGATGTATACTTTGTTGGCTGGAAAATCTTCTGATTCGACCATGAGGGCATCTCTAATTGTCACAGCTGGTAGAAGCAGAAAAAATGAATAAGATCAAGATGCTTGGACTTTTTGCTGGAACACAGAAAAAGCAGGACACAGTAGAGTGATGCCTGAATGACCACATGTGTGCTGGGGATGGCTTGGGACTCCCTGCCACACTGCAAGCGATGTGACCAAGTAATCATTTACAGCTTTGTCCTTACTTCAAGCTTGGCATGGGATTCAAACACTTGTTTAAAATTATAGTAGACTGTCCTATTTAAATTTATTTTTATACCGGCATTTTATAATGTAATTTGACATGCAAAGTAGTTATATATATTTTAAGTAAATTGAACAAACAGAAAAGGGTACAACACTTTGGCAAACAAATAAACATCTGTGAGCGCATTTTTCCCACTGGCTGGTTATAGAATACAATTCCAATTACTTGTTGCAGCAATTATCTAGAAAATCTTTTGGAAATGCAATTTTAAAATGTTACCAGAAAGGGGTCCCATTCCAGACCCCAAGAGAGGGTTCTTGAATCTCCTGCAAGAAAGAATCAAAGAGAGTCCATAGAGTAAAGTGAAAGCAAGTTTATTAAGAAAGTGAAGGAATGAAAGAATGGCTACTCCATAGGCAGAGCAGCAGCTTGGGCTCCTGGACTAAGGATACTTAACAGTTATTTCTTGATTATATGCTAAACAAAGGGTGGATTATTCATGGGTGTTCTGGGAAAGGGGTGGGCAGTTCCCAAAACTGAGGGTTTCTTCCCTTTTTAGACCATACAGGGTAACTTCCTAACAATGCCATGGCATTTGTAAACTGTCATGGCATGGCTGGGAGTGTCTTGTAGCATACTAATGCATTTTAATTGCGTATAATGAGCAGTGAGGACAACCAGAGGTCACTTTTGCCGCCATCTTGGTTTTGGTGGATTTTGGCCAGCTTCTTTACTGCAATCTATCTTATCAGCAAGGATTTTGCAATCTGTATTTTGTGCTGACTTCCTATCTCATCCTGTGACTTAGAATGTCTAACCTCCCGGAAATGCAGTCCAGTAAGTCTCTGTCTTATTTTACTCAGCACCTGTTCAAGATGGAGTTGCTCTGGTTCAAACACTTCTGACAGATGCAGTCAAATGTAGGTAACAATTATTTTTGGAAACTTGGGACAGTATTTTGAGGATTTGTCACTTGACATGTTATTTACATCTTTTCCTATACACACCCAAACCGCCTTTCTCTGTTCTTGATAGCATAGGATTCTGACAGGACTACTTACTGGCACATATCACAGTTCCTTAAGAATACTTCATCTTCTTCCACAAGTGTTATTTCTGTAGTTAGAGTCAAATTAAAGAATTATATACGTTGATGGTATGTATTTGTAGGAACTTTCTGTGAATATTTTTTGTATTTCTATTTACAAAATTATCTGCAATTCCATAAATCATAAAGACAGACAAGAGATATTTATTCGTCCAATAAAAGTTCAAATTGCTTAAAGCTCCAAGGTCATGTTTTTTTTCCCGCAAAGAATATGCTTTTCACATACGTTTACTCATTCAACAAATATTTATCAAATATTTATCAAGTGCCTCTCATGTGTCGGGAAGTGTTCAGGTTACATGAAATACATTATTGGGAAAACAAAAGCCTCCGCTTTTATTGAGGTTATGTAGTAGCATGGAAAGGATGACTATAAACAATAAACATAATAAATAAGCAAGTCATACAGTCTGTTAGAGAGTGATAGGTGCTGTGGAAAAAACATCAAGCAGAGCATGTAAGTGGAATCAAAACAGTGAATAGCTGGTTGGGCAGTGTTGTAATTTGAATAGGCTGATTTGGATAAGTGTACTAGAAAAGTTGGCATTAGAGCAAAGACTTGAAAGAGGTGAGAGGGTTGGCCATGTGGACAGTTTGAGAAGTGTTGTAGGCAGAGATAACAGCAGTGAAATAGTTTTAAGTAACAACTTGCCTGAAATGTACAAAGGGCAGCAAGAAGGCCAGTGTGGCTGGGACCAAGTGCAGAGAGGAGGAGGAGAAGAGGTTGGCAGATTAACAGTGTGGAGGAGAGGGCAGCTCAGGGAGGGATTTGTCAGCCATTCTGAGGACCCACTTCTAATAGAGGCAGAAGGCAGAGAAATCCTAGGCAGACATGGGCAAGTCCCTGGTGAAACCCCACTTTAAAGCCCAAAACATGCTGAAACCTGCAGACCAGAGTAAGAACTTCTATTCCTGTTTGCTCACTCTCTCTTGATTGGTTCTTTCTGAATAACGCCTTTTAACAAATTGAATGTTGCCTTTTCCAATACTACCTATGGCCCACCCTACTCCCACCCTGTGCCTGTAAAGACCCAGACTCAGTTGGTAGAGTGGAGATGGTCTGGTGGAAAGGAGATGGTCTGATTTCAGGGAAGAGACCTCCTGACTTCAGGGG
Source organism: Macaca fascicularis (assembly GCF_037993035.2). Taxonomy (NCBI): domain Eukaryota; kingdom Metazoa; phylum Chordata; class Mammalia; order Primates; family Cercopithecidae; genus Macaca; species Macaca fascicularis. Next base: position 129,014,978 of record NC_088379.1, read on the forward strand.
AAGGTGACCTGCCTTTCCCATCCCCTCTCCCGCTCCCCTCTCTGTGGAGAGCTGTTTTCATTACTCAACAAAATTATCTGCCCTCGCCATTCTTCAGTAATCAAGTGTGACCTCATTCTTCTTGGATGCTGGACAAGAGCTTGGGTCCCACCAAGTATGAGTACTCAGAAAGACTGTCACACTGGCCCTTTGCCTTTGCTGGTGGAGGGCAGCTACCTCATGCAACAGGGTCAGGGGCTGACTGAGCTGCTAACATACCGCTGTTCATTGGTCTGTGGACAGTGAAACTAAAAGAGCTAATCAGCAGACTAACACCCGCTCTGGGGCTTTGGGATCACAGGCACTCTTGCCTGAGTGCCACTGTGTTCCCCTCAAGGTGACATGCCTGGTCTGGCTGCAGGCCCTGCTTGGAGTTTGCTCCTGTGTCAGCTGAGTGGCCGGCCGAATCCCGTACTCACTCACTCATGTGCCTCCTCTTGAAGAGGCTGAGTATGATGGGCCAAGTAGGCAGGGTACCCTTGCTGAGACTCCAGAAAAGGGACTGAGAAAAATCCTGCATCACTTCTACTCTGAATGAAATGAGCAGCCAAAGCCTGTTCTCATAGCAGGTTCACACAGCTACCTAGTGTAGGTGAATAAAATATTATCACTCCATTTTGTAGATCAAGAAATGAAGAGATGCTGAAAATTGAGGGGGCATGAAAAATAATCTGCTTTCAATAATTTCTTATGAAAAAGAAATGAAAATATTTGTAGAATGTCACTTTTTGACAGATATTCCTCTTGGGGCCTGTCACGGTTAGCATTTTAATTTCTTTTTAATGCTTACAAATAATCGTATAAGACAGCTGTGTATCCAATTCAATAAATGAGAAAATGAAGGTTTAGAGAAGGTATAAAATTTGTAAAAGTTTACACATATAGTGAATATAGAGTCACAATTAAGTCTCTCTCACCTCAAATAACAAAACATTTTGTAAGGTTATATTGAAATAGTTTTAAATTTTAGACTAGGAATCATTTCAAACCCAGGAAATAAGACAAAATATATAAGCATCCAACACATATACCTCGAAATACATAAGCATTCAATATAGACCTCCAAGATTTAAAAGCTATTAACTTTTTACCATGTTTGCTATAGGTCATTTTTTTTTTTTTTTTGCCTTTAGAAAATAAGATATTTTTTCTCATTTGATGGAAATGGGAATACTATACTGTCATTATGTTAATTGGAATTTCTTTGATTATTGCTGAGGTTAAAAATCTTTACATGTTTTTAACCATTTAGTTTACCTATTTTGTGACTTGTCTGTTTATGTTCTCAGCCATTTTTCTGTTGATTGTCATGTACAAGAGCTCTCTATATTGTAGATAATATTCATTTGTTTGTTATAGTCGTTGCAAATACTTTCTTTCTTTCTTTTTTTTTTTTGAGGCGGAGTCTCACTCTGTCACCCCTCTGGAGTGCAGGGGCACAATCTCAGCTCACTGCAACCTCCACCTCCCAGGTTCAAGCGATTCTCCTGCCTCAGCCTCCCGAGTAGCTGGGACTACAGGGGTGTGCCACCACGTTTGGCTATTTTTTTTTTTTGTATTTTTAGTAGAGACGAGGTTTCACCATATTATCCAGGATGGTCTCGATCTCCTGACCTTGTGAGCCACCCGCCCCGGCCTCCCAAAATGCTGGGATTACAGTCCTGAGTCACTGTGCCAGCCACAAATACTTTCATCTAGTCTATGACTGGTATATTTTTTCATCATTTATTATGTAATGCACATGTAAAATCTTGGATAAAACATATATTTTTTGTTTCAGTCATCTTTCTGATCACAAAAGCAACACTTCAATTTTTCCTCATTAAAGTAAATTATCTTTATGTTTCTCATAAATACTATGTATTATGTTAAGTTTATAAAAGTGGATGTTAAATATTGTCAAATATATTTTCTGCATTCATGAGATGATAATATATGTTATCTTAAATATATTAATATAGTGAATTTCACTAATTGAAATCAAGAAGTTCTTTGAAACCAGTGAGAACAAAGACACAAAGTACCAGAATCTCTGAGACTCAGCTAAAGCAGTGTTAAGAGGGAAATTAAGAGTACTAAATGCCTACATAGAAAAGCTAGAAATATCTCAAACCAACACCTTAACATCACAACTAAAAGAACTAGTGAACCCAAAGCAAGCAAACAATAAAGCTAGCAGAAGACAAGAAATAACCAAGATCAGAATGGAACTGAAGGAAATAGAGACACAAAAACCCCTTTCCAAAAAAATCAATGAATCAGGATTTTTTTTTGAAAAAATAAAATATAATAAAATAAAATACATAGACCATTAGCTAGATTAATAAAGAAGAAAAGAGAGAAGAATCAAATAGACACAATACAGTATATTAAAGGAAACATCACCATTGATGCCACAGAAATACAAATAACCATCAGAGAATACTACAAAAAACTCTATGCAAATGAACTAGAAAATCTGTAAGAAATGGATAACTTCCTGGACACATACACCCTCCCAAGACTGAAACAGAAAGAAGTTGAATCCCTGAATAGATCAATAACAAGTTCTGAAATTGAGGCAGTAATAAATAACCTACCAACCAAAAAAAGCCCAGGACCAGACAGATTTACAGCTGAATTCTATCAAAGGTACAAAGAGGAGTTGGTACCATTTCTTCTGAGACTATTCCAAACAATTGAAAAGAAGGAACTTCTCCCTAACTCATTTTATGAAGCTAGCATCATCTGATGCCAAAACCTGGCAGAGATATATCAAAAAAAAGAAAACTTCAGGCTAATATCCCTTATGAACATTGATGCAAAAATTCTCAATAAAAAACTGGGAAACCAAATCCAGCAGCACATCAAAAAGCTTATCCACCACGATCAAGTTGGCTTCAATCCTGGGATGCAAGGCTGGTTCAACATATGCAAATCAATGAAAATAATTCATTACATAAACAGAACTAAAGACAAAAACTACATTATTATCTCAACAGGCGGAGAAAAGGCCTTCAATAAAATTCAACATCACTTCATGTTAAAAACTCTCAATAAACTCAGTACTGATGAAACATACCTCAAAAGAGTAAGAGCCATTTATGACAAACCTACAACCAGTATCATGCTAAATGGACAAAAGCTGGAAGCATTCTTCTTGAAATCTGGCACAAAGCAATTATACCCTCTCTCACCGCTCCTGTTCAACATAGTATTGGAAGTTCTGGCCAGGGCAATCAGTCAAGAGAAAGAAATAAATCGTATTCAAATAGGAAGAGAGAAAGTCAAACTGTTTCTGTTTGTAGGTGACATGACCCTATATCTAGAAAACCCAATTGTCTCAGCCGAAAAGTTTCTTAATCTAATAAGCAACTGCAGCAAAATCTCAGGATATAAAATAAGTGTGCAAAAGTCACAACCATTCATATACACCAAAAATAGAAAAGCAGAGAGCCAAATAATGAATGAACTTCTATTCACAATTGCTACAAAGAGAACAAAATACCTACAGCTAACAAAGGAAGTGAAGGACCTCTTTGAGGAGAACTACAAACCACTGCTGAAGGAAATCAGGGAGGACACAAACAAATGGAAACACATTCCATGACCATGGATAGGAAGAATCAATGTTGTGAAAATGGCCAGACTGCCCAAAGTACTTCATAGATTCAATGCTATTCCCATTAAACTACCATTGACATTCTTCAAAAATAAGAAAAAAATTACTTTAAAATTAATATGGGGCCAGGCATGGTGGCTCACACCTGTAATCCCAGCACTTTGGGAGGCCGATGCGGGGGGATCACCTGAGGTCAGGAGTTTGAGACCAGCTGGGCCAACATGGTGAAACCCTGTCCCTACTAAAAATACAAAAATTAGCTAGGTGTGGTGGTGGGTGCCTGTAATCCCAGCTACTTAGGGGGCTGAGGCAGGAGAATAGCTTGAACCTGGAAGGTGGAGGTTGCAGTGAGCCAAGATTGTGCCATTGCACTTCATTCTGGGTGGCAGAGCAAGACTTCATCTCAAAAAAAAGAAAATTCATATGGAACCAAAATAGAGGCCACATAGCCAAGGCAATCCTAAACACAAAGAACAAAGCTGAAGGCATCATGCTACCTGACTTCAAACTATACTACAAGTTTTCAGTAACCAAAACACCATGGTATTGGTACAAAAACAGACACATGGGTCAAAGGAACAGAATAGAGATCTCAGAAATAAGGCTACACATCTACAACCATCTGATCTTCGACAAACCTGACAAAAACAAGCAATGGGGAAAGGATTCCCTATTTAATAAATGGTGCTGGGAAAACTGGCTAGCCATATGCAGAAAATTGAAACTGGGCCCCTCCCTTAAATCTTACATAAAAATTAACTCAAGATGGATTGAAAACTTAAATGTAAAACCCAAAACTATACAAATCCCAGAATAAAATCTAGGCAATACTGTTCAGGACATAGGCACGGGAATGGATTCATGACGAAAATTCAAAAGCAAGTGCAACAAAAGCAAAAATTGACAAATAGGATCTAATTAAACTGAAGAGCTTCTGCACAGCAGAAGAAACTATCATCAGAGTGAACAGACAAGCTTGTAAGCTATCCATCTGACAAAGATCTAATATCTGGAATCTGCAAGAAACTTAAACAAATTTTCAAGAAAAACCAAACAACCCCATTAAAAAGTAGGCAAAGGACATGAACAGACACTTCTTTAAAGAAGAAATTTATGTGGCCAACAAACATATAAAAAAATGCTTAACGTTACTGATAATTAGAAAAATTTCTTAATTTCCAAACTTACAGAAAATTTCCAGTTTCTTGAATTGATTTCTAATTTCTAGTCATAGAAAATGGTCTATGTGATTTAACTTATTTAAAAATTGTTAAATTTACTTTTTAGCCCAGGATGTAGTAAGTTTTTATAAATATGCACATTGTAAAAGAACATGAATTCTGTAGTTGTTGAATGGAGTAGTTTATAGAAGCCTACTAGGTCAATTTTTAAATTCTGCTATTCAAGTTTTTTACATCTTTATTGTTTTTTCCTTCTATTATATCCTTATAGAGAAAAATCTCTGACCCTGATGTTTTATGTATATTTGTATCCTTCTGGTTTTATCGATATTTGCTATTTTACTAAATATGCTAAAATTTTAAAAATAAAAGTAATTGGTGATCAGTTGTCTATTTCATCTTTTCTCATAAAATGACCCTGTTGAAATACAATAATACTTTTTGCTGTAACATCTCTCTCTCTTTGCTATTGCTATAACTAAAATTCTATTTTTAAGGACAAGGTGTTAATATTTATGAGGTAAATCTATTTCCAATTTTAAAATTTATAATCTCTGTATTCTTATTTTTATATGCATTATTAATAAAAAGTGTTTGTTGGGTGTCTGCATTTTCGTCTACCTCTGCCTTTTAATTATAACATATGGCCCATTCGTGTTTAATATAATTTTTGATACATCTTGGCTTAAATTCTACTAACATTTTTGCTATATTTGTATGACCTGTTCTATATTGCTTTTTTCTTATTTTTGTCTGCCCTTTTTTGTGTTTGTGTTAATTCTTGTCATTGCATATTCTTCTATCAGGTAGTTGAAATTCATAACTTCTTATTCTTTAGTAGGTATGCTACAAAATACATGACACTTAATTTATCAAACCCAAAGTAACTTAAGACATTTTTCTGAAGGGGATTTGGAATTAAAGCCTAGATGGTAAACCTCCAGAGTTTATTCTTTTAACACCTGTTTCCGTTTTCATTGCAGACTGAGAAATTAAGCTCACATCATATAACTGAAGTTGAACAATACTTTTCTATCACCCTGGGTCAGGTACATTCCTAAATAAACTGGAACTTACATCAGAAGCCTCGGAAAATTAGGAGAATAAAATCCATTACTTTGTGTATTAAGAAGCTCAAAATCCCATATTTGATTCACTATAGAATTACTTCAGAATCTCATATGTTGTTTTTGTTTAAGCGAAATCTGAAATATATTAAAAAATACCCACTGCTGTGTTGTCTATTTGCTTTTCTCTTTCTAAATGCCCTTTTGAGAAATGCTGCAAAAATTTTGTCCTGACATGTGGGGGCCCAACTATTTCCTGCTGTACTCAGCTTGGAGGACATAGCCTCTAGGTTATACTCTTTTGAAACTGTCCTGTTGAAATGCATGTTTTGATTTTGGGATTTTCCAGATGCTTCATAATTAGGTCCCATGTGTTAAAACTTGTGGAAATTCAGTATGTTTCTCAATGTGAGGCATCTAAGTAGTTCACAAATTTAAGGCAATTAGTCTATTAACTGGGATAAGTTGATTAATTCTATTAAATTCCATTGTTTACATATTACATGTTTAATCTATTCCCTATTCTATGCTTTATTTTTTTCATTTGTCTGAATTATTAAAAGTCACTACAGTTTAACATTTTGAGCAATTTACTTTTTATATATAATTATATCCTTTGGCTATTTAAACTGAAGACACATTATATATGTAAATCAAATTAAGAAAAATAAATAGATAGTGTGTTCACTTACAACAGGAGGCTATCCCTGTGCTAAAACTTTCTGCTTCTTTTGAGTCTCAGAATTGTGGAATCACATAATATTTTAAAAAATCAGAAAGAACTTTAAATATCATGTTCACAGACTTTCTCACTTTCCAACAAGAAAACTGAGACCAAGAATGTTTACCAGACAGGTAATGCCTGAATTAGTCCTAGAATCCAGATTTCCTTATTATTTACATGAAGTCCAGAAACATACCATATGTATTAAACATAATGGTTTAAAACATTAATGAAGGTTGATTTTGAAATTGGGAGGGTTCATATAAGTCTAAAATTTTAGTCTTTGCTTAGGTATCCACAACTTTATTGCTTTAAAGTTTCTTATTGGAGGAAGCCACTTTTCAGTCACTTTGATAGGCACAAAGGATTTTGCAGTGAGGAAAACTGATATAATCATAAAAATAATTATGAAATTACAAATGTTAATTTGTAAATACTCATTCCCTTTTTCAAACTAATTGCAGGTACCTCTTACAGATCTTTTAAACCTCAGCTCAAATCTCCTTTCTTAGAATACCTTCAGACTAGGTCAGGTCTCTGGCCATGCACCCTTGTGTTATTGAACATGTTCTCACTCATCATTATGGGATGCCACAAGCTATGTTTGAAGCATATACTCTAGATCATGGAGAGCCTTATAGGTCATAGTGAGGACTTGGGTTTTTCTCTTTAAATAACTGAAAGCCAATTGAAAGGTTTTAATACTATCTATGTTTTTAAAAGATTGCCCAGGTGCCTTCTTGTAAGGCAGTAAGGATGGTCGAGGGAAATCCTTTAGAAGACTGTTGCAGTAGCACATGGGAGACAATGAAAGCTTCTTCTACGAAGTCACCCTGGAGGGAGAAGTGGATGAATCTGATAGATATTTAGGCAGAAAATGGGAAGAACATAGATGGGAAAATATTGTGGATGTGGTGGATGGCAAAAAGGTGACAATATTTGCAGGTCCTCTCAGTTAGAGGTGAAGCTTTTCATTGCCCTATTGATTGGGGACCGGCCTTGTGGCCAGCTTTGGTCAATGGGACAGCAGAAGATTGAGGTCTGAAAAGCATTTGCACATTGGGGATCTCTCTCACTGAGCATGAAACAGCACTCTGCGAACAACCAGGCTGGCCGGCTGGAGAATGAGAAACCACGTGGAGAAAAGCTTTCATTGGTACAGCTGTGCTAGCCAAGACCCCTGAAAGAGCTTTGCTGATAACAGCCATCACAGACCATATCAGAAGGCCTGCCAGGCTGAAAACAGCCCAAATTGCTGACCTCCTGCATTTTTAACTAAATAAATGGTTGTTGCCTAACTACATTATATTGTGGAGTGGTTTGTTACTCAGCAAATGCTAACTGATACCATGAGTAAAAGAGAGAGAAATCTATGAAATAAATACAATTGATACTTAAATGTGTACACACACACACATACACACACACACACGCTCACATTACATGAAGAGCCACAAAGTATAAGCTCTGTCTCCTCTCATCCCTGTTTAATTCACATTTAACTCTATCTAATTAACAGTCCATTTTATAAACATCAATTCCGTTAGCCTAAGAAGCTTCTCTTTCAAAGGTTTATTTTCAAATTCACCTTTTATTTGTTGCAATTTATTGTCCTAAATCTAGGGTTTTAAAATTATTCTTAGAGAGCATTAAATAAACTAGATGTAAATATTAGTGATTGGGAATTTGGAAAATACATTTGAAATGTGAACAATATATGTGTTTAAGTAGCTAGGGAAAGATTTCATTGTGGAAAAGATTTGATGTGAGGATCCTTGATGCATATGATCCACTGTTGTTATTAAAAACATTCACTTGTAAATGCGAACATTGTAATACAACTACTTCACATGATGGAAACTTCTGAAAATGTAAGGGATGCTTTATCTGAATTCAAGAAAAGGCTTTGTGTTTATATTAAGTTAATTTTAGATCACATAGAAATAAAAGAGAAAATTCGGTCTTCTGAAATCTCTTTCTGATAGATCTAGTATGATATCAGTCAGTTGCTGTGATTAGGATAAGTGAATAGCTTACTATCCAATAAAATTTAGACGAAGAAAATATTAGACACAGCTTTGGGTATTTATTTTAAAATATATATTATTACTTTTGTGGTAGGTAAAAACGTTTTCTTTATCACTCGTAGAAAGCCAACCTGGTTATTTTAAAACACTTCACAAAGTTATCAAACTGCTATTTCTTTTTGTGATGTGCAGATTTTTCAGCCTTTCACACAATACAAGCACTTCACATTTAGAAAGGGAACTGAGTATCAGATGCTCTGAAACTTCTTTGTGATTTTATAAGGTCACAGATATTGAACTCGTTGATAGATAGTTTCATACTATTAAAATCTTATTGACAAATCTATTAAAGGAAGTCATTTAAACAAAATATCAATAAGAATTACGGAGAACAGGCCGAGCGCTGTGGCTCACGCCTGTAGTCCCAGCACTTTGGGAGGCCGAGGCGGGTGGATCACGAGATCAGGAGATCGAGACCATCCTGGTTAACGCTGTGAAACCCTGTCTCCAGTAAGAATACAAAAAAATTGGCCGGGCATGGTGGCGGGCGCCTGTGGTCCTAGCTACTCGGGAGACTGAGGCAGGAGCATGGCTTGAACCCAGGAGGTGGAGCTTGCAGTGAGAAGAAATCGCACCACTGCACTCCAGCCTGGGCCACAGAGCAAGACCCTGTCTCAAAAAAAACCCCAAAAAGATAATAATAATAATTACGGAGAATAACATCCATAATCGCACAATTATGACTGCTGTAAATTGGTCAAAATGAAAAGAAAAGATATGTTTTAAACATTTCTTAGCTCTTAGTACTACTGAGAGAGGAAAGTTGTGTTATCAGGTTGAACTTGCCCAACTTCAAAGCACTGAGTTTTCCTTTTCAATGAAAAAGAGAGACGAGCTTTAAAATTTCTATTATCTGTGAGTTCTCTTTGTAAAATAGTTTTCTTTCTTTAGACTACTCTTTCAAAAACCTCAGAATATTTGATGACTTTTTTAGGGAAGATATTGTTGCAACGTGCTCCTTTTAAAAATATTTTATTAAATTTTCTTTTCAGAATGTTCCATTCACAAAAATGATTTGTTCTAACTAGAAGTTCTAACCTCTGGGAATGATGGCTCACTGATAATTTCTCCCATCCCTTTCCATTATTCACTTCTCTCTTTGTTTGCTTTTTGTGCATCACCTTTCACCAACACCTTTTCTCCAACCACCACCATTAAAATTAAGATGCCCATTTTGGGTAAAATTTATGCAGCAGGAAATTAGAAAACAGTAACCATTGTCCTCATCAGCCAGCTAACTTGGCAGAGAACACATAAATGCAGATCATAAAAATACATTGTGTAGTGAAATATATAATATTTTAAAAATACTGTATGCAAATATTAAAGTTTATTGTGCTGACATTTTCTTTTGGTTGTAAATGCAAATAAATACTGAGCATAATATGTATAAATAAGACAGAATCTGTATCTACATTGATACATAAAGGTTAAGTGTATAGAGATTTTCAGACTGGTTTATGGATATATTGTCAGAAGTCTGAAGACTTTCTCTAGGAATTTCTACAATTGTTTTTTCATTTAAGAGCATTCACTTAAAAATGAATATAAACATATTCTTGTTCATCCAAATACTAAAAAAACAATTTTAGCTTTCAAGTAAAGGTGGAAAGACATATTCTTCATTGGAAATTAATATTTTAAAGTAGTTCAAATAGAGTAAAAAGGTGGAAAACTTAAGTCTATAGCAGGTAATTCCAGCCCACTATCTCAGAAACATCTGTTTCATAGCAGTTGTGCCATTAGCATGGGTGAATCCTGAGTGGATTCCTTTTTGTTGTTGACACCAACTTCAATTTTCTTTGGTTGTGATAGTAACACGAAATAGGCAGTGTATAATTTTCCTCATCAATGCAGAAGTGGTTAAGCTAGCTATGCACTTACAGATTTCAATAATGTTACAATATTTACCTTACCCTGAAGTGATTAAGACAACTTAAGAATATCACTTTTGGCCAGGTGTGATGGCTCACGCTTGTAATCCCAGCACTTTGGGAGGCCAAGGCAGGTGGATCACCTGAGGTCAGGAGTTCAAGACCAGTCTGGCCAACATGGTGAAACCCTGTCTCTACTAAAAATACAAAAATTAGCTGGACGTGGTGGGCACCTGTAATCCCAGCTACTCAGGAGGCTGAGGCAGGAGAATCTCTTGAACCTGACAGGCGGAGGTTGCAGTGAGCCGAGATTTTGCCATTGCACTCCAGACTAGGGGACAAGAGCGAGACTTCATCTAAAAAAAACACACACTTTTATTAAAATTGGTTTTAAAAATGCTAACAGGAAGAGTTTCAGTTACACATGAGGGCTGATTGATTATTCCATTCAAAAATGCTCTATACCTATATTTTCATTTAAATCACATGCATCACATTAAATTAAGTAAACTTTGAATTTTGGTGGTTACTTGGTTTTGAAAACAAATAATAAGGAGAACAATAGCTATCATTTACTGAGTGTTATGTGGTATGTATTATTATATATATATTTCATATACTCACACAATGTGTAAGGTGGATTATGTTGTTATTGATGAAGCATGTGAAAACTTAGTAACCCGTCTGACGTGACATGGCTAGCGAGCAGTGGAGGTGGGACCACGCCAAGGCATCATGACACCAGAGTCTCTCCCACCACCAGGAAGAATGAAAACTAGAGGCATGAGAAGCTTGCACCTTGTTTTATGATTGCACACATTTAAGTAACACTATGATAAAAACAGTTTAAATCAACATGGTGGGAGGCTAAGCTTAAGTCATTTTTTTCCTTTAAAAATACCCATTACTCAGCTTTGATACACAATGCACTGGTCCCATCTAAGTTCAGTGTTCTATGATTTTGTGATTCCACTGGCTGTGGGCTTTGGTCTTTTAGAAGCCATTTCAAATGACTTCAGTGGTTGTTGTGTAATCCCACTGTACTGGGAAAGATTTAGGCTCTTTATACACTGGGGACTGCATCTATTAAACCCATCCACACCCTGTGGTGTGTTTTTATGCACATTCCTTTTGTCTTCTAAATGAAGTTTCTGCATATGGGAGAAGAGTGTGAAAGAAAACAAAATCCTGGACTCTGCCTGTACAGTGATTACAGCTCAGACACAAAAACATCTGCTGGGTTAAAGGCACCAGCTGTTGACCATGTACAAAAATTGCATACAATGCCGTTGGTCAGGAAATTAAGAAAACTATCGTGTCAGTGGATCAAACTGTGAAGAATTTTGGAAAGACTAAATATTGTTTCCCACACTGAGATTTAACCAACAGAGAGCACTAAATAGAGTATACTTATTTAAAGATAATTTCCTGTCCATCCCCTCGGTTTGGAAAAATCAGATTTTAATAAAATAATTTTGAGTCATTTTCAGAAAGGAATGAACTTAATGATGTGAAAAAAAAATAGTCCTGCAGTGAAAGAGGAAGGAGTTTTATATCTTTAATTCACCTGTGATTTTCTTATAATCTCCAAAGAAACTTTACAGAGAAAAACACTTGTGAAACTGATTTAGCTTTTAACTCAAAACTATTGATCATTTCTTCCAACTTTCCATTTACCTATAGCCCTGATTTATGACAACACGAGGTGTAAACTTTAAAAAAACATATGCATCTGTCTGTTTTTAGGATTTGACAATAGTATTTTTGTAAAATCAGTGGGTTGTTTTTGTATTGCTGGGATACCTATGCCCAAAAGTGTTGTTCTGAAATGTGTCACGGTAAATCACATTAAATTGATGACTTAGAGTAAAGCAAGTCTTAGAATTCATTGAAATGTGGAAAGCTTAAATTTTATAAAACAAAGGAATTGCTATTTTATTTGATATGTTCTTTGTATTTAAGTGCAAATAGCTTTAATAGAGAAAACTGTTATAGCTGAGTAACATACTCAGCTTTAAGCTTTTCCAAAGCTCTGGAAAAAAGAAAAATATATTTACATGACTAATTTATTATAAGAAGCAAAGAAATACTTTTTTATAGGTCTTAAGTGTTTGGATTGAAATGCTTAACTCTGATGCCTAATGTTTCTATCTGTGTGGAGGGACACACATTGGTGAAGCACTCCTAATCCCTTAGCTACTACTCTTAATCCCTTACTACTGCAAGGGAGGTAAAAGGAATTGCCTGTCTTTGGTAACCTGCCGTTAGGTGCATCTGACATTGGAATATTGCTTCTCAGTTGGATAGCACTAATCTGTCAGATTCTCATGGATGGGGATTGGGTCTCTTGTTTCTTCTCTCTCCACCAGGTCCAGAGAGAGGCAATGACCTGGATAAGTGTTTGCAAATTCAAAATCTTCTTTGGTAAGTTTTTCAAGACCAAAGCAAAAAGTTGGGAGCTAGTTTTACTTCAAAAAGCTATCTTTTCCAACTTAACATGTATAAAATATTAGTTTGAGGCTCCATTTGCTGATTCTCGTCTTATTTTCCAATTGGTACAGAACCTATGTGGATGAGAAGGGTAATATTTATTAGGTCCCTTCATGCTCATCTTGAGATGTTTGGTTCATTTATTGAGAACCTTGTTAATTTGAAGACGGGCATATAATTTCAGAGAAAAATATGCATGAAGAAACTTGGGGGTGGGGTCAGGGCTTTCAACCATGGATTTTAGTAGGTGGATTCGTACCTTTAAGTTGGACAGTGTGTTATGACCTATGTGGTGGAATGTGGCTGGGTTTGCATGTGGCTTTAGGATTTAGGAATAAGCCCTGTGGGATTTTCACTTAGACAGATCATTGCAGTTTATGGTAATGATTACAGGCAAGTATCAATTTCTGCAGAGGCAGTGAGCCTTAAGCAAAGAAGCAAGCCTTATTAAAGGTGGGTCTTAAAAGCTTCAGCATCTAAAACTGAGAGGGCTAGGACAGCCTTAGAAAGTGTGCAAGGAGCTTATAGACCTTAGCCAAGATGTAAGCTTGTTTTCAAACGCTACCTATGTGGCTGTCCATGAGCAGTTATGGGCTTCATAAAGAGAATTGCTATGCACAGATATTAAGGGACAGAGTCACCATTGGCTGTGTTTGCCATGTTTTGGGGCACATCTTCAGGACACTCTTAGTGTCAAATCTAGGAAAGAAACACTGTTTTACCATTGTTTTCTCTGTTTTTGGAGCCAAGAAAGAAAACGGGAAAAGCATAACCCGGAATTCACGAGGCCTTTGCTGGTCCGTGTATCACTTCCTACTGTAAGGTTCCACGTTGCTCCAGATTGGTCCATTACATAAACCCTAACCATGACACCAGATTTTTCATGACACTAATTATGACTTCCTTCAAATAAAAGTGGTAAACTTGATTAATAAGTTATTAAAACTTTATTAATATCTTTTTTGACCAATATGGTCAAGGCTCCTGTTTCTTTCATTGAATTGTTAATAAAATCTTGACTATGATTTAGTTACTGAAGTTATTTGATCAATTTTAGAGCTTCTTAGCAGCAACATCTTCACCAGCCACCAGAGGTTCTGGAGGACATTCAAAAGAATGGGGCTGGATATTAGGGAGAGAGGCTTCAGAAAGATGGAATGCCCTACTCTCAAGATTTACCCTTAGTATTTAACTTTCTTATAGTTTATTAATAATTACGTAAAAGCATCAACTGCTTTTATACTTTAAACAAAAGCATCAGAGTTTGGTGAACACATTGCATAATACAATTAACAGCTTATAAATCCTTGTTCTTTTAATATTATTACGGTGTCCCCTTTATTTAGAAAGAAACGCAGTTACATTACTCTTTCCGGTTATGGCTTGAGTCTTGATTCACAGTTTAGAGGGAAGTGTGTATTAACATTTGGAACTGTGTTGTTTCTTTTGTGATGTGACTGAATTTATCCCATGTCTGCAAACATGGGATAAATTAATTAAGTCTCCAAAGTCCCTTAGGGTAAAAGAGGACAAGACTTAACAAATTTTGAAGCATTGCAGAATAACAAAAGAATTTTAAGGCATTGTTCCCCAGCAATGAGGAGGGCTTTTTAGAGTATTGTGCTTTGAGGGGCTCTAACAATAGTGGTGCTATTCCAGTCCTGGGTTTCTTTGGTAGGGATGCCAGAGCCAAAAGGCACTAATGACCTGTGCCATCTGGCTTGTCAGCAACCAGTTTTTGTGGAGTAATTAAGAAATGTAGTCATTATTTATGTATTTTGGCTCTATCTGTTATTCATTCTAATATATATTTCCCAATGTTTCCACTGATTAGTCAAGATCAAGATCCTGCCTGTGTCTTCTTGAGCACGTCATTTCTGAGAAGGTTTTTCTTAAGATAATTTTGCAGTTAATTTGAGTAGAAAATTCTTTTCATAAAAAATGAATGTCTGCTTTTTCTGCAATTTGGTAAGCTATTTAAAGATGTGTTACTTAAGACATTTTATAAAGTCTCATTGCTAGATATATGTTTGGATTTAAAATCAGAAATATTTGGAAGCATGAATAGTGTATAATGACAAAACGACATATTTGTAATTTATTCTTTCTAAATTGTACTCCAATTTTAAGGTGATTTGGATTGTTCACTTTCATCTAATATCTAAAAGTATGAGAATGCATCCTTGTCCTGAAAATTATTCTCATTCTCACCAATTGTAGAGCTTGAATGAATCTAACAGAAAGTAGAACCTTGGGAAGTCAGGTGACTTTTCTCAACATCATTGAGTTCTTTAGAAATAGACTGATTCAAAGATTGTCTTTGACTTCTCTTTGATTTCCTTGGCTGAATTTTCATTTACTAATCTGTCTTTAAATTTGGGCTCCATGAGGAGCTAGATTTTCATTTCACATATGAAGAAATAGAGATACAGGGAGGGTAAGCCACTTGGCCAAATTCACACAGCTCATAGGTGGCAGAAGTGAGATTTTAATTGAATCTCGACCAGGGTCCAGAGTCTTTGTTGACATAATTTCCCCGAATAAGCCTTTAGCTTCTTGAAAGATTCTGATTCAGCAAGTCTGAGTGGGACTGGGGAATCTACTTTTTGAAACAAGTAGGGAAGATGAGGTAATTTTCCTCAGTCGGAAAGTTTGGAAAAGTTGCCCCAGAGAATAAATGTACAATGTCCATCCTGAAAATAGCAAAATTTAATAATAATTTTTTGTATTGTTTAGAAATGAGAATGCATCTATGCAAACTTGCAATTGTATATTTTCTTTTCTGGGTTCCAGCTATTCTTATACAGCTCTCCTTCTGATGAGTAAGTGGGAAAAGGTTTTCTTTGTAATTATTCAGGAAAATAACTTGAGTACTAATAAAAATGGACCTAAATGAATCAGGCAGTAGATCTGAAAAACTGGCTATTGGTTGCTTTGCAGGAAATCCTTGAAAAAATGGCCAGGCAAGTTATGATAGAAATTTTCCCCTTTGTATAGAAGCGTCTGTGATCTGCTGAGCCAAGCCAAGAACAAGAAATATGAAAGTCTGTGTTTTCTTCCAGGACTCTCTTTGGCCTACTGGATGTACAGGAAGTGGTAAAAGCTGTATGGTGGCTCCTTAGGAATTGAAAGGCCTTGGGCAAACCAGTCAGGGCCTGACTTTCCACATCAGCAAGTCCAGATAATCATGTTGTCTAAACTTATTTGAATACCATCTGGATTCACTTACTGGCAAGTGTAAAGTGTTTTCAGAATACCAAATATTATATAGGGCATCCAAGTAGCTTAAATTTCAGTGGCCTCCATTCCTTTCCTTCCTGCACTTCAGTGTACTACTGAATGCAATGAGTCATAATAAAACCAAGATCTCAGGGCTTCAAACCCTTTACCTGAAACTGCTCTTTTGTGCTGCTCATACTGGCTGCTATAGGCTGAATATTTGTGTCCCTGCCCCCACCCCAATTCATATGTTAAATCTTAATTCCCAGTGTGATGGTATGAGGAAATGAGGTCTTTGGATGTGCTTAGGTCATGAGGGCAAAGCCCCTATGAATAGAACTAGTGCCTTTATATAAAATTAGTGAAGACAGCTCCCTGGCTCCTTCTACCATGTGAGGACACAGTGAAAAGATGGCCATCCATCTATGAACCAGGAAGCAATCTCTCGCCAGACACCGAAACTGCTGGTGGCTTGATCTTGGACTTGGCAGCCTCCAGAACTGTTGAGAAATATATTTTGTTGTTGTTCATGAGCCACTTAGTCCATGGTATTAGCATAGCAGCCCAAACAGATAAAGACATTGACCAAGACCTGCATGGAGTGCATATACTCTCTATTAGCCTGCAATAACAATTTTGGTAATGCTGAAGGATGTTTTTGTTTGTTTTTATTCTTATTGGTGTCAGAAAAACACATGAATGCTCTGAAAAAATAAAAAATTTATAATTGTTACTGAAAATTGTTAACTTTCCCAGCACATATTTTTAGAAAACACGTTTACTGCCAAATTCCAGACCTATGAGACCATGCTCATTAACATACCCAAATAATACATGTGCCTCTTCTGTTTTAACTTTGTGGGCATTACACATAACTAATCTCAGCTCCCTCTTTGAATTGGCTGCTAGAAAACTCAGGGCTACATGTGTAGTTTAGCTCTAGTAAATACATTGATATATGTTAGGTTTATGTGCCTCAATCTTAGCTTCATCTTATGTTTTCTTCTTGCTTTTTCTTTTGTTCTGTTTTTCTCATCCAATTAATATTAACATTGTGCTTTAATGTGTCTTCAAGTCACCCTAAGCTCTTCCTGGAATAAAAGGAAGAGCTGAAAGAGAATTCATTTTAAAAATCTCTTGGCAAATTCTTATATTCATCTTCCAGAACTTCAGATACATAAAAATATTTAAAAATTATCTATCTCTACTATGCTTGCCATGCATATTTTTTTACTTTATACCACAAAAACCATGATCTCTCTACTGTTTCTGAATATGTAGCATATCAAGAAAAAGCAACTTCGTCTGTAATACATTTTCTCAGATTTTGTCTTTTTGGGAAATCTAAAGCCTTTAACATGGACTTTTCATGTTGATAGGCTCAAAATTCCATTTGATTTTTATTTTCTGGGAGTACTTCTCTAAAGTAGAAAAGCAAAGATAAAGAATCAATTAAAAAACAAACAAACAAACAAAATGCAAATGAATACAGGTTGAGGAAAATTCTACTTTTCAAAGTCCCTCCATCTTATTGCCTCATTCTCAGACCTGTTCAGTACTTGGAAAAATTCATAACCTGGCAAAATATAAGCATTCATACTTCTCTAGGCTAAAAGCCAAATCAAACCATTCTTTTTAATTACAGGTGAATAATAACACCCTTAAATTTCTTACAAATAACGTCAGCCTCTTTTTGCTTTTTGACTGATGGAAGGTGATGAATGAAGACCTTTTACTTCAGCACAGCTGGATGTCTTTTGTTGCACTTCCTCTCAAAAGTTGCTGGGCAGATCTGGCCTATTTTGTCAGATGTGCTGAAAACAACGTGCCTGACTGGAAGTGGAAACAGCCTTCAAACAGAAGACATTTGCATGATTGAATACCCTGTCGGGAGAGCAGCTGTGGCAGTCGATGCATAAGGTGGAAGATATGCCATTTGTTAGAGTATCTGTGTGTGTGTGTGTGTCTGTGTATGTGTGTGTGCATACATTTGATTTGATTGTTCTTGGAGGACTACAGGGGCCTCTGTAGTAAATCTTTGAGGGTGGTATGAAAGTGACTTTAGTATTGCTGGCAATTTTGAGACTGTCCTGTAAAATTCTGGGTGTATTGTCTGGACCCTTCTTTTTTCATGGGTTTCAGAATACCCAGTAACTCAGGACTTCCTTGAGCAAATCAGGTTTGTGAGCTGCAGGCCTCAAAGACTTCTGGGTAAAGAGATCACTCACTGAAGGTTACTACTAAACCAGTCTTTTCCAAGATGAATTCACTGCGTTTCCCTGGGAAGATAGTAAAAGAGTGTTGCAGCCACCATTTATTTCCCTTACTCACTGTAGGCATAATTAAAATGAATGATCTGTGACAGACTGCATCTGTGTCTCCAGGGGCGCAGATGTAGTCACCTGTAGTAGATAGCTCAGCACAAATGCCAATTTACTGGGGATATATTGCTCATCCACCGAGGCCGTCACAGAGTTGACACATCAGTTTCTCAAGATAGAATAAAGCTTTGGATTAAACACCTTATTTGTGTTCGATTTGGTGCAAAGTGTTTCTCAATCATCTGAGATCAGTATTATCTATATTTTACGGATTAAAAAAATATAGTAATGAGACTTGAAGGAGGTCTCAGAGGACAGTAATCACAAATTTAGGAAGTAGTGAATACTGAGATTCACACCAACTGTAGCTTGAAATCCTGTGTTCTTTGCCAAAGTTGGCTTTATTATCATTTTAACAGTGTGTTTTATAAAGTTTAAAAAGATCCTTTGAAAATGGAAACCAGATATTGTACTTTAAGAAATGTGTGATAATTTTGTCTGAAGGGATTTGAATTATTAGGATTTATTTAATAGGCAAATATAATTGTGCTTGAATTATCTTTTAACCTCTTTCTCTCATACTTCTAAACAAAGATAACCCAATAATGATGACTTTGATGATATTTGCATGCCAGGAGAAACAGAGGGAAAAGAAAACAGCTGGTAGTGGAGACTCCCTTGTTTGGAGCTCTGACTTCTTTCCAGTGGCCTTTAAATCCCTCATGTGGAATCACACAGCATGATTAATTCACTTAACAAACTCAGTGACTCATCATCAGCTAATAAGTACTTCAAATGAGCTTAGAGAGTTTAGCTCTTTAGGTTTGAATATAAATGCTGTATTTGAAGGGACTTTGGAACTTTGAACATGTTTAACAAATGTCCTTAATTAGCTGAAAGTAAGTAAACTGGACTAAGACCTACACATTTACATTTCATTGTTTTGTCAATACAGACATTTTGCAGAAGATAATTCTTTGTTTGGGGGACTGTCCTATACATTGTAAGATTTTTGGCAGCACTCTTGGCCCCTACCCATTAGTTGTCAGCAGCACCCCTCCTCCTCCAATCAAAAATGTCTCTAGAGATTGCCAAATTTCTCCCAGAGGGCAAAATTGGCCTTGGTTGAGAACAACTGTTTATTTATTTATGTACTTTTTTTAGGACCTGTGATGGTTTTTATTAAATATTCAAACCATATAAGCATATAAAGTAAAAAGTGACAATTTCTTATATAATTGTAACCCCAAATAAAGCTATTGACAATGGATGTTATCCATTGCACAACAAGTAAACACATGAATACATAGAAGCATTAAAACATATACTATTTATGCTAGGGAACAACTTTTAAAAACTGTGTGATCATATTAACAAAAATTAAAACCCTGTAGACCGGGGTTTATACACATACACACGCACACACACATACATGCACACACATATGTAATATAATATATACATATATTATCTACAAATGCATGTATTTATCAAGAAAGCATAGAGAATATGGGGTAGAAAACTGAATTACATTTTTAAAGATTCTTATATATTTCATATAAAGTAGTACTCTACATATATTGTAAGTTTGTAAAAATAGGTATTGTAATTTTTAGAGCATCTGCCAAAAATGCAGAGATATATATTGAAAAGTCAATGAAGAAATCAAAATAGAATTCAAAAAGTAATTGATTAAACCAAAAGAAGTCAGGAAAGGAGAAATGAATAAGCAACAACAATAACAGAATTAAAACAAAGAAAAAAAATAAAGAAAAAATGGGCAGGCCTACATTCAACCACAACAATCAGTTCATTAAATGTAAATGGACAAAATTTTTCAGTAAAAAGGCAAACAGTGTTAATCTGTATAAAACAGCAAGACCAAGGTACATATGCTGTCTCCAAAAGATACATTTTTAGCTAAAAAGGCACAAATAACTTGAAAGTAAAAAGGATAAAAAATGCTGTACTTTGCAAATGCTATTTACAATAAAACTAAATAGCTATATGCTATCAGTAACAATAGTGACTACATTAAAAAGACTTCATTTAAATGTGAATGTGCCTAAAACAGTTTTAATATACATGAAACAACTGACAGATAAAATAACAACTGATAGATAAAAACAAGACATAGAAAAATCCATAACCATATTTCGAGATATTAACACACACCTTCAAGTAATGGATAGTAAAATTAAAAATAAAGCAAGAAAAGTGAAAATATAAATAATACTGTCAACCATTTTTTTACCTCACAGACGCTTACTGAGACCCCCACCAAACAAGTGCAGAATATACATTATTTTGAAGTGCACATGAACTATGAATCAAGATAGATTATACTGGACCATAAAACAAGTCTCAGAGAATTTCAAAGGACTAGATAGTACTAGTGTTTACCCTCTGTGACCATAAAAATTTAAGTTTTACCTCAATAAGATATGTAGAAAAGTTCTAACATTTGAAAATTGACAAATCTGCTTCTGAATAACCAATGAATAAATGAAGAAATCATTAAGAAATTAGAAAGAATTTTGAACTGAAGGCTGATAAAAAACACAGCATATGAAAATTTGTGGTATGCAGCTAACATGGTACTTAGAAGAACACTTATAGCTTTAAATGATTTTGTCAGAAGCAAAGGAATCCTTAAGATTAATGATCTAAGTTTCTACTGTAATAAGCCATTGTAATTACACTAAGATAATCATAAGAATATTGAAGAAATTAGCAAAAGGTGAGAAAGTTAAATCTAATAGATAGAAGTAATAATGGTAACAGCAGAAATAAAAGAAGTAGAAAACAGACATGATTGAAAATATTTGCAAAACCAAAAGGTGGCTTTTGAAAAGGTTAATAAAATTTATAAAATTTATAAACTCTAGCAAGACAGATGAAGATAGAAGAAAGAAATCACAAAAATCTAATATCGGGGTTGAAAAATGGGATATTACTCTAGATCTTAGAAAAATCAAAAGGATTTTGAAGAGATATTTTGAACAGCTTTATGTGTATGGCTCTGCCAACATAGATGAAATGATCAAATTCATTGAAACACACAACTTACCAAATCTGATACCCGGTGAAACACAACATTTAAGTGCCTTATATATCAGAAATGTTGAATTTCGGCCAGGTGTGGTGGCTCATGCCTGTAATCCCAGCACTTTGGGAGGCAGAGGTGGGCAGATCACCTGAGGTCAGGAGTTTGAGACCATCCTGGCCAACATGGTGAAACCCCATCTCTACTAAAAATACAAAAAATTAGCTGGGTGTGGTGGTGCACGCCTGTAATCCCAGCTACTCAGGAGGGTGAGGCAGGAGTATTGCCTGAACCCGGGACGTGGAGGTTGCAGTAAGCTGAGATCGTGCCATTGCACTCCAGCTTGGGCAACAAGAGCAAGACTCTATCTCAAAAAAAGAAAAGAAAAATTTCTTTCAGAAACCTTTACACCAAGAAAATTGTAGGCCTACATCATTTTTGTAGTAAATTACCTCAAGTCTAAGAAGATATTATACCAATCATACAAATTTTTTTCAAAAATGGAAAAAGGAATCACACTTTCCAATTCATCTTGTGAAGGCAGTGTAATTGTGATACTTGACAAAAACATTGCAAGAAAGGAAAATTGTAGACTGATTTATTTCATAAAATTCTTAACAAAATAGTACCATGTCAAATCCCACAATAAAAGCATAATACAAAATGATCAAGCAGGATCAGTATGAATTATGTAGGCTTATGGAAGACTTACTTCGTGGAAACAGTTTAAATTAATGCTTAGTCTTTTATTGTTTCAAATTACCATTGTCAGGTGCCTGGTACAGACTTATCTGTCATTTCCAGTAATTCATGGTGTTACCTGTTGTTCTTTTTATCCCTTTTGATCCAATGTAGGACATCTGTTTTTTGTGTGAGACCAAATTCTGGGAAAATAAAAATGTTTATCAAATTCATTTTTTTAAAAAAATTCACTCCGGGAAATGCCTACTCTTCCACCATGTAGACTATTTTATTCAATAAAAAAATCCAGCGAGAAAACTGGCAAGGCTTTCAGACACCATCATCTATTCAGGCATTGAGAATAAAAATATGAACACAACTTCCTGCTATTCATCACTCACATTCCTGAAATGCAGTTAGGTGATAAAATGAATATTCCCATTTTGTCCTTGATGCTTCCTCTTGAGACAGGCATTATTTTTATTCACATTATATGAATAAGAAAATGAGGCTCAGAACAGGGAAAAAGTGGATTACAGAGGGTTATGACGAAAGCAAATGACATATTTGTTGAGGATGTATTTTATATTCAGAACTGCTATAATCCTTGTGGGCATAGATAGCAATAAAATGCATGGAACCATACTGAATTTCCATTTCCTCTCCTACTTATTGATGCTAAGATCACATAATGAGTTTTCCTTCAAGATGACCATGAGTTTATTTCATTAGTCAGAATAAACCCACATTCATAGTAACTGTCAACAAAAAAAGTAAAAATGTTGTCTGATTCGAAGGAGGAAATGAAGTTAGTAAAAAAAGAAAAAGTGGACCATGTATAATCTTATATTCAAATAAATGCAACTTAATACTAAGAATAATTTTGGAAACTAGTTGATAGTCCATAGACATTGATTAGATTAACAAAGAAGCAGAACAACAGTGAGACAAGATTTTTGCCTTTCAAATGGGCAGAAATATGGATAGATAAAAAATATAAATATAGCCAGAGGCAACATGACCTACTGGTCCTCAGGGTATGTAGAAATTGGCATTTCTGTTGGTTGCTTTTGACATTGTAAATTCAAGCAATCTTTTTGAATTTATACAAAGAGCGGTAATGATGTCATATGCTTTCAACAATTTGGTTTTATTGTGGATAATATATCAAAAAGTAACCATCCAAAATAGGGGAAAAATATATGTTCATAAAAAAGTGTTCAGAGTAGCACAACTTACATAGATAAAAACAATAAATCAAGTATATGTTCAGCAGTAGAAGAAGGTTAAAGAATGTATGTCACATCCATTTAGTTTAATATTATACCACCTTAAAAACAGTATTATAAAAATCATGATTATTAAAATCATGATTTATTAAACTATATTTATTAAAAATCATTATCAGAGTGTTCTTGGATCTTAGATACAAAGGGTTAAGTTAATCACCCTGTTTATTCCATACTATCATCATTGGTTTTCTCTCTTTACTGAGTTTATTCCTTTTTATTCCTATACTCCACTTCCATCTTCATAGTATCCCCACTACATGCACTACAAATATAAAAGCCCATTTGTCTTAACATTCAATTTTATGTAATGTACATTTTTGATTCTGTGTATTTTTATAAAGTATGCTGCTTTCTGAGTATTTTTAATTTATGTAAATGAGTTGTTATATTTTATCTACATTTTATAAATAGCATATTAAATATCTGTTTCTTTTTCATTACACATTGTTTAAATATTTACCCATATTGCTAGGTATGAATCTATTCACTGTTTCTATTTACTAGGAAAAACATATAGCAAATTACATGAAAAAGCAGAGTATGAATATATATTATGATATATAGTATATATATAGAATATGTATTGCAATATATATATATTCCATGATTACAGCAGAGAACATGAGTTACAATTAACGCTCTTTTAGCAGTTGCCAATGGCTAAGTGTTAACCAGCTCGGCAGAGAGTCAGGGTGACAGTCTTTTACATTCATCCCTCTTGGTACCAGGGTCCCTGTCTGGCATCTGGGAAGAATCAGGTGACATGGGCTTGAAGGATGGTGAATGTGGAGGTTTTTTTGAGTGTGGAGGTGGCTCTCAGCAGGATGGGGAGCTGGAAAAGGGATGGAGTGGGAAGATTATCCTCCCCTGTAGTTCAGCTGTCACCAGTCAAACTCCTCTCCAGCAGTCCAGCTGCCTCTTCGACAGTCAGATGTTTCTTCCCTTCTCTCTTCTACCTCACAGCTCTGCTCCTCTGCCAGTGGACTTTGGGGTTTTTGTGGGTACAGGATGCAGGGGCATGATGGGCCAGGGTGATTATGAAAAAAAACATTTGGGCAGGTAAACAGGGATAACTGTTTTCATTTAGGGCCACAGTTTCCAGGCTTGAGGGTGGGAGTTTTGCTGGGGAACCTCCCTTTTCTACCCAGTGGTTCCTAGCCTCCTGTCTGTATCAGTAATATTAAAAAACTGGAAATAATTCGCCAGATTTTCTTATGGTTGACTTGGTATCAGATGACTGTCTGAGTATCTTTATACTGAAATTATCAACATTAAGTATATCTCATGCTTTCCTGATAGCAGAATGAGACTTTTGGCAGAGGTTTCAGTATTTAAGTTCCTAAATTATCTTGTCTCTGTGAAAATTTTGCATTATCCACAGTTGTCAATCTGGTTGGACAGGATATATGCTAATAAAAATTTCACTTTTAAAAATTATCACCCAAATGTTTTCTATGGTGTGGATATCCACTCAATTATATATTTTCTAGACATAGAGTATTTCTTCCTACTCTTTCAATCCAATTTGTTTATTTAAAAAAAGTACAGACTTTCAGAAAAATATTCTAGTCTCTGAACATTTTAGAGAAATATGATCTGTTTCTTATCACCAAATTCATTGTATTTAATACTTTGCATTAAAATATCAAGTATTTTTGCTTCTTATCAATACACTTTACATTGGTATATCAACAAAAAACACGTAACGTCATTTTGTATTATTTCATATTGTTTTCTTTTGAGAATTATTATATGTCCTTCACTCTATTAACTTTATTTCACATCTATAAGTTAACTTCTTTCTTTTTAAATTTAATTTAAAACTTTGAGTTCAGGTAGGTTGGAGATTCCTCAGTCCAACATGATTTTCATAGGTCTTATGAGATGATGATGATTCCTAGCTAGGAACTCACTGCCCTAGTTTGTAAAAGCATTGTCCAGAAATTCAGTGGTTGTTTTTCAGAGTTAGTTATTGACTTTCTATATCTTTACTTCCTTTCCAAGGAAGCCAGTGTCAAGTAGATACAAGACAGAGAACACCCTGCCTCTTTCCGTAACTCTTCCATTTTGTTACCCGGTTTTTCAAAGCTGCTAGAGATAAATTCCAAATTTCTTCTTTGGCTCAAAAGCAATATCGTATGTGTTATAATGATGGTGTATATAAAAAGAATAGTGATGACAGGAAGCAAATCCAAATCAGTAAAATATAAAAACTCGTTTGTCTTAACTAAAGAAACATAGAAGCCTTCCTTCTTCCTTTTTCCTACTAAGTTAGGTACATAAACCCCCAATTCTAACCACCTTTCTAAGTTACTCATCATTGAGCACCCCCGTGTATGTATGTTGTATATGTAAATAAACATTTTCTTCTGCTTCTGGAATCATGCCCATAGTCTATGCAGAAATAAGTAGGAAGGATGAAGGGCAAAGATTTGTGCCAACAATTTACTCAACAAATTAACACACAAGAAAATGGATCTTTTAAAAAATTAAGCACACAATAGCTTTCCGGAAACTTCATCTAGTAGTCTTCTACTTTCATCTGATTGGCCAGAAATCTGCCTCGTGACTATCTCAAAGTGCTGAAGTGCCTGGGGAAGTGATTAGTTTGAACTGAGCACATAGCCATGTTGAAAAAACTCAGCTTTGCTAGAAAGAAAGAGGGAGAAAAAGATGTTGGCTCGCACCAAGTAGTGTTGCCACAACTGCCTCCCTGGGATAGATATAATGAAAATACTTACAGCACAGAGAAAATAAAAGCGTTCCAACTCTATTTTACGAGAAAATAACTTGGAAAAAATGGCACTGAAAAAATTTCAACCACTGTTTCAAAATAATGGAATGAGTAAATTTAAGAAAGCGTTTTACACTTTGAGATAAGCACTAATTAGACATCTTTTTTATTCTTTCTCTCTTACCCCCTCCCTTCCGTACTTCTTTTCTGCTTGTAACATTATGAATGGGTCCAGAGTCTTTTTGTTGCCTAGCACATTATTTATCAAACTGTGCTCAAGAGCATCCTCAGCAGCTGCCGCAGGGAAGCAGGACCCACAGCCGGGCTTTGATAGCCACTCCCTTTCAACCACAGCAGCTCTACTGTTGGAGCATTTCTATCAGGGCACGTTGAACGGTGGTTGTTCCAAAAGAATTGGAAAGCCACCATATTAAGTCTAATTCTCTAATTTTACAGAAAAAGAAACCAAATAAAAGTTAAAAAGATTGACCCAAGGCCCAAAGGAACACCAGGGATTAAGCCTTGCTTTTATTTATTTTATATTTTAGTATTTCCGCCAGTCATCTTCTAACTCAGCTTCAACACATTAAGTTATCACTGTGATGGTTATTTAAAGAAATTAACAAATTAAGAGGCTTGGAATAGAAATTCACTTTCTGAATTTTAGCCCAATTCATTGCTATGTAATACATGTCTAGTGAAAAATATATTTTGGCATCAGACTCATGATTTTTTTTCAGATAGAGATTTTGGCTATGCAAAAAGATTGCTATGAGGTAACATGTACCTACGTTTTACCTATTTCTCCAATAAGCCTACATATTCAAAGTAAGGGTGAATGATTTATCCATGTGACAAGATATATTGTAAAACAATATTATCCAACACTATATTAGGCACTTGTGGCTCCTGCTTTAGGGATCTCAGAAACCTTCTGTGCCTGGAGGGTATAGTGCCAAATACCAGCCCTATATATACTCAGAAAGCACTTTTCTGCATTTCCATTACCTTTCTTCAGTATTTTCGGCATAAGTAGTGAAGATTTTGTTACTAGGCACTATAATAATGATGGCACTAGTGCCAATATTTTCTTCTAAGAAGAAAGTAATTGCATTCACTATATTTAACCTGCCTGGCCAAAATAATTTCTGCTTAAAACCACAATGATGAAGCTAGTAGGTATGACATCTTTGGTTTTCCTACCAAAATCAGTTAAAAATCTTGTTTTGAATTTGATATAGATTATGATGATGAAATTCTTATTGACTTTAATTTATTTGTCTTATGATTTTAATTACGTGTCCATTTTTATAACAGCTTGCAACTGATTAGTATTTTGTCAGGATGGCAAGCAAAGATATGTGTATTCCTTAATATTTGCTCTGAATTCTTTGTTTTTTATTCTTAATAACTTCTTGAAAAATCTTAATCAGAAAGAAGTTATAGAACAAAGAACTCCAGCCTTGGTCATAACACGAGGAAATAATTTTAGCATTCTGAAAATATGCTGAAGGATGAGACCAGCAAAAATAGGGCAGGGCTTCAACAACCTTCTTTCTGTACAAACAACAGCTGGATGTGCCTGTTGCCACTGGTGGGGATGGTAATGATGGAAGAAAAACAATGTTTTTTTTTTTTTTTTTTTTTTTTTTTTTTTTTTTTAGTGTTGGAAAGTTTTCAGTGAAATCATGATGTCACCAGGATATGTTTTGTCTG
Organism: Macaca fascicularis; assembly: GCF_037993035.2. Lineage (NCBI taxonomy): Eukaryota > Metazoa > Chordata > Mammalia > Primates > Cercopithecidae > Macaca > Macaca fascicularis. Next base: position 129,043,050 of record NC_088379.1, read on the forward strand.
TGACTATTATTTGCATAAGTTCCTTCCCGTGGAACTATGTAAAATACAAAGGAATGTTTCATGGTACATTTTGCCTCTGTGATGCCAATGCTCTTAACAGTTCCTGAAGTAGACATCATGAACAAAGAATTTCTTTTGTACCTTCTCTCAAAGTAAGAACTAATGAAAAAGGAAAGAAAAAGGCTACGCAAAGACTAACTTTCACATTGTACTCACAGAAACAACGGGATTGTTTTGCATTCCTGATCTTTGACTAATATTTGAACTTTGTACTACATATTTTTGAGACAAGGATCCACATTCCTTTGTACTTACAGTTTGAGATGTGTACTCATTTTATGATTCTTCCTGTTATAATTACCTTGTACGATTTTTCAAATTTGTGTCTTTGAAAGATTTCAGTCATCAATCAAAATGTATTTGAGACAAATTTTGGAGGTTTGGCTTGATATGAAATAAAGAAATGTCTTGATGTAGAGTAAAGGTGTTCGAGTATCCAATAAAATGTCTGGAAATCAAGAGCCATTGAGTACTTACCCAGGAATTTTAATTTCAAAAATACTATTTGAACCTTGTGGACATGTTCAAGTTGGCTCATGAGTCTCCATGTCAATCAGATGATATAAATAAAATAATGAAGGGCATGGTCAGGTGAAGTGCTGTAAACATCTATGTGGCAGAGACTTCCATCTCTAACTTCCACAATACTTTTGCAAATGTAATAGTTGAAAATACTTATTTTACGTTTACTGATGATTTTTATTTCTAGTAATATAGCTGATTAGGTTATCTTAATCAACATTCCCACTGGAAACAAATAAAAAATACTGGGTAAAAATTTTCGAAAAATTCTTGAAAGTACCAAATAACTGGAAACATTAAAAGACTTCACTGGACAACTTCTAACAAAAAGCGGGAACCTGGAGCAGTAAGGCAATTACTGAAGCCACTTTTATCCTGAAAGCCTTTGTTGAACTCAGTAAACTTGACCTTCAGTTTCGAGGTCTCCACCAGAACATAAAGTTCTGAAGTCAAGGCTTAGGGTCTGCCCAGGGTGAGGAGTCAAGTAGCAGCTCTTCCCTGAAAGCTGAAGTAGCAAAAAGCTATATCCTCAGGATAAAGGTGAACAGGAATTAAACTATCCCCATCCCTCTCACCCCAGAAGAGTGCAAAGAAATTGGCCTCAACCCTGAGCCAAGCGAGAGGAAAAAACAACTTCCTGAGATGTTGTAACCACTGCTAGCTGTCTCATGGATTTATAACAACAATTAACACTATCTGTATTAATCATGCAGTGCAAACTGTGATTTAATTTTAAGCAATTCCTTAATTACTTAAATGATTGGTAGTGTTTCCAGGTACCTGGCAGAAACATACATGAATGTTTTTTGGAGGAATCTGCCTTCACCCTAGGCTTCAAAATTTGTTACAAATAAGTACCCCACAACACCTTGAAAAAATAATCAAAGCATACAAAGAGAAAAAAACCACAAGAGCAGAACAAGAAGAAAGAACAGACAACACAAAGATACCTGCAAAAAATTTCTCCTATTTTTGAAGCAAATATGAGAAAACAAAGTCCTCTGAATATTCAAAGCCCCACCTTCCTTATACGCTCTGACAGAATATAATAGATTGTGTTATTTCTCCTTTCCACCATGACTTTTGTTTACACACTTCTTGTTTACAAAGAAACCGTCCTGTATTGAAAGAATAATGTATGGCCTCATTCAAAGTCTCTTTGAGGAAAACAGTGAGACCAGAACAGATACAGGAGCTTTTCAAGTTTACTATATAGAAATTTAAATTGCCATTTTGCCAAAGTTAACACATTGAACATCAGCAATTTTATGTGCTTCAACATAGTATATTACTTGAGCTGAGCTGCTGTTTCAAAGAGACCTTAAATACAGAGATCAAACAGTATAGTTTAGTTATCTTTCAAGTAATAGTCCAGATGTGATTAGCTTATGGCTTATGAGACAACTCTCTTATCCTCAACATAAGACTTTCAAAGTTTCTCTAATTTTTCCCATTTTATAGCCATTTAGCAGAGTGAAAGATGTAGCCCAGGGCAAACATATTTCTCTAAAAAGAGTTAAGAGAAAAGTTGAACACATTTCATTTGTTTATATCCCAGTGGCCCCAAATTAGTTAAATATGGTTGTCCCTAATTTCAAAGTCTGTGCTCTCAGTAATTTCTCATCTTATTTTCTCCTGTATTGAGGTTTCTGTTCTACTTATTATTTTTGTTTGGTTAGAACCCTTTATCTAGCAATTATCTCCAATGGAGTACACTCTTTTAAAAACATTTTTGAATCCTTGGATATCGATACCTATCTTTTTTTTTTTTTTTTTTTTCATGCTGGCAAATGATCAATTCTCTTCTCACTTCCTGTGTTGCGGGTAAGAAGGTCAATGTGAAAGGTTATTTTCTGTTTCCCTTTGTAAATAACCACTTCTTTATGTTTGGAGGCATATTACCATGTTTCCTTGGAATTGAGGGTTTTATCAGGATATATGCAATATTAACAGGTGTCTTTTTTTTCAGAAACCTTCCTGGAACTCAGTGAGCCTTTCTAATTTGAAAATTCAAGTCGTCCCTCCTGTTAAATAACTAAATTTGGCCTAAAGCTGCTGTTGTAATGTAACCTGCAACCTAACCTAGTAGGCAAACAACCTGCAATCTAACTTGAGTATATTCTTGTAACAAATAGTTTAGTCCCAGCCAATCACAGCAGCTGAGCTTCAGCCAATCATAGGCTGCCAGCTGGTTAGACCATGTCCATGTCAGACAAATGTCACACCATGCCCAAATAAGGCAAACATGGAGCTGTAACCAATCAGGCTGTTTCTTTAAGTCACTTCCTTTGTCTGTCTATAAATACTGCCTGCCCATGTTCCTTGGTGGAGCTCTCTGAAACTCTCTTGGTTCTGAGCACTGTTTGAATCATGAATTGTTATTTGCTCAAATAAATTCTTAAATTTAATTTGTCTGAAGTTTTTATTTTAAGAGGCTACTCAAAGGAATTGTAAAATGTTATATTTTCAACGATTTCCTCTCCAACATCTGTCATTTTTCCTTCTTCTGGAACTCCTATATTCCTAGTTTAGATCTCTTTGCAAGATAGGCCCTATAGCAAGAAGATAATAGGATCAAGCTCTGTTAGGCTGTGGAGCTTGCACCTGATGCATGACAAACTCTTTATTGTACCCTAGCAATCATATTGTGCATTGCATACCTCCAGACTGATGACATTACACTTGGCCTAGGTGAGAGTTCCCAATCAGTTTTCCAGACAAGATTCCATCCTGGAATGTTCTAGGCTTATGTACATAAGGCTGACTTAAAAGGGAACAGGTATGATCTTGGACAATAAATGTGATTTACTTGGAGGCTGTTAACTGCAACTCTGTAGACCTTAGAGGCCAGAAGAGTTGCACCTCCCTTGGAGAGTGTAATTGATCTTGCTGCTGCGTATTTGAATTCTTCTGCCTTTTTTCTGAACACTTTAGATGGAAACAACTTATTTGATTTATCCAAACAGTTTTGGCTTCTGTGCCTTATCTTCCTGTCAGTCGTACCAGTTGTGGATATTTACCAATAGTCTGCATGCCCTCCTGAATCTGTCCTACAATTCTAATATGTTTTTGGTATGTTTGACATTTATATGTATTTCTTATTCTGTATTACCAGACCTTTGAACTACCTGATCATTCAGTTTCACTGTAATTCCTTCCTCTTCAATACACCATGATTTCTTTTTAATTTAAAAATAATCTTTTTTTTAAGTTTAGAAAAGTTGTAATGTGTATGCATGTGTATATGCATGTGCTACCATGAACTTCTGTATTTTTGTTATTATTTCATGGACCCCTTTTCTTCTCTTTCCTCTACAGTGCTGTTTCACTGTGAGATGTCTCCTCTGGGTCTGGTGATTGTTTTTCTTTTGCTAAGTACTGTCCCCTTAGGGTCTTTACAGTTATTCTTTACCTATTCATCGGGCTTAGCGCTGAAAGCAGAAGTGGCAGCCACCGTGTGGATAGTGGTAAAGGTGTCAGTTTTTTCTACTGGGGAAGGTGATGTACTGGTCAAGAAGTAGTCAGTATCCTGTTGAGGTCCCTTGAGGATGTCTCCGTATTCCTTTTTCACTACAACTTCAAGTGCTAGCACTCTCCTGGCCTCAATCAACCTACCCAGACCCCTAGTGAAAGAATCTGTGGAGGCAGAGATAAGGGCTGATTCTTTAAAAAAAAAACTCTCATGAGAAACAGCATGCCTTCTTCTTTTCATGGGAACATAATTCCCCTCAGAGCATCTTTTTCCAGGACACACTCTGTTCTGATCCTCACCTCAAGTCTGCGTTGGTTGCTTCTAAGAAGGGGAAAGAATACAATGGATTCTGAAATTTGCTCATGTGCATTAGCTGGAGTATGCTGAATCATCCTGGAAACTGAGGCAAAAAATAATATTCAGTAATAGTGATCATTCCTTTATTTCAAAATTTTATTTTGTTAATCATGGACTTTTCATTAATTTTGGTTTTTTAAAATATTGCATTAAAATATTGTTTATCCTGCTTCCTGAGATTTGTAGCACCACTCAACTTTTGTATCCAAGGAGAGTGCCCCACTTGCCTCATCCTTGTCCCAGCTCTTTCCTGCAGATCCTTCCTGCTGTGGCTGCTCTGGGGACTCTCCTAACTCAGGGGAATAACTAGTGTTTAGATTGGAGGCAGGAGAACAGGGCAGACGTTTCCAAGCACTGTCTTTGGAAATATACAAAGTAAAAAGAAAAAAGAAAAGAAAACACGTGTACATAATTCTTCATCACATCTTTAATGTTCTCATTCATATTGTTTTCAAATTTATATAAAATCAACTTTAAAATGTAATCCTGTTTGTGGACTAAAAATATCAAGCTATACAAAAGGATACAAGTAAAAACTAATATTTTCCCCTCACTCAAGCTTCCTTCCTCAGAGATAAACATCTAAAAGTTTTAGTGTACGATTGGTTATCCTGTTCAGTTTTGGAAAATTTCATTACATTTTTTCTTTTGTCAAGCCACTTCTTCCCATTCTTTTTCTTTTCCCTCTTTCAGGAACACTTAATTGTTAGGCTTTGGGTCTTCTGAGTTGAATTGTCTTATGTTTATGTTTCTGTCTTGTCTTTTTGTCCTTTGTTGCAAGGGAGTTTCTCTAAATGATATCTTCTAGCTCTTGTTTTTACTTTTAAGGATTGGCAAGTGTAGTTTTAATTTCCATCAATTCCTTTTTCCCTGCTCCTTTTTAAATAGCAACCTACTTTTACTTAATATATCAGGAATCAAAATAAATAAAATATATTGCAAATAATAGTATGAAAATATATAAAATTAGGAATTGATAAAGTTTGGGAGGTAATGATATGGACAGGAGTCAGGGAAATACTGGGTAGAATGGGGAGGTCCTGGGCGAGGACCACGCCATCAAGCCTGGACTCATGGCCCAAAGTGAGAACATAAATTCTTTTTTTCCTGCTCAAATGTTGCCTTTTCCAAAACCACCCAGCCCGCCCCACCCCCAATCCTGTATCCATGAAAACCCCAGTCCCCACCAGCAGAGCAGCAAAATGATCAAGAAGGAGAGAAGAAGCAGTTGGATATTGGAGAGAAGCAGGTTGAATTCAGAGGGATGGCTTGATGGTGGGACCTTGGAGAAGTTTGGCCAGGGATGGCCAAAGTCCATGGAAGACCACCTTCTCACTCCATCCCCTTTCCAACTCCCCATCCTACTGAGAGCCATTTCCACCATTCAATAAAATCTTCCACATTTACCACCCTTCAACTTGTTTGCATGACCTGATTCATCCTGAATGCCAGATGAAGACCTGAGTGTGGGTTCAAGAGGTTGTCACACTGACCCTCCACTGAGGTAACACCTAAGCCATCCATGGGTGGCAAAGCTAAAAGAACACACATACTCTCTGGTGTTCCAGGGGTCGCATGCAACCCCAGGATACTGCCATGGGCCTGCACAGAGTTCTGCTACTGCCAAAAGTGCTCATCCTGGCCTCTGCACCCGCTCACCTGCATGCTCCCCCTCCCATAGAGGGTTAAGAGCTTTGAGCTGAGTAAATGAGCCAACTCCTTTTCAGGGGTCAAGGGAACTATCACATTTCAGTAGGTCAGGCTTCCTTGAGAAAATGACATTTGAGCAGGAATCTAACCGATGCTAAGGAATTAGTTATAATGATGAAAAATTACGTAGTCAAGGAGGAGGAGGGAGTAAGAGCAGTTCAAAAATAGGGTTATAGTTGCCTGTTCAAAGGCTTCTTTAATGGCCAACACATTTACAGTTATGACTTCTTCTCTGCCCATGGCTTCAGGGCAACCCATGGGTTTGATATGTAGCACTCTAACTCCAGTGTGTAAATGTTCTTTAGTTGCAATTGTATATACCTCACTGGCACAAAATTAAGGTAGGGACTATTTTCCAGTCTATGTATGTTGGCTCTTATGTTATTGTTGTGGATGTTTTATATTTAACTTTTTGATTTTTTTCAGTATTACTTGAAAATGTAGTATATATATTTTCAACATTTGAGCATTAACTGAGATCTTTTATGACAAAATAACATTTTTAAATATACCATAGGACCTCAGTAAATAGTTTACTCAATTCAGAATGTACTAAATCCTATGCATATCTATTATTAAGCTATCTTAATCAGAAGATAAAGAGATCTATATTTTCATTTATTTTGGGCCTATGTAGGTCATAAAGGTATTTAAATATATGTCAAAGTCCCCATCACAATATTAGTGGAGATATTCATGTTTTAACAATTTTGACTTTGTATATCTCTATAAAATATTATCCTGCTAATAAAGTTTCATAGCTGTTATTTCTTCTTATCAATATTAGATAACTCTTTTTTTCTTTTTAATGAGTTTTTTTACCTTGAAATCACTTTTGTCTGAACTGCTATTATAACCTTTGCCTTTGCTTAATAAATCTGTCTCTAGCTTGTATTTTTAACCACTTTCTATAACCTTTGAGGAATCTGTGTTGTAAAAAATTAATGTTAGACTTTCTTTCATGTAATATGAAAAATATTGCTATTTTAAATCCAGATGAATACACTAAATTGTTGAATTTGGAATTATGTATTTTCTTTAACTTTTAAAAACTTTGACTTTAGTTTTGTAGCTATATTTACAGTTGTTTAGTTTTAACAGTATGATTAACTGTTTTCCATTAAATTATGTCATCCACATCCTTCAGTTCTTAATTTTTATTCATCTCTAGGTCCTCATATTTTGAATGACCACCTGTGCCATATGTTTTATGACTAGGTAGTCATTGCTCCATCCATTTGTTTTTCAGTATTGTGTCTGCGGTTTTTTTTGGCAGGGAGACGGACTTTCACTCTTGTTGCTCTAGCTGGAGTGCAATGGCACGATCTTGGCTCACCACAACCTCCGCCTACTGGGTCCAAATGATTCTCCTAACTCAGCCTCCCGAATAGCTGGTATTACAGGCATGTGCCACCATGCCCGGGTAATTTTGTATTTTTAGTAGAGACGAGGTTTCTCCATGTTGGTCAGTCTGGTCTGGAACTCCCGATTTCAGGTGATCCACCTGCCTTGGTCTCCCAAAATGCTGGAATTACAGGTGTGAGCCACCATGCCTGGCCAGTATTTTGTGTTTTATAGAAGATGTCTTAGAAAGCTTGATATTTTTACTTTATAATCCATTAGCTAGCTCTGCCTGGATGCTTTTAATAATTTTATGTGTAATAATACAAAAATTTGACTGGCCTATTTCTTGGTGTAATTATTTGTTTCTGGAGTCCATGGAAAGCTCTTTCAATATACATGCATAAAATAGTATGTAGTCATTAAGGACATATTGTTTTCTGTCATACTATCCTAGGAACAGTTTAACAAATACTTAACCATTCTAAGGCTCAGTTTTCTCCTCTCTAAGTGAGACTAATATGTACTAGATCAGAGGATTATTTAAGAAATTAAATGAGATAATTCAGGATGCCTGGTAAGAGCGCATATCAAAAGGCTATGTTTTTTTTTTTTTTTTCATTCAGATAAGCTTTCCTTCATTATTTTTTATTTCTTCTGTTCAAATTATTCTGATTTCTCCACTAAGGAATAGCTATAATTCTCAGTTTTCTCTCCATTCTTTTGTCCTTTAGGGTTATCATCTATTTCAACCTTTTCCACCTCATCTTTCCTAACATGCTGGGGAAGTTTCTCAAATTTGCCTTCAAATTCAATGATTTTATTTTCAGTTGTATTCATTTTGCTCTTCACTACCTTCATTGTGTATTTTAATTCTCCTATTTTATTTTTATTTTCTTGAGTCCTTTCTTATTTAATGTATACTCCTGTTAAGCCCACCCTATTAGTATTCTCTAAAGGTTAGTATTCTTCTTTTACAGAGGTTGCTGGCTGAAATTATTTTGAAATGGCAGTTTCTTAGAATACTTTCCATATCCTGAAGTAAATAATTATTTATGCTTCTTACTTATCTCAAGATGACTTCCTTTTTCTTTCTTTCAATTTTATTTCTTCCTTACTCACTTCAAACATGGCAAAATCCATACCTGCCAGATAAGCCATACTTGATGCTTGCTAGTGGGCAATGAATGAATTGCACCCATTTCTCTCTGTCCATTTGAGAAATCATTCTATTTTCTTCAGAAATGCAGTGCTAACTCAATAATTCCTCCCTACAGAAGGAATTATTCCTGAAGAATGGTTCCCAAGCTTTGTTTTTCCCCAAAACATTCTTCTTCTGTAAGATGATAATAAAACAGGTTTTAAAAGGAGGGGAAGGAAGCAGTCCATTGAGAAGCAGTTTTAGTAATCACTGTGACAAACTGACTTGAACAAGTTTCTTTACCTCAAACATCTTAGAGGTGACATGTGCTAATATATATTGTGAATTCAAAACTTTTATTTTCCTTGTAGAGCACCTGATAATATCTTGTGGGAAATGAATGCTCCATAGAATAAAGTTTGAGAAATAGAACTATCAAACATGCTTGCTCTATTGAGGCAGAATATGCCTCACCAAACCCCCTGCCTGGCCTGATTCTCTGATACTCTGAATTAATAAACACCCGAGAAACTACACTATATAACATATTCTATTACCAATGCTATTTCTGTGTCCACTTGTCTGAAGTGTTTTATTTGTGGGTCTAAACTGGTCTGAGGGTGTCAATTCTGTCAGGGTCTACCATGAGAACTTGATGTCTGTGCTGAGGGAACTGTGTTCTCATGGGGCTGAGTCTCATCTCCATTCCTGCTATTGGGGAAGCAGAACCTTGGGTGCACTAAGCCCCTTTTTATTGCCAGAGCCATCCATGCACTGACACTGTGATACTTTCTATGCAGAGTTGGGGAAAATGCCTCCTTCTCCTAATTGAAAATATGTTGTACCTTGTGGGCGGCAAACCATCCAGGTGCCGACACAAGAGACCAAGGACACGAGATGTTCCAGTGTAGTAAAATATATAAAACAACAAGAGTTATACTAGATCTAGATCATAGACATGATTATATATGAATATCATTAATCATTAGTTTGTAGCAATTACTTTTTATTCCAATATTATAATAATCCTTGCTCTATAATTATAACCTAGGAAAAACAGGCCATACAGAGGTAGGAGCTGAAGGGACATAGTGAGAAGTGACCAGAAGACAAGAGTGTGAGCCTTCTGTTATGCCCGGGCAGGACCACCAGAGGGCCCCTTGGTCTAGCGGTAATGCCAGCGTCTCGGAAGACGCCCATTGCCAAGACGATTGGGATCTAGCAGCAGCGTCAGTGCCAAGGAAAAACACCTCCTACTTAGCAGACCGGGAAAGGGAGTCTCCCCTTCCCCAGGGGTGGTTTAGAGAAGACTGTACACCTCCACCTCTTGTGGAGGTCAGGCCCGCCTGCAGTTAACCGGAGGCCTAACCGTCTCCCTGTGATGCTGTGCTTCAGTGGTCACGCTCCTAGTCTGCTTTCATGTTCCATCCTGTACACCTGGCTCTGCCTTTTAGATAGCAGTAGCAAAATTAGTGAAAGTACTAAAAGTCTCTGATATTCAGAATAATGGCGTAAACTCTCTCTCTCTCTCTCTCTCTGTCTCAGCTGCCAGGCAGGGAAGGGCGCCCTGTCCAGTGGACATGTGACCCACGTGACCTTACCTATCATTGGCGATGGCTCACACTCCTTACCCTGCCCCTTTGTCTTATATCCAATAGATATCAGCACAGCCTGGTATTCAGGGCCACTACCGTTCTCCGTGTCTTGGTGGTAGTGGTCCCCCGGGCCCAGCTGTCTTTTCTCTTATCTCTTTGTCTTATGTCTTTATTTCTACAATCCCTCCTCTCCGCACACAGGGAAAAAAACCTACCGACCCTGTGAGGTTGGTCCATACAGTACCTGTTTCACTGAAACCACCATTTAATCTCCAAATATTTTACAAGAATTTCAGAGAAAACATTACTTACGTTTTCTTTTTTTTTTATCAGTTTTTCACACATAGCCCATTGTTTAGTTAGGATTTAGATGTAAGGTCATGAGAGAGGCAGGATATACTTAGAACCTGCCTCCACTGACATATGAGAGATGATTCACCCTGGCTCAGATGCCTCATTCTCTCCTCTTGTAGGAGGGATTCTTTCTGGAAAGATGCCTTCGTTGTGCATGCAGAAGCATTTTAGTGACTTTGCCTCATCAAATTCTCATCTTCTTGATCCAAGATGGAGGCCTCTCCCACCTGCTCCTTGACAGCATAGACCTCATTCCACCAACAAGCATTTTATTGGGTCTTTCTCCTATGTGGAAAACACTAAAAATAAGTTTTTACAGATTCACACTACAATCTTAGAAGCTTGTCAATGGACAGTGAAGAACATTCAAAGAGGTAAAGTGACTTCTCCAATGTCATATAATCAGTAGTAATTGTATTGGGACCAGAATTTAATTTTTTTAACTCTAGATCTCACTTAAAAAAGAAGAAGAATTACAAACCAACCTGCTTCTTTCTTCTTTTTTCTGTTGACTAATAATCTAATTAATCCAAATAATACCCATACCTTATCCAGACATGACTCTGCAAGTTAGAATATTATAACAAAAATATTTTTTTTTTCTGGACCTAATGAATAAAATCAACATGTTCAGAGTTTAGACTGTAAAAACTAAATTGACCATAATAGAAATTCAAAATAGATGACTAAACTACAATGACTTATTTCTAAAAAATTACTTAAAATGTTAACAATAAAATTCTAGTGGCAAATAATTTTTGCACTAATGCACGGAAGGTCCAAGTCAGCAACAGTAAAAAGGTTTATGACTATGACAACATCATTTATTAGAAGACTGCTCACAGCAATATATCTGATGAGGAATTAAGGATGGGTAAAGCTGCATTCAGTGAAGGAGTGTTTCTTTGGCTCACTGTTACTTTCATGATAAACGTCTCATACTATTCAGACATGGAATATTTTAAACAGTATTTCACTGCCCTATAATCCTTCTTCATTCAGCCTTGTTTTCAAGGTACTTAAAAGGAAGTGACAACACAAATCTCATTCCTGTCTCTAGCTGAATATCCTTTTCATTCTTTTCTTTCTGTGCATAAAATTTCTTAGGTAAATACAACCCAGAGGAAATAGGTGCATCAAAGGAGACAAATTCTGCTAGTTTGGGGCCTTTTGCAAAACAGGATTGCTCTCTTTGAAAACAGAATGTCTGGAAGACAAGAGGCCTTAGGCCAGGCCACCTGCTGGGCAGGACACACAGGGCACAGTCGGACGGTTTTCCATTGCCACTGGCAACCAGAAAAAACATTTTCTACCCAACTGCTTTCCCTTTGTTACAGCAGTTTAAATGGTGGCACAGCCTTGCTTTCAATAATGGCCAAGGCTTTAAAAATTATGAGACATTGTGATGAAGGCTAGTTTAATCCAAGTTAATTATTTTAATTAGACACAAATAAGGTCCTGGTAACTACATTTTTATGCCATAGGTTGTCTGTGTAATGATAAGTGTCAAAACTTTTATACAAAGGAAAGAGTGATGACAAGACACAGAATCTAAACTCTAAAACTGGGAGCCCATTTTTCAAGAAGTTTACCCTACCAACCAATTTTTTCTTACTAAATCCAAATTTATTTTTTATTTTTATTTTGGTGGATGTCTTAGTTTGCTGAGGTTGCCACAACAAAATACCACAGACTGGGTGGCTTAGACAATGGAAATATATTTTTTCACAGTTTTAGAGGGTGGAAGTCCAAGATCAAGGTGTCAGCAGGTTTGGTTTCTTTTGAGGTCTCGCACTTTGATTTGCAAATGGCCACCATCTCACTGTGTCCTCACATGGCCTTTCCTCTGTGCACATACATCCCATGTGTCTCTTCCTCTTTTTATAAGAACAACAGTCACAGGATTAAGACACCACCCTTATGACCTCATTTAACTTTTAATTGACTCTTAAGTAGGAGGAAATGTGATTTTGCTGGGGCACTATCTAACTCTGGCCTGATGTCTAAATCGCCCAAGTGTCCTATAGTTTGAATTCTTCTGAGGTTGAAAAATTCAGCTGTTTTTGTACCCTAAGCTGAAGCAATTACAAACAATGACTGTAAAACTGAAGAAATAAAAGTAGGCAGTAAGCAATTTATGGGGAGAGATGAAATTAACTGTGTTGCCTCCCTACTCAAAACCATTATTTCAGAAAGCCTTAAGTCAGCAGTCAGTGCACTGAGCAGCTGGCAGAATGAGAGGACCGAGTCCATTTAGTAAAAAACACGTGTCACTGGCTGTGAGTATTTAAACATGAGACTGACTTGAAGCAATTGAACAAGAAATGTACTGCATTTTGGAGACAATAGTGCCCCTCTCAAAAACAACCCCCCAAACAAATCATTAAAAAAAAAAAAAATACACACACACACACACACACACACACACAAGCACAAGCCTGGAGCCTGATAAGGAGTAGCTGGGCTTTAATTTACAGCCACAGCAGGTAGGCTTCAAGAAATGAGCAGCTCCCAGCACTTTGGGAGGCCGAGACGGGTGGATCACGAAGTCAGGAGATCGAGACCATCCTGGCTAACCCGGTGAAACCCTGTCTCTACTAAAAAATACAAAAATACTAGCTGGGCAAGGTGGCGGGTGCCTGTAGTCCCAGCTACTCGGGAGGCTGAGGCAGGAGAATGGCGTAAACCCGGGAGGCGGAGCTTGCAGTGAGCTGAGATCCGGCCACTGCACTCCAGCCTGGGCGACAGAGCCAGACTCCGTCTCAAAAAAAAAAAAAAAAAGAGCAGCAGTCATATGCCCAGGTTCACTTAATGCATCCCTCAGATGTGGACAAGAAAGAATCTTCCTTAGGTCAGAGCCAGGAGGCTCGGTCTCAGGGACAATTGAAAAGGAGAGTATATTAGTTTTCAGTGCTGTTTAACAAAATACTGCAAATTTAATGGCTTAAGCAACAAACATTCATTAACACAAACATTCATTAACACACATTTTCTTTGGGTCCGGAGACCATGGATGGCTTAACTGGGCCACAATCAAGGTATAGGCTGGGATGCATTCTTATCTGGAGATTTGATGTGGAATGAATCTGTTTCTGATCTCCCTCAGATTGTTGGCAGAATTTATTTCTCTATGGCTGCAGGACTGACAGTTTTAGTTATTGCTAGGGTCTGCCTTTAGCTCCTAGAGGCTGCTTACAAGTCCTTGACATGTGGGTTTCTTCAACATGGCCATTTAATGACAGCTTGCAACAGAGACAGAGGACACCTTTGCTAACAAAAGTGGAGCTTATAAAATGTAGTGTAATCATAGAAGTGACATTATTCCATCACATTTGCTATACTTATCCTTTTGGCTAGAAGCAAGTTGCAGATCCTTCCTACATTCAGGGGAAGAGGATCATAAAATGGTGTGACCACTAAAAGGCAGGGATCATTGGGACAGCTTTACAGCCTATCTGCCATAGAGAGCCTTTCCACAAAAAGTAACAGGGCTTTCAGATGGTCTAAGATGTTTCCTTCACCATTAGGGCGTGCAGTCTTTGCTTTTCCTGCCCAGCAAAATTTGATAATTGCTATGGATCAGAGACTATTGCATGCTTTCTATTAGGCAAAACTGCAATTACTTTTGCACCAACCTGATATTTATTTCTTTATTGAATTGAGGAAGTAGCTTTATTTATATCATGTTGTTTTTTCTCTACCGTTTTGTAGTGGGTACATTAAAGGCAAATACCTTGCATTTTAGTTTATAATCATCAAACCATTAGAAGCAACTCCAGAGATCCTAGAATTGGAGCTGGACATGGTATTGGATAGACTTCAGGGTTGCATCTTGGGCATGGAGTGGATATGTTCCATGAATAGATAAAATATGAATGTCTGTCTGGGTAGCCAAAGAGGCAACTACGTTGAAGAATATTAGTTTTATGCCACCAGATCCATTCTCATCATCCTCTTCTCTGATTTTTAGCTTTGCCCATAGAATTTATCAAGAAGACAATAAGTAACCATTACAAGTTATTAATCAGGATTGCTAGATGTCCTGTAATGCACAGGGCCATCCTGCACAACAAAAGGTTGTCCCATATTCCTCATGACTTTTGAAGTGTTTCCTCCTATATTCATGTGTATGAAAAACCTGTTTACAATATCTAACCCTGGGTTAAAAATAATCTCAAATATTTTTGCATGGTTTTATATGCACTGTCTTATCCAAAAGTGCAACTACCACGTGACTGGGTGTGGATCTTTACCAAGAGTAGGTTATCATGTCAGAAAATCACATCACTGATATTAATGCTCCTTGTGTATTTTACTTGCTGGTACTTCTTTAGTCTGTACTTCTGCCACTTTCATGATATTCCAAGCATAGAAATAAGTATTTGACTGTTCCATTATGTCTTACAGTGTAGTCACGAGCATATGGAAATCCATAATACAGACTATTTCATCTTCACTTTATAGGTTACATTGAAATGTATTTGTGAATATAGATTATGTTATCTAGAAAGTTAATCTCAGGATAAAAAAAGTATTATAAAGTATTTTTTATAAAAAGTAGAAGCATTGGACATGACAGGGTTGAAACATACTGATTTAAGTAAAAGGTTAAGCTAAATGTTTGTGGCAATTAGTGGGTAGAAGTTAGGGATGCTTTCTTAAAATGAATATATTAGTCATACAAAATAAAAAATTGTTTCATATCCTGCACAACTTCAAAATGTATCATCTTACATTCCTGTAGATAAAAATTCTGCTCACAATTGTGTGATAAAATAAGGGCAGTCTTTATCTCCATAATTTTCTGAGAAAAAAATTATCTTTTATAAATGCTAAAGGCAGAGTTACTATCAACATAACAAAAGCAGTCATGTATTTTGGTGCATGCTTTGTATTGGACACTCTGCTTTACACACTGCATCTTAAGTAATCCTTATCCCAATATTGTTAGTAGGTATATAGCAGTGGACTATTAATCAAATGATGCAGTAAGCACTTCTGTCACTTACTAGGTCATTTGATTAGTAGCTAGTACTGCTTAGGCTACTACTGCTTGGGCAAATCAATTTTCTTGCTTTGTAATCCTCAATTTTCTTATTAATCAATAAAATGGAGGAAAACAATAAATAATTCACAGGATTGATGTGATGATTAAATAAAACAATTTTGAAGACAGTATAGTGTAGTAATACTTTGCTAATAATTACAAAGTGGTGAATTTTGAAGATTTGTTTCATTTTCCATATTATATCTTTAATTATAAATTTATACAATTTATAATTTAATAATGAAACTATAATTTAATATACAACTTTAAGATTATTTATTCAATTTTTGTAGTATTCACAACGGAATGACAATGGGCAAAACACACTTATGTTTACACTGCATTATCAGCTTTTTCTTCCTCACTTTCTCTAGTATAGACCGTCAACAAAACAATAACTCTAGCCTTTATTTGTAGCATTTGCTTATTTCCATGGTGCGAATACTTCCAGCATAAGAGTTTAAGCTATCAATGTGACATCGTTGAGCTAGAATAGGGAAGAAATGGGCAGTATCCTATTGCACGGTATTTCCATAAGACAGATAAAAAAGAGGTAGAGCACAAGTGATATGCTCAAGAGCAGAGGTAACAGTAAAATGTAATAAAATATTTAGGAAATGATGGGTTTTGAATATTTAATTCTTTCATTTTTAATATAACCTCTTTAATTATAGGTTTATATAATTTAAAATTTAATAATGTCTGTATTTAAAAACTGGCTAGCAGAATTCCTGAAAATTTAATAATCAGCTTTCATGAATTGGTACAAGGTGATTCCAGCATGACACTAGTTTTATCTTATGAACAAAAGATTTATATAACATTGAAAAATGAACAATATATTAACAGAATTAAAAAGAAAAACCACATAGCAATCGTATTAAATGACTAAATAATTTGATACAATTCATTATTCATTTATAACAGAAACTCTCAGAAATCCAACATTAAAAGGCAGCCTTCTCGACTTGACAAATAGTGTCTATAAAAATCCTACAGCTTATATCATAGTTAATTGTGGAAAATGATGATGAGATACTGTAGGGCATGAATAAGTTTATAATAATGTCAACAGATCAGGTCAAAATAGCATAAGATAAGGGCAGAACGATGAGTTAGTTGATGCCAGCCATACAAAAATTAGAAGTTCTAGCTACACTGTGGGAAACTCAAGCTTCATAAAATTAAAATTCATTTGGAAGACATGGACTTAGAAATCCCATGAGGTAGCACTGGGGACTTACATATTAAACAAGATGCTGGCAGGGCACGGTGGCTCATGCCTGTAATCTTAGCACACTGGGAAGCAAGTGGATCACTTGAGGTCAGGAGTTGGAGACCAGCCTGACGAACATGGAGAAACCCCATTTCTATAAAAACAAAATACAAAATTAGCTGAGCATGGTGGCACACATCTGTAATACCAGCTACTTTGGAGGCTGAGGCAGGAGAATTGCTTGAACCCAGGAGGTGGAGGTTGCAGTGAGTTGAGATTGTGCCATTGCACTTTTGAAGAATTTGATTAAGTAGTTTTGCAAACAATAGAAAAATCTAACTTGTTATATCCATAATTTTTTATTTGATAATTGCATAAATATTGTGGCTTTTTAGAGGAATGCTACTTGTTTAATGATAAACAAGATAAATATATTAAATAAGGAAGATAGTCCTGAATATTCATGTACATGCAAAAAATCAGATATTGATAATTCCATCAAGAATATGGACAATATTTAAATTGAGGGACACTCATCCAGAAGTAGTCATAATAGTAAATAATGCTTAGAGATCTAATCTAGGACTCTAGCTGAACAGATTATCACATGGCCATTAAATTTTAGTAATATAATTTGTAGAAATTATATGCAAAATATTGAGCATAAAGAACTCAGTAAAAAGAGCATAGGACAAAACAGTGTGTATAATATAGTATTAAAAACTTTATTATATACAGATGTTCAAATGCATTTTTGTTTGGCAGTCTAAATTTTAAAAGTCTATCAGCTAAATACACATCTTTTGTAAGAGTCTTTTCAAAGATTATACAATAGGCTACAATGATCTAATAATACAAATATTTTAATTTGTAATTTAAAAAATCCTGCGTTTGAGACAGAAGTGTCACACTGGAAATGATTGAGAAGTGCAAAAGTTATTTCTTACAATTCTGTTTAACTTGGAGACATTATTTTATGGTACAAACCATCAAAAAATCTAAAAAATTCTTATAATCATATGTTATTTGTGTGTGCATAGACATATATGTGTGCATGTACACTATATATGTATGTATATGCATATGTGCATGCATACAGTATTTGAAGGTCATATGCCAAGATAGTAATAGTAATTTCTTTGGATTCTGGGGATATATACAATGTAAATATTTTCATTAATAATCTTTAAATTTTTCCTTCAGTTGAAATTTTTCTTCTGTAATTTAAAAAAAATACCAAAAAAGCTATAATATTTTTGCAATTTTACGTAAGTATGGAAATCTATCTAAGTGTAAAAAACATTGGAAAAAATCTTAAAAGTCCAGTAATAGAGAAATGATTTAATACATTTTGATGTAATTTTCTTAAACCTGTTCAATCATTAAAATGTTAATAGCTGTGATAATAATACACTCTTGAGTGAAAAATGGTGAATACATCATTATAAATATTTCATAATTTTAATCTTATTTTTAAGCAATCTGTGTATTATCTTAAATTGCATGCATTATCCAGAAGATGTGTGAATATTTTCAGTGATTTTTAAGATTTTCACAATATAACTTTGTATTAACCTTAAATATTTTTCTTGTTTTTCTCTGAAAGAGTTATCTTTCTACTTACTTCAAACTCTCCAGCAGCTGGTCAAAATGTACTTGTATTATCACTCGTGTAAGATTTTATTGGCATAAATAGTGTTCATCTATATTGCTATACAATAAACATAAAGATAATGCATGCCTAGACCTTGGAAAATGTACTTATTAATATTCAATGATACATTATTTGAATTTCAGTGAAAACCACTGGGCAAAATGATAAATATTTCAGTGGGAATTATCACAGCACATGTCTAATCCTTGGGTGGAAAATGAGAGGACTTTTGAACAGAGGGAGGAAGGAACTTTTTCTGACATGTGAAGGTCTGAGCTTAAAGGCAAGGGGGTCACTTACATCTCTAGGACTCAACATTCTCAACTCTAAATCGAGAGGAGCCATATTAAATAATCTATAACATCCCTATCTCCTCAAACTCTCCAACACTTTCCTATATAGATTGAAAATTGAAGGGGTAAAAACAGTAACATATCATCTTTACAACAATTATGTTAGCTTACTCTTTGTCAATACGCATGGTTACTATGGATATTACAAGGCAATTGAAAATAGCTTTATTATATTGAATGTGCCATTGCAATTGTATCTTTTAATGTGATTTTTCTTCTTCTTCTTTTTTTTTGAAACATCCTGACTTGACTTTGGACTACTTTTAAGTTAGGTCATCCAGAAGATAGCAAGCGTTCTGTACTAAAAATGCAGGCGTACTTCAGACATACTGCACAAAAGCAAATATCAAAATAAAACAATCACATGAATTTTCTGGTTTCACAGGGCATATAAAATTATGTTTACACTACATTGTAGTCTCTTAAGTGTGTAATAGCATTATGTCTAAAAATCAATATACATACCTTAATTTGAAGATACTTTATTACTAAAAAATGCTAACAGTAATCTTAGCCTTCAGCAAGATTTTTGCCAGTGGAAGGTTTTGCCTTCATGTTGCTGCTGCTGACTGATTAAGGTAAGGTGGCAATTGCTGAAGTTTCAGTGGCTGTGGCAGTTTCTTAAAATAAGACAACAATGAAGTCTGTTGCATTGATTGACTCTTCCCTTCATGAAACATTTCTCTGCAGCATGCGATACTGTTTAACAGCATTTTACCCACAGTAGAAGTTCTTTCAAAATTGGAGTCAATCCTCTCAAACCCCACCACTGCTTTATCAATTAAGTTGATGTAATAGTCTACATCCTTTGTTGTCATTTCAACAAAGTTCACTGCATCTTCATCAGTAGTGGATTCCATCTCCAGAAACCATGTTATTTGCTCTTCCATAAGAAGCAACCCTTCATCTGTTCAAGTTTATTACATTATAGCAATTCAATTATATCTTCAGGCTCCACTTCTAATTCTAGTTCTCTTTCTATTTTCATCTCCTCTTTAGTTACTTCCTCCACTGAAGTCTTGAATCCTTCAAAGTCACCCATGAGGGTTGGGAAAAACTTCTTCTAAGCTCCTGTGAACGTGTATATTTTGACCTCCTCCCATGAATCATGAGTGTACTTAATTGGAATCTAGAATGGTGAATCTTTTCCACAAAGTTTTCTATTTACATTGCCTGACATTTTAAAAGGAATATTTCTGAACAGTGGTTTCCAATAGTGAGCTTAAAATATTCAGCTAACTACACCATAAACAGATGTGTTGTCAACCAGGCTTTGTTATTCTATATATAGAGCACAGGCAGAGTAGATTAAGTATAATTCTTAAGGGCCCTACGGTTTTCCAAATGGTAAATGAGTGTTAGTTTCAATATAAAGTGGTCAGTTGCATTAGCCCCTAACAAGAGAGTCAGTCTGTCATTAGAAGCTTTGAAGCCCATCACTGACTTCTCCTCTCTAACTATGAAAGTCCTATATGGCATCTTCTTCCAATAGAATGCTCTTTTGTCTACACTGAAAATCTGTTGTTTACTGTAGCCACCTTCACCAGTGATCTTACTTAGATCTTCTGGATAACTTGCTGCAGTTTCTACATCAGCACTTGCTTCACTTTGCATCTTTATGTTGTGGAAATAGCTTCTTTCATTAAACCTCATGAACCAACCTCTGCTACCTTTCAACTTTTCTTCTGCAACTTTTTAATCTCTCTCAGCCTTCATAGACTTGAAGAGAGTTAAGGCCTTGCTCTGGATTAGGCCTTGGTTTAAGGAAAGTTGTGGCTGGTTTGATCTTCTATCCAGGTCGCTTATACTTTCTCCGTGTTGGCAATAAGCCTGTTTTGTTTTTTTATCATTTGTATGCTCATGGCAGTAGCAATTTTAATTTTCTTCAAGATCTTTCCCTTCACTTTCATAACTTGTGTAACTGTTTTGTGCAAGAGGCCTAGCTTTTAGCCCATCTCACCTTTCAACATGCCTTCCTCACTAAGCTTAACCATTTCTAGCTTTCAGTCTAAAGTGGGAGATGAGCAACTCTTCCTTTCAATGAATACTTAGAGGCATTTGTAGGCTTATTCCCTGGCCTAATTTCAATATTGTTGTGCCTCAGGGAATAGGGAGAGCCAAAGACAGGGAGAGAGATGGGGTAATGGCCAGTTAGAGGAGCAGTCAGGGCACACATAACATTGATTAATTAAGTTTGCCATCTTATATGTATGAGTGTTCTTTGTGGCACCCCAAAACAATTACAATAGTAACATCAAAGATTACTGATCATAGATTACCATGACAATTATAATAATAATGAAAAGGTTTAAAATGTTGCGAGACTTATCAAAATGGGACAGAGACAGAAAGTGAGCACATGCTGTTGGACAATGGTGCCAACGGACTTGCTTGATCCAGGGTTGTTCACAAACCTTTGTAAAAATCATATCTAAAAGCTCCACAAATCAAAGCACAATAAAATAAGGGATGCTTGTGTTTGTATGGACTTTAAAAGATCTTCTTAAATAAATGTTGCATGTATCACTTATTTGGAGATGGATACTTCTGCGATGCACATAGAATTTTAGAAATTAAAATTATGTATTATGGTTTAAATATTTGTATTCTTGGCCATCATATTATTTGTATTATTAGGTCATTGTAACCTTTTCTCTGACATGAGAAGATTCTTGCAGTAAGTACCTATTTTCTGCTTAGTGTTTTTTGATTTAAACCATTGAAGAATAATCTATTTGCAAATCTGGTCTGTGAGTCGATTACTCAGTGGGCAACAAGAGCTCTCCTTCGTTAGTATGAGTTATAAAAATCCTGGGACTTTAGAATTTTTCATTTTATTTTCATTTTGTTTATTTTAACTGATACCTGAAGTATTTTAACCTTTGGTATGGGTTTTATTTTCTAAAATCTGGATGAATTATAAAGAATCTAAGAAAGTCTAGTGAGGAAAAATAAGGGCAATTAAAAATGAGGCTTTCCCTCTCCTCCATTCCTCATATATTCATGTACTTTCAGACACAATAAACCAACCTTTTCTAAAATTGCTCCTATCTGGCCACAAATTACATATGATGGGCGTGTTCATTAGTTTAATGTCAATTCCCCCATTTAACCTGTAAGCTGCATGAGCACAGGAAGTTTTCATGTAGTGCTGTATAGACTGTACCTAGCATAGTGCCTGACACATAATAAGGAAGCAACTAAAAACTGTTGAATAAATGAAAGAAAAGATGGACCTATTAGACAAGCATCTTTTTCAAGAAATGGGAAAGGAATTTTTGTTATATTGACTGAAAAAGGCTGAAGGAAGTCATTGCAATTTCTAGATATTCAACATATTTTCAGCTAAATTTTGGGGTGCTATAATTTATCTTATTTAATTCTTACAAAGACTGCTAAAAGTTCAGTTTTGTTGTTTCTATTTTGTAGATTAGAAAACCACAACTGGAATTTAATAATTTGCCTGAAGTCACTTAGCTAGTAGGAATTTGAATCCATATTTTTCTGACTACAGAGGTGTTAAGAACTAAATTGTGTTCCCCAAAATTCACGAGTTGAATTCCTGCCCCACGATATGACTATATTTGGAGAGAGAGACTGAAGAGGTAATTAAGGGTGTAGCCCTAATCCAATAGGAAGATCAATTTCTGTTGTTTAAGCCACTTTGTCTGCGGGATTTTGTTATGACAGCCTGAGCAGACTAGTACAAGTGGAGAAAAAGAAAAAAAAAAAACAGAAAAAAAAAGAAAAAAGAAAGAAAGAAAGAATATAAAGTAACATAATAGCAAAAATTAATTATTTATATGACTTTGGAGAAGAAAATTGTGGAATCTCTTTCTTTGGACAATTTTAAGATTAGGCTGGGCTATTATTTATCTTGTGTGATTTAGATTTTATTCTTATTGGAGGCAGTGCTATGAATTAAAGTAACTGCTGATCTATGTTTCCAGGGACTCAAAGAAATTTTAAAAGATGATTCTAATCAGAGTCAGAGCTTAATATTAAAGGGAAGACCATTTATTTTCTTTCCATTTTTCTTTTTCACTCTTGGTCCCCTCCTCTGTCTTTTTTTTTTTTTTTCTTCTTCTTCTTTTTTTTTTGTTTTCATTATACTTTAAGTTCTTGGGTACATGTGCACAACGTGCAGGTTTGTTACATAGGTATACATGTGTCATGTTGGTTTTCTGCACCCATCAACTCGTCATTTACATTAGGTATATCTCCTAATGCTATCCCTCCCCCAGTCCCCCACCCCCCGACAGGCCCTGGTGTGTGATGTTCCCTGCCCTGTGTCCAAGTGTTCTCATTGTTCAGTTCCCACCTATGAGTAAGAATATGCAGTGTTTGGTTTACTGTCCTTGGGATAGTTTGCTGAGATGGTTTCCAGCTTCATCCATATCCCTGCAAAGGACATGAATTAATCCTTTTTTATGGCTGCATAGTATTCCATGGTGTGTATGTGCCACATTTTCTTAATCTAGTGTATCATTGATGGACATTTGGGTTGGTTCCAAGATTTTGCTATTATAAATAGTGTCACAATAAACATAGATATACATGTGTCTATATAGTAGCATGATTTATAGTCCTTTGGGTATATACCCAGTAATGGGATTGCTGGGTCAAATGGTATTTCTAGTTCTAGATCCTTGGGGAATCGCCACACTGTCTTCCACAATGGTTGAACTAATTTACACTCCCACCAACAGTGTAAAAGTGTTCCTATTTCTTAACATCATCTCCAGCATCTGTTGTTTCCTGACTTTTTAATGAAAACCATTATAACTGGCATGAGATGGTATCTCATTGTCATTTTGATTTGCATTTCTCTGGTGGCCAGCGATGATGAGCATTTTTTCATGTGTCTGTTGTCTGCATAAATGTCTTCTTTTCAGAAGTGTCTGTTCATATCCTTTGCCCCCTTTTTGACAGATTTGTTTTTTTCTTGTAAATTTGTTTAAGTTATTTTTACATTCTGGATATGATGCCTTTGTCAGATGAGTAGATTGCAAAAATTTTCTCCCATTCTGTCAGTTGCCTGTTCACTCTGATGGTAGTTTCTTTTGCCATGCAGAAGCTCGTTCATTTAATTAGATCCCATTTGTCTATTTTGGCTTTTGTTGCCTTGCTTTTGGTGTTTTAGTCATGAAGTCCTTGCCCATGACTGTGTCCTGAATGATATTGCCTAGGTTTTCTTTTGGGTTTTTATGGTTTTAGGTCTAACATTTAAGTCTTTAACCCATCTTTAATTAATTTTTGTATAAAGTGTATGGAAGGGATCTACTTTCAGTTTTCTACATATAACTAGCCAGTTTTCCCAGCACCCCTTATTACACAGAGAATCCTTTCCACGTTTCTTGTTTTTGTCTGGTTTGTCAAAGATCAGATGGTTGTAGATGTGTGGTGTTATTTCTGAGGCCTCTGTTCTGTTCCATTGGTCTATAGATCTCTTTTGGTACCAGTATCATGCTGTTTTGGTTACTGTAGCCTTGAAGTATAGTTTGAAGTCACGTATCATGATGCCCCCAGCTTTGCTCTTTTGGCTTAGGATTGTCTTGGCAATGTGGGCTTTGTTTTGGTTCAATATGAACTTTAAAGTGTTTTTTTTCCAGTTCTGTGAAGAAAGTAATTGGTAGCTTGATGGAGATGGCATTGACTCTATAAATTACCTTGGCAGTGTGGCCATTTTCACGATATTGATTCTTCCTGTCCATGGACATGGAATTTTCTTCCATTTGTTTGTGTCCTCTTTTATTTCGTTGAGCAGGGGTTTGTAGTTCTCCTTGAAGAGGTCCTTTACATCCCTTGTAAGTTGGATTCCTAGGTATTTTATTCTCTTTGAAGCAATTGTGAATGGAAGTTCATTCATGATTTGACTTTCTGTTTGTCTGTTACTGGTGTATACGAATGCTTGTGATTTTTGCACATTAATTTTATATCCTGAGATTTTCCTGAAGTTGCTTATCAGCTTAAGGAGATTTTGGGCTGAGACGATGGGGCTTTCTAAATATACAATCATTCATCTGCAAACAGGGACAATTTGACTTCCTTTTTTCCTAATAAAACACCCTTTATTTCTTTCTCCTGCCTGATTGCCCTGGCCAGAATTTCCAACACTGTTGAATAGGAGTGGTGACAGAGGGCGTCCCTGTCTTGTGTCAGTTTTCAAAGGGAATGCTTCCATTTATTGCCATTCAGTATGATATTGCCTGTGGGTTTGTCATAAATAGCTCTTATTATTTTGAGGTACGTTCCATCAATACCTAGTTTATTGAGAGTTTTTAGCATGAGGGGCTGTTGAATTTTGTTGAAGGCCTTTTCTGCATCTATTGAGACAATCATGTGGTTTTTGTCATTGGTTCTGTTTATGTGATGGTTTATGTTTATTCATTTGTGTATGTTGAACCAGCCTTGCATCCCAGGGATGAAACTGACTTGATTGTGGTGGTAAGGTTTTGGATGTGCTGCTGGATTCGGTTTGCCAGTATTTTATTGAGGATTTTCACATTGATGTTCATCAGGGATATTGGTCTAAAATTCTCTTTTTTTGTTGTGCCTCTGCCAGACTTTGATATCAGGATGATGCTGGCTTCATAAAATGAGTTAGGGAGGATTCCCTCTATTTCTATTGATTGGAATAGTTTCAGAAGAATTGGTACCAGCTCCTCTTTGTACCTCTGGTAGAATTCAGCTGTGAATCCATCTGGTCCTGGACTGTTTTTGGTTGGTAGGCTGTTTATTATTGCCTCAATTTCAGAGCCTGTTACTGATCTATTCAGAGATTCAACTTCTTCCTGAGTTAGTCTTGGGAGGGTGTACATGTCCAGCAATTTATCTACTTCTTCTAGATTTTCTAGTTTATTAATATTTCTAGATTATCTAGAAGTGTTTATAGTATTCTCTGATGGTAGTTTGTATTTCTGTGAGATTGATGTTGCTATCACCTTTATCATTTTTTTATTGTGTCTATTTGATTCTTCTCTCCTTTCCTCTGTATTAGTCTTGCTAGCAGTCTATCCATTTTGTTGATCTTTTCAAAAAACCAGTTCCTGGATTCATTGGTTTTTTGAAGTTTTTTTCTTGTGTGTGTCTCTATCTCCTTCAGTTCTGCTCTGATTTTAGTTATTTCTTGCCTTCTGCTAGCTTTTGAATGTGTTTGCTCTTGGTCCTCTAGTTCTTTCAATTGTGATGTTAGAGTGTCAATTTTAGAACTTCCCTGCTTTCTCTTGTGGGCATTTAGTGCTATAAATTTCCCCCTACACACTGCTTTAAATGTGTCCCATAGATTCTGGTACGTTGTGTCTTTGTTCTCATTGGTTCCTAAGAACACCTTCATTTCTGCCTTCATTTCGTTATGTACCCAGTACTCATTCAGGAGCAGGTTGTTCAGTTTCCATGTAGTTGTGTGGTTTTGAATGAGTTTCTTAATCCTGGGTTCTAATTTGATTGCACTGTGGTCTGAGAGACAGTTTGTTTTGATTTTCTGTTCTTCTACATTTGCTGAGGAGTGCTTTACTTCCAATTATGTGGTCAATTTTAGAATAAGTGTGATGTGGTGCTGAGAAGAATGTATATTCTGTTGATTTGGGGTGGAGAGCTCTGTACATGTCTATTAGGTCTGCTTGGTGCAGAGCTGAGATCAAGTTCTGGATATCCTTGTTAACCTTCTGTCTTGTTGGATATCCTTGTTAACCTTCTGTCTTGTTGATCTGTCTAATGTTGACAGTGGGGTGTTAAAGTCTCACATTTTTATTATGTGGAGTCTAAGTCTCTTTGTAGGTCTCTTAAGACTTGCTATATGAATCTGGGTGCTCCTTTATTGGGTGCATATATATTTAGGATAATTAGCTTTTCTTGTTGAATTGATCCCTTTACCATTATGTAATGGCCTTCTTTGTCTCTTTTGATCTTTGTTGGTTTAAAGTCTTTTTTATCAGAGACTGGGACTCCAACCCCTGCTTATTTTTGCTTTCCAGTTGCTTGGTAGATCTTCCTCCATCCCTTTTTTGAGCCTATATGTGTCTCTGCACATGAGATGGGTCTCCTGAATAGAGCACACTGATGGGTCTTGACTCTATCCAATTTGCCAGTCTGTGTCTTTTAATTGGAGCATTTAGCCCATTTACATT